>NW_027328737.1:0-1210000 GCF_048564905.1 Vicugna pacos
ACACTGAATCTAGAATATGGAAAAAAGAATATAGAACACAGAATTTAGAGCTTTCAATGCAGAACACAGACTTAAGACTATAGAATACACATTAATTAATATAGATTTTAGAATATAGAATGTAGAACACAGTATATAGAATATAGAATATACAATAGAGAGTATAGTATCGAGAAATTAGAACATGTGATGCAGAACACAGAATTTAGAATATAGAAGACATTATACTGAATATAGAATATAAAATATAGAATGTAGAACACAGAATTTAGAATATAGAATACAGAATGCTGAATATAAAATTTAGAATATAGAATGTAGAACACAGAATATACAATATAGACAACTGAATGCAGAATATAGGATATAGAATATAGAATGAAGAACACAAATTATAGAATACAGAATAGAGAATATAGAACACAGAATTTTGAACACGGTATGCAGAACACAGAATTTAGAATAAAGAATATAGAATTTAGAATACAGAATTTAGAAAAGAGCATATAGAATATACAATACAGAATACTACATATAGAATTTGGAAAATAAAATTTAGAACACAGAATATACATTGTAGAATACGGAATGCAGAATACAGAATACAGAATATAGAATATAGAACACTGAATCTAGAATATGGAAAAAAGAATATAAAACACAGAATTTAGAGTTTTGAATGCAGAACACAGAATTAAGACTATAGAATACACATTAATTAATATAGATTTTAGAATATAGAATGTAGAACACAGTATATAGAATATAGAATATACAATAGAGAGTATAGTATCGAGAATTTAGAACATGTGATGCAGAACACAGAATTTAGAATATAGAAGACATTATACTGAATATAGAATATAGAATATAGAATGTAGAACACAGAATATAGAAAATAGAAAAGAGAATATAGAACACAGAATTTAGAACATAATATACGGAATATTTTATAAACAATTAAAAAATTCTATGTAGGACATAGAATATAGAATATAAAATACATAATACTGAATAAATAATTTAGAATATATAATATAGAAAACAGAAAATAAAATAGCAAGGAAAATATTGAAGCCAGATTTTGGAACATGGAAAGCAGAACTCAGAATTTAGAATATAGAATACAGCATACTGAATATGCAATTTAGAATATAGAATGTAAACACAGAATTTAGAATATAGAATACAGAATACTGAATATAGTATTTATAATATAGAATAAAGCACACAGAATGTAGTATATACAAGAGGGAATATAAAACCAAGAATTTAGAACATGAAATTCAGCACACAGAATTTAGAAAATAAAACACAGAATACAGAATATAGAATTTAGAACACAGGATATAGAATATAGAATACGGAATGCAGAATATTGAATACCAAATATAGACTATAGAACACAAAATATAGAATATGGAATACAGAATACAGAACCCAAAGTTTAGAACATACAATGCAGAACACAGAATTTGGAATATACAATACAGAATACTGAATATAGTATTTAGAGTATAAATTGTAGAACACAGAATATAGAATATAGAATACGGAATGCAGAATATAGAATACAGAATATAGAATGAAGAACACAGAATATATTATACGGCATAAATAATATACAATACAGAATATAGAATGAAGAACACAGTATATAGAATATGGAAAACAATACAGAACCCAGAATTTAGAACATGGAATGCAGAACACAGATTTTAGAATATAATATACAGAATAATGAATATAGAATTTAGAAAATAGAATGCAGAACACAGAATTTAGAATATAGAGTGCACAGTACTGAATATAGAATTTATAAAAAGGAAAGCAGAACACAGAGTTTAGAATATAGAATACAGAATACTGAACATAGAATTTAGAAAATAGAATGTAAACACAGAATAGAGAATAGAGAATAGAGAACCCAGAATTTAGTACATGGAATGCAGAACACACAAATTAGAATATAGAATACAAAATACTGAATATAGAATTTAGAATATAGAATATAGAACAAACAATATAGAATATAAAATACGGATGGCAGAATATAGGACGTAGAATATAGAATGAACGACCCAAATATATAATATAGAATAGAGAATATAGCAACCAGAATTTAGAAATGGAATGCAGAACAGAGAATTTAGAACATAGAATTCAGAAAACTGAATAAATATTTTAGAATATAGAATGTAGAACATAGAATATAGAATATAGGATACGGAATGCAGAATATACTATGTAGAATATAGAATGAAGAACACAAATATAGAATATATAATAGAGAGTATAGGACCCAGAACTTAGAACATGGAATGAAGAACAGAGAATTAAGAATATAGAAGTCAGAATACTGAATATAGAATTTAGAATATAGAATGTAGAACACAGAATTAAGAATATAGAATACAGAATAATGAATATAGAATTTAGAATATAGAATATAGAACACAGAATATAGAATAAAGTAGAGAAAATATAGAACCCAGAATTTAGAACATGGAATGCAGAACACAGAATTTAGAATATAGAATTCAGAATACTGAATATAGAATTTAGAATATAGAATGTTGAAAACATAATATAGAATATAAAACACGGAATGCAGAATATAGAACGTACAATATAGAATGTAAACAAAAAATATAGAAATGAATAGAGAATATAGAAACCAGAATTAAGAAATGGAGTGCAGAACAAAGAATTTAGAATATACAATACAGAAGACTGAATATAGTTTTTAGAATATAGAATGTAGAACACAGAATATAGAATATAGAATACGGAATGCAGAATATGGTATGTAGAATGTGGAATGAAGGACACAATGTATAGAATATAGAATAGAGAATATAGAACCCAGAATTTAGAACACGGATGTAGAACACAAAATTTAGAATATAGAATTCAGAATACTGAATATAGAATTTAGAATATAGAATATACAACTCAGAAAATAGAATAGAGAATATAGAAACCAGAATTTAGAAAATGGAATGCAGGACACAGAATTTAGAATATAGAATACAGAAACCTCAATATACAATTCAGAATATAGAATGTAGAACACAGCATATAGAATATAGAATAGAGAATATAGAAGCCAAAATTTAGAGCATGTAATGCAGAACACAGAATTTAGAATATAGAATACAGACCACTGAATATAGAATTTAGAATATAGAATGTAGAACACAGAGTTCAGGATATAGAATACGGAATACAGAATATAGAATTTAGAATATAGAATGTAAAACACAATATATAGATTATGGAATACGGAATGCAGAATATAGAATACAGAATATAGAATGTAGAACACAGATTATAAAATATGGAAAACAGAATAGACAACCCAGTATTTACAACATGGAATGCAGAACACAGAATTTAGAATTTATAATACAGAATACGGAATATAGAATTTAGAACATAGAATGCGGAACACAGAATTTAGAATAAAGAATACAGAATACTAAATATAGGATTTAGAACATGGAATGCAGAACCCAGAATTTAGAAAATAGAATAAAGTATACTGAAAATAAAATTTAGAATATAGAATGTAGAACACAAAATATAGAATATAGAATACATAATGCAGAATATATTATACAGAATATAGAAATTAGAACACAGAATATAAAATATGGAAACAGAATACAGAAACCCGAAATTTGAACATGGTATGCAGAACACAGAATTTAGAATATACAATACAGAATACTGAATATAGAATTTTGAATATTGAATGTAGAACACAGAATATAGAATATAGAAAAGACAATATAGAACACAGAATTTAGAACATGGAATGCAGAACACAGAATTTAGAAAATAGAATACAGAATACTGAATATAGAATTTGGAAAATAGAATGAAGAACACAAAATATAGAGTATAGAATATGGAATGCAGTATATAGAATACAGAATATAGAATATGGAACACAGAATATAGAATATGGAAAACAGAATACAGAACCGTGAATTTAGAACATAGAATGCAGAACACAGAATGTAGAATATTGAATACAGAATACAGAATATAGAATTTAGAAAGTAGATGTAGCACACAGAATACAGAACATAAATACAGAATGCAGAATATAGAATGCAGAATAAAGAACTAAGAACACAAAATATAGAATATATAAAAGAGAATTTAGAATCCAGAATTTAAAAATTGAATCAGAACACAGAATTTAGATTATAGAATACAGAATACTGAATATAGAATTTAGAATATAGAATGTAGAAAACATAATATAGAATATATAACACGGAATGCAGAATATAGAACGTACAATATAGAATGAAGAACAAAAAATATAGAATATATAATAGAGAATATAGAACCCAGAATTTAGAACATGGAATTCAAAGCACAGAATTTAGAATATAAAATACAGGATAATGAAAATAGAATTTTGAATATAGAATGTAGAACACAGTATATAGAATATAGAATACGGAATGCAGAATATAGAATGTAGAATATAGAATGAAGAACACAGAATATAGAATAGAGAATAGAGAATATAGAACCCAGAATTTAGAACACGGAATGAAGAATACAGAATTTTGAATATAGAATATAGAATTTAGAATATAGCATGTAGAACACAGAATTTTGAATATAGAATTGAGAATACTAAATATAGAATTTAGAATATTGAATGTCGAACACAGAATATAGAATATAGAAAAGAGATTATAGAACCCAGAATTAAGAACACGGAATAAAGAACACAGAATTTAGAATATAGATTATAGAATTTAGAATATAGAATGTAGAACACAAAATATACAATATTGAATTCATAATGCAGAATATATTATACAGAATATAGAATTTAGAACACAGAATGTAAAATATGGAAACAGAATAAAGAATCCCGAAATACGAACATGGTATGCAGAACACAGAATTTAGAATATAGAATAGAGAATACTGAATATAGAATTTAGAATATTGAATGAAGGACACAGAATATAGAATACAGAAAAGAGAATATAGAACACAGAATTTAGAACATGAAATGCAGAACACAGAATTTAGTATTTTGAATACAGTTTACTGAATGTAGAATTTAGAATATGCAATGCAGAACATAGAATATAGAATATATACTACGGAATAAGGAATATAGGATTTAGAATATAGAATGTAGAACACAGAATATATAATATAGAATATGGAATGCAGAATAAAGAATGTAGAAATAAGAATGGAGTTCACAAAATATAGAATATAGACTGGAGAATATTGAAGCCAGAATTTAGAACATAGAATACAGAACACAGAATTTAGAATATATAAAACAGAATACTGAATATAGAATTTAGAATATAGAATGTAGAACACAGAATATACAATATAGACAACTGAATGCAGAATATAGGATACAGAATATAGAATGAAGAACACAAATTATAGAATACAGAATAGAGAATATAGAACACAGAATTTTGAACACGGTATGCAGAACACAGAATTTAGAATAAAGAATATAGAATTTAGAATACAGAATTTAGAAAAGAGCATATAGAATATACAATACAGAATACTACATATAGAATTTGGAAAATAAAATTTAGAACACAGAATATACATTGTAGAATACGGAATGCAGAATACAGAATACAGAATATAGAATATAGAACACTGAATCAAGAATATGGAAAAAAGAATATAGAACACAGAATTTAGAACATGGAATGCAGAGCACAGAATTTAGAAAATATAATACAGAATACTGAATATAGGATTTAGAACAGAGGATATAGAATATAGAATACGAAAAGCAGAATATAGAATACCAAATATAGAATATAGAAAACAAAATATAAAATATGGAATACAGAATACATAATCCAGAATTTAGAATATGAAATGCAGAACACATAATATAGAATATAGAATATAGAATACTGAATATAGAATTTAGAACCTAGAATGCAGAACACAGCATTTAGAATATAGAATACAGAATACTGAATATTGAATTTAGAACATGGAATGCAGAACACAGAATTTAGAATGAAGGACACAGAAATAAAATTTAGAATATAGAATGCAGAATATTGAATACAGAATATAGAATGTACAACACCAAATATAAAATATGTACAACAAAATACAGAACCCAGAATTTAAAACATGGATTGCAGAACACAGAATTAAGAAAATTGAATACAGAATACTTAATATAGAGTTTACAACATAGAATGCAGAAGCCAGAATTTAGAATATAGAATACAGAATACTGAATGTAGAATTTAGAACATGGAATGCAGAACACAGAATTTAGAATATTGAATACAGAATAATGAATATAGAATTTAGAGTATAGAATGTAGCACACAGAATATAGTATATAGAATATAGAATATAAAAACCAGAATTTAGAACATGGAATGCAGAACACAGAATTTAGAAAATAAAATACAGAATACTGAATATAGGATTTAGAACACATGATATAGAATATAGAATACGGAATGCAGAATATAGAATACCAAATATAGAATATAGATCACAAAATGTAAAATATGGAATACAGAATACATAACCCAGAATTTAGAATATGAAATGCAGAACACAGAATTTGGAATATAGAATATAGAATTTAGAATATAGAATGTAGAATATAGAATGAAGAACACACAATATAGAATATAGAAGAGAGAATTTAGAACCCAGAATTTAGAACACGGAATGAAGAACACAGAATTTTGAATATAGAATATAGAATTTAGAATATACAATGTAGCACACAGAATTTTGAATATAGAATAGAGAAATCTGAATATAGAATTTAGAGTACAGAATGTAGAACACAGAATATAGAATATAGAATACATAAAGCAGAATATGGAATACAGAATATAGAATGAAAAACTCAGAATAGAGAATACAGCATAAAGAATATACAATACAGAATATAGAATGAAGAACACAGAATATAAAAAATGGAAAACACATTACAGAAACCAGAATTTAGAACATGGATTGCAGAACACAGAATTAAGAATATGATATACAGAATACTGAATATAGAATTTAGAACATAGAATTCAGACACAGAATTTAGAACATAGAATAAACAATACTGAATATAGAATTTAGAATATAGAATGTAGAACACAGAATAAATAACATAGAATAGAGAATATAGAACCCAGAATTTAGAACATGGAATGCAGATCACAAAAATTATAATATAGAATACAAAATAGTGAATATAGAATTTAGAATACAGAAATAGAACACAGAATATAGAATATAAAATACGGAATGCAGAATAATGAAGGTAGAATATAGAATGAAGAACACAAAATATAGAAAATAGAATAGAGAATATAGCAACCAGAATTTAGAAATGGAATGCAGAACAGAGAATTTAGAATATAGAATTCAGAAAACTGAATAAATATTTTAGAATATAGAATGTAGAACATAGAATATAGAATATAGAATACGGAGTGCAGAATATACTTTGTAGAATGTAGAATGAAGAACACAAATATAGAATATATACTAGAGAGAATAGAACACAGAACTCAGAACCCGGAATGCAGAACATAGAATTAAGAATATAGGATACAGAATATTGAATATAGAACTTAGAATATAGAATGTAGAACACTTAATAAAGAATATAAAATACAGAATACTGAATATAGAATTTAGAATGTAGAATATAGAACACAGAATATAGAATATAGATAAGAAAATATAGAACCCAGAATTTAGATCATGGGTGCAGAACACAGAATTTAGAATATAGAATACAGTATACTGAATACAGAATGCAGAATACAGAATGTAGAACACAGAGTATAGAATATAGAATACGGAATACAGAATATAGAATATAGAACACAGAATATGGAATATGGAAAACAGAATACAGAACCCAGAATTTAGACCATAGAATGCAGAACACAGAATTAAGACATTAGAATACAGAATGCTGAATATAGAATTTAGAACATAGAATTCAAAACACAGAATATGGAATACAGCATAAAGAACGCAGGATTTAGAACATGGAATTCAGAACACACAATACATAATATAGAATAAAGGAATAGAATGTAGAATATAGAATGTAGAACACAGAATATAGAATATAGAATACTGAATGCAGTATGCAGAATTTAGAACAAGGAATTCAGAACACACAATATATAATAAAGTATACCGAAATATTATGTGGTATATAGAATGTTGTACACAGAATTTATAATATAGAATACAGTATATAGAATGTACAATACAGAATGTAGAACACAGAATATTGAATACAGTTTACGGTATACAGAACGCAGAATATAGAACATGGAAATCAGAACGCATAATATAGAATATAGTATACAGAATACATAATATACAATGTAGAATACAGAATGTAGAACACAGAATATAGAATATAGAATACAGAATGCAGAAACTTGATTATACAAGTTGTAATTCAGAACACAGAATTTAGAATATAGAGTGCAGAAGACAGAAAATAAAATATAGAATTTACATTGTTGAACACAGTATATGGAATACTGTATACAGAATAAAGAATATAGAATGTAGAATACTGGATGTAGTAAGAGAATATGGAATTCAGAATACAGACTACAGAACACAGAATTTAGAACATGGAATTCAGAACACAGAGTTTAGATTTTAGAATATTGAATACTGAATATAGAATGTATAACACAGAATATACAACACAGATTATAGAATATAGAATACACAATGCAGAACACATTATTTAGAACATGGAATTCAGAAAACAGAATATAGTATATAGAATACAGTATACAGAATGTTGAATATAGAATGTATAACACAGAATATAGAATATAGAAAACAGAATACAGAACCCAGAGTTTAGAACGTAGAATTCAGAACACTGAATTTAGAATATAGAGTACAGAATACAGAATATAGAATGTATACTTTAGAATGTACAAAACAGACTATAGAATACAGAATACAGAAACCAGAATTTAGAACATTGAATGCAGAACACAGAATGTAGAATATAGAATACAGAATAGAGAATGTAGAATAGAGATGCAGAACATAGAATAAAGAATAGAGAAAAGAATACAGAACCCAGAATTTAGAACATGGAATGCAGAACCCAGAATTTAGAATGAAGAACACAGAAATAGAATTTAGAATACGGAATGCAGAATATTGAATACAGAATATAGAATGTAGAACACAAAATATAAAACATGTAAAACAGAATACAGAACCCAGAATTTAGAACATGGAATGCAGAACACAGAATTTAGAATATAGAATACAGAATAATGAAGATAGAATTTAGAATATAGAATGTAGAACACAGTATAAAGAATATAGAATACGGAATGCAGAATATAGAATTTAGAATATAGAATGAAGAACACAAAGTATAGAATATAGGATAGAGAATATAGAAGCCAGAATTTAGAACATGGAATGCACTCCACAGAATTTAGAATATAGAATACAGAATACTGAATATAGAAATTAGAATATAGTATGTAGAACACAGAATATAGAATATAGAATACAGAATAAAGAACCCAGAATTTAGAACATGGAATGCGGAACACAGAATTTAGAATATATAATACAGTATACTGAACATAGAATTTAGACCATAGAATGCAGAACACAGAATTCAGAATATAGAATACAGAATATTGAATATAGAATTTGGAATATAGAAAGTAGAACACAGAATATATAATGTAGAATACGGAATGCAGAATATAGAATGCAGAATATAGAATTTGGAATATAAAAGGTAGAACACAGAATATATAATTTAGAATACGGAATACAGAATATAGAATGCAGAATATAGAATTTGGAAACAGAATATAAAATATGGAAAAGAGATTATA
Organism: Vicugna pacos; assembly: GCF_048564905.1. NCBI lineage: Eukaryota > Metazoa > Chordata > Mammalia > Artiodactyla > Camelidae > Vicugna > Vicugna pacos. Next base: position 9,918 of record NW_027328737.1, read on the forward strand.
GAACCCAGAAAATAGAACATGGAATGCAGAACACAGAATATAGAATATAGAATTCAGTATACCAAATATAGGATTTAGAATTTAAAATGTAGAACACAGAATTTAAAATAAAGAATACAGAATACTGAATATAAAATTAAGTATATAGAAAGTAGAATACACAATATAGAATAGAGAATAGAGAATTTAGTACATGTTATGCAGAACACAGAATGTAGAATATAGAATACAGAATACTGAACATAGAATTTAGAATATAGAAAGAAGAACATAGGATATAGATTATAGAATAGAGAAATTAGAACATGGAATGCAGAACACAGAATTAAGAATATAGATTACAGAACACTGAACATAGAATTTATATTATACAATGTAGAACACAGAATATAGAATATGGAAACAGAATACAGAAATCAGAATTCAGAACATGGAATGCTGAACACAGAATTTAGTATATAGAATACAGGATACTGAATATACTATTTAGAATATAGAATGTAGAACACAGAATATAGAATAGAGAATAGAGAATTTAGAACATGGAATGCAGAACACAGAATTTAGAATATAGAATACAGAATACTGAACATAGAATTTAGAATATAGAAATTAGAATATAGGATATAGATTATAGAATAGAGAAATTAGAACATGGAATGCAGAACACAGAATTAAGTATATACATTACAGAACACTGAACATAGAATTTATATTATACAATGTAGAACACAGAATATAGAATATGGAAACAGAATACAGAAATCAGAATTCAGAACATGGAATGCTGAACACAGAATTCAGTATATAGAATACAGAATACTGAATATACGATTTAGAATATAGAATGTAGAACACCGAATTTAGAATATAGAATAAAGAATACTGAATATAGAATTTAGAATATAGAATGTAGAACACAGAATTTAGAATGTAGAATACAGAATATAGAATCCAGAATAAAGAACATGCTATGCAGAACACAGAATTAAGAATAAAGATTAAATAATACTGAATATAGAATTTAGAATGTAGAATGTAGAACACAGAATATAGAATATAGATTATAGATCCCAGACCTAAGAACATGGAATGCAGAACACAGAATTTAGAACATTGAATGCAGAACACGGTATTTAGAACATACAATACAGAATACTGAGTATAGAATTTTGAATATAGAATGAAGAACACAGAATTTAGAATATGGAATACAGATTACTGAATATAGAATTTAGAATATAAAATGTAAAACACAGAATATAGAAAATAGAATAGAGAATGTAGAACCCAGAATTTAGTACATGGAATCAGAACCCAGAATTTAGAATATACAATACAGAACACTGAATATGGAATTTAGAATATAGAATGTAGAACACAGAATATAGAATATAGAATAAAGTGTATAGAACCCAGAATTTAGAACATGGAATGCAGAGCACAGAATTCAGAATATAGAATACAGAATAGTGCATATAGAATTTAGAATATGGAATGTAGAACACGGAAAAAAAGAATATAGAATACCTAATACAGAATATAGATTGTAGAATATAGAACGAAATGCACAAAATTTAGAATATAGAATAGAGAATATAGAACCCAGAATTTAGAACATGGAAACCAGAACACAGAATTAAGAATATAGAATACAGAATACCAAATATAGAATTTAGAATATAGAATGCAGAACACAGAATATAGAATATAGAATACAGAATACTGAATATAGAATTTACAACATGGAATGCAGAACACAGAATTTAGAATATAGAATAAAGAATATAGAAGCCAGAATATACAACATGGAATACAAAACACAGAATTTAGAATATAGAATACAGAATACGGAATATAGAATTTAGAATATAGAATTTAGAACACAGAATATAGAATATAGAATACGGAATTCAAAATTTAGTATGAAGGATCTAGAATGAAGAACACAGTATAAAGAATATATATAGGAGAATATAGAACCCAGAATTTAGAAATTGAATGCAGAGAACAGAATTAATAATATAGAATACAAAATACTAAATATAGAACTTAGAATACAGAAAGAAGAACACAGAATACAGAATATAGAAAAGACAATATACAACATGGAATGCAGAACACAGAATTTAGAATATAGAATACAGAATACTGAATATAGAATTTTGAAAATAGAAGGTAGAACACAGAATATATAATGTAGAAAACGGAATGCAGAATATAGAATACAGAATATAGAATGTAGAATACCCAATATAAAATATGGAAAACAGAGTATAGAACCCAGAATTTAAAACATGGAATGCAGAACACATAATTTAGAATATAGAATACACAACGCTGAATATAGGATTTAGACCATAGAATGTGGAACACAGGATATAGAATATAGAAAAGAGGATATAGAACCCAAATTTAGAACATGGAATGCAGAACAGAGAATGTAGAATATAGAATACAGAATACTGAACATAGAATTTAGAATATAGAAATTAGAACATAGGATATAGATTATAGAATAGAGAAATTAGAACATGGAATGCAGAACACAGAATTAAGTATATACATTACAGAACACTGAACATAGAATTTATATTATACAATGTAGAACACAGAATATAGAATATGGAAACAGAATACAGAAATCAGAATTCAGAACATGGAATGCTGAACACAGAATTCAGTATATAGAATACAGAATACTGAATATACTATTTAGAATATAGAATGTAGAACACCGAATTTAGAATATAGAATAAAGAATACTGAATATAGAATTTAGAATATAGAATGTAGAACACAGAATTTAGAATGTAGAATACAGAATATAGAATCCAGAATAAAGAACATGCTATGCAGAACACAGAATTAAGAATAAAGATTAAATAATACTGAATATAGAATTTAGAATGTAGAATGTAGAACACAGAATATAGAATATAGATTATAGATCCCAGACCTAAGAACATGGAATGCAGAACACAGAATTTAGAACATTGAATGCAGAACACGGTATTTAGAACATACAATACAGAATACTGAGTATAGAATTTTGAATATAGAATGAAGAACACAGAATTTAGAATATGGAATACAGATTACTGAATATAGAATTTAGAATATAAAATGTAAAACACAGAATATAGAAAATAGAATAGAGAATGTAGAACCCAGAATTTAGTACATGGAATCAGAACCCAGAATTTAGAATATACAATACAGAACACTGAATATGGAATTTAGAATATAGAATGTAGAACACAGAATATAGAATATAGAATAAAGTGTATAGAACCCAGAATTTAGAACATGGAATGCAGAGCACAGAATTCAGAATATAGAATACAGAATAGTGCATATAGAATTTAGAATATGGAATGTAGAACACGGAAAAAAAGAATATAGAATACCTAATACAGAATATAGATTGTAGAATATAGAATGAAATGCACAAAATTTAGAATATAGAATAGAGAATATAGAACCCAGAATTTAGAACATGGAAACCAGAACACAGAATTAAGAATATAGAATACAGAATACCAAATATAGAATTTAGAATATAGAATGCAGAACACAGAATATAGAATATAGAATACAGAATACTGAATATAGAATTTACAACATGGAATGCAGAACACAGAATTTAGAATATAGAATAAAGAATATAGAAGCCAGAATATACAACATGGAATACAAAACACAGAATTTAGAATATAGAATACAGAATACGGAATATAGAATTTAGAATATAGAATTTAGAACACAGAATATAGAATATAGAATACGGAATTCAAAATTTAGTATGAAGGATCTAGAATGAAGAACACAGTATATAGAATATATATAGGAGAAGATAGAACCCAGAATTTAGAAATTGAATGCAGAGAACAGAATTAATAATATAGAATACAAAATACTAAATATAGAACTTAGAATACAGAAAGAAGAACACAGAATACAGAATATAGAAAAGACAATATACAACATGGAATGCAGAACACAGAATTTAGAATATAGAATACAGAATACTGAATATAGAATTTTGAAAATAGAAGGTAGAACACAGAATATATAATGTAGAAAACGGAATGCAGAATATAGAATACAGAATATAGAATGTAGAATACCGAATATAAAATATGGAAAACAGAGTATAGAACCCAGAATTTAAAACATGGAATGCAGAACACATAATTTAGAATATAGAATACACAACGCTGAATATAGGATTTAGACCATAGAATGTGGAACACAGGATATAGAATATAGAAAAGAGGATATAGAACCCAAATTTAAAACATGGAATGCAGAACAGAGAATGTAGAATATAGAATACAGAATACTGAACATAGAATTTAGAATATAGAAATTAGAACATAGGATATAGATTATAGAATAGAGAAATTAGAACATGGAATGCAGAACACAGAATTAAGTATATACATTACAGAACACTGAACATAGAATTTATATTATACAATGTAGAACACAGAATATAGAATATGGAAACAGAATACAGAAATCAGAATTCAGAACATGGAATGCTGAACACAGAATTCAGTATATAGAATACAGAATACTGAATATACTATTTAGAATATAGAATGTAGAACACCGAATTTAGAATATAGAATAAAGAATACTGAATATAGAATTTAGAATATAGAATGTAGAACACAGAATTTAGAATGTAGAATACAGAATATAGAATCCAGAATAAAGAACATGCTATGCAGAACACAGAATTAAGAATAAAGATTAAATAATACTGAATATAGAATTTAGAATGTAGAATGTAGAACACAGAATATAGAATATAGATTATAGATCCCAGACCTAAGAACATGGAATGCAGAACACAGAATTTAGAACATTGAATGCAGAACACGGTATTTAGAACATACAATACAGAATACTGAGTATAGAATTTTGAATATAGAATGAAGAACACAGAATTTAGAATATGGAATACAGATTACTGAATATAGAATTTAGAATATAAAATGTAAAACACAGAATATAGAAAATAGAATAGAGAATGTAGAACCCAGAATTTAGTACATGGAATCAGAACCCAGAATTTAGAATATACAATACAGAACACTGAATATGGAATTTAGAATATAGAATGTAGAACACAGAATATAGAATATAGAATAAAGTGTATAGAACCCAGAATTTAGAACATGGAATGCAGAGCACAGAATTCAGAATATAGAATACAGAATAGTGCATATAGAATTTAGAATATGGAATGTAGAACACGGAAAAAAAGAATATAGAATACCTAATACAGAATATAGATTGTAGAATATAGAATGAAATGCACAAAATTTAGAATATAGAATAGAGAATATAGAACCCAGAATTTAGAACATGGAAACCAGAACACAGAATTAAGAATATAGAATACAGAATACCAAATATAGAATTTAGAATATAGAATGCAGAACACAGAATATAGAATATAGAATACAGAATACTGAATATAGAATTTACAACATGGAATGCAGAACACAGAATTTAGAATATAGAATAAAGAATATAGAAGCCAGAATATACAACATGGAATACAAAACACAGAATTTAGAATATAGAATACAGAATACGGAATATAGAATTTAGAATATAGAATTTAGAACACAGAATATAGAATATAGAATACGGAATTCAAAATTTAGTATGAAGGATCTAGAATGAAGAACACAGTATATAGAATATATATAGGAGAAGATAGAACCCAGAATTTAGAAATTGAATGCAGAGAACAGAATTAATAATATAGAATACAAAATACTAAATATAGAACTTAGAATACAGAAAGAAGAACACAGAATACAGAATATAGAAAAGACAATATACAACATGGAATGCAGAACACAGAATTTAGAATATAGAATACAGAATACTGAATATAGAATTTTGAAAATAGAAGGTAGAACACAGAATATATAATGTAGAAAACGGAATGCAGAATATAGAATACAGAATATAGAATGTAGAATACCGAATATAAAATATGGAAAACAGAGTATAGAACCCAGAATTTAAAACATGGAATGCAGAACACATAATTTAGAATGTAGAATACACAACGCTGAATATAGGATTTAGACCATAGAATGTGGAACACAGGATATAGAATATAGAAAAGAGGATATAGAACCCAAATTTAGAACATGGAATGCAGAACAGAGAATGTAGAATATAGAATACAGAATACTGAACATAGAATTTAGAATATAGAAATTAGAACATAGGATATAGATTATAGAATAGAGAAATTAGAACATGGAATGCAGAACACAGAATTAAGTATATACATTACAGAACACTGAACATAGAATTTATATTATACAATGTAGAACACAGAATATAGAATATGGAAACAGAATACAGAAATCAGAATTCAGAACATGGAATGCTGAACACAGAATTCAGTATATAGAATACAGAATACTGAATATACGATTTAGAATATAGAATGTAGAACACCGAATTTAGAATATAGAATAAAGAATACTGAATATAGAATTTAGAATATAGAATGTAGAACACAGAATTTAGAATGTAGAATACAGAATATAGAATCCAGAATAAAGAACATGCTATGCAGAACACAGAATTAAGAATAAAGATTAAATAATACTGAATATAGAATTTAGAATGTAGAATGTAGAACACAGAATATAGAATATAGATTATAGATCCCAGACCTAAGAACATGGAATGCAGAACACAGAATTTAGAACATTGAATGCAGAACACGGTATTTAGAACATACAATACAGAATACTGAGTATAGAATTTTGAATATAGAATGAAGAACACAGAATTTAGAATATGGAATACAGATTACTGAATATAGAATTTAGAATATAAAATGTAAAACACAGAATATAGAAAATAGAATAGAGAATGTAGAACCCAGAATTTAGTACATGGAATCAGAACCCAGAATTTAGAATATACAATACAGAACACTGAATATGGAATTTAGAATATAGAATGTAGAACACAGAATATAGAATATAGAATAAAGTGTATAGAACCCAGAATTTAGAACATGGAATGCAGAGCACAGAATTCAGAATATAGAATACAGAATAGTGCATATAGAATTTAGAATATGGAATGTAGAACACGGAAAAAAAGAATATAGAATACCTAATACAGAATATAGATTGTAGAATATAGAATGAAATGCACAAAATTTAGAATATAGAATAGAGAATATAGAACCCAGAATTTAGAACATGGAAACCAGAACACAGAATTAAGAATATAGAATACAGAATACCAAATATAGAATTTAGAATATAGAATGCAGAACACAGAATATAGAATATAGAATACAGAATACTGAATATAGAATTTACAACATGGAATGCAGAACACAGAATTTAGAATATAGAATAAAGAATATAGAAGCCAGAATATACAACATGGAATACAAAACACAGAATTTAGAATATAGAATACAGAATACGGAATATAGAATTTAGAATATAGAATTTAGAACACAGAATATAGAATATAGAATACGGAATTCAAAATTTAGTATGAAGGATCTAGAATGAAGAACACAGTATATAGAATATATATAGGAGAAGATAGAACCCAGAATTTAGAAATTGAATGCAGAGAACAGAATTAATAATATAGAATACAAAATACTAAATATAGAACTTAGAATACAGAAAGAAGAACACAGAATACAGAATATAGAAAAGACAATATACAACATGGAATGCAGAACACAGAATTTAGAATATAGAATACAGAATACTGAATATAGAATTTTGAAAATAGAAGGTAGAACACAGAATATATAATGTAGAAAACGGAATGCAGAATATAGAATACAGAATATAGAATGTAGAATACCGAATATAAAATATGGAAAACAGAGTATAGAACCCAGAATTTAAAACATGGAATGCAGAACACATAATTTAGAATATAGAATACACAACGCTGAATATAGGATTTAGACCATAGAATGTGGAACACAGGATATAGAATATAGAAAAGAGGATATAGAACCCAAATTTAAAACATGGAATGCAGAACAGAGAATGTAGAATATAGAATACAGAATACTGAACATAGAATTTAGAATATAGAAATTAGAACATAGGATATAGATTATAGAATAGAGAAATTAGAACATGGAATGCAGAACACAGAATTAAGTATATACATTACAGAACACTGAACATAGAATTTATATTATACAATGTAGAACACAGAATATAGAATATGGAAACAGAATACAGAAATCAGAATTCAGAACATGGAATGCTGAACACAGAATTCAGTATATAGAATACAGAATACTGAATATACTATTTAGAATATAGAATGTAGAACACCGAATTTAGAATATAGAATAAAGAATACTGAATATAGAATTTAGAATATAGAATGTAGAACACAGAATTTAGAATGTAGAATACAGAATATAGAATCCAGAATAAAGAACATGCTATGCAGAACACAGAATTAAGAATAAAGATTAAATAATACTGAATATAGAATTTAGAATGTAGAATGTAGAACACAGAATATAGAATATAGATTATAGATCCCAGACCTAAGAACATGGAATGCAGAACACAGAATTTAGAACATTGAATGCAGAACACGGTATTTAGAACATACAATACAGAATACTGAGTATAGAATTTTGAATATAGAATGAAGAACACAGAATTTAGAATATGGAATACAGATTACTGAATATAGAATTTAGAATATAAAATGTAAAACACAGAATATAGAAAATAGAATAGAGAATGTAGAACCCAGAATTTAGTACATGGAATCAGAACCCAGAATTTAGAATATACAATACAGAACACTGAATATGGAATTTAGAATATAGAATGTAGAACACAGAATATAGAATATAGAATAAAGTGTATAGAACCCAGAATTTAGAACATGGAATGCAGAGCACAGAATTCAGAATATAGAATACAGAATAGTGCATATAGAATTTAGAATATGGAATGTAGAACACGGAAAAAAAGAATATAGAATACCTAATACAGAATATAGATTGTAGAATATAGAATGAAATGCACAAAATTTAGAATATAGAATAGAGAATATAGAACCCAGAATTTAGAACATGGAAACCAGAACACAGAATTAAGAATATAGAATACAGAATACCAAATATAGAATTTAGAATATAGAATGCAGAACACAGAATATAGAATATAGAATACAGAATACTGAATATAGAATTTACAACATGGAATGCAGAACACAGAATTTAGAATATAGAATAAAGAATATAGAAGCCAGAATATACAACATGGAATACAAAACACAGAATTTAGAATATAGAATACAGAATACGGAATATAGAATTTAGAATATAGAATTTAGAACACAGAATATAGAATATAGAATACGGAATTCAAAATTTAGTATGAAGGATCTAGAATGAAGAACACAGTATATAGAATATATATAGGAGAAGATAGAACCCAGAATTTAGAAATTGAATGCAGAGAACAGAATTAATAATATAGAATACAAAATACTAAATATAGAACTTAGAATACAGAAAGAAGAACACAGAATACAGAATATAGAAAAGACAATATACAACATGGAATGCAGAACACAGAATTTAGAATATAGAATACAGAATACTGAATATAGAATTTTGAAAATAGAAGGTAGAACACAGAATATATAATGTAGAAAACGGAATGCAGAATATAGAATACAGAATATAGAATGTAGAATACCGAATATAAAATATGGAAAACAGAGTATAGAACCCAGAATTTAAAACATGGAATGCAGAACACATAATTTAGAATGTAGAATACACAACGCTGAATATAGGATTTAGACCATAGAATGTGGAACACAGGATATAGAATATAGAAAAGAGGATATAGAACCCAAATTTAGAACATGGAATGCAGAACAGAGAATGTAGAATATAGAATACAGAATACTGAACATAGAATTTAGAATATAGAAATTAGAACATAGGATATAGATTATAGAATAGAGAAATTAGAACATGGAATGCAGAACACAGAATTAAGTATATACATTACAGAACACTGAACATAGAATTTATATTATACAATGTAGAACACAGAATATAGAATATGGAAACAGAATACAGAAATCAGAATTCAGAACATGGAATGCTGAACACAGAATTCAGTATATAGAATACAGAATACTGAATATACGATTTAGAATATAGAATGTAGAACACCGAATTTAGAATATAGAATAAAGAATACTGAATATAGAATTTAGAATATAGAATGTAGAACACAGAATTTAGAATGTAGAATACAGAATATAGAATCCAGAATAAAGAACATGCTATGCAGAACACAGAATTAAGAATAAAGATTAAATAATACTGAATATAGAATTTAGAATGTAGAATGTAGAACACAGAATATAGAATATAGATTATAGATCCCAGACCTAAGAACATGGAATGCAGAACACAGAATTTAGAACATTGAATGCAGAACACGGTATTTAGAACATACAATACAGAATACTGAGTATAGAATTTTGAATATAGAATGAAGAACACAGAATTTAGAATATGGAATACAGATTACTGAATATAGAATTTAGAATATAAAATGTAAAACACAGAATATAGAAAATAGAATAGAGAATGTAGAACCCAGAATTTAGTACATGGAATCAGAACCCAGAATTTAGAATATACAATACAGAACACTGAATATGGAATTTAGAATATAGAATGTAGAACACAGAATATAGAATATAGAATAAAGTGTATAGAACCCAGAATTTAGAACATGGAATGCAGAGCACAGAATTCAGAATATAGAATACAGAATAGTGCATATAGAATTTAGAATATGGAATGTAGAACACGGAAAAAAAGAATATAGAATACCTAATACAGAATATAGATTGTAGAATATAGAATGAAATGCACAAAATTTAGAATATAGAATAGAGAATATAGAACCCAGAATTTAGAACATGGAAACCAGAACACAGAATTAAGAATATAGAATACAGAATACCAAATATAGAATTTAGAATATAGAATGCAGAACACAGAATATAGAATATAGAATACAGAATACTGAATATAGAATTTACAACATGGAATGCAGAACACAGAATTTAGAATATAGAATAAAGAATATAGAAGCCAGAATATACAACATGGAATACAAAACACAGAATTTAGAATATAGAATACAGAATACGGAATATAGAATTTAGAATATAGAATTTAGAACACAGAATATAGAATATAGAATACGGAATTCAAAATTTAGTATGAAGGATCTAGAATGAAGAACACAGTATATAGAATATATATAGGAGAAGATAGAACCCAGAATTTAGAAATTGAATGCAGAGAACAGAATTAATAATATAGAATACAAAATACTAAATATAGAATTTAGAATACAGAAAGAAGAACACAGAATACAGAATATAGAAAAGACAATTTACAACATGGAATGCAGAACACAGAATTTAGAATATAGAATACAGAATACTGAATATAGAATTTTGAAAATAGAAGGTAGAACACAGAATATATAATGTAGAAAACGGAATGCAGAATATAGAAAACAGAATATAGAATGTAGAATACCGAATATAAAATATGGAAAACAGAGTATAGAACCCAGAATTTAAAACATGGAATGCAGAACACATAATTTAGAATATAGAATACAGAACGCTGAATATAGGATTTAGACCATAGAATGTGGAACACAGGATATAGAATATAGAAAAGAGGATATAGAACCCAAATTTAGAACATGGAATGCAGAACAGAGAATGTAGAATATAGAATACGGAATATTGAGTATAGAATTTAGAAAATAGAATGTAGAACACAAAATATAGAATATAGTATATGGAATGCAAAATATTGTATGCAAAATCTAGAATGAAAAACACACAATATAGAATATAGAATAGAGAATGTAGAAACCAGAATTTAGAACATGGAATGCAGAACACAGAATATAGAATATAGAATACTGAATACAGAATATATAATTAAGAATATATAAAGTAGAACACAGAATATAGAATAGAGACTTTAGAACATGGAATGCAGAACACAGAATTTAGATTATACAATACATAATACTGAATATAAAATTTAGAAAATAGAATGTAGAACACAGAATTAAAATATGGAAAACAGAATATAGAACCCAGAATTTAGAACTTGGAATGCAGAACACAGAATTAAGAGTATAGAATACACATTAATGAATATAGAATTTAGAATATAGAATGTAGAACACAGAATATAGAATATAGAATATACAATAGAGAGTATAGAATCGAGAATTTAGAACATGTAATGCAGAACACAGAATTTAGAATATAGAATACATTATACTGAATATAGGATATAGAATATAGAATGTAGAACACAAAATTTAGAATATAGAATACAGAATGCTGAATATAAAATTTACAATATACAATGTAGAACACAGAATATAGAAAATAGAAAAGAGAATATAGAACCCAGAATTTAGAACATGGAATGAAGAACACAGAATTTAGAATATAATAAACAGAATACTGAATAAATAATTTAGAATATAGAATGTAGAAAACAGAATAAAAAAATAGCTTAGGAAATACTGAAGCCAGATTTTAGAAAATGGAAAGCAGAACTAAGAATTTAGAATATAGAATACAGCATACTGAATATACAATTTAGAATATAGAATGTAGAACAGAGAATTTATAATATAGAATAAAGAAGACTGAACATAGAATTTAGAATATAGAATGCAGAACACATAATATAAAATGTAGAATACAGAATATATAATCCAGAATAAATAACATGCTATGCAGAACACAGAATTTAGAATATAGATTAAATAATACTGAATATAGAATTTAGAATATAGAATGTAGAACACAGAATTTATAATATAGAATACAGAAAGCTGAATACAGTATTTAGATTATAGAATGTAGAACACAGAGTATAGAATATAGAATATAGATTATAGATCCCAGAATTTAGAACATGGAATGCAGAACACAGAATTTAGAATATAGCATACGGAATGCTGAATATAGAACTTAGAAATAGAATGTAGAACACAGAATATTGTATATAGAATACCGAATGCAGAGTATAGAATACAGAATATAGAATATAGTAAACAGAATATAGAATATGGAAAAAAGAATACAGAAAACAGAATTTAGAACATGGAAAGCAGAACACAGAATTTAGAATATATAATACAGAATACTTAATAAGCAATTAAAAAATTGATTGTAGAGGACAGAATATAGAATATAAAATACATAATACTGAATATATAACTTAGAATATAGAATGCAGAAAACAGAATAAAAATTTAGCTTAGGGAATATTGAAGCCTGATTTTGGAACATGAAAAGCAGAACTCAGAATTTAGAATATAGAATACAGAATACTGAATATACAACTTAGAATATAGAATGTAGAACACAAAATTTAGAATATTGAATAAAGAATACTGAATATAGTATTTAGAATATAGAATGTAGAATACAGAATTTAGAATGTAGAATACAGAATTTAGAATCCAGAATAAATAATATGCTATGCAGAACACAGAATTTAGAATGTAGATTAAATAATACTGAATATAGAATTTAGAATATAGAATGTAGAACACAGAATTTATAATATAGAATACAGAAAGCTGAATATTGTATTTAGAATATAGAGTGTAGAACACAGAATATAGAATATAGAATATAGTTTATAGATCCCAGAATGAAGAACATGGAATTCACAACACAGAATTTAGAATATATCATACGGAATACTGAATATAGAATTTAGAATATAGAATTTAGACCACAGAATATTGTATAAAGAATAAGGAATGCAGAATATAGGATACAGAATATAGAATGTAGAAAATAGATTATAGAATATGGAAAAAAGAATACAGAAACACAATTTAGAACATGAAATGCAGAACACAGAATTTAGAATATATAATACAGTATACTGAACATAGAATGCAGAACACAAAATTTAGAATATAGAATGCAGAGTACTGAATATAGAATATATAAAGAGGAAAGCAGAACACAGAATTAAGAACATGGAATGAAGAACACAGAATATAGAATATAGAATACAGAATACTGAATATAGAATTTAGAACATAGAATGCAGAACACAGAATTTAGAATTTAGAATACAGAATACTGAATAAAGAATTTAAAATATAGAATGTAGAACACAGAGTATAGAATATAGTATACGGAATGCCGAAAATAGAATACAGAATATAGAATATAGAACACACAATATAGAATATGGGAAACAGAATACAACAACCCAGAATTTAGGACATGGAATGCTGAACACAGAATTTAGAATGTAGAATACAGAAAACTGGATATAGAATTAAGATTATAGACTGTAGAACACAGAATATAGAATATAGTATACGGAATAGAGAATAAAGAATGTAGAATATAGAATGGAGTACAAAAGATATAGAATATAGAGTAGAGAATAGAGAAGACAAAATTTAGATCATGGAATGCAGAAAACAGAATTTAGAATATAGAATAAAGAATACTGAATATAGAAAGAAGAACACAGAATATAAAATATAGAATAGAGAATATAGAACCCAGATTTAGAAAATGGAATGAAGAACACAGAATTTTGAATTTAGAATACTGAATACTGAATATAGAATTTAGAATATAGAATGTACAACACAAAATATAGAATATAGACTACGGAATGCAGAATAAACTATATAGAATGAAGAACACAAATTATAGACTATAGAATAGAGAATATAGGACCTAGAATTTAGAACATGGAATGTAGAACACAGAATTTACAATATGGAATACAGAAATCTGAATATAGTATTTAGAATATAGAGTGTAGAACACAGAATATAGAATATAGAATATATTTTATAGATCCCAGAATTTAGAACATGGAATGCAGAACACAGAATTTAGAATATAGCATACGGAATACTGAATATAGAATTTAGAATATGGAATGTAGAACACAGAATATTGTATATAGAATTAGAAATGCAGAATGTAGAATACAGAATATAGAATGTAGAAAACAGAATATAGAATATGGAATACAGAATACAGGATCCAGAATGTAGAACATGGAATGCAGAACACAAGATTTGGAATATAGGATACAGAATACTGAATAAAGAATTAAGAGTATAGAATGTAGAACACAGAATATAGAATATAGAATACGGAATGCAGAACAGAGAATACAGAATATACAATGAAAACACAGAATAGGGAATACGGCATAAAGAATATACAATACAGACTATAGAATGTAGAACACAGAATATAAAAAATGGAAAAAAGAATACAGAAACCAGAATTTAGAACATGGATTGCAGAACACAGAATTTAGAATATAATATACAGAATACTGAATATATAATTTAGAACATAGAATGCAGAACACAGAATTTAGAATATAGAATGCAGAATACTAAATATAGAATTTATATAGAGGAAAGCATAACACAGAATTTAGAATATAGAATACAGAGTACTGAATATTGAATTTAGAATATAGAATGTAGAACACAGAATATATAACATAGAATATAGAATATAGAACCCAGAATTTAGAACATGGAATGCAGATCACAAAATTTAGAATACAGAATACAAAATAGTGAATATAGAATTTAGAATATAGAAAAAGATCACAGAATATAGAATATAAAATACGGAATGCAGAATATAGAAGGTAGAATATAGAATGAAGAACACAAAATATCGAATATAGAATAGAGAATATAGAAACCAGAATTTAGAAATGGAATGCAGAACAGAGAATTTAGAATATAGAATTTAGAAAACTGAATAAAGATTTGAGAATATAGAATGTAGAACATAGAATATAGAATATAGAATGCAGAATGCAGAATATACTTTGTAAAATATAGCATGAAGAACACAAATATAGAATACATAATAGAGAGTATAGAACCCAGAACGTACAACCCGGAATGCAGAAAATAGAATTAAGAATATAGAATACAGAATATTGAATATAGAACTTAGAATATAGAATGTAGAACACTGAATAAAGAATATACAATACAGAATACTGAATATAGAATTTAGAATGTAGAATATAGAACACAGAATATAGAATATAGATAAGAAAATATAGAACCCAGAATTTAGAACATGGAATGCAGAACACAGAATTTATAATATAGAATACAGTATATTGAATACAGTATGCAGAATATAGAATGTTGAACACAGAGTATAGAATATAGAATACGGAATACAGAATATAGAATACAGAATATAGAATATAGAACACAGAATATGGAATATGGAAAACAGAATACAGAACCCAGAATTTAGACCATAGAATGCAGAACACAGAATTAAGACTATAGAATACAGAATGCTGAATATAGAATTTAGAACATAGAATGCAGAACACAGAATATGGAATACAGAATACAGAACGCAGGATTCAGAACATGGAATTCAGAACACAGAATACATAATATAGAATAAAGGAATAGAATATAGAATATAGAATGTAGAAACAGTATATAGAATATAGAATACAGAATGCAGTATGCAGAATTTAGAACAAGGAATTCAGAACACAGAATATATAATAAAGAATACCGAAATACTATGTGGTATATAGAATGTTTTACACAGAATTTATAATATAGAATACAGTATATAGAATGTACAATACAGAATTTAGAACACAGAATATTGAATACAGATTACGGAATACAGAACCCAGAATTTAGAACATGGAATTCAGAACGCAGAATATAGAATATAGGATACAGAATACATAATATACAATGTAGAATACAGAATGTAGAACACAGAATATAGAATATAGAATACAGAATGCCGAAACATGATTATACAAGTTGTAATTCAGAACACAAAATTTAGAATATAGAGTGAAGAATACAGAATATAGAATATTGAATTTACATTGTTGAACACAGTATATGGAATATTGTATACAGAATACAGAATATAGAATGTAGAATACTGGTTGTAATACAGAGAATATGGAATTCAGAATACACACTAAAGAACACAGAATTTAGAGCATGGAATTCAGAACACAAAGTTTAGATTATAGAATATTGAATACTGAATATAGAATGTATAACACAGAATATAGAACACAGATTATAGAATATAGAATACACAATGCAGAACCCATTATTTAGAACATGGAATTCAGAAAACAGAATTTAGAATATAGAATACAGTATACAGAATGTTGATTATAGAATGTATAACACAGAATATAGAATATAGAAAACAGAATACAGAACCCAGAGTTTAGAATGTAGAATTCAGAACACTGAATTTAGAATATAGATTACAGAATACAGAATATAGAATGTAGACTTTTGAATGTACAAAACAGACTATAGAATACAGAATACAGAAAACAGAATTTAGAACATTGAATGCAGAACACAGAATGTAGAATATAGAATACAGAATAGAGAATGCAGAACACAGAATAAAGAATAGAGAATGCAGAATACATAACCCAGAATTTAGAACATGCAATACACAACTAAAAACTTAGAATATAGTGTATAGAAAACAGAATATAGAAAGTAGAATAAATAATATAGAATACAGTATATAGAAATTAGAATACAGAATACAGAATATAGAATATAGAAAACAGAATGCAGAACCCAGAATGTAGAACATGGAACGCAGAACGGAATTTAGAATATAGAATACAGAAAACAGAAAATAAATTTTACAATATAGAATGCAGTACACACACTATACAATATAAAATACAGAAAACCGAATATAAAATTTAGAATATACAATGTAGAACACAGAATATAGAATTTAGAATGCAGTATACAGAACCCAGAATTTAGAACATGGAATTCAGAAGAAAAAGTTTAGAATATAGATTACAGTATACAAAATATAGAAAATGGAATATTGAATGTAGAACAGAGAATATAGAATATAGAATTAACAATACAGAACCCAGAATTTAGAAATTGGAATGCAGAACACAGAATATAGAAAATAGAATACAGAATATAGAATGTATTATCAAAAATTTACAATACAGTATATAGAATATAGAATACAGAAGACAGATCCCAGAATTTAGAACATGGAATTCAGAACAAAGAATTTAGAAATTAGAATAGAGAATCTAGAATATACAATGTAGAATACAGAATGCTGAACACAGAATATAGAATATAGAATTCAGAATACAGAACCTAGAATTTAGAACATGGAATTTAGTGCACAGAATATAGAATATAGAATACAGAAATATAAAGTAGAATATAGAATATATAACACAGTATATAGAATACTGAATACAGAACACAGAATGTAGAATACATATTGTAGAACACAGAATATAGAATATAAAATACAAAATACAGTACCCAGAATTTAGGACATGGAATTCACAACACAGAATTTATTATATAGAATAAAGAATACGGAATATCGAGTGTAGAACACAGATTATAGAATATAGAATACAGAATTCATAACACAGAATATAGAACATGGAATGCAGAACAAAGAATTAAGAATATAGAATACAGGGTACAGAATATAGAATGAAAACTACAGAGTATAGAATACAGAATACAGAATAAGAAAGTAGAATATAGAATGCAAGAACACAGAATATAGAATGCAGACTACAGAACGCAGAATTTAGAATATGGAATTCACCACAGAGAATTTAGAAAATAGAGTTCAGAATGCACAATATAGAACGTAGAATATAGAATTTAGACCACGGAATACAGAATACGGAATGCAGAATATAGAATGTAGAATATAGAATGGAGTACACAAAAAATAGAATATAGAATAGAGAATATAGAAGCCAGAATTTAGATCATAGAATGCAGAAAACAGAATTTAGTATATAGAATACAGAATACTGAATATAGAATTTAAAATATAGAATGTAGAACACAGAGTATAGAATAGAATAAGAAATACTGAATATATAATTTAGTATATAGAATATACAACACAGAATATAGAATACAGAATACGGAATGCAGAATATAGTATACAGAACATAGAATGAAGAACACAGAATATAGAATAAGAAAAACAGAATACAGAACCCAGAATTAAGAACATGGAATGCCGAACACACAATTTGGAATATAGAATACAGAATACTGAATATAGAATTTAGAAAATAGGATGCAGAACACAGAATTTAGAATATAGAATACAGACTACTGAATATAGAATTTAGAACATGGAATGCAGAACTCAGAATTTAGAATATAGAATACAGAATACTGAATATAGATTTTATACCACGGAATGCAGAACACAGAATATAGAATATAGAAAACGGAATACAGAAAATAGCATTTAGAATATAGAATGTAGAAAACAGAATATACAATATAGAATATAGAATATAGAACCCAGAATTTAGAACATGGAATATAGAACACACAATTTAGAATTTAAAATACAGAATACTGAATAAATAATTTAGAACATGGAATGCATAGCACAGAATTTATAATATAGAATACAGAAAACTAAATATAGGATTTAGAACATGGAATCCAGAACACAGAATTTAGAGTATAGAATTCTATTTACTGAATATAGAATTTAGAACATAGATGCAGAACACAGAATTTAGAATATAGAATAAATAATACTGAATATAGAATTTAGAATATAGAATGTAGAACACATTGTATAGAATATAGAATACGGAATGCCGAATATAGAATACAGAATATAGAATATAGAACACACAAAATAGAATATGGAAAACAGAACCCACAACACAGAATTTAGGGCATGCAGAACACAGAATTTAGAATATAGAATACAGAACACTGATTATAGAATTAAGAATAAAGATTGTAGAACACAGAATATAGAATATAGAATACGGAAGGCAGAATAAAGAATGTAGAATATAGAATGGAGTACAGAAATTATAGAATATAGAGTAGAGAATAGAGAAGACAGAATTCAGATCATGGAATGCAGAAAACAGAATTTAGAATATAGAATAAAGAATACTAAATATAGAATTTAGAATATAGAATGTACAACACAAAATATAGAACATAGACTTCGAGAAGCAGAATATAGTATATAGAATGAAGAACACAAATTATAGAATATAGAATAGAGAATATAGAACGCAGAATTTAGAACATGGAATGTAGAACACAGAATTGATAACATAGAATACAGAATACAGAATATAGAGTTTAGAACATAGGATGTAGAACACAGAATATAAAATATACAAAACGGAATACAAAATTTAGTATGAAGGATCAAGAATGAAGAACACAGAATATAGAATATATAAATGAGAATATAGAACCCAGAATTAAGAAATGGAATGCCGAAAAGAGAATTAAAATTATAGAAGACAAAATACTGAATATAGAATTTAGAATATAGAAAGTAGAACACAGAATACAGAGTATAGAAAAGATAATTTACAACATGTAATGCAGAACACAGAATTTAGAATATAGAATACAGAATACTGAATACAGAATTTTGAAAATAGTAGGTTGAACACAGAATATATAATGTAGAATACTGAATGCAGAATATAGTATACAGAATATAGAATGTAGAACACAGAATATAAAATATGGAAAACAGAATATAGAACCCGCAATTTAAACATGGAATGCAAAACACATAATTTAGAATATAGAATACGGAACGCAGAATATAGTATTTAGACTATACAATGAGGAACACAGGATATAGAATATAGAAAAGAGGATATAGAAACCAGAATTAAGAACATGGAATGCAGAACAGAGAATTTAGAATATTGAATAAGGAATATTGAATATAGAATTTAGAATATAGAATGTACAACACAGAATATAGAATATAGTATACGGAATGCAAAATATTGTATGTAAAACCTAGAATGAAAAACACACAATATAGAATATAGAATAGAGAATGTAGAAACCAGAATTTAGAACATGGAATGCAGAACACAGAATTTAGAATATAGAATAAAGAATACAGAATATATAATTAAGAATATATAAAGTAGAACACAGAATATAGATTAGAGAATTTAGAACATGGAATGCAGAACACAGAATTAAGATTATAGAATACATAATAATGAATATAGAATTTAGAGTATAAAATGTAGAACACAGAATATAGAATATAGAATATGGAATGCAGAATATAGAATACAGAATATAGAATGAAGAACACAGAATATATAATACGGCATAAATAATATACAATACAGAATATAGAATGAAGAACACAGTATATAGAATATGGAAAACAATACAGAACCCCGAATTTAGAACATGGAATGCAGAACACAGAATTTAGAATATAGAATGCACAGTACTGAATATAGAATTTATAAACAGGAAAGCAGAACCCAGAATTAAGGACATGGAATGCAGAATATAAAATTTAGAATATAATATACGGAATACTTTATAAACAATTAAATAATTCTATGTAGGACAAAGAATATAAAATATAAAATACATAATACTGAATAAATAATTTAGAATATATAATGTAGAAAACAGAATAAAAAAAATATCTTAGAAAATATTGAAGCCAGTATTTGGAACATGGAAAGCAGAACTCAGAATTTAGAATATAGAATACAGCATACTGAATATACAATTTAGAATATAGAATGTAGAACACAGAATTTGGAATATAGAAAAAAGAATACTGAATATAGAATTTAGAATATAGAATGCAGAACACAGAATATAGAATGTAGAATACAGAATATAGAATCCAGAATAAAGAACATGTTATGCAGAACACAGAATTTAGAATATAGATTAAATAATACTGAATATAGAATTTAGAATATAGAAAGTAGAACACAGAATTTATAATATAGAATACAGAAAGCTGAATATAGTATTTAGAATATAGAATATATAACACAGAGTATAGAATATAGAATAAAGATTATAGATCCAAGAATTTAGAATATGGAATGCAGAATTTAGAATATAGAATATAGAATACAGACCACTGAATATAGAATTTAGAATATAGAATGTAGAACACAGAGGTCAGAATATAGAATACGGAATACAGAATATAGAATTTAGAATATAGAATGTACAACACAGAATATGGAATATGGAATGCAGAATATAGAATACAGAATATAGAATGTAGAACACAGATTATACAATATGGAAAACAGAATAGAGAACCCAGTATTTACAACGTGGAATGCAGAAAACAGAATTTAGAATTTATAATACAGAATACTGAATATAGAATTTAGAACATAGAATGCGGAACACTGAATTTAGAATATAGAATACAGAATTCTGAATATAGGATTTAGAACGTGGAATGCAGAACCCAGAATTTAGAAAATAGAATAAAGAATACTGAATATAAAATTTAGAATATAGAATGTAGAACACAAAATATAGAATATAGAATACATAATGCAGAATATAGTATACAGAATATAGAAATTAGAACTCAGAATATAAAATATGGAAACAGAATACAGAACCCCGAAATTTGAACATGGTATGCAGAACACAGAATTTAGAATATACAATACACAATACTGAATATAGAATTTAGAATATTGAATGTAGAACACAGAATATAGAATATAGAAAAGACAATATAGAACACAGAATTTAGAAAATGGAATGCAGAACACAGAATTTAGAATATAGAATACAGAATACTGAATATAGAATTTGGATAATAGAATGAAGAACACAGAATATAGAGTATAGAATACGGAATGCAGAATATAGAATACAGAATATAGAATGTAGAAAACAGAATATAGAATATGGAAAACAGAATACAGAACCCAGAATTTAGAACATAGAATGCAGAACACAGAATGTAGAATTTAGAATACAGAATACAGAATATAGAATTTAGAAAGTAGATGTAGAACACAGAGTATAGAACATAAATACAGAATGCAGAATATAGAATGCAGAATAAAGAACTAAGAACAAAAATATAGAATATATAAAAGAGAATTTAGAACCCAGAATTTAAAAATTGAATCAGAACACAGAATTTAGATTATAGAATACAGAATACTGAATATAGAATTTAGAATATAGCATGTAGGAAACATAATATAGAATATATAACACGGAATGCAGAATATAGAACGTACAATATAAAATGAAGAACAAAAAATATAGAATATATAATAGAGAATATAGAACCCAGAATTTAGAACATGGAATTCAAAGCACAGAATTTAGAATATAGAATACAGGATAATGAAAATAGAATTTTGAATATAGAATGTAGAACACAGTATATAGAATATAGAATACGGAATGCAGAATATAGAATGTAGAATATAGAATGAAGAACACAGAATATAGAATATAGAATAGAGAATATAGAACCCAGAATTTAGAACACGGAATGAAGAATACAGAATTTTGAATATAGAATATAGAGTTTAGAATATAGCATGTAGAACACAGAATTTTGAATATAGAATTGAGAATACTAAATGTAGAATTTAGAATATTGAATGTCGAACACAGAATATAGAATATAGAAAAGAGATTATAGAACCCAGAATTAAGAACACGGAATAAAGAACACAGAATTTAGAATATAGATTATAGAATTTAGAATATAGAATGTAGAACACAAAATATACAATATTGAATACATAATGCAGAATATATTATACAGAATATAGAATTTAGAACACAGAATGTAAAATATGGAAACAGAATACAGAATCCCGAAATACGAACATGGTATGCAGAACACAGAATATAGAATATAGAATAGAGAATACTGAATATCGAATTTAGAATATTGAATGAAGGACACAGAATATAGAATATAGAACACAGAATTTAGAACATGGAATGCAGAACACAGAATTTAGAATATGGAATACTGAATACTAAATATATAATTAAGAATATAGAAAGTAGAACACAGAATATAGAATAGAGAATTTAGAACATGGAATGCAGAACACAGAATTTAGATTATAGAATACAAAATACTGAATATAGAATTTAGAATATAGTATGTAGAACACAGTATTAAAATATGGAAAACAGAATATAGAACCCAGAATTTAGAAATTTGAATGCAGAACACAGAATTAACACTATAGAATACACATTAATTAATATAGATTTTTGAATATAGAATGTAGAACACAGTATATAGAATATAGAATATACAATAGAGAGTATAGTATCGAGAATTTAGAACATGTGATTCAGAACACAGAATTTAGAATATAGAATACATTATACTATATATAGAATATAGAATATAGAATGTATAACACAGAATTTAGAATATAGAATACAGAATGCTTAATATAAAATTTAAATATAGAATGTAGAACACAGAATATAGGAAATAGAAAAGAGAATATAGAACACAGAATTTAGAACATAATATACGGAATATTTTATAAACAATTAAAAAATTCTATGTAGGACATATAATATAGAATATAAAATACATAATACTGAATAAATAATTTAGAATATATAATGTAGAAAACAGAAAAAAAAATAGCAAGGAAAATATTGAAGCCAGATATTGGAACATGGAAAGCAGAACTCAGAATTTAGAATATAGAATACAGCATACTGAATATGCAATTTAGAATATAGAATGTAAACACAGAATTTATAATATAGAATACAGAATACTGAATATAGAATTTATAATATAGAATGTAGCACACAGAATGTAGTATATACAATAGTGAATATAAAACCCAGAATTTAGAACATGGAATTCAGAACACAGAATTTAGAAAATAAAACACAGAATACTGAATAAAAAATTTAGAACACAAGATATAGAATATAGAATACGGAATGCAGAATATTGAATACCAAATATAGACTATAGAACACAAAATATAGAATATGGAATACAGAATACAGAACCCAAAGTTTAGAACATACAATGCAGAACACAGAATTTGGAATATACAATACAGAATACTGAATATAGAATTTAGAGTATAAAATGTAGAACACAGAATATAGAATATAGAATACGGAATGCAGAATATAGAATACAGAATATAGAATGAAGAACACAGAATATATAATACGGCATAAATAATATACAATACAGAATATAGAATGAAGAACACAGTATATAGAATATGGAAAACAATACAGAACCCAGAATTTAGAACATGGAATGCAGAACACAGATTTTAGATTATAATATACAGAATAATGAATATAGAATTTAGATAATAGAATGCAGAACACAGAATTTAGAATATAGAATGCAGAGTACTGAATATAGAATTTATAAAAAGGAAAGCAGAACACAGAATTTAAAATATAGGATACAGAATACTGAATATAGAATTTAGAATATAGAATGTAAACACAGAATATAGAATAGAGAATAGAGAATAGAGAACCCAGAATTTAGTACATGGAATGCAGAACACACAAATAAGAATATAGAATACAAAATACTGAATATAGAATTTAGAATATAGAATATACAACAAACAATATAGAATATAAAATACGGATGGCAGAATATAGGACGTAGAATATAGAATGAACGACCCAAATAAATAATATAGAATAGAGAATATAGAAACCACAAATTAGAAATGGAATGCAGAAAAGAGAATTTATACTATAGAATACAGAATACTGAATATAGATTTTAGAATTTAAAATGAAGAACATAGAATATAGAATATAGGATACGGAATGCAGAATATACTATGTAGAATATAGAATGAAGAACACAAATATAGAATATATAATAGAGAGTATAGGACCCAGAACTTAGAACATGGAATGAAGAACAGAGAATTAAGAATATAGAATACAGAATACTGAATATAGAATTTAGAATATAGAATGCAGAACACAGAATTAAGAATATAGAATACAGATTAATGAATATAGAATTTAGAATATACAATATAGAACACAGAATATAGAATATAGTATAGAAAATATAGAACCCAGAATTTAGAACATGGAATGCAGAACACAGAATTTAGAATATAGAATTCAGAATACTGAATATAGAATTTAGAATATAGAATGTTGAAAACATAATATAGAATATAAAACACGGAATGCAGAATATAGAACGTACAATATAGAATGTAAACAAAAAATATAGAAATGAATAGAGAATATTGAACCCAGAATTAAGAAATGGAGTGCAGAACAAAGAATTTAGAATATACAATACAGAAGACTGAATATAGTTTTTAGAATATAGAATGTAGAACACAGAATATAGAATATAGAATACGGAATGCAGAATATAGTATGTAGAATATGGAATGAAGAACACAATGTATAGAATATAGAATAGAGAATGTAGAACCCAGAATTTAGAACACGGATGTAGAACACAAAATTTAGAATATAGAATTCAGAATACTGAATATAGAATTTAGAATATAGAATATACAACTCAGAAAATAGAATAGAGAATATAGAAACCAGAATTTAGAAAATGGAATGCAGGACACAGAATTTAGAATATACAATACAGAAACCTCAAAATACAATTCAGAATATAGAATGTAGAACACAGCATATAGAATATAGAATAGAGAAAGTTGAAGCCAAAATTTAGAGCATGTAATGCAGAACACAGAATTTAGGATATAGAATACAGACCACTGAATATAGAATTTAGAATATAGAATGTAGAACACAGAGTTCAGAATATAGAATACGGAATACAGAATATAGAATTTAGAATATAGAATGTAAAACACAGAATATAGAATATGGAATACGGAATGCAGAATATAGAATACAGAATATAGAATGTAGAACACAGATTATATAATATGGAAAACAGAATAGACAATCCACTATTTACAACATGGAATGCAGAACACAGAATTTAGAATTTATAATACAGAATACTGAATATAGAATTTAGAACATAGAATGCGGAACACAGAATTAAGTATATAGAATACAGAATACTGAATATAGGATTTAGAACATGGAATGTAGAACCCAGAATTTAGAAAATAGAATAAAAAAAACTGAATATAAAATTTAGAATATAGAATGTAGAACACAAAATATAGAATATAGAATACATAATACAGAATATAGCATACAGAATATAGAAATTAGAACACAGAATATAAAATATGGAAACAGAATACAGAACCCCGAAATTTGAACATGGTATGCAGAACACAGAAATTAGAATATACAATACAGAATACTGAATATAGAATTTAGAATTTTGAATGTAGAACACAGAATATAGAATATAGAATAGACAATATAGAACACAGAATTTAGAATATAGAATACAGAATACTGAATATAGAATTTGGATAATAGAATGAAGAACACAGAATATAGAGTATAGAATACGGAATGCAGAATATAGAATACAGAATATAGAATATAGAACACAGAATATATAATATGGAAAACAGAATACAGAACCCAGAATTTAGAACATAGAATGCAGAACACAGAATGTAGAATATTGAATACAGAATACAGAATATAGAATTTAGAAAGTAGATGTAGAACACAGAATACAGAACATAAATACAGAATGCAGAATATAGAATGCAGTGTAAAGAACTAAGAACACAAAATATAGAATATATAAAAGAGAATTTAGAACCCAGAATTTAAAAATTGAATCAGAACACAGAATTTAGATTATAGAATACAGAATACTGAATATAGAATTTAGAATATAGAATGTAGAAAACATAATATAGAATATATAACACGGAATGCAGAATATAGAACGTACAATATAGAATGAAGAACAAAAAATATAGAATATATAATAGAGAATATAGAACCCAGAATTTAGAACATGGAATTCAAAGCACAGAATTTAGAATATAGAATACAAGATAATGAATATAGAATTTTGAATATAGAATGTAGAACACAGTATATAGAATATAGAATACGGAACGCAGAATATAGAATGTAGAATATAGAATGAAGAACACAGAATATAGAATATAGAATAGAGAATATAGAACCCAGAATTTAGAACACGGAATGAAGAATACAGAATTTTGAATATAGAATATAGAATTTAGAATATAGCATGTAGAACACAGAATTTTGAATATAGAATTGAGAATACTAAATATAGAATTTAGAATATTGAATGTCGAACACAGAATAGAGAATATAGAAAAGAGATTATAGAACCCAGAATTAAGAACACGGAAGAAAGAACACAGAATTTAGAATATAGATTATAGAATTTAGAATATAGAATGTAGAACACAAAATATACAATATTGTATACATAATGCCGAATATATTATACAGAATATAGAATTTAGAACACAGAATGTAAAATATGTAAACAGAATACAGAATCCCGAAATACGAACATGGTATGCAGAACACAGAATTTAGAATATAGAATAGAGAATACTGAATATAGAATTTAGAATATTGAATGAAGGACACAGAATATAGAATATAGAAAAGAAATATAGAACACAGAATTTAGAACATGAAATGCAGAACACAGAATTTAGTATTTAGAATACAGAATACTGAATGTAGAATTTAGAATATACAATGCAGAACATAGAATATAGAATATATACTACGGAATAAGGAATATAGATTTTAGAATATAGAATGTAGAACACAGAATATATAATATAGAATATGGAATGCAGAATAAAGAATGTAGAAATAAGAATGGAGTTCACAAAATATAGAATATAGACTGGAGAATATAGAAGCCAGAATTTAGAACATAGAATACAGAACACAGAATTTAGAATATATAAAACAGAATACTGAATATAGAATTTAGAATATAGAATGTAGAACACAGAATATACAATATAGACTACTGAATGCAGAATATAGGATATAGAATATAGAATGAAGAACACAAATTATAGAATACAGAATAGAGAATATAGAACACAGAATTTTGAACACGGTATGCAGAACACAGAATTAAGAATAAATAAAATACAGAATACTGAATATAGGATTTAGAACACAGGATATAGAATATAGAATACGGAATGCAGAATATAGAATATGAAATATAGAACATAGAAAACAAAATATAAAATATGGAATACAGAATACATAACCCAGAATTTAGAATATGAAATGCAGAACACAGAATTTGGAATATACAATATAGAATTTAGAATATAGAATGTAGAATATAGAATGAAGAACACACAATATAGGATAGAGAATATAGAAAACAGAATTTAGAACACGGAATGAAGAACACAGAATTTTGAATATAGAATATAGAATTTACAATATACAATGTAGAACACAGAAATTTGAATATAGAATAGAGAATACTGAATATAGAATTTAGAGTACAGAATGTAGAACACAGAATATATATTAAAGAATACGGAATGCAGAATATAGAATACAGAATATAGAATGTAGAAAACAGAATATAGAATATGGAAAAGGGAATACAGAAACCAGAATTTAGAACATGGAATGCAGAACACAGAATATAGAATTTAGAATACAGAATACTGAATATTGAATTTAGAACATGGAATTCAGAACACAGAATTTAGAATATAGAACACAGAAATACAATTTAGAATAAAGAATGCAGAATATTGAATACAGAATATAGAATGTACAACACAAAATATAAAATATGTAAAACAAAATACAGAACCCAGAATTTAAAACATGGATTGCAGAACACAGAATTTAGAATATAGAATAAAGAATATAGAAGCCAGAATATACAACATGGAATACAAAACACAGAATTTAGAATATAGAATACAGAATACGGAATATAGAATTTAGAATATAGAATTTAGAACACAGAATATAGAATATAGAATACGGAATTCAAAATTTAGTATGAAGGATCTAGAATGAAGAACACAGTATATAGAATATATAAAAGAGAATATAGAACCCAGAATTTAGAAATTGAATGCAGAGAACAGAATTAATAATATAGAATACAAAATACTAAATATAGAACTTAGAATATAGAAAGAAGAACACAGAATACAGAATATAGAAAAGACAATTTACAACATGGAATGCAGAACACAGAATTTAGAATATAGAATACAGAATACTGAATACAGAATTTTGAAAATAGAAGGTAGAACACAGAATATATAATGTAGAAAACGGAATGCAGAATATAGAATACAGAATATAGAATGTAGAATACAGAATATAAAATATGGAAAACAGAGTATAGAACCCAGAATTTAAAACATGGAATGCAGAACACATAATCTAGAATATAGAATACAGAACGCTGAATATAGGATTTAGACTATAGAATGTGGAACACAGGATATAGAATACAGAAAAGAGGATATAGAACCCAAATTTAGAATATTGAATGCAGAAAAGAGAATTTAGAATATAGAATACGGAATACTGAGTATAGAATTTAGAAAATAGAATGTAGAACACAAAATATAGAATATAGTATACGGAATGCAAAATATTGTATGTAAAATCTAGAATGAAAAACACACAATATAGAATATAGAATAGAGAATGTAGAAACCAGAATTTAGAACATGGAATGCAGAACACAGAATTTAGAATATAGAATACTGAACACAGAATATATAATTAAGAATATATAAAGTAGAACACAGAATATAGAATAGAGAATTTAGAACATGGAATGCAGAACACAGAATTTAGATTATACAATACATAATACTGAATATAAAATTTAGAAAATAGAATGTAGAACACAGAATTAAAATATGGAAAACAGAATATAGAACCCAGAATTTAGAACTTGGAATGCAGAACACAGAATTCAGAGTATAGAATACACATTAATGAATATAGAATTTAGAATATAGAATGTAGAACACAGAATATACAATATAGAATATACAATAGAGAGTATAGAATCGAGAATTTAGAACATGTAATGCAGAACACAGAATTTAGAATATAGAATACCGAATACTGAATATAGAATTTAGAACATAGAAAGCAGAACACAGAATTTAGAATATAGAATACAGAATACTGAATATTGAATTTAGAACATGGAATGCAGAACACAGAATTTAGAATGTAGAACACAGAAATACAATTTAGAATACAGAATGCAGAATATTGAATACAGAATATAGAATGTACAACACAAAATATAAAATATGTAAAACAAAATACTGAACCCAGAATTTAAAACATGGATTGCAGAACACAGAATTTAGAAAATAGAATACAGAATACTTAATACAGTGTTTAGAACATAGAATTCAGAACCCAGAATTTAGAATATAGAATACAGAATACTGAATGTAGAATTTAGAACATGGAATGCAGAACACAGAATTTAGAATATTGAATACAGAATAATGAATATAGAATTTAGAATATAGAATGTAGCACACAGAATATAGTATGTAGAATAGAGAATAAAGAACCCAGAATTAAGAACATGGAATGCAGAACACAAAATTTAGAAAATAAAATACAGAATACTGAATATAGGATTTAGAACACAGGATATAGAATATAGAATACGGAATGCAGAATATAGAATACCAAATATAGAATATAGAACACAAAATATAAAATATGGAATACAGAATACATAACCCAGAATTTAGAATATGAAATGCAGAACACAGAATTTGGAATATAGAATATAGAATTTAGAATATAGAATGTAGAATATAGAATGAAGAACACACAATATAGAATATAGAATAGAGAATATAGAACCCAGAATTTAGAACACGGAATGAAGAACACAGAATTTTGAATATAGAATATAGAATTTAGAATATACAATGTAGAACACAGAATTTTGAATATAGAATAGAGAAAACTGAATATAGAATTTAGAGTACAGAATGTAGAACACAGAATATAGAATATAGAATACGGAATGCAGAATATGGAATACAGAATATAGAATGAAAAACTCAGATTAGAGAATACGGCATAAAGAATATACAATACACAATATAGAATGTAGAACACAGAATATAAAAAATGGAAAACAGAATACAGAAACCAGAATTTAGAACATGGATTGCAGAACACAGAATTTGGAATATAGAATACAGAATACTGAATATAGAATTTAGAGTATAGAAAGTAGAACACAGAATATAGAATATAGAATACGGAATGCAGAATATAGAATACAGAATATAGAATGAAAAACACAGAATAGAGAATACAGCATAAAGAATATACAATACAGAATATAGAATGAAGAACACAGAATATAAAAAATGGAAAACAGATTACAGAAAACAGAATTTAGAACATGGATTGCAGAACACAGAATTTAGAATATGATATACAGAATACTGAATATAGAATTTAGAACACAGAATTCAGACACAGAATTTAGAACATAGAATAAACAATACTGAATATAGAATTTAGAATATAGAATGTAGAACACAGAATATACAACATAGAATAGAGAATATAGAACCCAGAATTTAGAACATGGAATGCAGATCAAAAAATTATAATATAGAACACAAAATAGTGAATATAGAATTTAGAATATAGAAATAGAACACAGAATATAGAATATAAAATACGGAATGCAGAATAAAGAAGGTAGAATATAGAATGAAGAACACAAAATATAGAATATAGAATAGAGAATATAGCAACCAGAATTTAGAAATGGAATGCAGAACAGAGAATTTAGAATATAGAATTCAGAAAACTGAATAAATATTTTCGAATATAGAATGTAGAACATACAATATAGAATATAGAATACGGAATGCAGAATATACTTTGTAGAATGTAGAATGAAGAACACAAATATAGAATATATACTAGAGAGAATAGAACACAGAACTTAGAACCTGGAAAGCAGAACATAGAATTAAGAATATAGAATACAGAATATTGAATATAGAACTTAGAATATAGAATATAGAACACTTAATAAAGAATATAAAATACCAGAATACTGAATATAGAATTTAGAATATAGAACATAGAACACAGAATATAGAATATAGATAAGAAAATATAGACCACAGAATTTAGAACATGGGTGCAGAACACAGAATTTAGAATATAGAATACAGTATACTGAATACAGTATGCAGAATATAGAATGTAGAACACAGAGTATAGAATATGGAATACGGAATACAGAATATAGAATATAGAACACAGAATATGGAATATGGAAAACAGAATACAGAACCCAGAATTAAGACGATAGAATGCAGAACACAGAATTAATACTTTAGATTACAGAATGCTGAATATAGAATTTAGAACATAGAATTCAAAACACAAAATATGGAATACAACATACAGAACGCAGGATTCAGAACATGGAATTCAGAACATACAATACATAATATAGAATAAAGGAATAGAATGTAGAATATGGAATGTAGAACACAGAATATAGAATATAGAATACAGAATGCAGTATGCAGAATTAAGAACAAGAATTCAGAACACAGAATATATGATAAAGTATACCGAAATATTATGTGGTATGTAGAATGATGTACACAGAATTTATAATATAGAATACAGTATATAGAATGTACAATACAGAATGTAGAACACAGAATATTGAATACAGATTACGGAATACAGAACCCAGAATTTAGAACATGGAAATCAGAACGCATAATATAGAATATATTATACAGAATACATAATATACAATGTAGAATACAGAATGTAGAACACAGAATATAGAATATAGAATACAGAATGCAGAAACTTGATTATACAAGTTGTAATTCAGAACACAGAATTTAGAATATAGAGTGCAGAAGACAGAATATAGAATATAGAATTTACATTGTTGAACAAAGTATATGGAATATTGTATACAGAATACAGAATATAGAATGTAGAATACAGGATGTAGTAAGAGAATATGGAATTCAGAATACAGACTACAGAACACAGAATTTAGAACATGGAATTCAGAACACAGAGTTTAGATTTTAGAATATTGAATACTGAATATAGAATGTATAACACAGAATATACAACACAGATTATAGAATATAGAATACACAATGCAGAACACATTATTAAGAACATGGAATTCAGAAAACAGAATTTAGTATATAGAATACAGTATACAGAATGTTGAATATAGAATGTATAACACAGAATATAGAATATAGAAAACAGAATACAGAACTCAGAGTTTAGAACGTAGAATTCAGAACACTGAATTTAGAATATAGAGTACAGAATACAGAATATAGAATGTATACTTTAGAATGTACAAAACAGACTATAGAATACAGAATACAGAAACCAGAATTTAGAACATTGAATGCAGAACACAGAATGTAGAATATAGAATACAGAATAGAGAATGTAGAATAGAGAATGCAGAACACAGAATAAAGAATAGAGAATGAAGAATACAGAACCCAGAATTTAGAACATGGAATGCAGAACCCAGAATTTAGAATGAAGAACACAGAAATAGAATTTAGAATACGGAATGCAGAATATTGAATACAGAATATAGAATGTAGAACACAAAATATAAAACATGTAAAACAGAATACAGAACCCAGAATTTAGAACATGGAATGCAGAACACAGAATTTAGAATATAGAATACAGAATAATGAAGATAGAATTTAGAATATAGAATGTAGAACACAGTATAAAGAATATAGAATACGGAATGCAGAATATAGAATTTAGAATATAGAATGAAGAACACAAAGTATAGAATATAGGATAGAGAATATAGAAGCCAGAATTTAGAACATGGAATGCACACCACAGAATTTAGAATATAGAATACAGAATACTGAATATAGAAATTAGAATATAGTATGTAGAACACAGAATATAGAATATAGAATACAGAATAAAGAAACCAGAATTTAGAACATGGAATGCGGAACACAGAAATTAGAATATATAATACAGTATACTGAACATAGAATTTAGACAATAGAATGCAGAACACAGAATTCAGAATATAGAATACAGAATACTGAATATACTATTTAGAATATAGAATGAAGAACACCGAATTTAGAATATAGAATAAAGAATACTGAATATAGAATTTATAATATAGAATGTAGAACACAGAATTTAGAATGTAGAATACAGAATATAGAATCCAGAATAAAGAACATGCTATGCAGAACACAGAATTAAGAATATAGATTAAATAATACTGAATATAGAATTTAGAATGTAGAATGTAGAACACATTATATAGAATATAGATTATAGATCCCAGACCTAAGAACATGGAATGCAGAACACAGAATTTAGAACATTGAATGCAGAACACGGTATTTAGAACATACAATACAGAATACTGAATATAGAATTTTGAATATACAATGAAGAACACAGAATTTAGAATATGGAATACAGATTACTGAATATAGAATTTAGAATATAAAATGTAAAACACAGAATATAGAAAATAGAATAGAGAATGTAGAACCCAGAATTTAGTACATGGAATCAGAACCCAGAATTTAGAATATACAATACAGAACACTGAATATGGAATTTAGAATATAGAATGTAGAACACAGAATATAGAATATAGAATAAAGTGTATAGAACCCAGAATTGAGAACATGGAATGCAGAACACAGAATTCAGAATATAGAATAATGAATAGTGCATATAGAATTTAGAATATGGAATGTAGAACACGGAAAAAAAGAATATAGAATAACTAATACAGAATATAGATTGTAGAATATAGAATGAAATGCACAAAATT
The DNA here is from genome assembly GCF_048564905.1 of Vicugna pacos. Lineage (NCBI taxonomy): Eukaryota > Metazoa > Chordata > Mammalia > Artiodactyla > Camelidae > Vicugna > Vicugna pacos. The sequence goes on from NW_027328737.1 coordinate 45,783, forward strand.
TAGAATATAGAATAGAGAATATAGAACCCAGAATTTAGAACATGGAAACCAGATCACAGAATTAAGAATATAGAATACAGAACACGATATATAGAATTTAGAATATAGAATGCAGAACACAGAATATAGAATATAGAATACAGAATACTGAATATAGAATTTACAACATGGAATGCAGAACACAGAATTTAGAATATAGAATAAAGAATATAGAAGCCAGAATATACAACATGGAATACAAAACACAGAATTTAGAATATAGAATACAGAATACAGAATATAGAATTTAGAATATAGAATTTAGAACACAGAATATAGAATATAGAATACGGAATTCAAAATTAATATGAAGGATCTAGAATGAAGAACACAGTATATAGAATATATAAAAGAGAATATAGAACCCAGAATTTAGAAATTGAATGCAGAGAACAGAATTAATAATATAGAATACAAAATACTAAATATAGAACTTAGAATATAGAAAGAAGAACACAGAATACAGAATATAGAAAAGAGAATTTACAACATGGAATACAGAGCACAGAATTTAGAATATAGGATACAGAATACTGAATACAGAATTTTGAAAATAGAAGGTAGAACACAGAATATATAATGTAGAAAACGGAATGCAGAATATAGAATACAGAATATAGAATGTAGAATACAGAATATAAAATATGGAAAACAGAGTATAGAACCTAGAATTTAAAACATGGAATGCAGAACACATAATGTAGAATATAGAATACAGAACGCTGAATATAGGATTTAGACTATAGAATGTGGAACACAGGATATAGAATACAGAAAAGAGGATATAGAACCCAAATTTAGAATATTGAATGCAGAAAAGAGAATTTAGAATATAGAATACGGAATACTGAGTATAGAATATAGAAAATAGAATGTAAAACACAAAATATAGAATATAGTATACGGAATGCAAAATATTGTATGTAAAATCTAGAATGAAAAACACACAATATAGAATATAGAATAGAGAATGTAGAAACCAAAATTTAGAACATGGAATGCAGAACACAGAATTTAGAATATAGAATACAGAATACTGAATACAGAATTTTGAAAATAGAAGGTAAAACACAGAAAATATAATGTAGAAAACGGAATGCAGAATATAGAATACAGAATATAGAATGTAGAATACAGAATATAAAATATGGAAAACAGAGTATAGAACCCAGAATTTAAAACATGGAATTCAGAACACATAATCTAGAATATAGAATACAGAACGCTGAATATAGGATTTAGACTATAGAATGTGGAACACAGGATATAGAATACAGAAAAGAGGATATAGAACCCAAATTTAGAATATTGAATGCAGAAAAGAGAATTTAGAATATAGAATACGGAATACTGAGTATAGAATTTAGAAAATAGAATGTAAAACACAAAATATAGAATATAGTATACGGAATGCAAAATATTGTATGTAAAATCTAGAATGAAAAACACACAATATAGAATATAGAATAGAGAATGTAGAAACCAAAATTTAGAACATGGAATGCAGAACACAGAATTTAGAATATAGAATACTGAACACAGAATATATAATTAAGAATATATAAAGTAAAACACAGAATATAGAATAGAGAATTTAGAACATGGAATGCAGAACACAGAATTTAGATTATACAATACATAATACTGAATATAAAATTTAGAAAATAGAATGTAGAACACATAATTAAAATATGGAAAACAGAATATAGAACCCAGAATTTAGAACTTGGAATGCAGAACACAGAATTCAGAGTATAGAATACACATTAATGAATATAGAATTTACAATATAGAATGTAGAACACAGAATATACAATATCGAATATACAATAGAGAGTAGAGAATCGAGAATTTAGAACATGTAATGCAGAACACAGAATTTAGAATATAGAATACCGAATACTGAATATAGAATTTAGAACATAGAAAGCAGAACACAGAATTTAGAATATAGAATACAGAATACTGAATATTGAATTTAGAACATGGAATGCAGAACACAGAATTTAGAATGTAGAACACAGAAATACAATTTAGAATACAGAATGCAGAATATTGAATACAGAATATAGAATGTACAACACAAAATATAAAATATGTAAAACAAAATACAGAACCCAGAATTTAAAACATGGATTGCAGAACACAGAATTTAGAAAATAGAATACAGAATACTTAATATAGAGTTTAGAACATAGAATGCAGAGCCCAGAATTTAGAATATAGAATACAGAATACTGAATGTAGAATTTAGAACATGGAATGCAGAAAACAGAATTTAGAATATTGAATACAGAATAATGAATATAGAATTTAGAATATAGAATGTAGCAAACAGAATAAAGTATATAGAATAGAGAATAAAGAACCCAGAATTTAGAACATGGAATGCAGAACACAGACTTTAGAAAATAAAATACAGAATACTGAATATACGATTTAGAACACAGGATATAGAATATAGAATACGGAATGCAGAATATAGAATACCAAATATAGAATATAGAACACAAAATATAAAATATGGAATACAGAATACATAACCCAGAATTTATAATATGAAATGCAGAACACAGAATTTGGAATTTGGAATATAGAATTTAGAATATAGAATGTAGAATATAGAATGAAGAACACACAATATAGAATATAGAATAGAGAATATAGAACCCAGAGTTTAGAACACGGAATGAAGAACACAGAATTTTGAATATAGAATATAGAATTTAGAATATACAATGTAGAACACAGAATTTTGAATATAGAATAGAGAAAACTGAATATAGAATTTAGAGTACAGAATGTAGAACACAGAATATAGAATATAGAATACGGAATGCAGAATATGGAATACAGAATATAGAATGAAAAACTCAGATTAGAGAATACGGCATAAAGAATATACAATACACAATATAGAATGTAGAACACAGAATATAAAATATGGAAAACAGAATATAGAACCCAGAATTTAAATATTGAATGCAGAACACATAATTTAGAATATAGAATACAGAACGCTGAATATAGGATTTAGACTATAGAATGTGGAACACAGGATATAGAATATAGAAAAGAGGATATAGAAACCAGAATTTAGAACATGGAATGCAGAACAGAGAATTTAGAATATAGAATACGGAATGCTGAATATAGAATTTAGAATATAGTATGTAGAACATAGAATATAGAATATAGTATACGGAATGCAAAATATTGTATGTAAAATCTAGAATGAAAAACACACAATATAGAATATAGAATAGAGAATGTAGAAACCAGAATTTAGAACATGGAATGCAGAACACAGAATTTAGAATATAGGATACTGAATACAAAATATATAATTAAGAATACAGAAAGTAGAGCACAGAATATAGAATAGAAAATTTAGAACATGGAATGCAGAACACAGAATTTAGATTATAGAATATATAATACTGAATATAGAATTTAGAATATAGAATGTAGAACACAGTATTAAAATATGGAAAACAGAATATAGAACCCAGAATTTAGAACTTTAAATGCAGAACACAGAATTAAGACTATAGAATACACATTAATTAATATAGATTTTAGAATATAGAATGTAGAACACAGTATATAGAATATAGAATATACAATAGAGAGTATAGTATCGAGAATTTTGAACATGTGATGCAGAACACAGAATTTAGAATATAGAATACATTATACTGAATATAGAATATAGAATATAGAATGTAGAACACAGAATTTAGAATATAGAATACAGAATGCTGAATATAAAATTTACAATATAGAATGTAGAACACAGAATATAGAAAATAGAAAAGAGAATATAGAACACAGAATTTAGACCATAATATACGGAATATTTTATAAACAATTAAAAAATTCTATGTAGGACATAGAATATAGAATATAAAATACATAATACTGAATAAATAATTTAGAATATATAATGTAGAAAACAGAAAAAAAAATAGCAAGGAAAATATTGAAGCCAGATTTTGGAACATGGAAAGCAGAACTCAGAATTTAGAATATAGAATACAGCATACTGAATATGCAATTTAGAATATAGAATGTAAACACAGAATTTAGAATATAGAATACAGAATACTGAATATAGAATTTATAATATAGAATGTAGCACACAGAATGTAGTATATAGAATAGTGAATATAAAATCCAGAATTTAGAACATGGAATGCAGAACACAGAATTTAGAAAATAAAACACAGAATACTGAATATAGAATTTAGAACACAGGATATAGAATATAGAATACGGAATGCAGAATATTGAATACCAAATATAGACTATAGAACACAAAATATAGAATATGGAATACAGAATACAGAACCCAAAGTTTAGAACATACAATGCAGAACACAGAATTTGGAATATACAATACAGAATACTGAATATAGAATTTAGAGTATAAAATGTAGAACACAGAATATAGAATATAGAATACGGAATGCAGAATAAAGAATACAGAATATAGAATGAAGAACACAGAATATATAATACGGCATAAATAATATACAATACAGAATATAGAATGAAGAACACAGTATATAGAATATGGAAAACAATACAGAACCCAGAATTTAGAACATGGAATGCAGAACACAGATTTTAGATTATAATATACAGAATAATGAATATAGAATTTAGAAAATAGAATGCAGAACACAGAATTTAGAATATAGAATGCACAGTACTGAATATAGAATTTATAAAAAGGAAAGCAGAACACAGAATTTAGAATATAGAATACAGAATACTGAATATAGAATTTAGAATATAGAATGTAAACACAGAATAGAGAATAGAGAATAGAGAACCCAGAATTTAGTACATGGAATGCAGAACACACAAATTAGAATATAGAATACAAAATACTGAATATAGAATTTAGAATATAGAATATAGAACAAACAATATAGAATATAAAATACGGATGGCAGAATATAGGACGTAGAATATAGAATGAACGACCCAAATATATAATATAGAATAGAGAATATAGAAACCACAATTTAGTAATGGAATGCAGAACAGAGAATTTATACTATAGAATACAGAATACTGAATATAGAATTTAGAATATAGAATGTAGAACACTTAATAAAGAATATAAAATACCAGAATACTGAATATAGAATTTAGAATATAGAACATAGAACACAGAATATAGAATATAGATAAGAAAATATAGACCACAGAATTTAGAACATGGGTGCAGAACACAGAATTTAGAATATAGAATACAGTATACTGAATACAGTATGCAGAATATAGAATGTAGAACACAGAGTATAGAATATGGAATACGGAATACAGAATATAGAATATAGAACACAGAATATGGAATATGGAAAACAGAATACAGAACCCAGAATTAAGACGATAGAATGCAGAACACAGAATTAATACTTTAGATTACAGAATGCTGAATATAGAATTTAGAACATAGAATTCAAAACACAAAATATGGAATACAACATACAGAACGCAGGATTCAGAACATGGAATTCAGAACATACAATACATAATATAGAATAAAGGAATAGAATGTAGAATATGGAATGTAGAACACAGAATATAGAATATAGAATACAGAATGCAGTATGCAGAATTAAGAACAAGAATTCAGAACACAGAATATATGATAAAGTATACCGAAATATTATGTGGTATGTAGAATGATGTACACAGAATTTATAATATAGAATACAGTATATAGAATGTACAATACAGAATGTAGAACACAGAATATTGAATACAGATTACGGAATACAGAACCCAGAATTTAGAACATGGAAATCAGAACGCATAATATAGAATATATTATACAGAATACATAATATACAATGTAGAATACAGAATGTAGAACACAGAATATAGAATATAGAATACAGAATGCAGAAACTTGATTATACAAGTTGTAATTCAGAACACAGAATTTAGAATATAGAGTGCAGAAGACAGAATATAGAATATAGAATTTACATTGTTGAACAAAGTATATGGAATATTGTATACAGAATACAGAATATAGAATGTAGAATACAGGATGTAGTAAGAGAATATGGAATTCAGAATACAGACTACAGAACACAGAATTTAGAACATGGAATTCAGAACACAGAGTTTAGATTTTAGAATATTGAATACTGAATATAGAATGTATAACACAGAATATACAACACAGATTATAGAATATAGAATACACAATGCAGAACACATTATTAAGAACATGGAATTCAGAAAACAGAATTTAGTATATAGAATACAGTATACAGAATGTTGAATATAGAATGTATAACACAGAATATAGAATATAGAAAACAGAATACAGAACTCAGAGTTTAGAACGTAGAATTCAGAACACTGAATTTAGAATATAGAGTACAGAATACAGAATATAGAATGTATACTTTAGAATGTACAAAACAGACTATAGAATACAGAATACAGAAACCAGAATTTAGAACATTGAATGCAGAACACAGAATGTAGAATATAGAATACAGAATAGAGAATGTAGAATAGAGAATGCAGAACACAGAATAAAGAATAGAGAATGAAGAATACAGAACCCAGAATTTAGAACATGGAATGCAGAACCCAGAATTTAGAATGAAGAACACAGAAATAGAATTTAGAATACGGAATGCAGAATATTGAATACAGAATATAGAATGTAGAACACAAAATATAAAACATGTAAAACAGAATACAGAACCCAGAATTTAGAACATGGAATGCAGAACACAGAATTTAGAATATAGAATACAGAATAATGAAGATAGAATTTAGAATATAGAATGTAGAACACAGTATAAAGAATATAGAATACGGAATGCAGAATATAGAATTTAGAATATAGAATGAAGAACACAAAGTATAGAATATAGGATAGAGAATATAGAAGCCAGAATTTAGAACATGGAATGCACACCACAGAATTTAGAATATAGAATACAGAATACTGAATATAGAAATTAGAATATAGTATGTAGAACACAGAATATAGAATATAGAATACAGAATAAAGAAACCAGAATTTAGAACATGGAATGCGGAACACAGAAATTAGAATATATAATACAGTATACTGAACATAGAATTTAGACAATAGAATGCAGAACACAGAATTCAGAATATAGAATACAGAATACTGAATATACTATTTAGAATATAGAATGAAGAACACCGAATTTAGAATATAGAATAAAGAATACTGAATATAGAATTTATAATATAGAATGTAGAACACAGAATTTAGAATGTAGAATACAGAATATGAATCCAGAATAAAGAACATGCTATGCAGAACACAGAATTAAGAATATAGATTAAATAATACTGAATATAGAATTTAGAATGTAGAATGTAGAACACATTATATAGAATATAGATTATAGATCCCAGACCTAAGAACATGGAATGCAGAACACAGAATTTAGAACATTGAATGCAGAACACGGTATTTAGAACATACAATACAGAATACTGAATATAGAATTTTGAATATACAATGAAGAACACAGAATTTAGAATATGGAATACAGATTACTGAATATAGAATTTAGAATATAAAATGTAAAACACAGAATATAGAAAATAGAATAGAGAATGTAGAACCCAGAATTTAGTACATGGAATCAGAACCCAGAATTTAGAATATACAATACAGAACACTGAATATGGAATTTAGAATATAGAATGTAGAACACAGAATATAGAATATAGAATAAAGTGTATAGAACCCAGAATTGAGAACATGGAATGCAGAACACAGAATTCAGAATATAGAATAATGAATAGTGCATATAGAATTTAGAATATGGAATGTAGAACACGGAAAAAAAGAATATAGAATAACTAATACAGAATATAGATTGTAGAATATAGAATGAAATGCACAAAATTTAGAATATAGAATAGAGAATATAGAACCCAGAATTTAGAACATGGAAACCAGATCACAGAATTAAGAATATAGAATACAGAACACGATATATAGAATTTAGAATATAGAATGCAGAACACAGAATATAGAATATAGAATACAGAATACTGAATATAGAATTTACAACATGGAATGCAGAACACAGAATTTAGAATATAGAATAAAGAATATAGAAGCCAGAATATACAACATGGAATACAAAACACAGAATTTAGAATATAGAATACAGAATACAGAATATAGAATTTAGAATATAGAATTTAGAACACAGAATATAGAATATAGAATACGGAATTCAAAATTAATATGAAGGATCTAGAATGAAGAACACAGTATATAGAATATATAAAAGAGAATATAGAACCCAGAATTTAGAAATTGAATGCAGAGAACAGAATTAATAATATAGAATACAAAATACTAAATATAGAACTTAGAATATAGAAAGAAGAACACAGAATACAGAATATAGAAAAGAGAATTTACAACATGGAATACAGAGCACAGAATTTAGAATATAGGATACAGAATACTGAATACAGAATTTTGAAAATAGAAGGTAGAACACAGAATATATAATGTAGAAAACGGAATGCAGAATATAGAATACAGAATATAGAATGTAGAATACAGAATATAAAATATGGAAAACAGAGTATAGAACCTAGAATTTAAAACATGGAATGCAGAACACATAATGTAGAATATAGAATACAGAACGCTGAATATAGGATTTAGACTATAGAATGTGGAACACAGGATATAGAATACAGAAAAGAGGATATAGAACCCAAATTTAGAATATTGAATGCAGAAAAGAGAATTTAGAATATAGAATACGGAATACTGAGTATAGAATATAGAAAATAGAATGTAAAACACAAAATATAGAATATAGTATACGGAATGCAAAATATTGTATGTAAAATCTAGAATGAAAAACACACAATATAGAATATAGAATAGAGAATGTAGAAACCAAAATTTAGAACATGGAATGCAGAACACAGAATTTAGAATATAGAATACAGAATACTGAATACAGAATTTTGAAAATAGAAGGTAAAACACAGAAAATATAATGTAGAAAACGGAATGCAGAATATAGAATACAGAATATAGAATGTAGAATACAGAATATAAAATATGGAAAACAGAGTATAGAACCCAGAATTTAAAACATGGAATTCAGAACACATAATCTAGAATATAGAATACAGAACGCTGAATATAGGATTTAGACTATAGAATGTGGAACACAGGATATAGAATACAGAAAAGAGGATATAGAACCCAAATTTAGAATATTGAATGCAGAAAAGAGAATTTAGAATATAGAATACGGAATACTGAGTATAGAATTTAGAAAATAGAATGTAAAACACAAAATATAGAATATAGTATACGGAATGCAAAATATTGTATGTAAAATCTAGAATGAAAAACACACAATATAGAATATAGAATAGAGAATGTAGAAACCAAAATTTAGAACATGGAATGCAGAACACAGAATTTAGAATATAGAATACTGAACACAGAATATATAATTAAGAATATATAAAGTAAAACACAGAATATAGAATAGAGAATTTAGAACATGGAATGCAGAACACAGAATTTAGATTATACAATACATAATACTGAATATAAAATTTAGAAAATAGAATGTAGAACACATAATTAAAATATGGAAAACAGAATATAGAACCCAGAATTTAGAACTTGGAATGCAGAACACAGAATTCAGAGTATAGAATACACATTAATGAATATAGAATTTACAATATAGAATGTAGAACACAGAATATACAATATCGAATATACAATAGAGAGTAGAGAATCGAGAATTTAGAACATGTAATGCAGAACACAGAATTTAGAATATAGAATACCGAATACTGAATATAGAATTTAGAACATAGAAAGCAGAACACAGAATTTAGAATATAGAATACAGAATACTGAATATTGAATTTAGAACATGGAATGCAGAACACAGAATTTAGAATGTAGAACACAGAAATACAATTTAGAATACAGAATGCAGAATATTGAATACAGAATATAGAATGTACAACACAAAATATAAAATATGTAAAACAAAATACAGAACCCAGAATTTAAAACATGGATTGCAGAACACAGAATTTAGAAAATAGAATACAGAATACTTAATATAGAGTTTAGAACATAGAATGCAGAGCCCAGAATTTAGAATATAGAATACAGAATACTGAATGTAGAATTTAGAACATGGAATGCAGAAAACAGAATTTAGAATATTGAATACAGAATAATGAATATAGAATTTAGAATATAGAATGTAGCAAACAGAATAAAGTATATAGAATAGAGAATAAAGAACCCAGAATTTAGAACATGGAATGCAGAACACAGACTTTAGAAAATAAAATACAGAATACTGAATATACGATTTAGAACACAGGATATAGAATATAGAATACGGAATGCAGAATATAGAATACCAAATATAGAATATAGAACACAAAATATAAAATATGGAATACAGAATACATAACCCAGAATTTATAATATGAAATGCAGAACACAGAATTTGGAATTTGGAATATAGAATTTAGAATATAGAATGTAGAATATAGAATGAAGAACACACAATATAGAATATAGAATAGAGAATATAGAACCCAGAGTTTAGAACACGGAATGAAGAACACAGAATTTTGAATATAGAATATAGAATTTAGAATATACAATGTAGAACACAGAATTTTGAATATAGAATAGAGAAAACTGAATATAGAATTTAGAGTACAGAATGTAGAACACAGAATATAGAATATAGAATACGGAATGCAGAATATGGAATACAGAATATAGAATGAAAAACTCAGATTAGAGAATACGGCATAAAGAATATACAATACACAATATAGAATGTAGAACACAGAATATAAAATATGGAAAACAGAATATAGAACCCAGAATTTAAATATTGAATGCAGAACACATAATTTAGAATATAGAATACAGAACGCTGAATATAGGATTTAGACTATAGAATGTGGAACACAGGATATAGAATATAGAAAAGAGGATATAGAAACCAGAATTTAGAACATGGAATGCAGAACAGAGAATTTAGAATATAGAATACGGAATGCTGAATATAGAATTTAGAATATAGTATGTAGAACATAGAATATAGAATATAGTATACGGAATGCAAAATATTGTATGTAAAATCTAGAATGAAAAACACACAATATAGAATATAGAATAGAGAATGTAGAAACCAGAATTTAGAACATGGAATGCAGAACACAGAATTTAGAATATAGGATACTGAATACAAAATATATAATTAAGAATACAGAAAGTAGAGCACAGAATATAGAATAGAAAATTTAGAACATGGAATGCAGAACACAGAATTTAGATTATAGAATATATAATACTGAATATAGAATTTAGAATATAGAATGTAGAACACAGTATTAAAATATGGAAAACAGAATATAGAAACCAGAATTTAGAACTTTAAATGCAGAACACAGAATTAAGACTATAGAATACACATTAATTAATATAGATTTTAGAATATAGAATGTAGAACACAGTATATAGAATATAGAATATACAATAGAGAGTATAGTATCGAGAATTTTGAACATGTGATGCAGAACACAGAATTTAGAATATAGAATACATTATACTGAATATAGAATATAGAATATAGAATGTAGAACACAGAATTTAGAATATAGAATACAGAATGCTGAATATAAAATTTACAATATAGAATGTAGAACACAGAATATAGAAAATAGAAAAGAGAATATAGAACACAGAATTTAGACCATAATATACGGAATATTTTATAAACAATTAAAAAATTCTATGTAGGACATAGAATATAGAATATAAAATACATAATACTGAATAAATAATTTAGAATATATAATGTAGAAAACAGAAAAAAAAATAGCAAGGAAAATATTGAAGCCAGATTTTGGAACATGGAAAGCAGAACTCAGAATTTAGAATATAGAATACAGCATACTGAATATGCAATTTAGAATATAGAATGTAAACACAGAATTTAGAATATAGAATACAGAATACTGAATATAGAATTTATAATATAGAATGTAGCACACAGAATGTAGTATATAGAATAGTGAATATAAAATCCAGAATTTAGAACATGGAATGCAGAACACAGAATTTAGAAAATAAAACACAGAATACTGAATATAGAATTTAGAACACAGGATATAGAATATAGAATACGGAATGCAGAATATTGAATACCAAATATAGACTATAGAACACAAAATATAGAATATGGAATACAGAATACAGAACCCAAAGTTTAGAACATACAATGCAGAACACAGAATTTGGAATATACAATACAGAATACTGAATATAGAATTTAGAGTATAAAATGTAGAACACAGAATATAGAATATAGAATACGGAATGCAGAATAAAGAATACAGAATATAGAATGAAGAACACAGAATATATAATACGGCATAAATAATATACAATACAGAATATAGAATGAAGAACACAGTATATAGAATATGGAAAACAATACAGAACCCAGAATTTAGAACATGGAATGCAGAACACAGATTTTAGATTATAATATACAGAATAATGAATATAGAATTTAGAAAATAGAATGCAGAACACAGAATTTAGAATATAGAATGCACAGTACTGAATATAGAATTTATAAAAAGGAAAGCAGAACACAGAATTTAGAATATAGAATACAGAATACTGAATATAGAATTTAGAATATAGAATGTAAACACAGAATAGAGAATAGAGAATAGAGAACCCAGAATTTAGTACATGGAATGCAGAACACACAAATTAGAATATAGAATACAAAATACTGAATATAGAATTTAGAATATAGAATATAGAACAAACAATATAGAATATAAAATACGGATGGCAGAATATAGGACGTAGAATATAGAATGAACGACCCAAATATATAATATAGAATAGAGAATATAGAAACCACAATTTAGTAATGGAATGCAGAACAGAGAATTTATACTATAGAATACAGAATACTGAATATAGAATTTAGAATATAGAATGTAGAACATAGAATATAGAATATAGGATACGGAATGCAGAATATACTATGTAGAATATAGAATGCAGAACACAAATATAGAATATATAATAGAGAGTATAGGACCCAGAACTTAGAACATGGAATGTAGAACAGAGAATTAAGAATATAGAATACAGAATACTGAATATAGACTTTAGAATATGGAATGTAGAACACAGAATTAAGAATATAGAATACAGAAAAATGAATATAGAACTTAGATTATACAATATAGAACACAGAATATAGAATATAGTATAGAAAATATAGAACCCAGAATTTAGAACATGGAATGCAGAACACAGAATTTAGAATATAGAATTCAGAATACTGAATATAGAATTTAGAATACAGAATGTTGAAAACATAATATAGATTATAAAACACGGAATGCAGAATATAGAACGTACAATATAGAATGTAAACAAAAAATATAGAAATGAATAGAGAATATTGAACCCAGAATTAAGAAATGGAGTGCAGAACAAAGAATTTAGAATATACAATACAGAAGACTGAATATAGTTTTTAGAATATAGAATGTAGAACACAGAATATAGAATATAGAATACGGAATGCAGAATATGGAATGTAGAATATGGAATGAAGAACACAATGTATAGAATATAGAATAGAGAATATAGAACCCAGAATTTAGAACACGGATGTAGAACACAAAATTTAGAATATAGAATTCAGAATACTGAATATAGAATTTAGAATATAGAATATACAACTCAGAAAATAGAATAGAGAATATAGAAACCAGAATTTAGAAAATGGAATGCAGGACACAGAATTTAGAATATACAATACAGAAACCTCAATATACAATTCAGAATATAGAATGTAGAACACAGCATATAGAATATAGAATAGAGAAAGTTGAAGCCAAAATTTAGAGCATGTAATGCAGAACACAGAATTTAGAATATAGAATACAGACCACTGAATATAGAATATAGAAAATAGAATGTAGAACACAGAGTTCAGAATATAGAATACGGAATACAGAATATAGAATTTAGAATATAGAATGTAAAACACAGAATATAGAATATGGAATACCGAATGCAGAATATAGAATACAGAATATAGAATTTAGAACACAGATTATACAATATGGAAAACAGGATAGACAACCCAGTATTTACAACATGGAATGCAGAACACAGAATTTAGAATTTATAATACAGAATACTGAATGTAGGATTTAGAACATGGAATGAAGAACCCAGAATTTAGAAAATAGAATAAAGAATACTGAATATAAAATTTAGAATATAGAATGTAGAACACAAAATATAGAATATAGAATACATAATTCAGAATATAGCATACAGAATATAGAAATTAGAACACAGAATATAAAATATGGAAACAGAATACAGAACCCCGAAATTTGAACATGGTATGCAGAACACAGAATTTAGAATATACAATACAGAATACTGAATATAGAATTTAGAATACTGAATGAAGAATACAGAATATAGAATAAAGAATAGACAATATACAACACAGAATTTAGAACATGGAATGCAGAACACAGAATTTAGAATATAGAATACAGAATACTGAATATAAAATTTGGATAATAGAATGAAGAACACAGAATATAGATTATAGAATACGGAATGCAGAATATAGAATACAGAATATAGAATATAGAACACAGAATATAGAATATGGAAAACAGTATACAGAACCCAGAATTTAGAACATAGAATGCAGAACACAGAATGTAGAATATTGAATACAGAATACAGAATATAGAATTTAGAAAGTAGGTGTAGAACACAGAATATAGAACATAAATACAGAATGCAGAATATTGAATGCAGAATAAAGAATTACGAACACAAAATATAGAATATATAAAAGAGAATTTAGAACCCAGAATTTAAAAATTGAATCAGAACACAGAATTTAGATTATAGAATACAGAATACTGAATATACAATTTAGAATATAGAATGTAGAAAACATAATATAGAATATATAACACGGAATGCAGAATATGGAACGTACAATATAGAATGAAGAACAAAAAATATAGAATATATAATAGAGAATATAGAACCCAGAATTTAGAACATGGAATTCAAAGCACACAATTTAGAATATAGAATACAGGATAATGAATATAGAATTTTGAATATAGAATGTAGAACACAGTATATAGAATATAGAATACGGAATGCAGAATATAGAATGAAGAACACAGAATATAGAATATAGAATAGAGAATAGAGAACCCAGAATTTAGAACACGGAATGAAGAATACAGAATTTTGAATATAGAATATAGAATTTAGAATATAGCATGTAGAACACAGAATTTTGAATATAGAATTGAGAATACTAAATATAGAATTTAGAATATTGAATGTCGAACACAGAATATAGAATATAGAAAAGAGATTATAGAACCCAGAATTAAGAACACGGAATAAAGAACACAGAATTTAGAATATAGATTATAGAATTTAGAATATAGAATGTAGAACACAAAATATACAGTATTGAATACATAATGCCGAATATATTATACAGAATATAGAATTTAGAACACAGAATATAAAATATGGAAACAGAATACAGAATCCCGAAATACGAACATGGTATGCAGAACACAGAATTTAGAATATAGAATAGAGAATACTGAATATAGAATTTAGAATATTGAATGAAGGACACAGAATATAGAATATAGAAAAGAGAATATAGAACACAGAATTTAGAACATGAAATGCAGAACACAGAATTTAGTATTTAGAAAACAGATTACTGAATGTAGAATTTAGAATATACAATGCAGAACATAGAATATAGAATATATACTACGGAATAAGGAATATAGAATTTAGAATATAGAATGTAGAACACAGAATATATAATATAGAATATGGAATGCAGAATAAAGAATGTAGAAATAAGAATGGATTTCACAAAATATAGAATATAGACTGGAGAATATAGAAGCCAGAATTTAGAACATAGAATACAGAACACAGAATTTAGAATATATAAAACAGAATACTGAATATAGAATTTAGAATATAGAATGTAGAACACAGAATATACAATATAGACAACTGAATGCAGAATATAAGATATAGAATATAGAATGAAGAACACAAATTATAGAATACAGAATAGAGAATATAGAACACAGAATTTTGAACACGGTATGCAGAACACAGAATTTAGAATAAAGAATATAGAATTTAGAATACAGAATTTAGAAAACAGCATATAGAATATACAATACAGAATACTACATATAGAATTTGGAAAATAAAATTTAGAACACAGAATATACATTGTAGAATACGGAATGCAGAATACAGAATACAGAATATAGAATATAGAACACTGAATCTAGAATATGGAAAAAAGAATATAGAACACAGAATTTAGAACATGGAATGCAGAACACAGAATTTAGAAAATAAAATACAGAATACTGAATATAGGATTTAGAACACAGGATATAGAATATAGAATACGGAATGCAGAATATAGAATACCAAATATAGAATATAGAAAACAAAATATAAAATATGGAATACAGAATACATAACCCAGAATTTAGAATATGAAATGCAGAACACAGAATTTGGAATATACAATATAGAATTTAGAATATAGAATGTAGAATAAAGAATGAAGAACACACAATATAGGATAGAGAATATAGAAAACAGAATTTAGAACACGGAATGAAGAACACAGAATTTTGAATATAGAATATATAATTTACAATATACAATGTAGAACACAGAATTTTGAATATAGAATAGAGAATACTTAATATAGAATTTAGAGTACAGAATGTAGAACACAGAATATAGGTAAAAGAATACGGAATGCAGAATATAGAATACAGAATATAGAATGTAGAAAACAGAATATAGAATATGGAAAAGAGAATACAGAACCCAGAATTTAGAACATGGAATGCAGAACACAGAATATAGAATATAGAATACAGAATACTGAATATAGTATTTAGAACATAGAATGCAGAACACAGAATTTAGAATATAGAATACAGAATACTGAATATTGAATTTAGAACATGGAATGCAGAACACAGAATTTAGAATGCAGAACACAGAAATACAATTTAGAATACAGAATGCAGAATATTGAATACAGAATATAGAATGTACAACACAAAATATAAAATATGTAAAACAAAATACAGAACCCAGAATTTAAAACATGGATTGCAGAACACAGAATTTAGAAAATAGAATACAGAATACTTAATATAGAGTTTACAACATAGAATGCAGAACCCAGAATTTAGAATATAGAATACAGAATACTGAATGTAGAATTTAGAACATGGAATGCAGAACACAGAATTTAGAATATTGAATACAGAATAATGATTATAGAATTTAGAATATAGAATGTAGCACACAGAATAAAGTATATAGAATAGAGAATATAGAACCCAGAATTTAGATCATGTAATGCAGAACACAGAATTTAGAAAATAAAATACAGAATACTGAATATAGAATTTAGAACACAGGATATAGAATATAGAATACGGAATGCAGAATATAGAATACCAAATATAGAATATAGAACACAAAATATAAAATATGGAATATAGAATACATAACCCAGAATTTAGAATATGAAATGCAGAACACAGAATTTGGAATATAGAATATAGAATTTAGAATATAGAATATAGAATATAGAATGAAGAACACAGACTATAGAATATAGAATAGAGAATTTAGAACCCAGAATTTAGAACACGGAATGAAGAACACAGAATTTTGAATATAGAATATAGAATTTAGAATATATAATGTAGAACACAGAATTTTGAATATAGAATAGAGAAAACTGAATATAGAATTTAGAGTACAGAATGTAGAACACAGAATATAGAATATAGAATACGGAATGCAGAATATGGAATACAGAATATAGAATGAAAAACTCAGAATAGAGAATACGGCATAAAGAATATACAATACACAATATAGAATGTAGAACACAGAATATAAAAAATCGAAAAGAGAATACAGAAACCAGAATTTAGAACATGGATTGCAGAACACAGAATTTGGAATATAGAATACAGAATACTGAATATAGAATTTAGAGTATAGAAAGTAGAACACAGAATATAGAATATAGAATACAGAATGCAGAATATAGAATACAGAATATAGAATGTAAAACACAGAATAGAGAATACAGCATAAGAATATACAATACAGAATATAGAATGAAGAACACAGAATATAAAAAATGGAAAACAGATTACAGAACCCAGAATTTAGAACATGGAATGCAGATCACAAAAATTATAATATAGAATACAAAATAGTGAATATAGTATTTAGAATATAGAAATAGAACACAGAATGTAGAATATAAAATACGGAATGCAGAATAAAGAAGGTAGAATATAGAATGAAGAACACAAAATATAGAATATAGAATAGAGAATATAGCAACCAGAATTTAGAAATGGAATGCAGAACAGAGAATTTAGAATATAGAATTCAGAAAACTGAATAAATATTTTAGAAAATAGAATGTAGAACATACAATATAGAATATAGAATACGGAATGCAGAATATACTTTGTAGAATGTAGAATGAAGAACACAAATATAGAATATATACTAGAGAGAATAGAACACAGAACTTAGAACCCGGAATGCAGAACATAGAGTTAAGAATATAGAATACAGAATATTGAATATAGAACTTAGAATATAGAATGTAGAACACTTAATAAAGAATATAAAATACAGAACACTGAATATAGAATTTAGAATGTAGAATATAGAACACAGAATATAGAATATAGATAAGAAAATATAGAACCCAGAATTTAGAACATGGGTGCAGAACACAGAATTTAGAATATAGAATACAGTATACTGAATGCAGTATGCAGAATATAGAATGTAGAACACAGAGTATAGAATATAGAATACGGAATACAGAATATAGAATATAGAACACAGAATATGGAATATGGAAAACAGAATACAGAACCCAGAATTTAGACCATAGAATGCAGAACACAGAATTAAGACATTAGATTACAGAATGCTGAATATAGAATTTAGAACATAGAATTCAAAACACAGAATATGGAATACAGCATACAGAACGCAGGATTCAGAACATGGAATTCAGAACACACAATACATAATATAGAATAAAGGAATAGAATGTAGAATATAGAATGTAGAACACAGAATATAGAATATAGAATAAAGAATGCAGTATGTAGAATTTAGAACAAGGAATTCAGAACACAGAATATATAATAAAGTATACCGAAATATTATGTGGTATATAGAATGTTGTACACAGAATTTATAATATAGAATACAGTATATAGAATGTACAATACAGAATGTAGAACACAGAATATTGAATACAGATTACGGAATACAGAACCCAGAATTTAGAACATGGAAATCAGAACGCATAATATAGAATATAGTATACAGAATACATAATATACAATGTAGAATACAGAATGTAGAACACAGAAAATAGAATATAGAATACAGAATGCAGAAACTTGATTATACAAGTTGTAATTCAGAACACAGAATTTAGAATATAGAGTGCAGAATACAGAATATAGAATATAGAATTTACATTGTTGAACACAGAATATGGAATATTGTATACAGAATACAGAATATAGAATGTAGAATACTGGATGTAGTAAGAGAATATGGAATTCAGAATACAGACTACAGAATACAGAATTTAGAACATGGAATTCAGAACACAGAGTTTAGATTTTAGAATATTGAATACTGAATATAGAATGTATAACACAGAATATACAACACAGATTTTAGAATATAGAATACGGAATGCAGAATATAGAACACAGAATATAGAATGAAGAACACAGAATATATAATACGGCATAAATAATATACAATACAGAATATAGAATGAAGAACACAGTATATAGAATATGGAAAACAATACAGAACCCAGAATTTAGAACATGGAATGCAGAACAAAGATTTTAGAATATAATATACAGAATACTGAATATAGAATTTTGAAAATAGAAGGTAGAACACAGAATATGAAATGCAGAATACTGAATGCAGAATAAAGAATACAGAATATAGAATGTAGAACACAGAATATAAAATATGGAAAACAGAATATAGAACCCAGAATTTAAATATTGAATGCAGAACACATAATTTAGAATATAGAATACAGAACGCTGAATATAGGATTTAGACTATAGAATGTGGAACACAGGATATAGAATATAGAAAAGAGGATATAGAAACCAGAATTTAGAACATGGAATGCAGAACAGAGAATTTAGAATATAGAATACGGAATGCTGAATATAGAATTTAGAATATAGTATGTAGAACACAGAATATAGAATATAGTATACGGAATGCAAAATATTGTATGTAAAATCTAGAATGAAAAACACACAATATAGAATATAGAATAGAGAATGTAGAAACCAGAATTTAGAACATGGAATGCAGAACACAGAATTTAGAATATAGAATACTGAATACAAAATATATAATTAAGAATATAGAAAGTAGAACACAGAATATAGAATAGAGAATTTAGAACATGGAATGCAGGACACAGAATTTAGATTATAGAATATATAATACTGAATATAGAATTTAGAATATAGAATGTAGAACACAGTATTAAAATATGGAAAACAGAATATAGAAACCAGAATTTAGAACTTTAAATGCATAACACAGAATTAAGACTATAGAATACACATTAATTAATATAGATTTTAGAATATAGAATGTAGAACACAGTATATAGAATATAGAATATACAATAGAGAGTATAGTATCGAGAATTTTGAACATGTGATGCAGAACACAGAATTTAGAATATAGAATACATTATACTGAATATAGAATATAGAATATAGAATGTAGAACACAGAATTTAGATTATAGAATACAGAATGCTGAATATAAAATTTACAATATAGAATGTAGAACACAGAATATAGAAAATAGAAAAGAGAATATAGAACACAGAATTTAGAACATAATATACGGAATATTTTATAAAGAATTAAAAAATTCTATGTAGGACATAGAATATAGAATATAAAATACATAATACTGAATAAATAATTTAGAATATATAATGAAGAAAACAGAAAAAAAATAGCAAGGAAAATATTGAAGCCAGATTTTGGAACATGGAAAGCAGAACTCAGAATTTAGAATATAGAATACAGCATACTGAATATGCAATTTAGAATATAGAATGTAAACACAGAATTTAGAATATAGAATACAGAATACTGAATATAGAATTTATAATATAGAATGTAGCACACAGAATGTAGTATATACAATAGTGAATATAAAATCCAGAATTTAGAACATGGAATGCAGAACACAGAATTTAGAAAATAAAACACAGAATACTGAATAAAAAATTTAGAACACAAGATATAGAATATAGAATACGGAATGCAGAATATTGAATACCAAATATAGACTATAGAACACAAAATATAGAATATGGAATACAGAATACAGAACCCAAAGTTTAGAACATACAATGCAGAACACAGAATTTGGAATATACAATACAGAATACTGAATATAGAATTTAGAGTATAAAATGTAGAACACAGAATACAGAATATAGAATACGGAATGCAGAATATAGAATACAGAATATAGAATGAAGAACACAGAATATATAATACGGCATAAATAATATACAATACAGAATATAGAATGAAGAACACAGTATATAGAATATGGAAAACAATACAGAACCCAGAAATTAGAACATGGAATGCAGAACACAGATTTTAGATTATAATATACAGAATAATGAATATAGAATTTAGAAAATAGAATGCAGAACACAGAATTTAGAATATAGAGTGCACAGTACTGAATATAGAATTTATAAAAAGGAAAGCAGAACACAGAATTTAGAATATAGAATACAGAATAGTGAATATAGAATTTAGAATATAGAATGTAAACACAGAATAGAGAATAGAGAATAGAGAACCCAGAATTTAGTACATGGAATGCAGAACACACAAATTAGAATATAGAATACAAAATACTGAATATAGAATTTAGAATATAGAATAAAGAACAAACAATATAGAATATAAAATACGGATGGCAGAATATAGGACGTAGAATATAGAATGAACGACCCAAATATATAATATAGAATAGAGAATATAGAAACCACAATTTAGTAATGAAATGCAGAACAGAGAATTTATACTATAGAATACAGAATACTGAATATAGAATTTAGAATATAGAATGTAGAACATAGAATATAGAATATAGGATACGGAATGCAGAATATACTATGTAGAATATAGAATGCAGAACACAAATATAGAATATATAATAGAGAGTATAGGACCCAGAACTTAGAACATGGAATGAAGAACAGAGAATTAAGAATATAGAATACAGAATACTGAATATAGAATTTAGAATATGGAATGTAGAACACAGAATTAAGAATATAGAATACAGAATAATGAATATAGAATTTAGAATATAGAATATAGAACACAGAATATAGAATATAGTAGAGAAAATATAGAACCCAGAATTTAGAACATGGAATGCAGAACACAGAATTTAGAATATAGAATTCAGAATACTGAATATAGAATTTAGAACATAGAATGCGGAACACAGAATTTAGAATATAGAATACAGAATACTGAATATAGGATTTAGAACATGGAATGCAGAACCCAGAATTTAGAAAATAGAATAAAGAATACTGAATATAAAATTTAGAATATAGAATGTAGAACACAAAATATAGAATATAGAATACATAATTCAGAATATAGCATACAGAATATAGAAATTAGAACACAGAATATAAAATATGGAAACAGAATACAGAACCCCGAAATTTGAACATGGTATGCAGAACACAGAATTTAGAATATACAATACAGAATACTGAATATAGAAATTAGAATACTGAATGTAGAACACAGAATATAGAATAAAGAATAGACAATACAGAACACAGAATTTAGAACATGGAATGCAGAACACAGAATTTAGAATATAGAATACAGAATACTGAATATAGAATTTGGATAATAGAATGAAGAACACAGAATATACATTATAGAATACGGAATGCAGAATATAGAATACAGAATATAGAATATAGAACACAGAATATAGAATATGGAAAACAGTATACAGAACCCAGAATTTAGAACATAGAATGCAGAACACAGAATGTAGAATATTGAATACAGAATACAGAATATAGAATTTAGAAAGTAGATGTAGAACACAGAATATAGAACATAAATACAGAATGCAGAATATAGAATGCAGAATAAAGAACTAAGAACACAAAATATAGAATATATAAAAGAGAATTTAGAACCCAGAATTTAAAAATTGAATCAGAACACAGAATTTAGATTATGGAATACAGAATACTGAATATAGAATTTAGAATATAGAATGTAGAAAACATAATATAGAATATATAACACGGAATGCAGAATATAGAACGTACAATATAGAATGAAGAAAAAAATATATAGAATATATAATAGAGAATATAGAACCCAGAATTTAGAACATGGAATTCAAAGCACACAATTTAGAATATAGAATACAGGATAATGAATATAGAATTTTGAATATAGAATGTAGAACACAGTATATAGAATATAGAATACGGAATGCAGAATATAGAATGTAGAATATAGAATGAAGAACACAGAATATAGAATATAGAATAGAGAATATAGAACCCAGAATTTAGAACACGGAAAGAAGAATACAGAATTTTGAATATAGAATATAGAATTTAGAATATAGCATGTAGAACACAGAATTTTGAATATAGAATTGAGAATACTAAATATAGAATTTAGAATATTGAATGTCGAACACAGAATATAGAATATAGAAAAGAGATTATAGAACCCAGAATTAAGAACACGGAATAAAGAACACAGAATTTAGAATATAGATTATAGAATTTAGAATATAGAATGTAGAACACAAAATACACAATATTGAATACATAATGCAGAATATATTATACAGAATATAGAATTTAGAACACAGAATGTAAAATATGGAAACAGAATACAGAATCCCGAAATACGAACATGGTATGCAGAACACAGAATTTAGAATATAGAATAGAGAATACTGAATATAGAATTTAGAATATTGAATGAAGGACACAGAATATAGAATATAGAAAAGAGAATATAGAACACAGAATTTAGAACATGAAATGCAGAACACAGAATTTAGTATTTAGAATACAGATTACTGAATGTAGAATTTAGAATATACAATGCAGAACATAGAATATAGAATATATACTACGGAATAAGGAATATAGAATTTAGAATATAGAATGTAGAACACAGAATATAAAAAATGGAAAAGAGAATACAGAAACCAGAATTTAGAACATGGATTGCAGAACACAGAATTTGGAATATAGAATACAGAATACTGAATATAGAATTAAGAGTATAGAAAGTAGAACACAGAATATAGAATATAGAATACGGAATGCAGAATATAGAATACAGAATATAGAATGAAAAACACAGAATAGAGAATACAGCATAAGAATATACAATACAGAATATAGAATGAAGAACACAGAATATAAAAAATGGAAAACAGATTACAGAAACCAGAATTTAGAACATGGATTGCAGAACACAGAATTTAGAATATGATATACAGAATACTGAATATAGAATTTAGAACATAGAATTCAGACACAGAATTTAGAACATAGAATAAACAATACTGAATATAGAATTTAGAATATAGAATGTAGAACACAGAATATATAACATAGAATAGAGAATATAGAACCCAGAATTTAGAACATGGAATGCAGATCACAAAAATTATAATATAGAATACAAAATAGTGAATATAGAATTTAGAATATAGAAATAGAACACAGAATGTAGAATATAAAATACGGAATGCAGAATAAAGAAGGTAGAATATAGAATGAAGAACACAAAATATAGAATATAGAATAGAGAATATAGCAACCAGAATTTAGAAATGGAATGCAGAACAGAGAATTTAGAATATAGAATTCAGAAAACTGAATAAATATTTTAGAAAATAGAATGTAGAACATACAATATAGAATATAGAATACGGAATGCAGAATATACTTTGTAGAATGTAGAATGAAGAACACAAATATAGAATATATACTAGAGAGAATAGAACACAGAACTTAGAACCCGGAATGCAGAACATAGAATTAAGAATATAGAATACAGAATATTGAATATAGAACTTAGAATATAGAATGTAGAACACTTAATAAAGAATATAAAATACAGAACACTGAATATAGAATTTAGAATGTAGAATATAGAACACAGAATATAGAATATAGATAAGAAAATATAGAACCCAGAATTTAGAACATGGGTGCAGAACACAGAATTTAGAATATAGAATACAGTATACTGAATGCAGTATGCAGAATATAGAATGTAGAACACAGAGTATAGAATATAGAATACGGAATACAGAATATAGAATATAGAACACAGAATATGGAATATGGAAAACAGAATACAGAACCCAGAATTTAGACCATAGAATGCAGAACACAGAATTAAGACATTAGATTACAGAATGCTGAATATAGAATTTAGAACATAGAATTCAAAACACAGAATATGGAATACAGCATACAGAACGCAGGATTCAGAACATGGAATTCAGAACACACAATACATAATATAGAATAAAGGAATAGAATGTAGAATATAGAATGTAGAACACAGAATATAGAATATAGAATAAAGAATGCAGTATGTAGAATTTAGAACAAGGAATTCAGAACACAGAATATATAATAAAGTATACCGAAATATTATGTGGTATATAGAATGTTGTACACAGAATTTATAATATAGAATACAGTATATAGAATGTACAATACAGAATGTAGAACACAGAATATTGAATACAGATTACGGAATACAGAACCCAGAATTTAGAACATGGAAATCAGAACGCATAATATAGAATATAGTATACAGAATACATAATATACAATGTAGAATACAGAATGTAGAACACAGAAAATAGAATATAGAATACAGAATGCAGAAACTTGATTATACAAGTTGTAATTCAGAACACAGAATTTAGAATATAGAGTGCAGAATACAGAATATAGAATATAGAATTTACATTGTTGAACACAGAATATGGAATATTGTATACAGAATACAGAATATAGAATGTAGAATACTGGATGTAGTAAGAGAATATGGAATTCAGAATACAGACTACAGAATACAGAATTTAGAACATGGAATTCAGAACACAGAGTTTAGATTTTAGAATATTGAATACTGAATATAGAATGTATAACACAGAATATACAACACAGATTTTAGAATATACAATACGGAATGCAGAATATAGAACACAGAATATAGAATGAAGAACACAGAATATATAATACGGCATAAATAATATACAATACAGAATATAGAATGAAGAACACAGTATATAGAATATGGAAAACAATACAGAACCCAGAATTTAGAACATGGAATGCAGAACAAAGATTTTAGAATATAATATACAGAATACTGAATATAGAATTTTGAAAATAGAAGGTAGAACACAGAATATGAAATGCAGAATACTGAATGCAGAATATAGAATACAGAATATAGAATGTAGAACACAGAATATAAAATATGGAAAACAGAATATAGAACCCAGAATTTAAATATTGAATGCAGAACACATAATTTAGAATATAGAATACAGAACGCTGAATATAGGATTTAGACTATAGAATGTGGAACACAGGATATAGAATATAGAAAAGAGGATATAGAAACCAGAATTTAGAACATGGAATGCAGAACAGAGAATTTAGAATATAGAATACGGAATGCTGAATATAGAATTTAGAATATAGTATGTAGAACACAGAATATAGAATATAGTATACGGAATGCAAAATATTGTATGTAAAATCTAGAATGAAAAACACACAATATAGAATATAGAATAGAGAATGTAGAAACCAGAATTTAGAACATGGAATGCAGAACACAGAATTTAGAATATAGAATACTGAATACAAAATATATAATTAAGAATATAGAAAGTAGAACACAGAATATAGAATAGAGAATTTAGAACATGGAATGCAGGACACAGAATTTAGATTATAGAATATATAATACTGAATATAGAATTTAGAATATAGAATGTAGAACACAGTATTAAAATATGGAAAACAGAATATAGAAACCAGAATTTAGAACTTTAAATGCATAACACAGAATTAAGACTATAGAATACACATTAATTAATATAGATTTTAGAATATAGAATGTAGAACACAGTATATAGAATATAGAATATACAATAGAGAGTATAGTATCGAGAATTTTGAACATGTGATGCAGAACACAGAATTTAGAATATAGAATACATTATACTGAATATAGAATATAGAATATAGAATGTAGAACACAGAATTTAGATTATAGAATACAGAATGCTGAATATAAAATTTACAATATAGAATGTAGAACACAGAATATAGAAAATAGAAAAGAGAATATAGAACACAGAATTTAGAACATAATATACGGAATATTTTATAAAGAATTAAAAAATTCTATGTAGGACATAGAATATAGAATATAAAATACATAATACTGAATAAATAATTTAGAATATATAATGAAGAAAACAGAAAAAAAATAGCAAGGAAAATATTGAAGCCAGATTTTGGAACATGGAAAGCAGAACTCAGAATTTAGAATATAGAATACAGCATACTGAATATGCAATTTAGAATATAGAATGTAAACACAGAATTTAGAATATAGAATACAGAATACTGAATATAGAATTTATAATATAGAATGTAGCACACAGAATGTAGTATATACAATAGTGAATATAAAATCCAGAATTTAGAACATGGAATGCAGAACACAGAATTTAGAAAATAAAACACAGAATACTGAATAAAAAATTTAGAACACAAGATATAGAATATAGAATACGGAATGCAGAATATTGAATACCAAATATAGACTATAGAACACAAAATATAGAATATGGAATACAGAATACAGAACCCAAAGTTTAGAACATACAATGCAGAACACAGAATTTGGAATATACAATACAGAATACTGAATATAGAATTTAGAGTATAAAATGTAGAACACAGAATACAGAATATAGAATACGGAATGCAGAATATAGAATACAGAATATAGAATGAAGAACACAGAATATATAATACGGCATAAATAATATACAATACAGAATATAGAATGAAGAACACAGTATATAGAATATGGAAAACAATACAGAACCCAGAAATTAGAACATGGAATGCAGAACACAGATTTTAGATTATAATATACAGAATAATGAATATAGAATTTAGAAAATAGAATGCAGAACACAGAATTTAGAATATAGAGTGCACAGTACTGAATATAGAATTTATAAAAAGGAAAGCAGAACACAGAATTTAGAATATAGAATACAGAATAGTGAATATAGAATTTAGAATATAGAATGTAAACACAGAATAGAGAATAGAGAATAGAGAACCCAGAATTTAGTACATGGAATGCAGAACACACAAATTAGAATATAGAATACAAAATACTGAATATAGAATTTAGAATATAGAATAAAGAACAAACAATATAGAATATAAAATACGGATGGCAGAATATAGGACGTAGAATATAGAATGAACGACCCAAATATATAATATAGAATAGAGAATATAGAAACCACAATTTAGTAATGAAATGCAGAACAGAGAATTTATACTATAGAATACAGAATACTGAATATAGAATTTAGAATATAGAATGTAGAACATAGAATATAGAATATAGGATACGGAATGCAGAATATACTATGTAGAATATAGAATGCAGAACACAAATATAGAATATATAATAGAGAGTATAGGACCCAGAACTTAGAACATGGAATGAAGAACAGAGAATTAAGAATATAGAATACAGAATACTGAATATAGAATTTAGAATATGGAATGTAGAACACAGAATTAAGAATATAGAATACAGAATAATGAATATAGAATTTAGAATATAGAATATAGAACACAGAATATAGAATATAGTAGAGAAAATATAGAACCCAGAATTTAGAACATGGAATGCAGAACACAGAATTTAGAATATAGAATTCAGAATACTGAATATAGAATTTAGAACATAGAATGCGGAACACAGAATTTAGAATATAGAATACAGAATACTGAATATAGGATTTAGAACATGGAATGCAGAACCCAGAATTTAGAAAATAGAATAAAGAATACTGAATATAAAATTTAGAATATAGAATGTAGAACACAAAATATAGAATATAGAATACATAATTCAGAATATAGCATACAGAATATAGAAATTAGAACACAGAATATAAAATATGGAAACAGAATACAGAACCCCGAAATTTGAACATGGTATGCAGAACACAGAATTTAGAATATACAATACAGAATACTGAATATAGAAATTAGAATACTGAATGTAGAACACAGAATATAGAATAAAGAATAGACAATACAGAACACAGAATTTAGAACATGGAATGCAGAACACAGAATTTAGAATATAGAATACAGAATACTGAATATAGAATTTGGATAATAGAATGAAGAACACAGAATATACATTATAGAATACGGAATGCAGAATATAGAATACAGAATATAGAATATAGAACACAGAATATAGAATATGGAAAACAGTATACAGAACCCAGAATTTAGAACATAGAATGCAGAACACAGAATGTAGAATATTGAATACAGAATACAGAATATAGAATTTAGAAAGTAGATGTAGAACACAGAATATAGAACATAAATACAGAATGCAGAATATAGAATGCAGAATAAAGAACTAAGAACACAAAATATAGAATATATAAAAGAGAATTTAGAACCCAGAATTTAAAAATTGAATCAGAACACAGAATTTAGATTATAGAATACAGAATACTGAATATAGAATTTAGAATATAGAATGTAGAAAACATAATATAGAATATATAACACGGAATGCAGAATATAGAACGTACAATATAGAATGAAGAACAAAAAATATAGAATATATAATAGAGAATATAGAACCCAGAATTTAGAACATGGAATTCAAAGCACACAATTTAGAATATAGAATACAGGATAATGAATATAGAATTTTGAATATAGAATGTAGAACACAGTATATAGAATATAGAATACGGAATGCAGAATATAGAATGTAGAATATAGAATGAAGAACACAGAATATAGAATATAGAATAGAGAATATAGAACCCAGAATTTAGAACACGGAAAGAAGAATACAGAATTTTGAATATAGAATATAGAATTTAGAATATAGCATGTAGAACACAGAATTTTGAATATAGAATTGAGAATACTAAATATAGAATTTAGAATATTGAATGTCGAACACAGAATATAGAATATAGAAAAGAGATTATAGAACCCAGAATTAAGAACACGGAATAAAGAACACAGAATTTAGAATATAGATTATAGAATTTAGAATATAGAATGTAGAACACAAAATACACAATATTGAATACATAATGCAGAATATATTATACAGAATATAGAATTTAGAACACAGAATGTAAAATATGGAAACAGAATACAGAATCCCGAAATACGAACATGGTATGCAGAACACAGAATTTAGAATATAGAATAGAGAATACTGAATATAGAATTTAGAATATTGAATGAAGGACACAGAATATAGAATATAGAAAAGAGAATATAGAACACAGAATTTAGAACATGAAATGCAGAACACAGAATTTAGTATTTAGAATACAGATTACTGAATGTAGAATTTAGAATATACAATGCAGAACATAGAATATAGAATATATACTACGGAATAAGGAATATAGAATTTAGAATATAGAATGTAGAACACAGAATATAAAAAATGGAAAAGAGAATACAGAAACCAGAATTTAGAACATGGATTGCAGAACACAGAATTTGGAATATAGAATACAGAATACTGAATATAGAATTAAGAGTATAGAAAGTAGAACACAGAATATAGAATATAGAATACGGAATGCAGAATATAGAATACAGAATATAGAATGAAAAACACAGAATAGAGAATACAGCATAAGAATATACAATACAGAATATAGAATGAAGAACACAGAATATAAAAAATGGAAAACAGATTACAGAAACCAGAATTTAGAACATGGATTGCAGAACACAGAATTTAGAATATGATATACAGAATACTGAATATAGAATTTAGAACATAGAATTCAGACACAGAATTTAGAACATAGAATAAACAATACTGAATATAGAATTTAGAATATAGAATGTAGAACACAGAATATATAACATAGAATAGAGAATATAGAACCCAGAATTTAGAACATGGAATGCAGATCACAAAAATTATAATATAGAATACAAAATAGTGAATATAGAATTTAGAATATAGAAATAGAACACAGAATGTAGAATATAAAATACGGAATGCAGAATAAAGAAGGTAGAATATAGAATGAAGAACACAAAATATAGAATATAGAATAGAGAATATAGCAACCAGAATTTAGAAATGGAATGCAGAACAGAGAATTTAGAATATAGAATTCAGAAAACTGAATAAATATTTTAGAAAATAGAATGTAGAACATACAATATAGAATATAGAATACGGAATGCAGAATATACTTTGTAGAATGTAGAATGAAGAACACAAATATAGAATATATACTAGAGAGAATAGAACACAGAACTTAGAACCCGGAATGCAGAACATAGAATTAAGAATATAGAATACAGAATATTGAATATAGAACTTAGAATATAGAATGTAGAACACTTAATAAAGAATATAAAATACAGAACACTGAATATAGAATTTAGAATGTAGAATATAGAACACAGAATATAGAATATAGATAAGAAAATATAGAACCCAGAATTTAGAACATGGGTGCAGAACACAGAATTTAGAATATAGAATACAGTATACTGAATGCAGTATGCAGAATATAGAATGTAGAACACAGAGTATAGAATATAGAATACGGAATACAGAATATAGAATATAGAACACAGAATATGGAATATGGAAAACAGAATACAGAACCCAGAATTTAGACCATAGAATGCAGAACACAGAATTAAGACATTAGATTACAGAATGCTGAATATAGAATTTAGAACATAGAATTCAAAACACAGAATATGGAATACAGCATACAGAACGCAGGATTCAGAACATGGAATTCAGAACACACAATACATAATATAGAATAAAGGAATAGAATGTAGAATATAGAATGTAGAACACAGAATATAGAATATAGAATAAAGAATGCAGTATGTAGAATTTAGAACAAGGAATTCAGAACACAGAATATATAATAAAGTATACCGAAATATTATGTGGTATATAGAATGTTGTACACAGAATTTATAATATAGAATACAGTATATAGAATGTACAATACAGAATGTAGAACACAGAATATTGAATACAGATTACGGAATACAGAACCCAGAATTTAGACCATGGAAATCAGAACGCATAATATAGAATATAGTATACAGAATACATAATATACAATGTAGAATACAGAATGTAGAACACAGAAAATAGAATATAGAATACAGAATGCAGAAACTTGATTATACAAGTTGTAATTCAGAACACAGAATTTAGAATATAGAGTGCAGAATACAGAATATAGAATATAGAATTTACATTGTTGAACACAGAATATGGAATATTGTATACAGAATACAGAATATAGAATGTAGAATACTGGATGTAGTAAGAGAATATGGAATTCAGAATACAGACTACAGAATACAGAATTTAGAACATGGAATTCAGAACACAGAGTTTAGATTTTAGAATATTGAATACTGAATATAGAATGTATAACACAGAATATACAACACAGATTTTAGAATATACAATACGGAATGCAGAATATAGAACACAGAATATAGAATGAAGAACACAGAATATATAATACGGCATAAATAATATACAATACAGAATATAGAATGAAGAACACAGTATATAGAATATGGAAAACAATACAGAACCCAGAATTTAGAACATGGAATGCAGAACAAAGATTTTAGAATATAATATACAGAATACTGAATATAGAATTTTGAAAATAGAAGGTAGAACACAGAATATGAAATGCAGAATACTGAATGCAGAATATAGAATACAGAATATAGAATGTAGAACACAGAATATAAAATATGGAAAACAGAATATAGAACCCAGAATTTAAATATTGTATGCAGAACACATAATTTAGAATATAGAATACAGAACGCTGAATATAGGATTTAGACTATAGAATGTGGAACACAGGATATAGAATATAGAAAAGAGGATATAGAAACCAGAATTTAGAACATGGAATGCAGAACAGAGAATTTAGAATATAGAATACGGAATGCTGAATATAGAATTTAGAATATAGTATGTAGAACACAGAATATAGAATATAGTATACGGAATGCAAAATATTGTATGTAAAATCTAGAATGAAAAACACACAATATAGAATATAGAATAGAGAATGTAGAAACCAGAATTTAGAACATGGAATGCAGAACACAGAATTTAGAATATAGAATACTGAATACAAAATATATAATTAAGAATATAGAAAGTAGAACACAGAATATAGAATAGAGAATTTAGAACATGGAATGCAGAACACAGAATTTAGATTATAGAATATATAATACTGAATATAGAATTTAGAATATAGAATGTAGAACACAGTATTAAAATATGGAAAACAGAATATAGAACCCAGAATTTAGAACTTTAAATGCAGAACACAGAATTAAGACTATAGAATACACATTAATTAATATAGATTTTAGAATATAGAATGTAGAACACAGTATATAGAATATAGAATATACAATAGAGAGTATAGTATCGAGAATTTTGAACATGTGATGCAGAACACAGAATTTAGAATATAGAATACATTATACTGAATATAGAATATAGAATATAGAATGTAGAACACAGAATTTAGATTATAGAATACAGAATGCTGAATATAAAATTTACAATATAGAATGTAGAACACAGAATATAGAAAAGAGAAAAGAGAATATAGAACACAGAATTTAGAACATAATATACGGAATATTTTATAAAGAATTAAAAAATTCTATGTAGGACATAGAATATAGAATATAAAATACATAATACTGAATAAATAATTTAGAATATATAATGAAGAAAACAGAAAAAAAATAGCAAGGAAAATATTGAAGCCAGATTTTGGAACATGGAAAGCAGAACTCAGAATTTAGAATATAGAATACAGCATACTGAATATGCAATTTAGAATATAGAATGTAAACACAGAATTTAGAATATAGAATACAGAATACTGAATATAGAATTTATAATATAGAATGTAGCACACAGAATGTAGTATATACAATAGTGAATATAAAATCCAGAATTTAGAACATGGAATGCAGAACACAGAATTTAGAAAATAAAACACAGAATACTGAATAAAAAATTTAGAACACAAGATATAGAATATAGAATACGGAATGCAGAATATTGAATACCAAATATAGACTATAGAACACAAAATATAGAATATGGAATACAGAATACAGAACCCAAAGTTTAGAACATACAATGCAGAACACAGAATTTGGAATATACAATACAGAATACTGAATATAGAATTTAGAGTATAAAATGTAGAACACAGAATACAGAATATAGAATACGGAATGCAGAATATAGAATACAGAATATAGAATGAAGAACACAGAATATATAATACGGCATAAATAATATACAATACAGAATATAGAATGAAGAACACAGTATATAGAATATGGAAAACAATACAGAACCCAGAAATTAGAACATGGAATGCAGAACACAGATTTTAGATTATAATATACAGAATAATGAATATAGAATTTAGAAAATAGAATGCAGAACACAGAATTTAGAATATAGAGTGCACAGTACTGAATATAGAATTTATAAAAAGGAAAGCAGAACACAGAATTTAGAATATAGAATACAGAATAGTGAATATAGAAATTAGAATATAGAATGTAAACACAGAATAGAGAATAGAGAATAGAGAACCCAGAATTTAGTACATGGAATGCAGAACACACAAATTAGAATATAGAATACAAAATACTGAATATAGAATTTAGAATATAGAATAAAGAACAAACAATATAGAATATAAAATACGGATGGCAGAATATAGGACGTAGAATATAGAATGAACGACCCAAATATATAATATAGAATAGAGAATATAGAAACCACAATTTAGTAATGAAATGCAGAACAGAGAATTTATACTATAGAATACAGAATACTGAATATAGAATTTAGAATATAGAATGTAGAACATAAAATATAGAATATAGGATACGGAATGCAGAATATACTATGTAGAATATAGAATGCAGAACACAAATATAGAATATATAATAGAGAGTATAGGACCCAGAACTTAGAACATGGAATGAAGAACAGAGAATTAAGAATATAGAATACAGAATACTGAATATAGAATTTAGAATATGGAATGTAGAACACAGAATTAAGAATATAGAATACAGAATAATGAATATAGAATTTAGAATATAGAATATAGAACACAGAATATAGAATATAGTAGAGAAAATATAGAACCCAGAATTTAGAACATGGAATGCAGAACACAGAATTTAGAATATAGAATTCAGAATACTGAATATAGAATTTAGAACATAGAATGCGGAACACAGAATTTAGAATATAGAATACAGAATACTGAATATAGGATTTAGAACATGGAATGCAGAACCCAGAATTTAGAAAATAGAATAAAGAATACTGAATATAAAATTTAGAATATAGAATGTAGAACACAAAATATAGAATATAGAATACATAATTCAGAATATAGCATACAGAATATAGAAATTAGAACACAGAATATAAAATATGGAAACAGAATACAGAACCCCGAAATTTGAACATGGTATGCAGAACACAGAATTTAGAATATACAATACAGAATACTGAATATAGAAATTAGAATACTGAATGTAGAACACAGAATATAGAATAAAGAATAGACAATACAGAACACAGAATTTAGAACATGGAATGCAGAACACAGAATTTAGAATATAGAATACAGAATACTGAATATAGAATTTGGATAATAGAATGAAGAACACAGAATATACATTATAGAATACGGAATGCAGAATATAGAATACAGAATATAGAATATAGAACACAGAATATAGAATATGGAAAACAGTATACAGAACCCAGAATTTAGAACATAGAATGCAGAACACAGAATGTAGAATATTGAATACAGAATACAGAATATAGAATTTAGAAAGTAGATGTAGAACACAGAATATAGAACATAAATACAGAATGCAGAATATAGAATGCAGAATAAAGAACTAAGAACACAAAATATAGAATATATAAAAGAGAATTTAGAACCCAGAATTTAAAAATTGAATCAGAACACAGAATTTAGATTATAGAATACAGAATACTGAATATAGAATTTAGAATATAGAATGTAGAAAACATAATATAGAATATATAACACGGAATGCAGAATATAGAACGTACAATATAGAATGAAGAACAAAAAATATAGAATATATAATAGAGAATATAGAACCCAGAATTTAGAACATGGAATTCAAAGCACACAATTTAGAATATAGAATACAGGATAATGAATATAGAATTTTGAATATAGAATGTAGAACACAGTATATAGAATATAGAATACGGAATGCAGAATATAGAATGTAGAATATAGAATGAAGAACACAGAATATAGAATATAGAATAGAGAATATAGAACCCAGAATTTAGAACACGGAAAGAAGAATACAGAATTTTGAATATAGAATATAGAATTTAGAATATAGCATGTAGAACACAGAATTTTGAATATAGAATTGAGAATACTAAATATAGAATTTAGAATATTGAATGTCGAACACAGAATATAGAATATAGAAAAGAGATTATAGAACCCAGAATTAAGAACACGGAATAAAGAACACAGAATTTAGAATATAGATTATAGAATTTAGAATATAGAATGTAGAACACAAAATATACAATATTGAATACATAATGCAGAATATATTATACAGAATATAGAATTTAGAACACAGAATGTAAAATATGGAAACAGAATACAGAATCCCGAAATACGAACATGGTATGCAGAACACAGAATTTAGAATATAGAATAGAGAATACTGAATATAGAATTTAGAATATTGAATGAAGGACACAGAATATAGAATATAGAAAAGAGAATATAGAACACAGAATTTAGAACATGAAATGCAGAACACAGAATTTAGTATTTAGAATACAGATTACTGAATATAGAATTGAGAATATACAATGCAGAACATAGAATATAGAATATATACTACGGAATAAGGAATATAGAATTTAGAATATAGAATGTAGAACACAGAATATAAAAAATGGAAAAGAGAATACAGAAACCAGAATTTAGAACATGGATTGCAGAACACAGAATTTGGAATATAGAATACAGAATACTGAATATAGAATTTAGAGTATAGAAAGTAGAACACAGAATATAGAATATAGAATACGGAATGCAGAATATAGAATACAGAATATAGAATGAAAAACACAGAATAGAGAATACAGCATAAGAATATACAATACAGAATATAGAATGAAGAACACAGAATATAAAAAATGGAAAACAGTTTACAGAAACCAGAATTTAGAACATGGATTGCAGAACACAGAATTTAGAATATGATATACAGAATACTGAATATAGAATTTAGAACATAGAATTCAGACACAGAATTTAGAACATAGAATAAACAATACTGAATATAGAATTTAGAATATAGAATGTAGAACACAGAATATATAACATAGAATAGAGAATATAGAACCCAGAATTTAGAACATGGAATGCAGATCACAAAAATTATAATATAGAATACAAAATAGTGAATATAGAATTTAGAATATAGAAATAGAACACAGAATGTAGAATATAAAATACGGAATGCAGAATAAAGAAGGTAGAATATAGAATGAAGAACACAAAATATAGAATATAGAATAGAGAATATAGCAACCAGAATTTAGAAATGGAATGCAGAACAGAGAATTTAGAATATAGAATTCAGAAAACTGAATAAATATTTTAGAAAATAGAATGTAGAACATACAATATAGAATATAGAATACGGAATGCAGAATATACTTTGTAGAATGTAGAATGAAGAACACAAATATAGAATATATACTAGAGAGAATAGAACACAGAACTTAGAACCTGGAATGCAGAACATAGAATTAAGAATATAGAATACAGAATATTGAATATAGAACTTAGAATATAGAATGTAGAACACTTAATAAAGAATATAAAATACAGAATACTGAATATAGAATTTAGAATGTAGAATATAGAACACAGAATATAGAATATAGATAAGAAAATATAGAACCCAGAATTTAGAACATGGGTGCAGAACACAGAATTTAGAATATAGAATACAGTATACTGAATGCAGTATGCAGAATATAGAATGTAGAACACAGAGTATAGAATATAGAATACGGAATACAGAATATAGAATATAGAACACAGAATATGGAATATGGAAAACAGAATACAGAACCCAGAATTTAGACCATAGAATGCAGAACACAGAATTAAGACATTAGATTACAGAATGCTGAATATAGAATTTAGAACATAGAATTCAAAACACAGAATATGGAATACAGCATACAGAACGCAGGATTCAGAACATGGAATTCAGAACACACAATACATAATATAGAATAAAGGAATAGAATGTAGAATATAGAATGTAGAACACAGAATATAGAATATAGAATAAAGAATGCAGTATGTAGAATTTAGAACAAGGAATTCAGAACACAGAATATATAATAAAGTATACCGAAATATTATGTGGTATATAGAATGTTGTACACAGAATTTATAATATAGAATACAGTATATAGAATGTACAATACAGAATGTAGAACACAGAATATTGAATACAGATTACGGAATACAGAACCCAGAATTTAGAACATGGAAATCAGAACGCATAATATAGAATATAGTATACAGAATACATAATATACAATGTAGAATACAGAATGTAGAACACAGAAAATAGAATATAGACTACAGAATGCAGAAACTTGATTATACAAGTTGTAATTCAGAACACAGAATTTAGAATATAGAGTGCAGAATACAGAATATAGAATATAGAATTTACATTGTTGAACACAGAATATGGAATATTGTATACAGAATACAGAATATAGAATGTAGAATACTGGATGTAGTAAGAGAATATGGAATTCAGAATACAGACTACAGAATACAGAATTTAGAACATGGAATTCAGAACACAGAGTTTAGATTTTAGAATATTGAATACTGAATATAGAATGTATAACACAGAATATACAACACAGATTTTAGAATATAGAATACGGAATGCAGAATATAGAACACAGAATATAGAATGAAGAACACAGAATATATAATACGGCATAAATAATATACAATACAGAATATAGAATGAAGAACACAGTATATAGAATATGGAAAACAATACAGAACCCAGAATTTAGAACATGGAATGCAGAACAAAGATTTTAGAATATAATATACAGAATACTGAATATAGAATTTTGAAAATAGAAGGTAGAACACAGAATATGAAATGCAGAATACTGAATGCAGAATATAGAATACAGAATATAGAATGTAGAACACAGAATATAAAATATGGAAAACAGAATATAGAACCCAGAATTTAAATATTGAATGCAGAACACATAATTTAGAATATAGAAAACAGAACGCTGAATATAGGATTTAGACTATAGAATGTGGAACACAGGATATAGAATATAGAAAAGAGGATATAGAAACCAGAATTTAGAACATGGAATGCAGAACAGAGAACTTAGAATATAGAATACGGAATGCTGAATATAGAATTTAGAATATAGTATGTAGAACACAGAATATAGAATATAGTATACGGAATGCAAAATATTGTATGTAAAATCTAGAATGAAAAACACACAATATAGAATATAGAATAGAGAATGTAGAAACCAGAATTTAGAACATGGAATGCAGAACACAGAATTTAGAATATAGAATACTGAATACAAAATATATAATTAAGAATATAGAAAGTAGAACACAGAATATAGAATAGAGAATTTAGAACATGGAATGCAGAACACAGAATTTAGATTATAGAATATATAATACTGAATATAGAATTTAGAATATAGAATGTAGAACACAGTATTAAAATATGGAAAACAGAATATAGAACCCAGAATTTAGAACTTTAAATGCAGAACACAGAATTAAGACTATAGAATACACATTAATTAATATAGATTTTAGAATATAGAATGTAGAACACAGTATATAGAATATAGAATATACAATAGAGAGTATAGTATCGAGAATTTTGAACATGTGATGCAGAACACAGAATTTAGAATATAGAATACATTATACTGAATATAGAATATAGAATATAGAATGTAGAACACAGAATTTAGATTATAGAATACAGAATGCTGAATATAAAATTTACAATATAGAATGTAGAACACAGAATATAGAAAAGAGAAAAGAGAATATAGAACACAGAATTTAGAACATAATATACGGAATATTTTATAAAGAATTAAAAAATTCTATGTAGGACATAGAATATAGAATATAAAATACATAATACTGAATAAATAATTTAGAATATATAATGAAGAAAACAGAAAAAAAATAGCAAGGAAAATATTGAAGCCAGATTTTGGAACATGGAAAGCAGAACTCAGAATTTAGAATATAGAATACAGCATACTGAATATGCAATTTAGAATATAGAATGTAAACACAGAATTTAGAATATAGAATACAGAATACTGAATATAGAATTTATAATATAGAATGTAGCACACAGAATGTAGTATATACAATAGTGAATATAAAATCCAGAATTTAGAACATGGAATGCAGAAGACAGAATTTAGAAAATAAAACACAGAATACTGAATAAAAAATTTAGAACACAAGATATAGAATATAGAATACGGAATGCAGAATATTGAATACCAAATATAGACTATAGAACACAAAATATAGAATATGGAATACAGAATACAGAACCCAAAGTTTAGAACATACAATGCAGAACACAGAATTTGGAATATACAATACAGAATACTGAATATAGAATTTAGAGTATAAAATGTAGAACACAGAATATAGAATATAGATTACGGAATGCAGAATATAGAATACAGAATATAGAATGAAGAACACAGAATATATAATACGGCATAAATAATATACAATACAGAATATAGAATGAAGAACACAGTATATAGAATATGGAAAACAATACAGAACCCAGAATTTAGAACATGGAATGCAGAACACAGATTTTAGATTATAATATACAGAATAATGAATATAGAATTTAGAAAATAGAATGCAGAACACAGAATTTAGAATATAGAGTGCACAGTACTGAATATAGAATTTATAAAAAGGAAAGCAGAACACAGAATTTAGAATATAGAATACAGAATAGTGAATATACAATTTAGAATATAGAATGTAAACACAGAATAGAGAATAGAGAATAGAGAACCCAGAATTTAGTACATGGAATGCAGAACACACAAATTAGAATATAGAATACAAAATACTGAATATAGAATTTAGAATATAGAATAAAGAACAAACAATATAGAATATAAAATACGGATGGCAGAATATAGGACGTAGAATATAGAATGAACGACCCAAATATATAATATAGAATAGAGAATATAGAAACCACAATTTAGTAATGAAATGCAGAACAGAGAATTTATACTATAGAATACAGAATACTGAATATAGAATTTAGAATATAGAATGTAGAACATAGAATATAGAATATAGGATACGGAATGCAGAATATACTATGTAGAATATAGAATGCAGAACACAAATATAGAATATATAATAGAGAG
This sequence comes from Vicugna pacos, assembly GCF_048564905.1. Lineage (NCBI taxonomy): Eukaryota > Metazoa > Chordata > Mammalia > Artiodactyla > Camelidae > Vicugna > Vicugna pacos. Next base: position 88,224 of record NW_027328737.1, read on the forward strand.
TATAGGACCCAGAACTTAGAACATGGAATGAAGAACAGAGAATTAAGAATATAGAATACAGAATACTGAATATAGAATTTAGAATATGGAATGTAGAACACAGAATTAAGAATATAGAATACAGAATAATGAATATAGAATTTAGAATATAGAATATAGAACACAGAATATAGAATATAGTAGAGAAAATATAGAACCCAGAATTTAGAACATGGAATGCAGAACACAGAATTTAGAATATAGAATTCAGAATACTGAATATAGAATTTAGAACATAGAATGCGGAACACAGAATTTAGAATATAGAATACAGAATACTGAATATAGGATTTAGAACATGGAATGCAGAACCCAGAATTTAGAAAATAGAATAAAGAATACTGAATATAAAATTTAGAATATAGAATGTAGAACACAAAATATAGAATATAGAATACATAATTCAGAATATAGCATACAGAATATAGAAATTAGAACACAGAATATAAAATATGGAAACAGAATACAGAACCCCGAAATTTGAACATGGTATGCAGAACACAGAATTTAGAATATACAATACAGAATACTGAATATAGAAATTAGAATACTGAATGTAGAACACAGAATATAGAATAAAGAATAGACAATACAGAAAACAGAATTTAGAACATGGAATGCAGAACACAGAATTTAGAATATAGAATACAGAATACTGAATATAGAATTTGGATAATAGAATGAAGAACACAGAATATACATTATAGAATACGGAATGCAGAATATAGAATACAGAATATAGAATATAGAACACAGAATATAGAATATGGAAAACAGTATACAGAACCCAGAATTTAGAACATAGAATGCAGAACACAGAATGTAGAATATTGAATACAGAATACAGAATATAGAATTTAGAAAGTAGATGTAGAACACAGAATATAGAACATAAATACAGAATGCAGAATATAGAATGCAGAATAAAGAACTAAGAACACAAAATATAGAATATATAAAAGAGAATTTAGAACCCAGAATTTAAAAATTGAATCAGAACACAGAATTTAGATTATAGAATACAGAATACTGAATATAGAATTTAGAATATAGAATGTAGAAAACATAATATAGAATATATAACACGGAATGCAGAATATAGAACGTACAATATAGAATGAAGAACAAAAAATATAGAATATATAATAGAGAATATAGAACCCAGAATTTAGAACATGGAATTCAAAGCACACAATTTAGAATATAGAATACAGGATAATGAATATAGAATTTTGAATATAGAATGTAGAACACAGTATATAGAATATAGAATACGGAATGCAGAATATAGAATGTAGAATATAGAATTAAGAACACAGAATATAGAATATAGAATAGAGAATATAGAACCCAGAATTTAGAACACGGAAAGAAGAATACAGAATTTTGAATATAGAATATAGAATTTAGAATATAGCATGTAGAACACAGAATTTTGAATATAGAATTGAGAATACTAAATATAGAATTTAGAATATTGAATGTCGAACACAGAATATAGAATATAGAAAAGAGATTATAGAACCCAGAATTAAGAACACGGAATAAAGAACACAGAATTTAGAATATAGATTATAGAATTTAGAATATAGAATGTAGAACACAAAATATACAATATTGAATACATAATGCAGAATATATTATACAGAATATAGAATTTAGAACACAGAATGTAAAATATGGAAACAGAATACAGAATCCCGAAATACGAACATGGTATGCAGAACACAGAATTTAGAATATAGAATAGAGAATACTGAATATAGAATTTAGAATATTGAATGAAGGACACAGAATATAGAATATAGAAAAGAGAATATAGAACACAGAATTTAGAACATGAAATGCAGAACACAGAATTTAGTATTTAGAATACAGATTACTGAATATAGAATTGAGAATATACAATGCAGAACATAGAATATAGAATATATACTACGGAATAAGGAATATAGAATTTAGAATATAGAATGTAGAACACAGAATATAAAAAATGGAAAAGAGAATACAGAAACCAGAATTTAGAACATGGATTGCAGAACACAGAATTTGGAATATAGAATACAGAATACTGAATATAGAATTTAGAGTATAGAAAGTAGAACACAGAATATAGAATATAGAATACGGAATGCAGAATATAGAATACAGAATATAGAATGAAAAACACAGAATAGAGAATACAGCATAAGAATATACAATACAGAATATAGAATGAAGAACACAGAATATAAAAAATGGAAAACAGTTTACAGAAACCAGAATTTAGAACATGGATTGCAGAACACAGAATTTAGAATATGATATACAGAATACTGAATATAGAATTTAGAACATAGAATTCAGACACAGAATTTAGAACATAGAATAAACAATACTGAATATAGAATTTAGAATATAGAATGTAGAACACAGAATATATAACATAGAATAGAGAATATAGAACCCAGAATTTAGAACATGGAATGCAGATCACAAAAATTATAATATAGAATACAAAATAGTGAATATAGAATTTAGAATATAGAAATAGAACACAGAATGTAGAATATAAAATACGGAATGCAGAATAAAGAAGGTAGAATATAGAATGAAGAACACAAAATATAGAATATAGAATAGAGAATATAGCAACCAGAATTTAGAAATGGAATGCAGAACAGAGAATTTAGAATATAGAATTCAGAAAACTGAATAAATATTTTAGAAAATAGAATGTAGAACATACAATATAGAATATAGAATACGGAATGCAGAATATACTTTGTAGAATGTAGAATGAAGAACACAAATATAGAATATATACTAGAGAGAATAGAACACAGAACTTAGAACCTGGAATGCAGAACATAGAATTAAGAATATAGAATACAGAATATTGAATATAGAACTTAGAATATAGAATGTAGAACACTTAATAAAGAATATAAAATACAGAATACTGAATATAGAATTTAGAATGTAGAATATAGAACACAGAATATAGAATATAGATAAGAAAATATAGAACCCAGAATTTAGAACATGGGTGCAGAACACAGAATTTAGAATATAGAATACAGTATACTGAATGCAGTATGCAGAATATAGAATGTAGAACACAGAGTATAGAATATAGAATACGGAATACAGAATATAGAATATAGAACACAGAATATGGAATATGGAAAACAGAATACAGAACCCAGAATTTAGACCATAGAATGCAGAACACAGAATTAAGACATTAGATTACAGAATGCTGAATATAGAATTTAGAACATAGAATTCAAAACACAGAATATGGAATACAGCATACAGAACGCAGGATTCAGAACATGGAATTCAGAACACACAATACATAATATAGAATAAAGGAATAGAATGTAGAATATAGAATGTAGAACACAGAATATAGAATATAGAATAAAGAATGCAGTATGTAGAATTTAGAACAAGGAATTCAGAACACAGAATATATAATAAAGTATACCGAAATATTATGTGGTATATAGAATGTTGTACACAGAATTTATAATATAGAATACAGTATATAGAATGTACAATACAGAATGTAGAACACAGAATATTGAATACAGATTACGGAATACAGAACCCAGAATTTAGAACATGGAAATCAGAACGCATAATATAGAATATAGTATACAGAATACATAATATACAATGTAGAATACAGAATGTAGAACACAGAAAATAGAATATAGACTACAGAATGCAGAAACTTGATTATACAAGTTGTAATTCAGAACACAGAATTTAGAATATAGAGTGCAGAATACAGAATATAGAATATAGAATTTACATTGTTGAACACAGAATATGGAATATTGTATACAGAATACAGAATATAGAATGTAGAATACTGGATGTAGTAAGAGAATATGGAATTCAGAATACAGACTACAGAATACAGAATTTAGAACATGGAATTCAGAACACAGAGTTTAGATTTTAGAATATTGAATACTGAATATAGAATGTATAACACAGAATATACAACACAGATTTTAGAATATAGAATACGGAATGCAGAATATAGAACACAGAATATAGAATGAAGAACACAGAATATATAATACGGCATAAATAATATACAATACAGAATATAGAATGAAGAACACAGTATATAGAATATGGAAAACAATACAGAACCCAGAATTTAGAACATGGAATGAGAACAAAGATTTTAGAATATAATATACAGAATACTGAATATAGAATTTTGAAAATAGAAGGTAGAACACAGAATATGAAATGCAGAATACTGAATGCAGAATATAGAATACAGAATATAGAATGTAGAACACAGAATATAAAATATGGAAAACAGAATATAGAACCCAGAATTTAAATATTGAATGCAGAACACATAATTTAGAATATAGAAAACAGAACGCTGAATATAGGATTTAGACTATAGAATGTGGAACACAGGATATAGAATATAGAAAAGAGGATATAGAAACCAGAATTTAGAACATGGAATGCAGAACAGAGAACTTAGAATATAGAATACGGAATGCTGAATATAGAATTTAGAATATAGTATGTAGAACACAGAATATAGAATATAGTATACGGAATGCAAAATATTGTATGTAAAATCTAGAATGAAAAACACACAATATAGAATATAGAATAGAGAATGTAGAAACCAGAATTTAGAACATGGAATGCAGAACACAGAATTTAGAATATAGAATACTGAATACAAAATATATAATTAAGAATATAGAAAGTAGAACACAGAATATAGAATAGAGAATTTAGAACATGGAATGCAGAACACAGAATTTAGATTATAGAATATATAATACTGAATATAGAATTTAGAATATAGAATGTAGAACACAGTATTAAAATATGGAAAACAGAATATAGAACCCAGAATTTAGAACTTTAAATGCAGAACACAGAATTAAGACTATAGAATACACATTAATTAATATAGATTTTAGAATATAGAATGTAGAACACAGTATATAGAATATAGAATATACAATAGAGAGTATAGTATCGAGAATTTTGAACATGTGATGCAGAACACAGAATTTAGAATATAGAATACATTATACTGAATATAGAATATAGAATATAGAATGTAGAACACAGAATTTAGATTATAGAATACAGAATGCTGAATATAAAATTTACAATATAGAATGTAGAACACAGAATATAGAAAATAGAAAAGAGAATATAGAACACAGAATTTAGAACATAATATACGGAATATTTTATAAAGAATTAAAAAATTCTATGTAGGACATAGAATATAGAATATAAAATACATAATACTGAATAAATAATTTAGAATATATAATGAAGAAAACAGAAAAAAAATAGCAAGGAAAATATTGAAGCCAGATTTTGGAACATGGAAAGCAGAACTCAGAATTTAGAATATAGAATACAGCATACTGAATATGCAATTTAGAATATAGAATGTAAACACAGAATTTAGAATATAGAATACAGAATACTGAATATAGAATTTATAATATAGAATGTAGCACACAGAATGTAGTATATACAATAGTGAATATAAAATCCAGAATTTAGAACATGGAATGCAGAAGACAGAATTTAGAAAATAAAACACAGAATACTGAATAAAAAATTTAGAACACAAGATATAGAATATAGAATACGGAATGCAGAATATTGAATACCAAATATAGACTATAGAACACAAAATATAGAATATGGAATACAGAATACAGAACCCAAAGTTTAGAACATACAATGCAGAACACAGAATTTGGAATATACAATACAGAATACTGAATATAGAATTTAGAGTATAAAATGTAGAACACAGAATATAGAATATAGATTACGGAATGCAGAATATAGAATACAGAATATAGAATGAAGAACACAGAATATATAATACGGCATAAATAATATACAATACAGAATATAGAATGAAGAACACAGTATATAGAATATGGAAAACAATACAGAACCCAGAATTTAGAACATGGAATGCAGAACACAGATTTTAGATTATAATATACAGAATAATGAATATAGAATTTAGAAAATAGAATGCAGAACACAGAATTTAGAATATAGAGTGCACAGTACTGAATATAGAATTTATAAAAAGGAAAGCAGAACACAGAATTTAGAATATAGAATACAGAATAGTGAATATACAATTTAGAATATAGAATGTAAACACAGAATAGAGAATAGAGAATAGAGAACCCAGAATTTAGTACATGGAATGCAGAACACACAAATTAGAATATAGAATACAAAATACTGAATATAGAATTTAGAATATAGAATAAAGAACAAACAATATAGAATATAAAATACGGATGGCAGAATATAGGACGTAGAATATAGAATGAACGACCCAAATATATAATATAGAATAGAGAATATAGAAACCACAATTTAGTAATGAAATGCAGAACAGAGAATTTATACTATAGAATACAGAATACTGAATATAGAATTTAGAATATAGAATGTAGAACATAGAATATAGAATATAGGATACGGAATGCAGAATATACTATGTAGAATATAGAATGCAGAACACAAATATAGAATATATAATAGAGAGTATAGGACCCAGAACTTAGAACATGGAATGAAGAACAGAGAATTAAGAATATAGAATACAGAATACTGAATATAGAATTTAGAATATGGAATGTAGAACACAGAATTAAGAATATAGAATACAGAATAATGAATATAGAATTTAGAATATAGAATATAGAACACAGAATATAGAATATAGTAGAGAAAATATAGAACCCAGAATTTAGAACATGGAATGCAGAACACAGAATTTAGAATATAGAATTCAGAATACTGAATATAGAATTTAGAACATAGAATGCGGAACACAGAATTTAGAATATAGAATACAGAATACTGAATATAGGATTTAGAACATGGAATGCAGAACCCAGAATTTAGAAAATAGAATAAAGAATACTGAATATAAAATTTAGAATATAGAATGTAGAACACAAAATATAGAATATAGAATACATAATTCAGAATATAGCATACAGAATATAGAAATTAGAACACAGAATATAAAATATGGAAACAGAATACAGAACCCCGAAATTTGAACATGGTATGCAGAACACAGAATTTAGAATATACAATACAGAATACTGAATATAGAAATTAGAATACTGAATGTAGAACACAGAATATAGAATAAAGAATAGACAATACAGAACACAGAATTTAGAACATGGAATGCAGAACACAGAATTTAGAATATAGAATACAGAATACTGAATATAGAATTTGGATAATAGAATGAAGAACACAGAATATACATTATAGAATACGGAATGCAGAATATAGAATACAGAATATAGAATATAGAACACAGAATATAGAATATGGAAAACAGTATACAGAACCCAGAATTTAGAACATAGAATGCAGAACACAGAATGTAGAATATTGAATACAGAATACAGAATATAGAATTTAGAAAGTAGATGTAGAACACAGAATATAGAACATAAATACAGAATGCAGAATATAGAATGCAGAATAAAGAACTAAGAACACAAAATATAGAATATATAAAAGAGAATTTAGAACCCAGAATTTAAAAATTGAATCAGAACACAGAATTTAGATTATAGAATACAGAATACTGAATATAGAATTTAGAATATAGAATGTAGAAAACATAATATAGAATATATAACACGGAATGCAGAATATAGAACGTACAATATAGAATGAAGAACAAAAAATATAGAATATATAATAGAGAATATAGAACCCAGAATTTAGAACATGGAATTCAAAGCACACAATTTAGAATATAGAATACAGGATAATGAATATAGAATTTTGAATATAGAATGTAGAACACAGTATATAGAATATAGAATACGGAATGCAGAATATAGAATGTAGAATATAGAATTAAGAACACAGAATATAGAATATAGAATAGAGAATATAGAACCCAGAATTTAGAACACGGAAAGAAGAATACAGAATTTTGAATATAGAATATAGAATTTAGAATATAGCATGTAGAACACAGAATTTTGAATATAGAATTGAGAATACTAAATATAGAATTTAGAATATTGAATGTCGAACACAGAATATAGAATATAGAAAAGAGATTATAGAACCCAGAATTAAGAACACGGAATAAAGAACACAGAATTTAGAATATAGATTATAGAATTTAGAATATAGAATGTAGAACACAAAATATAAAATATTGAATACATAATGCAGAATATATTATACAGAATATAGAATTTAGAACACAGAATGTAAAATATGGAAACAGAATACAGAATCCCGAAATACGAACATGGTATGCAGAACACAGAATTTAGAATATAGAATAGAGAATACTGAATATAGAATTTAGAATATTGAATGAAGGACACAGAATATAGAATATAGAAAAGAGAATATAGAACACAGAATTTAGAACATGAAATGCAGAACACAGAATTTAGTATTTAGAATACAGATTACTGAATGTAGAATTTAGAATATACAATGCAGAACATAGAATATAGAATATATACTACGGAATAAGGAATATAGAATTTAGAATATAGAATGTAGAACACAGAATATAAAAAATGGAAAAGAGAATACAGAAACCAGAATTTAGAACATGGATTGCAGAACACAGAATTTGGAATATAGAATACAGAATACTGAATATAGAATTTAGAGTATAGAAAGTAGAACACAGAATATAGAATATAGAATACGGAATGCAGAATATAGAATACAGAATATAGAATGAAAAACACAGAATAGAGAATACAGCATAAGAATATACAATACAGAATATAGAATGAAGAACACAGAATATAAAAAATGGAAAACAGATTACAGAAACCAGAATTTAGAACATGGATTGCAGAACACAGAATTTAGAATATGATATACAGAATACTGAATATAGAATTTAGAACATAGAATTCAGACACAGAATTTAGAACATAGAATAAACAATACTGAATATAGAATTTAGAATATAGAATGTAGAACACAGAATATATAACATAGAATAGAGAATATAGAACCCAGAATTTAGAACATGGAATGCAGATCACAAAAATTATAATATAGAATACAAAATAGTGAATATAGAATTTAGAATATAGAAATAGAACACAGAATGTAGAATATAAAATACGGAATGCAGAATAAAGAAGGTAGAATATAGAATGAAGAACACAAAATATAGAATATAGAATAGAGAATATAGCAACCAGAATTTAGAAATGGAATGCAGAACAGAGAATTTAGAATATAGAATTCAGAAAACTGAATAAATATTTTAGAAAATAGAATGTAGAACATACAATATAGAATATAGAATACGGAATGCAGAATATACTTTGTAGAATGTAGAATGAAGAACACAAATATAGAATATATACTAGAGAGAATAGAACACAGAACTTAGAACCTGGAATGCAGAACATAGAATTAAGAATATAGAATACAGAATATTGAATATAGAACTTAGAATATAGAATGTAGAACACTTAATAAAGAATATAAAATACAGAATACTGAATATAGAATTTAGAATGTAGAATATAGAACACAGAATATAGAATATAGATAAGAAAATATAGAACCCAGAATTTAGAACATGGGTGCAGAACACAGAATTTAGAATATAGAATACAGTATACTGAATGCAGTATGCAGAATATAGAATGTAGAACACAGAGTATAGAATATAGAATACGGAATACAGAATATAGAATATAGAACACAGAATATGGAATATGGAAAACAGAATACAGAACCCAGAATTTAGACCATAGAATGCAGAACACAGAATTAAGACATTAGATTACAGAATGCTGAATATAGAATTTAGAACATAGAATTCAAAACACAGAATATGGAATACAGCATACAGAACGCAGGATTCAGAACATGGAATTCAGAACACACAATACATAATATAGAATAAAGGAATAGAATGTAGAATATAGAATGTAGAACACAGAATATAGAATATAGAATAAAGAATGCAGTATGTAGAATTTAGAACAAGGAATTCAGAACACAGAATATATAATAAAGTATACCGAAATATTATGTGGTATATAGAATGTTGTACACAGAATTTATAATATAGAATACAGTATATAGAATGTACAATACAGAATGTAGAACACAGAATATTGAATACAGATTACGGAATACAGAACCCAGAATTTAGAACATGGAAATCAGAACGCATAATATAGAATATAGTATACAGAATACATAATATACAATGTAGAATACAGAATGTAGAACACAGAAAATAGAATATAGACTACAGAATGCAGAAACTTGATTATACAAGTTGTAATTCAGAACACAGAATTTAGAATATAGAGTGCAGAATACAGAATATAGAATATAGAATTTACATTGTTGAACACAGAATATGGAATATTGTATACAGAATACAGAATATAGAATGTAGAATACTGGATGTAGTAAGAGAATATGGAATTCAGAATACAGACTACAGAATACAGAATTTAGAACATGGAATTCAGAACACAGAGTTTAGATTTTAGAATATTGAATACTGAATATAGAATGTATAACACAGAATATACAACACAGATTTTAGAATATAGAATACGGAATGCAGAATATAGAACACAGAATATAGAATGAAGAACACAGAATATATAATACGGCATAAATAATATACAATACAGAATATAGAATGAAGAACACAGTATATAGAATATGGAAAACAATACAGAACCCAGAATTTAGAACATGGAATGCAGAACAAAGATTTTAGAATATAATATACAGAATACTGAATATAGAATTTTGAAAATAGAAGGTAGAACACAATATGAAATGCAGAATACTGAATGCAGAATATAGAATACAGAATATAGAATGTAGAACACAGAATATAAAATATGGAAAACAGAATATAGAACCCAGAATTTAAATATTGAATGCAGAACACATAATTTAGAATATAGAAAACAGAACGCTGAATATAGGATTTAGACTATAGAATGTGGAACACAGGATATAGAATATAGAAAAGAGGATATAGAAACCAGAATTTAGAACATGGAATGCAGAACAGAGAACTTAGAATATAGAATACGGAATGCTGAATATAGAATTTAGAATATAGTATGTAGAACACAGAATATAGAATATAGTATACGGAATGCAAAATATTGTATGTAAAATCTAGAATGAAAAACACACAATATAGAATATAGAATAGAGAATGTAGAAACCAGAATTTAGAACATGGAATGCAGAACACAGAATTTAGAATATAGAATACTGAATACAAAATATATAATTAAGAATATAGAAAGTAGAACACAGAATATAGAATAGAGAATTTAGAACATGGAATGCAGAACACAGAATTTAGATTATAGAATATATAATACTGAATATAGAATTTAGAATATAGAATGTAGAACACAGTATTAAAATATGGAAAACAGAATATAGAAACCAGAATTTAGAACTTTAAATGCATAACACAGAATTAAGACTATAGAATACACATTAATTAATATAGATTTTAGAATATAGAATGTAGAACACAGTATATAGAATATAGAATATACAATAGAGAGTATAGTATCGAGAATTTTGAACATGTGATGCAGAACACAGAATTTAGAATATAGAATACATTATACTGAATATAGAATATAGAATATAGAATGTAGAACACAGAATTTAGATTATAGAATACAGAATGCTGAATATAAAATTTACAATATAGAATGTAGAACACAGAATATAGAAAATAGAAAAGAGAATATAGAACACAGAATTTAGAACATAATATACGGAATATTTTATAAAGAATTAAAAAATTCTATGTAGGACATAGAATATAGAATATAAAATACATAATACTGAATAAATAATTTAGAATATATAATGAAGAAAACAGAAAAAAATAGCAAGGAAAATATTGAAGCCAGATTTTGGAACATGGAAAGCAGAACTCAGAATTTAGAATATAGAATACAGCATACTGAATATGCAATTTAGAATATAGAATGTAAACACAGAATTTAGAATATAGAATACAGAATACTGAATATAGAATTTATAATATAGAATGTAGCACACAGAATGTAGTATATACAATAGTGAATATAAAATCCAGAATTTAGAACATGGAATGCAGAAGACAGAATTTAGAAAATAAAACACAGAATACTGAATAAAAAATTTAGAACACAAGATATAGAATATAGAATACGGAATGCAGAATATTGAATACCAAATATAGACTATAGAACACAAAATATAGAATATGGAATACAGAATACAGAACCCAAAGTTTAGAACATACAATGCAGAACACAGAATTTGGAATATACAATACAGAATACTGAATATAGAATTTAGAGTATAAAATGTAGAACACAGAATATAGAATATAGAATACGGAATGCAGAATATAGAATACAGAATACAGAATGAAGAACACAGAATATATAATACGGCATAAATAATATACAATACAGAATATAGAATGAAGAACACAGTATATAGAATATGGAAAACAATACAGAACCCAGAATTTAGAACATGGAATGCAGAACACAGATTTTAGATTATAATATACAGAATAATGAATATAGAATTTAGAAAATAGAATGCAGAACACAGAATTTAGAATATAGAGTGCACAGTACTGAATATAGAATTTAGAAAAAGGAAAGCAGAACACAGAATTTAGAATATAGAATACAGAATAGTGAATATAGAATTTAGAATATAGAATGTAAACACAGAATAGAGAATAGAGAATAGAGAACCCAGAATTTAGTACATGGAATGCAGAACACACAAATTAGAATATAGAATACAAAATACTGAATATAGAATTTAGAATATAGAATAAAGAACAAACAATATAGAATATAAAATACGGATGGCAGAATATAGGACGTAGAATATAGAATGAACGACCCAAATATATAATATAGAATAGAGAATATAGAAACCACAATTTAGTAATGAAATGCAGAACAGAGAATTTATACTATAGAATACAGAATACTGAATATAGAATTTAGAATATAGAATGTAGAACATAAAATATAGAATATAGGATACGGAATGCAGAATATACTATGTAGAATATAGAATGCAGAACACAAATATAGAATATATAATAGAGAATATAGGACCCAGAACTTAGAACATGGAATGAAGAACAGAGAATTAAGAATATAGAATACAGAATACTGAATATAGAATTTAGAATATAGAATGTAGAACACAGAATATTGTATAGAGAATACGGAATGCAGAGGATAGAATACAGAATATAGAATGTAGAAAACAGAATATAGAATATGGAATGCAGAACACAGAATTAAGAGTATATAATACAGAATACTTAATAAGCAATTAAAAAATTGAATGTAGAAGACAGAATATAGAATATAAAATACATAATACTGAATATATAATTTAGAATATAGAATGCAGAAAACAGAATAAAAAATTTAGCTTAGAGAATATTGAAGACTGATTTTGGAATATGGATAGCAGAACTCAGAATTTGGAATATAGAATACAGAATACTGAATATACAATTTAGAATATAGAATGTAGAAAACAGAATTTAGAATATAGAATAAAGAATATTGAATATAGAATTTAGAATATAGAATGTAGAATACAGAATAAAGAATCCAGAATAAAGAACGTGCTATGCAGAACACAGAATTTAGAATATAGATTAAATAATACTGAATATAGAATTTAGAATATAGAATGTAGAACACAGAATATATAATATAGAATACAGAAAGCTGAACATAGTATTTAGAATATTGAGTGTAGAACACAGAATATAGAATATAGAATATAGATTATAGATCCCAGAATTTAGAACATGGAATGCAGAACACAGAATTTAGAATATAGAATTCAGAATACTGAATATAGAATTTAGAACATAGAATGCGGAACACAGAATTTAGAATATAGAATACAGAATACTGAATATAGGATTTAGAACATGGAATGCAGAACCCAGAATTTAGAAAATAGAATAAAGAATACTGAATATAAAATTTAGAATATAGAATGTAGAACACAAAATATAGAATATAGAATACATAATTCAGAATATAGCATACAGAATATAGAAATTAGAACACAGAATATAAAATATGGAAACAGAATACAGAACCCCGAAATTTGAACATGGTATGCAGAACACAGAATTTAGAATATACAATACAGAATACTGAATATAGAAATTAGAATACTGAATGTAGAACACAGAATATAGAATAAAGAATAGACAATACAGAACACAGAATTTAGAACATGGAATGCAGAACACAGAATTTAGAATATAGAATACAGAATACTGAATATAGAATTTGGATAATAGAATGAAGAACACAGAATATACATTATAGAATACGGAATGCAGAATATAGAATACAGAATATAGAATATAGAACACAGAATATAGAATATGGAAAACAGTATACAGAACCCAGAATTTAGAACATAGAATGCAGAACACAGAATGTAGAATATTGAATACAGAATACAGAATATAGAATTTAGAAAGTAGATGTAGAACACAGAATATAGAACATAAATACAGAATGCAGAATATAGAATGCAGAATAAAGAACTAAGAACACAAAATATAGAATATATAAAAGAGAATTTAGAACCCAGAATTTAAAAATTGAATCAGAACACAGAATTTAGATTATAGAATACAGAATACTGAATATAGAATTTAGAATATAGAATGTAGAAAACATAATATAGAATATATAACACGGAATGCAGAATATAGAACGTACAATATAGAATGAAGAACAAAAAATATAGAATATATAATAGAGAATATAGAACCCAGAATTTAGAACATGGAATTCAAAGCACACAATTTAGAATATAGAATACAGGATAATGAATATAGAATTTTGAATATAGAATGTAGAACACAGTATATAGAATATAGAATACGGAATGCAGAATATAGAATGTAGAATATAGAATGAAGAACACAGAATATAGAATATAGAATAGAGAATATAGAACCCAGAATTTAGAACACGGAAAGAAGAATACAGAATTTTGAATATAGAATATAGAATTTAGAATATAGCATGTAGAACACAGAATTTTGAATATAGAATTGAGAATACTAAATATAGAATTTAGAATATTGAATGTCGAACACAGAATATAGAATATAGAAAAGAGATTATAGAACCCAGAATTAAGAACACGGAATAAAGAACACAGAATTTAGAATATAGATTATAGAATTTAGAATATAGAATGTAGAACACAAAATATACAATATTGAATACATAATGCAGAATATATTATACAGAATATAGAATTTAGAACACAGAATGTAAAATATGGAAACAGAATACAGAATCCCGAAATACAAACATGGTATGCAGAACACAGAATTTAGAATATAGAATAGAGAATACTGAATATAGAATTTAGAATATTGAATGAAGGACACAGAATATAGAATATAGAAAAGAGAATATAGAACACAGAATTTAGAACATGAAATGCAGAACACAGAATTTAGTATTTAGAATACAGATTACTGAATGTAGAATTGAGAATATACAATGCAGAACATAGAATATAGAATATATACTACGGAATAAGGAATATAGAATTTAGAATATAGAATGTAGAACACAGAATATAAAAAATGGAAAAGAGAATACAGAAACCAGAATTTAGAACATGGATTGCAGAACACAGAATTTGGAATATAGAATACAGAATACTGAATATAGAATTTAGAGTATAGAAAGTAGAACACAGAATATAGAATATAGAATACGGAATGCAGAATATAGAATACAGAATATAGAATGAAAAACACAGAATAGAGAATACAGCATAAGAATATACAATACAGAATATAGAATGAAGAACACAGAATATAAAAAATGGAAAACAGATTACAGAAACCAGAATTTAGAACATGGATTGCAGAACACAGAATTTAGAATATGATATACAGAATACTGAATATAGAATTTAGAACATAGAATTCAGACACAGAATTTAGAACATAGAATAAACAATACTGAATATAGAATTTAGAATATAGAATGTAGAACACAGAATATATAACATAGAATAGAGAATATAGAACCCAGAATTTAGAACATGGAATGCAGATCACAAAAATTATAATATAGAATACAAAATAGTGAATATAGAATTTAGAATATAGAAATAGAACACAGAATGTAGAATATAAAATACGGAATGCAGAATAAAGAAGGTAGAATATAGAATGAAGAACACAAAATATAGAATATAGAATAGAGAATATAGCAACCAGAATTTAGAAATGGAATGCAGAACAGAGAATTTAGAATATAGAATTCAGAAAACTGAATAAATATTTTAGAAAATAGAATGTAG
Organism: Vicugna pacos; assembly: GCF_048564905.1. Lineage (NCBI taxonomy): Eukaryota > Metazoa > Chordata > Mammalia > Artiodactyla > Camelidae > Vicugna > Vicugna pacos. The sequence goes on from NW_027328737.1 coordinate 104,730, forward strand.
AACATACAATATAGAATATAGAATACGGAATGCAGAATATACTTTGTAGAATGTAGAATGAAGAACACAAATATAGAATATATACTAGAGAGAATAGAACACAGAACTTAGAACCTGGAATGCAGAACATAGAATTAAGAATATAGAATACAGAATATTGAATATAGAACTTAGAATATAGAATGTAGAACACTTAATAAAGAATATAAAATACAGAATACTGAATATAGAATTTAGAATGTAGAATATAGAACACAGAATATAGAATATAGATAAGAAAATATAGAACCCAGAATTTAGAACATGGGTGCAGAACACAGAATTTAGAATATAGAATACAGTATACTGAATGCAGTATGCAGAATATAGAATGTAGAACACAGAGTATAGAATATAGAATACGGAATACAGAATATAGAATATAGAACACAGAATATGGAATATGGAAAACAGAATACAGAACCCAGAATTTAGACCATAGAATGCAGAACACAGAATTAAGACATTAGATTACAGAATGCTGAATATAGAATTTAGAACATAGAATTCAAAACACAGAATATGGAATACAGCATACAGAACGCAGGATTCAGAACATGGAATTCAGAACACACAATACATAATATAGAATAAAGGAATAGAATGTAGAATATAGAATGTAGAACACAGAATATAGAATATAGAATAAAGAATGCAGTATGTAGAATTTAGAACAAGGAATTCAGAACACAGAATATATAATAAAGTATACCGAAATATTATGTGGTATATAGAATGTTGTACACAGAATTTATAATATAGAATACAGTATATAGAATGTACAATACAGAATGTAGAACACAGAATATTGAATACAGATTACGGAATACAGAACCCAGAATTTAGAACATGGAAATCAGAACGCATAATATAGAATATAGTATACAGAATACATAATATACAATGTAGAATACAGAATGTAGAACACAGAAAATAGAATATAGACTACAGAATGCAGAAACTTGATTATACAAGTTGTAATTCAGAACACAGAATTTAGAATATAGAGTGCAGAATACAGAATATAGAATATAGAATTTACATTGTTGAACACAGAATATGGAATATTGTATACAGAATACAGAATATAGAATGTAGAATACTGGATGTAGTAAGAGAATATGGAATTCAGAATACAGACTACAGAATACAGAATTTAGAACATGGAATTCAGAACACAGAGTTTAGATTTTAGAATATTGAATACTGAATATAGAATGTATAACACAGAATATACAACACAGATTTTAGAATATACAATACGGAATGCAGAATATAGAACACAGAATATAGAATGAAGAACACAGAATATATAATACGGCATAAATAATATACAATACAGAATATAGAATGAAGAACACAGTATATAGAATATGGAAAACAATACAGAACCCAGAATTTAGAACATGGAATGCAGAACAAAGATTTTAGAATATAATATACAGAATACTGAATATAGAATTTTGAAAATAGAAGGTAGAACACAGAATATGAAATGCAGAATACTGAATGCAGAATATAGAATACAGAATATAGAATGTAGAACACAGAATATAAAATATGGAAAACAGAATATAGAACCCAGAATTTAAATATTGAATGCAGAACACATAATTTAGAATATAGAAAACAGAACGCTGAATATAGGATTTAGACTATAGAATGTGGAACACAGGATATAGAATATAGAAAAGAGGATATAGAAACCAGAATTTAGAACATGGAATGCAGAACAGAGAACTTAGAATATAGAATACGGAATGCAGAATATACTATGTAGAATATAGAATGCAGAACACAAATATAGAATATATAATAGAGAATATAGGACCCAGAACTTAGAACATGGAATGAAGAACAGAGAATTAAGAATATAGAATACAGAATACTGAATATAGAATTTAGAATATAGAATGTAGAACACAGAATATTGTATATAGAATACGGAATGCAGAGAATAGAATACAGAATATAGAATGTAGAAAACAGAATATAGAATATGGAATGCAGAACACAGAATTAAGAGTATATAATACAGAATACTTAATAAGCAATTAAAAAATTGAATGTAGAAGACAGAATATAGAATATAAAATACATAATACTGAATATATAATTTAGAATATAGAATGCAGAAAACAGAATAAAAAATTTAGCTTAGAGAATATTGAAGACTGATTTTGGAATATGGATAGCAGAACTCAGAATTTGGAATATAGAATACAGAATACTGAATATACAATTTAGAATATAGAATGTAGAAAACAGAATTTAGAATATAGAATAAAGAATATTGAATATAGAATTTAGAATATAGAATGTAGAATACAGAATAAAGAATCCAGAATAAAGAACGTGCTATGCAGAACACAGAATTTAGAATATAGATTAAATAATACTGAATATAGAATTTAGAATATAGAATGTAGAACACAGAATATATAATATAGAATACAGAAAGCTGAACATAGTATTTAGAATATTGAGTGTAGAACACAGAATATAGAATATAGAATATAGATTATAGATCCCAGAATTTAGAACATGGAATGCAGAACACAGAATTTAGAATATAGAATGAAGAACACAGATTATAGAATGTAGAATAGAGAATATAGGACCCAGAATTTAGAACATGGAATGAAGAACACAGAATTATGAATTTAGAATACAGAATACTGAATATAGAATTTAGAATATAGAATGTACAAGACAAAATACAGAATATACACTACGGAATGCAGAATATAGTATATAGAATGAAGAACACAAATAATAGAATATAGAATGTAGAATATAGAACCCAGAATTTAGAACATGGAATGTAGAACACAGAATTTAGAATATAGTATACAGAATACTGAATATAGAATTTATAATATAGAATGTAGAACACAGAGTATAGAATATAGAACACGGAATGCCGAAAATAGAATACAGAATATAGAATATAGAACACACAATTTAGAATATGGAAAACAGAATACACAACCCAGAATTTAGGACTTGGAATGCAGAACACAGAATTTAGAATATAGAATACAGAACACTGAATATAGAATTAAGATTACAGATTGTAGAACACAGAATATAGAATATAGAATACGTAATGCAGAATAAAGAATGTAGAATATAGAATGGAGTACACAAAATAAAGAATATACAGTAGAGAATAGAAAAGACAGAATTTAGATCATGGAATGCAGAAAACAGAATTTAGAATATAGAATAAAGAATACTGAATATAGAATTTAGAATATAGAATGAAGAACACAGAATATAAAATATAGAATAGAGAATATAGAACCCAGATATAGAAATTGGAATGAAGGACACAGAATTATGAATTTAGAATACAGAATACTGAATATAGAATTAAGAATATAGAATGTAGAACACAGAGTATAGAATATAGAATACGGAATACTGAATAAAGAAATTAGAATATAGAATGAAGAACACAGAATATAGAATATAGAATAAGAAAAGCAGAATATAGAATACAGAATATAGAATGCAGAACACAGAATATAGAATATGGAAAACAGAATATAGAACCCAGAATTTAGATCATGGAATGCAGAACTCAGAATATAGAAAATGGAAAACAGAATACAGAACCCAGAATTTAGAACATGGAATTAAGAACACAGAATTTACAATATAGAATACAGAATACTGAATACAGAATTTAGAATATAGAATGTACAACACAAAATATAGAATATACACAACGGAATGCAGACTATAGTATATAGAATGAAAAACACAAATTATAGAATATAGAATGGAGAATATAGAACCCAGAATTTAGAACATGTAATGTAGAACACAGAATTTAGAATATATAATACAGAATACTGAATACAGAATTTAGAATATAGAATGCAGAACACAGAATATAGAATATAGAATACAGAATACTGAATATAGAATTTAGAACATAGAATGCAGAACACAGAATTTAGAATTTAGAATAGAGAATACTTAATAAAGTATTTAGAACATGAAATGCATAGCAGAGAATTTATAATATAGAATACAGAAAACTAAATATAGGATTTAGAACATGAAATCCAGAACACAGAATTTAGAATATAGAATACAGAATACTGAATATAGAATTTAGAATATAGAATGTAGAACACAGAGTATAGAATATAGAATACGGAATACTGAATATAGAATTTAGAATATAGAATTTAGAACACAGAATATAGAATATAGAATATGGAATGCCAAAAATAGAATACAGAATATGGAATATAGGACACAGAATATAGAATATAGATAACAGAATAGAAAACTGAGAATTAGGACATGGAATGCAGAACACAATTTAAATATAGCATAAAGAACACTGAATATAGAATTTAGAATATAGAATGTAGAACACAGAATATAGAATATAGAACACGGAATGCAGAATATTGAATTTAGAATATAGAAATCACTACAAAAATTTTGAATATACAATAGAGAATATTGAAGCCAGAATTTAGACCATGGAATGCAGAAAACAGAATTTAGAATATTGAATAGAGAATACTGAAAATAGAATTTAGAATATAGAATGTAGAACACAGATTATACAATATCGAAAACAGAATAGACAACCCACTATTTACAACATGGAATGCAGAACACAGAATTTAGAATTTATAATACAGAATACTGAATATAGAATTTGGAACATAGAATGCGGAACACAGAATTTAGAATATAGAATACAGAATACTGAATATAGGATTTAGAACATGGAATGCAGAACCCAGAATTTAGAAAATAGAATAAAGAATACTGAATATAAAATTTAGAATATAGAATGTAGAACACAAAATATAGAATATAGAATACATAATGCAGAAAATAGTATACAGAATATAGAAATTAGAACACAGAATATAAAATATGGAAACAGAATACAGAACCCCGAAATTTGAACATGGTATGCAGAACACAGAATTTAGAATATACATTACAGAATACTGAATATAGAATTTAGAATATTGAATGTAGAGCACAGAATATAGAATATAGAAAATACAATATAGAACACAGAATTTAGAACATGGAATGCAGAACACATAATTTAGAATATAGAATACAGAATACTGAATATAGAATTTGGATAATAGAATGAAGAACAAAGAATATAGAGTATAGAATACGGAATGCAGAATATAGAATACAGAATATAGAATATAGAACACAGAATATAGAATATGGAAAACAGAATACAGAACCCAGAATTTAGAACATTGAATGCAGAACACAGAATGTAGAATATTGAATACAGAATACAGAATATAGAATTTAGAAAGTAGATGTAGAACACAGAATATAGAACATAAATACAGAATGCAGAATATAGAATGCAGTATAAAGAACTAAGAACACAAAATATAGAATATATAAAAGAGAATTTAGAACCCAGAATTTAAAAATTGAATCAGAACACAGAATTTAGATTATAGAATACAGAATACTGAATATAGAATTTAGAATATAGAATGTAGAAAACATAATATAGAATATATAACACGGAATGAAGCATATAGAACGTACAGTATAGAATGAAGAACAAACAATATAGAATATATAATAGAGAATATAGAACCCAGAATTTAGAACATGGAATTCAAAGCACAGAATTTAGAATAAAGAATACAAGATAATGAATATAGAATTTTCAATATAAAATATAGAACACAGTATATAGAATATAGAATACGGAATGCAGAATATAGGATGTAGAATATAGAATGAAGAACACAGAATATAGAATATAGAATAGAGAATATAGAACCCAGAATTTAGAACACGGAATGAAGAATACAGAATATTGAATATAGAATATAGAATTTAGAATATAGCATGTAGAACACAGAATTTTGAATATAGAATTGCGAATACTAAATATAGAATTTAGAATATTGAATGTCGAACACAGAATATAGAATATAGAAAAGAGATTATAGAACCCAGAATTAAGAACACGGAATAAAGAACACAGAATTTAGAATATAGATTATAGAATTTAGAATATAGAATGTAGAACACAAAATATACAATATTGAATACATAATGCCGAATATATTATACAGAATATAGAATTTAGAACACAGAATGTAAAATATGGAAACAGAATACAGAATCCCGAAATACGAACATGGTATGCAGAACACAGAATTTAGAATATAGAATAGAGCATACTGAATATAGAATTTAGAATATTGAATGAAGGACACAGAATATAGAATATAGAAAAGAGAATATAGAACACAGAATATAGAACATGAAATGTAGAACACAGAATTTAGTATTTAGAATACAGAATGCTGAATGTAGAATTTAGAATATACAATGCAGAACATAGAATATAGACTATATACTACGGAATAAGGAATATAGAATTTAGAATATAGAATGTAGAACACAGAATATATAATATAGAATATGGAATGCAGAATAAAGAATGTAGAAATAAGAATGGAGTTCACAAAATATAGAATATAGACTGGAGAATATAGAAGCCAGAATTTAGAACATAGAATACAGAACACAGAATTTAGAATATATAAAACAGAATACTGAATATAGAATTTAGAATATAGAATGTAGAACACAGAATATACAATATAGACAACTGAATGCAGAATATAGGATATAGAATATAGAATGAAGAACACAAATTATAGAATACACAATAGAGAATATAGAACACAGAATTTTGAACACGGTATGCAGAACACAGAATTTAGAATAAAGAATATAGAATTTAGAATACAGAATATAGAAAACAGCATATAGAATATACAATACAGAATACTACATATAGAATTTGGAAAATAAAATTTAGAACACAGAATATACATTGTAGAATACGGAATGCAGAATACAGAATACAGAATATAGAATATAGAACACTGAATCTAGAATATGGAAAAAAGAATATAGAACACAGAATTTAGAACATGGAATGCAGAACACAGAATTTAGAAAATAAAATACAGAATACTGAATATAGGAATTAGAACACAGGATATAGAATATAGAATACGGAATGCAGAATATAGACTACCAAATATAGAATATAGAAAACAAAATATAAAATATGGAATACAGAATACATAACCCAGAAATTAGAATATGAAATGCAGAACACAGAATTTGGAATATACAATATAGAATTTAGAATATAGAATGTAGAATATAGAATGAAGAACACACAATATAGGATAGAGAATACAGAAAACAGAATTTAGAACACGGAATGAAGAACACAGAATTTTGAATATAGAATATAGAATTTACAATATACAATGTATAACACAGAATTTTGAATATAGAATAGAGAATACTGAATATAGAATTTAGAGTACAGAATGTAGAACACAGAATATAGATTAAAGAATACGGAATGCAGAATATAGAATACAGAATATAGAATGTAGAAAACAGAACATAGAATATGGAAAAGAGAATACAGAACCCAGAATTTAGAACATGGTATGCAGAACACAGAATTTAGATTATACAATACATAATACTGAATATAAAATTTAGAAAATAGAATGTAGAACACAGAATTAAAATATGGAAAACAGAATATAGAACCCAGATTTTAGAACTTGGAATGCAGAAAACAAAATTAAGAGTATAGAATACACATTAATGAATATAGAATTTAGAATATAGAATGTAGAACACAGAATATACAGTATAGAATATACAATAAAGTGTATAGAATCGAGAATTTAGAACATGTAATGCAGAACACAGAATTTAGAATATAGAATACATTATACTGAATATAGAATATAGAATATAGAATGTAGAACACAGAATTTAGAATATAGAATACAGAATGCTGAATATAAAATTTACAATATAGAATGTAGAACACAGAATATAGAAAATAGAAAAGAGAATATAGAACCCAGAATTTAGAACATGGAATGCAGAGCACAGAATTTACAATATACTCTACAGAATACTATATAAATAATTAAAAAATTCTATGTAGAACACAGAATATAGAATATGAAATACAGAATACTGAATAAATAATTTAGAATATAGAATCTAGAAAACAGAATAATAAAATTGCTTAGGAAATATTGAAGCCAGAATTTGGAACATGGAAAGCAGAACTAAGAATTTAGAATATAGAATACAGCATACTGAATATACAATTTAGAATATAGAATGTAGAACAGAGAATTTAGAATATAGAATAAAGAATACTGAATATAGAATTTAGAATATAGAATGCAGAACACAGAATATAGAATGTAGAATACAGAATATAGAATCAAGAATAAAAAACATGCTATGCAGAACACAGAATTAAGAATATAGATTAAATAATACTGAATATAGAATTTAGAATATAGAATGTAGAACACAGAATTTATAATATAGAATACAGAAAGCTGAATATAGTATTTAGATTATAGAATGTAGAACACAGAGTATAGAATATATAATATAGATTATAGATCCCAGAATTTAGAACATGGAAAGCAGAACACAGAATTTAGAATATAGCATACGGAATGCTGAATATAGAATTTAGAAATAGAATGTAGAACATAGAATATTGTATATAGAATACGGAATGCAGAGTATAGAATACAGAATATAGAATGTAGTAAACAGAATATAGAATATGGAAAATAATACAGAAAACAGAATTTAGAACATGGAATGCAGAACAAAGAATTTAGAATATATAATACAGAATACTTAATAAGCAATTAAAAAATTGAATGTAGAGGACAGAATATAGAATATAAAATACATAATACTGAATATATAATTTAGAATATAGAATGCAGAAAACAGAATAAAAATTTAGCTTAGAGAATATTGAAGCCTGATTTTGGAATATGAAAAGCAGAACTCAGAATTTGGAATATAGAATACAGAATACTGAATATACAACTTAGAATATAGAATGTAGAACACAGAATTTAGAATATTGAATAAAGAATACTGAATATAGTATTTAGAATATAGAATGTAGAATACAGTATTTAGAATGTAGAATACAGAATTTAGAATCCAGAATAAATAATATGCTATGCAGAACACAAAATTTAGAATATAGATTAAATAATACTGAAAATAGAATTTAGAATAAAGAATGTAGAACACAGAATTTATAATATAGAATACAGAAAGCTGAGTATAGTATTTAGAATATGGAGTGTAGAACACAGAATATAGAATATAGAATATAGTTTATAGATCCCAGAATTAAGAACATGGAATTCACAACACAGAATTTAGAATATAGGATACGGAATACTGAATATAGAATTTAGAATATAGAATGTAGACCACAGAATATTGTATAAAGAATAAGGAATGCAGAATATAGGATACAGAATATAGAATGTAGAAAACAGATTATAGAATATGGAAAAAAGAATACAGAAAACACAATTTAGAACATGAAATGCAGAACACAGAATTTAGAATATATAATACAGTATACTGAACATAGAATTTAGAACATAGAATGCAGAACACAGAATTTAGAATATAGAATGCAGAGTACTGAATATAGAATTTATAAACAGGAAAGCAGAACACAGAATTTAGAACATGGAATGAAGAACACAGAATATAGTATATAGAATACAGAATACTGAATATAGAATTTAGAACATAGAATGCAGAACACAGAATTTAGAATTTAGAATATAGAATACTGAATAAAGAAATTAGAACATGGAATGCATAGCACAGAATTTATAATATGGAATACAGAAAACTAAATATAAGATTTAGAACATGGAATCCAGAACACAGAATTTAGAGTATAGAATACTTTTTACTGAATATAGAATTTAGAACATAGATGCAGAACACGGAATTTAGAATATAGAATAAATAATACTGAATATAGAATTTAGAATATAGAATGTAGAACACAGAGTATAGAATATAGTATACGGAATGCTGAAAATAGAATACAGAATATAGAATATAGAACACACAATTTAGAATACGGAAAACAGAATACAACAACCCAGAATTTAGGACATGGAATGCAGAACAAAGAATTTAGAATGTAGAATACAGAAAACTGGATATAGAATTAAGATTATAGATTGTAGAACACAGAATATACAATATAGCATACGGAATAGAGAATAAAGAATGTAGAATATAGAATGGAGTACAAAAAATATAGAATGTAGAGTAGAGAATAGAGAAGACAAAATTTAGATCATGGAATGCAGAAAACAGAATTTAGAATATAGAATAAAGAATACTGAATATAGAATGAAGAGCACAGAATATAAAATATAGAATAGAGAATATAGAATCCAGAATTAGAAAATGGAATGAAGAACACAGAATTTTGAATTTAGAATACAGAATACTGAATATAGAATTCAGAATATAGAATGCACAACACAAAATATAGAATATAGACTACGGAATGCAGAATATAGTATATAGAATGAAGAACACAAATTATAGAATATAGAATAGAGAATATAGGACCCAGAATTTAGAACATGGAATGTAGAACACAGAATTTACAATATGTAATACAGAAATCTGAATATAGTATTTAGAATATAGAGTGTAGAACACAGAATATAGAATATAGAATATATTTTATAGATCCCAGAAATTAGAACATGGAATGCAGAACACAGAATTTAGAATATAGCATACGGAATACTGAATATAGAATTTAGAATATAGAATGTTGAACACAGAATATTGTACATAGAATTAGGAATGCAGAATGTTGAATACAGAATATAGAATGTGGAAAACAGAATATAGAATATGGAATACAGAATACAGGATCCAGAATGTAGAACATGGAATGCAGAACATAGAATACAGAATATAGAATGAAAAATACAGAATAGGGAATACGGCATAAAGAATATACAATACAGACTATAGAATGTAGAACACAGAATATAAGAAATGGAAAACAGAATACAGAAACCAGAATTTAGAACATGGATTGCAGAACACAGAATTTAGAATATAATATAAAGAATACTGAATATAGTATTTAGAACATAGAATGCAGAACACAGAATTTAGAATATAGAATGAAAAATACTGAATATAGAATTTATATAGAGGAAAGCATAACACAGAATTTAGAATATAGAATACAGAGTACTGAATATAGAATTTAGAATATAGAATGTAGAACACAGAATATATAACATAGAATATAGAATATAGAACCCAGAATTTAGAACATGGAATGCAGATCACAAAAATTAGAATACAGAATACAAAATAGTGAATATAGAATTTAGAATAAAGAAATAGAACACAGAATATAGAATATAAAATACGGAATGCAGAATATAGAAGGTAGAATATAGAATGAAGAACACAAAATATAGAATATAGAATAGAGAATATAGAAACCAGAATTTAGAAATGGAATGCAGAACAGAGGATTTAGAATATAGAATTCAGAAAACTGAATAAAGATTTGAGAATATAGAATGTAGAACATAGAATATAGAATATGGAATACGGAATGCAGAATATACTTTCTAGAATATAGAATGAAGAACACATATATAGAATACATAGTAGAGAGTATAGAACCCAGAACTTAGAACCCGGAATACAGAAAATAGAATTAAGAATATAGAATACAGCATATTGAATATAAAACTTAGATTATAGAATGTAGAACACTGAATAAAGAATATACAATACAGAATACTGAATATAAATTTAGAATGTAGAATATAGAACACAGAATATAGAATATAGATAAGAAAATATAGAACCCAGAATTTAGAACATGGAATGCAGAACACAGAATTTGGAATATAGAATACAGTATATTGAATACAGTATGCAGAATATAGAATGTAGAACACAGATTATAGAATATAGAATATGGAATACAGAATATAGAATACAGAATATAGAATAGACAACACAGAATATAGAATATGGAAAACATAATTCAGAACCCAGAATTTAGACCATAGAATGCAGAACACAGAATTAAGACTATAGAATACAGAATGCTGAATATAGAATTTAGAACATACAATGCAGAACACAGAATATGGAATACAGAACGCAGGATTCAGAACATGGAATTCAGAACACACAATACATAATATAGAATAAAGGAATACAATGTAGAATATATAATGTAGAACACAGAATATAGAATATAGAATACAGAATGCAGTATGCAGAATTTAGAACAATGAATTCAGAACACAGAATATATAATAATGAATACCGAAATATTATGTGGTATATAGAATGTTGTACACAGAATTTATAATATAGAATATAGTATATAGAATGTACAATACAGAATGTAGAACACAGAATATTGAATACAGATTACAGAATACAGAACCCAGAATTTAGAACATGGAATTCAGAACGCAGAATATAGAATATATGATACAGAATACATAATATACAATGTAGAATACAGAATGTAGAACACAGAATATAGAATATAGAATACAGAATGCAGAAACTTGATTATACAAGTTGTAATTCAGAACACAGAATTTAGAATATAGAGTGCAGAATACAGAATATAGAATATAGAATTTACATTGTTGAACACAGTATATGGAATATTGTATACAGAATACAGAATATTTAATGTAGAATACTGGTTGTAATACAGAGAATATGGAATTCAGAATACACACTAAAGAACACAGAATTTAGAGCATGGAATTCAGAACACAGAGTTTAGATTATAGAATATTGAATACTGAATATAGAATGTATAACACAGAATATACAACACAGGTTATAGAATATAGAATACACAATGCAGAACCCATTATTTAGAACATGGAATTCAGAAAACAGAATTTAGAATATAGAATAAAGTATACAGAATGTTGAATATAGAATGTATAACACAGAATATAGAATATAGAAAACAGAATACAGAACCCAGAGTTTAGAACGTAGAATTCAGAACACTGAATTTAGAATATAGAGTACAGAATACAGAATATAGAATGTAGACTTTAGAATGTACAAAACAGACTACAGAATACAGAATACAGAAACCAGAATTTAGAACATTAAATGCAGAACACAGAATGTAGAATATAGAATACAGAATAGAGTATGCAGAATAGAGAATGCAGAACACAGAATAAAGGATAGAGAATGCAGAATACAGAACCCAGGATTTAGAACATGCAATAAACAACTAAGAACTTAGAATATAGTGTATAGAAAACAGAATATAGAATGTAGAATAAATAATATAGAATACAGTATATAGAAATTAGAATAGAGAATACAGAATATAGAATATAGAAAACAGAATGCAGAACCCAGAATGTAGAACATGGAACGCAGAACGGAATTTAGAATATAGAATACAGAAAACAGAAAATAAATTTTAGAATATAGAATGCAGTACACACACTATACAATATAAAATACAGAAAACCGAATATAAAATTTAGAATATACAATGTAGAACAAGGAATGTAGAATTTAGAATGCAGTATACAGAACCCAGTAATTAGAACATGGAATTCAGAAGAAGGAATTTATAATATAGATTAGAGTATACAAAATATAGAATGTAGAATACTGAATGTAGAACAGAGAATATAGAATATAGAATTAACAATACAGAACACAGAATTTAGAAACTGGAATGCAGAACACAGAATATAGAAAATAGAATACAGAATATAGAATGTATTATCAAAAATTTACAACACAGTATATAGAATATAGAACACAGAAGACAGAACCCAGATTTTAGAACATGGAATTCAGAACAAAGAATTTAGAAATTAGAATACAGAATCTAGAATATACAATGTAGAATACAGAATGCTGAACACAGAATATAGAATATAGAACTCAGAATACAGAACCTAGAATTTAGAACATGGAATTTAGTGCACAGAATATAGAATATAGAATACAGAAATATAATGCAGAATATAGAATATATAACACAGTATATAGAATACTGAATACAGAACACAGAATGTAGAATACATATTGTAGAACACAGAATATAGAATATAAAATACAGAATACAGTACCCAGAATTTAGGACATGGAATTCACAACACAGAATTTATTATATAGAATACAGAATACGGAATATAGAGTGTAGAACACAGATTATAGAATATAGAATACAGAATTCATAACACAGAATATAGAACATGGAATGCAGAACAAAGAATTAAGAATATAGAATACAGGGAACAGGATATAGAATGAAGAATACAGAGTATAGAATACAGAATACAGAATAAGAAAGTAGAATATAGAATGCAAGAACACGGAATATAGAATGCGGACTACAAAACGCAGAATTTAGAACATGGAATTCAGAACAGAGAATTTAGAAAATAGAGTTCAGAATGCACAATATAGAATGTAGAATATAGAATGTAGAACACGGAATATAGAATACGGAATGCAGAATATACAATGTAGAATATAGAATGGAGTACACAAAACATAGAATAAAGAATAGAGAATAGAGAAGTCAGAATTTAGATCATGGAATGCAGAAAACAGAATTTAGTACATAGAATACAGAATACTGAATAAAGAATTTAAAATATAGAATGTAGAACACAGAGTATAGAATATAGAATATGAAATACCGAATATATAATTTAGTATATAGAATATAAAACACAGAATATAGAATATAGAATACGGAATGCAGAATATAGTATACAGAAGATAGAATGAAGAACACAAAATATAGAATATGAAAAACAGAATACAGAACCCAGAATTAAGAACATGGAATGCCGAACACAGAATTTAGAATATAGAATACAGAATACTGAATATACAACTTAGAACATAGGATGCAGAACATAGAATTTAGAATATAGAATACAGAATACTGAATATAGAATTTAGAACATGGAATGCAGAACTCAGAATTTAGAATATAGAATACAGAATACTGAATATAGATTTTAGACCATGGAATGCAGAACCCAGAATATAGAATATAGAATACGGAATACTGAATATAGAATTTAGAATATAGAATGTAAAAAACAGAATATAGAATATAGAATATAGAACCCAGAATTTAGGGCATGGAATGTAGAACACAGAATTTAGAATTTAGAATACAGAATACTGAATAAAGAATTTAGAACATGAAATGCATAGCACAGAATTTATAATATAGAATACAGAAAACTAAATATAAGATTTAGAACATGGAATCCAGAACACAGAATTTAGAGTATAGAATACTTTTTACTGAATATAGAATTTAGAACATAGATGCAGAACACAGAATTTAGAATATAGTATAAATAATACTGAATATAGAATTTAGAATATAGAATGTAGAACACAGAGTATAGAATATAGAATACGGAATGCCGAAAATAGAATACAGAATATATAATATAGAACACACAATATAGAATATGGAAAACAGAATACACAACCCAGAATTTAGGACATGGAATGCAGAACACAGAATTTGGAATGCAGAACACAGAATTTGAATGTAGAATACAGAACACTGATTAAAGAATTAAGATTATAGATTGTAGAACACAGAATATAGAATATAGAATACGGAATGCAGAATAAAGAATGTAGAATATAGAATGGAGTACACTAAATATAGAATAAAGAGTAGAGAATAGAGAAGACAGAATTCAGATCATGAAATGC
The DNA here is from genome assembly GCF_048564905.1 of Vicugna pacos. Taxonomy (NCBI): domain Eukaryota; kingdom Metazoa; phylum Chordata; class Mammalia; order Artiodactyla; family Camelidae; genus Vicugna; species Vicugna pacos. The sequence continues at coordinate 120,471 of NW_027328737.1, forward strand.
AGAAACCAGAATTTAGAATATAGAATAAAGAATACTGAAAAGAGAATTTAGAATATAGAATGAAGAACACAGAATATAAAATATAGAATAGAGAATATAGAACCCAGAATTTAGAACACGGATGTAGAACACAAAACTTAGAATATAGAATTCAGAATACAGTATATAGAATTTAGAATATAGAATATACAACTCAGAAAATAGAATAGAGAATATAGAAACCAGAATTTAGAAAATGGAATGCAGGACACAGAATTTACAATATAGAATACAGAAACCTCAATATACAATTCAGAATATAGAATGTAGAACACAGCATATAGAATACAGAATAGAGAATATAGAAGCCAAAATTTAGAGCATGTAATGCAGAACACAGAATTTAGAATATAGAATACAGACCACTGAATATAGAATTCAGAATATAGAATGTAGAACACAGAGTTCAGAATATAGAATACGGAATACAGAATATAGAATTTAGAATATAGAATGTAAAACACAGAATATAGAATATGGAATACGGAATGCAGAATATAGAATACAGAATATAGAATGTAGAACACAGATTATACAATATGGAAAACAGAATAGACAACCCAGTATTTACAACATGGAATGCAGAACACAGAATTTAGAATTTATAATACAGAATACGGAATATAGAATTTAGAACATAGAATGCGGAACACAGAATTTAGAATATAGAATACAGAATACTGAATATAGGATTTAGAACATGGAATGCAGAACCCAGAATTTAGAAAATAGAATAAAGAATACTGAATATAAAATTTAGAATAAAGAATGTAGAACACAAAATATAGAATATAGAAAACATAATGCAGAATATAGTATGCAGAATATCGAAATTAGAACACAGAATATAAAATATGGAAACAGAATACAGAACCCCGAAATTTGAACATGGTATGCAGAACACAGAATTTAGAATATACAATACAGAATACTGAATATAGAATTTAGAATATTGAATGTAGAACACAGAATATAGAATATAGAAAAGACAATATAGAACACAGAATTTAGAACATGGAATGCAGAACACAGAATTTTGAATGTAGAATACAGAATACTGAATACAGAAATTAGAATATAGAATGTAGAACACAGAATATAGAATATAGAATAAAGTTTACAGAAAACAGAATTTGGAACATGGAATGCAGAACACAGAATTTAGAATGTAGAATACAGAATACTGAATACAGAAATTAGAATATAGAATGTAGAACACAGAATATAGAATATAGAATACGGAATGCAGAATATAGAATACAGAATATAGAATGTAGAACACAGAATTTAGAATATGGAAAACAGAATACAGAATCCAAATTATACAACATGGAATGCATAACACAGAATTAAGAATATACAATACAGAACACTGAAATAAGAATTTAGAATATAGAATGTAGAACACAGAATATAGAATATAGAATACGGAATGCAGAATATAGAATAAAGAATATACAATATAGAACACAGAATATAGAATATGGAAAACAGAACACAGTAAACTGAATTAAGAAAATGAATGCAGAACACAGAATGTAGAATATAGATTATTTATACTGAATATAGAATTTTGAACATAGATATATAACACAGAATTTAGAATATGGAGAACAGAATACAGAAACGAGTATTTAGGATATGGAATGCAGAACACAGAATTTAGAATATAGAATACAGAACACTGGATATAGAATTTAGAATATAGAATGTAGAACACAGAATATAGAATATACAATACGGAATGCAGAATATTGAATTTAGAATATAGAAAGCAGTACACAAAGTATTGAATATAGAATACAGAATATTGAAGTCAGAATTTAGACCATGGAATACAGAAAACAGAATTAAGAATATTGAATAGAGCATACTGAAAATAGAATTTAGAATATAGAATGAAGAACACAGAATATAGAATAGAGAATAGAGAATATAGAACCCAGAATTTAGAACATGGAATGAAGGACACAGAATTTATAATTTATAATACAGAATACTGAATATAGAATTCAGAATATAGGATGTAGAACACAGAATTTAGAATATAGAATACAGAATACTGAATATAGAATTTAGTATATAGAATGTAGAACACTGAATATAGAATATATAATACGGAATGCAGAATATAGAATGCAGAATAGAGAATGAAGAACACAAATATTCAATATATAAAAGAGAATTTAGAAACCAGAATTTAAAAATGGAATCAGAACACATTATTTAGATTATAGAATACATAATACTGAATATGGAATTTAGAATATAGGATGTAGAAAACATAATAAAGAATATAAAACACGGAATGCGGAATATAGAACTTACTATATAGAATGAAGGACAAAAACATATAGAAATTAATAGAGAATATAGAAACCAGAATTTAGAAATGGGGTGCAGAACAGAGAATTTAGAATATAGAATACAGAAGACTGAATATAGTTTTTAGAATATAGAATGTAGAACCCAGAAAATAGAATATAGAATACGGAATGCAGAATATAGTATGTAGAATATAGAATGAAGAACACAAAGAATAGAATATAGAATAGAGAATATACAAACCAGAATTTAGAAAATGGAATGCAGAACACAGAATTTAGAATATAGAATACAGAAAACTGAATATACAATTTAGAATATAGAATGTAGGACACAGAATATAGAATAGAGAATAGAGAATATAGAAGCCAGAATTTAGAACATGTAATGCAGAACACAGAATATAGAATATAGAATACAGACTACTGAATATTGAATTTAGAATATAGAATGTAGAACACAGAGTACAGAATATAGAATACGGAATAATGAATATAGAATTTAGAATATAGAATGTAAATCACAGAATACAGAAAATGGAATACGGAATGCAGAATATAGAATACAGAATTCAGAATGTAGAGCACAGATTATAGAATATGGAAAACAGAATAGAGAACCCTGAATTTACAACATGGAATGTACAACACAGAATTTAGAATTTATAATCCAGAAAACTGAATATAGAATACAGAACATAGAACGCGGCACACAGAATTTAGTATATAGAATACAGAATACTGAATATAGAATTTAGAACATGGAATGCACAGCACAGAATTCATAATATAGAATACAGAAAACTAAATATAGGATTTAGAACATGGAATGCAGAACAGAGAATTTAGAATATAGAATACGGAATGCTGAATATAGAATTTAGAATATAGAATTTAGAACACAGAATATAGAATATAGTATACGGAAATCAAAATATTTTATGTAAAATCTAGAATGAAAAACACACACTATAGAATATAGAATAGAGAATGTAGAAACCAGAATTTAGAATATGGAATGCAGAACACAGAATTTAGAATATAGGATACTGAATACAAAATATATAATTAAGAATGTATAAAGTAGAACACAGAATATAGAATAGAGAGTTTAGAACATGGAATGCAGAACACAGAATTTAGATTATGAAATACATAATACTGAATTTAGACTTTAGAATATAGAATGTAGAACACTGAATTAAAATATGGAAAACAAAATATAGAACCCAGAATTTAGAACTTGGAATGCAGAATACAGAATTAAGGGTATAAAATACAGATTAATGAATATAGAATTTAAAATATAGAAGGCAGAACACAGTATATAGAATAAAGAATATACAATAGAGAGTATAGTATCGAGAATTTAGAACATGTGATGCAGAACACAGAATTTGAAATAAAGAATACATTATACTGAATATAGAATATAGATTATAGGATGTAGAACACAGAATTTAGAATATAGAATACAGAACGCTGAATATAAAATTTACAATATTGAATGTAGAACACAGAATATAGAAAATCGAAAAGAGAATATAGAACCCAGAATTTATAACATGGAATGCAGAACACAGAATTTAGAATATAATATACGGAATACTTTATAAACAATTAAAAAATTCTATGTAGTACACAGAATATAGAATATAAAATACATAATACTGAATAAATAATTTAGAATATATAATGTAGAAAACAGAATAAAAAAAATAGCTTAGAAAATATTGAAGCCAGATTTTGGAACATGGAAAGCAGAACTCAGAATTTAGAACATAGAATACAGCATACTGAATATACAATTTAGAATATAGAATGTAGAACACAGAATTTAGAATACAGAATAAAGTATACTGAATATAGAATTTAGAATATAGAATGCAGAACACAGAATATAGAATGTAGAATAGAGAATATAGAATCCAGAATAAAGAACATGCTATGCAGAACACAGAATTTAGAATATAGATTAAATAATACTGAATATAGAATTTAGAATTTAGAATGTAGAACACAGAATTTATAATATAGAATACAGAAAGCTGAATATAGTATTTAGAATATAGAGTTTAGAACACAGAATATAGAAAATAGAATATAGATTATAGATCCCAGAATTTAGAACATGGAATGCAGAACACAGAATTTAGAATATAGAATACAGAATACTGAATATAGGTTGTAGAATATAGAATGTAGAACACAGAGTATAGAATATAGAATACGGAATACTGAATAAAGAATTTAGAATATAGAATGAAGAACACAGAATATAGAATATAGAATAAGGAAAGTAGAATATAGAATACAGAATATAGAATATAGAACACAGAATATAGTATATGGAAAACAGAATATACAACCCAGAATTTAGATCATGGAATGCAGAACTCAGAACATAGAAAATGGAAAACAGAATACAGAACCAAGAATTTAGATCATGGAATGCAGAACACAGAAGTTAGAATATAGAATACAGATTACTGAATATAGAATTTAAAATATAGAATGTAGAACACAGAATATAGAATATAGAATACAGAATACTGAATATAGAATTTAGAATATAGAATGTAGAACACAGAATATAGAATAAAGTATAAAGTTTATAGAACCCAGAATTTGGAATATGGAATGCAGAACACAGAATTAAGAATATAGAATACAGAACACTGAAATAAGAATTTAGAATATAGAATGTAGAACACAGAATATAGAATATAGAATACAGAATGCAGAATATAGAATACAGAATATACAATCTAGAACACAGAATATAGAATATGGAAAACAGAATACAGTATACTGAAGTCAGAAAATGGAATGCAGAACACAAAATATAGAATATAGATTATTTATACTGAATATAGAATTTTGAACATAGAAATAGAACACAGAAGTTAGAATATAGAATAAAAAATACTGAAAATAGAATTTAGAATATAAAATGTAGAACACAGAGCATAGAATATAGAATACGGAATACAGAATATAGAATTTAGAATATAGAATTTAGAACACAGAATATAGAATATAGAATACGGAATGCCGAAAATAGAATACAGAATATGGAATATAGAACACAGAATATAGAATATGGAGAACAGAACACAGAACCGAGAATTTAGGACATGGAATGCAGAACACAGAATTTAGAATATAGAATACAGAACACTGAATATAGAATTTAGAATATAGAATGTAGAACACAGAATATAAAATATAGAATACGGAATGCACAATATTTAATTACGAATATAGAACGCAGTACACAAAATATTGAATATAGAATACAGAATATTGAAGCCAGAACTTAGACCATGGAATGCAGAAAACATAATTTAGAATATTGAATAGAGAATACTGAAAATAGAATTCAGAAAATAGAATGAAGAACACAGAATATAGAATATAGAATAGAGTATATAGAACCCAGAATTTGGAACATGGATTGCAGAACACAGAATTTAAAATATAGAAAACAGAAAAATGATATAGAACTTAAAATATAGAATGTAGAACACAGAATATAGAATATAGAATACGGAATGCAGAATACAGAATACAGAATATAGAATATAAGAAAGAGAATATAGAATATGGAAAACTGGATACAGAACACAGAATATAGTATATGGAATGCAGAACACAGAATTTATAATATAAATTGCAGAATACTGAATATAGAATTTAGAACACAGAATGCAGAACACAGAATTTAGAATATAGAATACAGTATACTGAATATAGAATTTAGAATATAGAATGTAGAACACAGAATATAGAATATAGAATATGGAATGCAGGATATAGAATGCAGAATATAGAATTAAGAAAAATAATATACAATATATAAAAGAGAATTTAGAGCCCAAAATTTAAAAATGGAATCAGAACACAGAAGTTAGATAATAGAATACAGAATACTGAATGTAGGCTTAAGAATATAGAATGTATAAAACATAATATAGAATATAAAACACGGCATGCAGAATATAGAACGTATAATATAGAATGAAGAACAAAAAAAAAAGAAATGAATAGAGAATATAGAACCCACTATTTAGAAATGGAGTGCAGAACATAGAATTTAGAATATAGAATACAGAAGACTGAATATAGTTTTTAGAATATAGAATGTAGAACACAGAATATAGAATAGAGAATAAGGAATGCAGAATATAGTATGTAGAATATAGAATGAAGAACACAAAGTATAGAATATAGAATAGAGAATATAGAACCCAGAATTTAGAACACGGAATGTATAACACAAAATTTAGAATATAGAATTCAGAATACTGAATATAGAATAAAGGATATACCATGAATAACACAGAATAAAAAATAAAGAATAGAGACTATAGAAACCAGAATTTTGAACATGAAAGTAGACACAGAATTAAGAATATTGAATACAGAATATTCAATATAGAATGTAGATCACAGAATATAGAATATAGAACACGGAATGTAAAATATAGAATATAGAATATAGAATGTAGAACAAAAATATTGAATATGGAAAACAAAATACAGAACCCGAATTTAGAACATGGAATGCAGAACACAGAATTTAGAATATAGTATACATAATACCGAATATAGAATTTAGAATATAGAATGTAGAACACAGAATTTAGACTATAGAATACATAATGCTGAATAAAGAATTTAGAGTATAGTATGTAGAACACAGAATATAGAATATAGAATACGGAATGCAGAATATAGAATACAGAATATAGAATGAAGAACACAGAATATATAATACGGCATAAATAATATACAATACAGAATATAGAATGAAGAACACAGAATATTGTATATAGAATACGGAATGCAGAGAATAGAATACAGAATATAGAATGTAGAAAAGAGAATATAGAATATGGAAAAAAGAATACAGAAAACAGAATTTAGAACATGGAATGCAGAACACAGAATTGAGAATATATATAATACAGAATACTTAATAAGCAATTAAAAATTGAATGTAGAAGACAGAGTATTGAATATAAAATACATAATACTGAATATATAATTTAGAATATAGAATGCAGAAAACAGAATAAAAAATTTAGCTTAGAGAATATTGAAGCCTGATTTTGGAACATGGAAAGCAGAACTCAGAATATAGAAAATGGAAAACAGAATACAGAACCCAGAATTTAGAACATGGAATGCAGAACACAGAATTTAGAATATAGAATAGAGTTTACTGAATATAGAATTTAGAATATAGAATGTAGAACACAGAATATAAAATATAGAATAGAGAACATAGAACCCAAAATTTAGAACATGGAATGCAGAACACAGAATTAAGAATATAGAATACAGAATACTGGATATAGAATATAGAATATAGAATGTAGAACACAGAATTTAGAATATAGAACAGAGAATACTGAATATAGTATTTAGAATATAGAATGTAGAACACAGAATATAGAATATAGAATAAAGTATATAGAACCCAGAATTTGGAACATGGGATGCAGAACAGAGAATTTAGCAAATACAATACAGAATACTGGATATAAAATTTAGAATATAGAATGTAGAACACATAATTTAGAATATAGAACACAGAATACTGAATATAGTATTTAGAATATAGAATGTAGAACACAGAATATAGAATATAGAATAAAGTTTATAGAACCCAGAATTTGGGACATGGAATGCAGAACACAGAATTTAAAATGTTGAATACAGAATACTGAATACAGAAATTAGAATATAGAAGGTAGAACACAGAATAAAGAATATAGAATACGGAATGCAGAATATTGAATACAGAATATAGAATGTAGAACACAGAATTTACAATATGGAAAACATAATACAGAACCCAGAATTTACTACATGGAATGCAGAACACAGAATTAAGAATATAGAATACAGAACAATGAAATAAGAGTTTAGAATATAGAATGTAGAACACAGATATAGATTATAGAATATGGAATGCAGAATATAGTATGTAGAATATAGAACGAAGCAAACAAAATATAGAATATAGAATGAGAACATAGGACCCAGAGTTTAGAACACGGAATGCAGAACACAGAATTTGCAATACACAATACAGAATACTAAATATAGAATTTAGAGTATAATATGTAGAACACAGAATATAGAATATAGAATACGGAATGCCGAATATAGAATACAGAATATAGAATGAAGAACAAAGAATATATAATATGGCATAAATAATATTCAATACAGGATATAGAATGTAGAACACAGAATATAGAATATGGAAAACAATACAGAACACAGAATTTAGAACATGGAATGCAGAACACAGATTTTAGAATATAATATACAGAATAATGAATATAGAATTTAGAACATAGAATGCAGAACACGGAATTTAGAATATAGAATACACAGTATTGAATATAGGATTTATAAACAGGAAAGCATAACACAGAAATTAGGATATAGAATACAGAATACTGAATATAGAATATAGAATACAGAATGTAGAACAAACAATATAGATTATAAAATACGGATGGCAGAATATAGGATGTAGAATATAGAATGAAGGACCCAAATATATAATATAGAATAGAGAATATAGAAACCACAATTTAGAAATGGAATGCAGAACAGAGAAGTTATAATATAGAATACAGAATACTGAATAAAGATTTTAGAATTTAGAATGTAGAATATAGAATATAGAATATAGGACACGGAATGCAGAATATACTATGTATTAAATAGAATGAAGAACACAAATATAGAATATATAATAGAGAGTATAGGACCCAGTACATAGAACATTGAATGAAGAACAGAGAATTAAGAATATAGAATATAGAATACTGACTATAGGATTTAGAATATAGAATGTAGAACACAGTATATAGAATATAAAACACGGAATGCAGAATATAGAACGTACAATATAGAATGAAGAACAAAAAATATAGAAATGAATAGAGAATATAGAACCAAGAATTTAGAAATGGAGTGTAGAACAGAGAATTTAGAATATACAATACAGAAGACTGAATATAGTTTTTAGAATATAGAATGTAGAACACAGAATAAAGAATATAGAATACGGAATGCAGAATATAGTATGTAGAATATGGAATGAAGAACACAATGTATAGAATATAGAATAGATAATATAGAACCCAGAATTTGGAACACGGAATGCAGAACACAGAATTTAGAATATAGAATACAGACAACTGAATATAGAATTTAGAATATAGAATGTAGAACACAGAGTACAGAATATAGATTACGGAATACTGAATATAGAAATTAGAATATAGAATGTAAAACAAAGAATATATAATATGGAATATGGAATGCAGAATATAGAATACAGAATATAGAATGTAGAACACAGAATATAGAATATGGAAAACAGAATATAGAACCCAGTATTTACAACATAGAATGCAGAACACAGAATTTAGAATTTATAAAACAGAATTATGAATATTGAATTTAGAACATAGAATGCGGAACACAGAATTTAGAATATAAAATACAGAATACTGAATATAGGATTTAGAACATGGAATGCAGAACCCAGAATTTAGAATATACAATAAAGAATACTGAATAAAAAATTTAGAATATAGAATGTAGAACACAAAATATAGAATATAGAATACATAATGCAGAATATAGTATAGTGAATATAGAATTTAGAACACAGAATATAAAATATGGAAACAGAATACAGAACCCCGAAATTTGAACATGGTATGCAGAACACAGTATTTAGAATATACAATACAGAATACTGAATATAGAATTTAGAATATTGAATGTAGAACACAGAATATAGAATATAGAAAACAGAATATAGAACACAGAATTTAGAACATGGAATACAGGACACAGAATTTAGAATATAGAATACAGAATACTGAATATAGGTTTTAGAATATAGAATGTAGAACACCGAGTATAGAATATAGAAAACGGAATACTGAATAAATAATTTTAAATATAAAATGTAGAACACAGTAATTAGAATATAGAATAGAGAATACTGAATATATAATTTAGAACATAGAATGCAGAACACAGAATTCAGAATATAGAATTCAGAATACTGAATATAGTATTATGGATATAGCATGAGGAACACAGAATATAAAATAAAGAATAGAGAATATAGAAACAAGAAATAAGAACATGGAAGTAGACACAGAATTTAGAATATAGAATAGAGAAGACTGAATATAGTTTTTAGAATATAGAATGTAGAACACAGAATATAGAATATAGAATACGGAAACAAAATATCGTATGTAGAAAATAGAATGAATAATACAATGTATAGAATATAGAGTAGAGAATATAGAACATAGAATTTAGAACATGGAATGCAGAACTCAGAATTAAGAATACAGAATACAGACTACTGAATATAGAATTTAAAATATAGAATGTAAACACAGAATATAGAATATGAAATATAGAATACAGAATATAGAATGTATAACACAGATTATAGAATATGGAAAACAGAATAGAGAACCCACAATTTACATCATGGAATGCAGAACACACAATTTAGAATTTATAATAGAGAAAACTGAATATAGAATTTAGAACATGGAATGCAGAACACAGAATTTAGAATATAGAATACAGAATACTGAATATAGAATTTTAAACATAGAATGCAGAACACAGAATTTAGAATATAGAATACAGAATACTGAATATAGAATTTAGAATATAGAATATAGAACACAGAATAGAGAATATAGAATACGCATACAGAATATAGAATGCAGAATATAGAATGAAGAACACAAGTATGCAATATATAAAAGAGAATTTAGAAACCAGTATTTAAAAATGGAATGAGAACACAGTATTTAGATTATAGAATACATAATACTGAATATGGAATTTAGAATATAGAATGTAGAAAACATAATATAGAATATAAAACACGGAATGCAGAATATAGAACTTACAATATAGAATGAAGGACAAAAAATATAGAAATTTATAGAGAATATAGAAATCAGAATTTAGAAATGGAGAGCAGAACAGAGAATTTAGAATATAGAATACAGAAGAATGAATATAGTTTTTAGAATATAGAATGTGGAAACCAGAAAATAGAATATAGAATACGGAATGCAGAATATAGTATGTAGAATATAGAATGAAGAACACAATGTATAGAATATAGAATAGAGTATATACAAGCCAGAATTAAGAAAATGGAATGCAGAACACAGAATTTAAATATAGCATACAGAACACTGAATATAGAATTAAGAATATAGAATGTAGAACACAGAATATAGAATATAGAATACGGAATGCAGAATATTGAATTTAGAATATAGAAATCAGTACAAAAATTTTGAATATAGAATAGAGAATATTGAAGCCAGAATTTAGACCATGGAATGCAGAAAACAGAATTTAGAATATTGAATAGAGAATACTGAAAATAGAATTTAGAATATAGAATGGAGAACACAGAATATAGAATATTGAATAGAGAAAATAGAACCCAGAATTTAGAACATGGAATGAAGAACACAGAATTTACAATTTAGAATACAGAATACTGAATATAGAATTGAGAATGTAAAATGTACAACACAAAATATAGAATATACACTACGGAATGCAGAATATAGTATATAGAATGAAGAACACAAATTGTAGAATATAGGATGGAGAATATAGAACCCAGAATTTAGAACATGGAATGTAGAAGACAGAATTTAGAATATAGAATACAAAATACTGAATATAGAATTTAGAATACAGAAAGTAGAACACAGAATACAGAATATAGAAAAGACAGTATACAACATTGAATGCAGAACACAGAATTTAGAATATAGAATATAGAATACTGAATATAGAATTTTGATAATAGTAGGTTGAACACAGAATATATAATGTAGAATACGGAATGCAGAATATAGAATACAGAATATAGAATGTAGAACACAGAATATAAAATTTGGAAAACTGAATATAGAACCCAGAATTTAAACATGGAATGCAGAACACATAATTTAGAATATAGAATACAGAACGCTGAATATAGGATTTAGACTATAGAATGTGGAACACAGGATATAGAATATAGAAAAGAGGATATAGAAACCAGAATTTAGTACATGGAATGCAGAACAGAGAATTTAGAATATAGAATACGGAATGCTGAATATAGAATTTAGAATATAGAATGTAGAACACAGAAAATAGTATATAGTATACGGAATGCAAAATATTGTATGTAAAATCTAGAATAAAAAAAACAATATTGAATATAGAATAGAGAATGTAGAAACCAGAAGTTAGAACAAGAAATGCAGAACACAGAATTTAGAATATAGAATACTAAATACAGAATATATAATTAAGAATATATAAAGTAGAACACAGAATATAGAATAGAGAATTTAGAACATGGAATGCAGAACACAGAATTTAGATTATTGAATACATAATACTGAATATAAAATTTAGCATAGAGTATGTTGAACACAGAATTAAAATATGGAAAACAAAATATAGAACCCAGAATTTAGAACTTGGAATGCAGAACGCAGAATTAAGTGTATAGAATGCAGAAAAATGAATATAGAATTTAGAATATAGAATGTAGAACACAGTATATAGAAAATAGAATATACAATAGAGAGTAGAGTATCGAGAATTTACAACATGTGATGTAGAACACAGAATTTAGAATATAGAATACATTAAACTGAATATAGAATATAGAATATAGTTTGAAGAACACAGAATATAGTATATGGAATACAGAATGCTGAATATAATATTTACATTATAGAATGAGAACACAGAATACAGAAAATAGAAAAGAGAATATAGAACCCAGAATTTAGAACATGGAATGCACAACACAAAATTTAGAATATAATATACGGAATACGTTATAAACAAATAAAAATTCTATGTAGGACACAGAATATAGAATATAAAATACATAATACTGAAAAAATAATTTAGAATATATAATGTAGAAAACAGAATAAAAAAAAATAGCTTAGAAAATATTGAAGCCAGAATTTGGAACATGGAAAGCAGAACTCAGAATTTAGAATATAGATTACAGCATACTGAATATACAATTTAGAATATAGAATGCAGAACACAGAATATAGAATATAGATTAAATAATACTGAATATAGAATTTAGAATATAGAATGCAGAAAACAGAATTTATAATATAGAATACAAAAAGCTGAATATAGTATATAGAATATAGAATGTAGAACACAGTGTATAGAATATTGAATATAGATTATTGATCCCAGAATTTAGAACATGGAATGCAGAACACAGAATTTAGAATATAGCATACGGAATTCTGTATACAGAATTTAGAATATAGAATGTAGAACACAGAATATTGTATATAGAATACGGAATGCAGAATGTTGAATACAGAATATAGAATGTGGAAAACAGAATATAGAATATGGAATACAGAATACAGGATCCAGAATGTAGAACATGGAATGCAGAACATAGAATACAGAATATAGAATGAAAAATACAGAATAGGGAATACGGCATAAAGAATATACAATACAGACTATAGAATGTAGAACACAGAATATAAGAAATGGAAAACAGAATACAGAAACCAGAATTTAGAACATGGATTGCAGAACACAGAATTTAGTATATAATATACAGAATACTGAATATAGTATTTAGAACATAGAATGCAGAACACAGAATTCAGAATATAGAATGCAGAATACTGAATATAGAATTTATATAGAGGAAAGCATAACACAGAATTTAGAATATAGAATACAGAGTACTGAATATAGAATTTAGAATATAGAATGTAGAACACAGAATATATAACATAGAATATAGAATATAGAACCCAGAATTTAGAACATGGAATGCAGATCACAAAAATTAGAATACAGAATACAAAATAGTGAATATAGAATTTAGAATAAAGAAAGAGAACACAGAATATAGAATATAAAATACGGAATGCAGAATATAGAAGGTAGAATATAGAATGAAGAACACAAAATATAGAATATAGAATAGAGAATATAGAAACCAGAATTTAGAAATGGAATGCAGAACAGAGGATTTAGAATATAGAATTCAGAAAACTGAATAAAGATTTGAGAATATAGAATGTAGAACATAGAATATAGAATATGGAATACGGAATGCAGAATATACTTTGTAGAATATAGAATGAAGAACACATATATAGAATACATAGTAGAGAGTATAGAACCCAGAACTTAGAACCCGGAATACAGAAAATAGAATTAAGAATATAGAATACAGCATATTGAATATAAAACTTAGATTATAGAATGTAGAACACTGAATAAAGAATATACAATACAGAATACTGAATATAAATTTAGAATGTAGAATATAGAACACAGAATATAGAATATAGATAAGAAAATATAGAACCCAGAATTTAGAACATGGAATGCAGAACACAGAATTTGGAATATAGAATACAGTATATTGAATACAGTATGCAGAATATAGAATGTAGAACACAGATTATAGAATATAGAATATGGAATACAGAATATAGAATACAGAATATAGAATAGACAACACAGAATATAGAATATGGAAAACATAATTCAGAACCCAGTATTTAGACCATAGAATGCAGAACACAGAATTAAGACTATAGAATACAGAATGCTGAATATAGAATTTGGAACATACAATGCAGAACACAGAATATGGAATACAGAACGCAGGATTCAGAACATGGAATTCAGAACACACAATACATAATATAGAATAAAGGAATACAATGTAGAATATATAATGTAGAACACAGAATATAGAATATAGAATACAGAATGCAGTATGCAGAATTTAGAACAATGAATTCAGAACACAGAATATATAATAAAGAATACCAAAATATTATGTGGTATATAGAATGTTGTACACAGAATTTATAATATAGAATATAGTATATAGAATGTACAATACAGAATGTAGAACACAGAATATTGAATACAGATTACAGAATACAGAACCCAGAATTTAGAACATGGAATTCAGAACGCAGAATATAGAATATATCATACAGATACATAATATACAATGTAGAATACAGAATGTAGAACACAGAATATAGAATATAGAATACAGAATGCAGAAACTTGATTATACAAGTTGTAATTCAGAACACAGAATTTAGAATATAGAGTGCAGAATACAGAATATAGAATATAGATTTTACATTGTTGAACACAGTATATGGAATATTGTATACAGAATACAGAATATTTAATGTAGAATACTGGTTGTAATACAGAGAATATGGAATTCAGAATACACACTAAAGAACACAGAATTTAGAGCATGGAATTCAGAACACAGAGTTTAGATTATAGAATATTGAATACTGAATATAGAATGTATAACACAGAATATACAACACAGATTATAGAATATAGAATACACAATGCAGAACCCATTATTTAGAACATGGAATTCAGAAAACAGAATTTAGAATATAGAATAAAGTATACAGAATGTTGAATATAGAATGTATAACACAGAATATAGAATATAGAAAACAGAATACAGAACCCAGAGTTTAGAACGTAGAATTCAGAACACTGAATTTAGAATATAGAGTACAGAATACAGAATATAGAATGTAGACTTTAGAATGTACAAAACAGACTACAGAATACAGAATACAGAAACCAGAATTTAGAACATTAAATGCAGAACACAGAATGTAGAATATAGAATACAGAATAGAGAATGCAGAATAGAGAATGCAGAACACAGAATAAAGGATAGAGAATGCAGAATACAGAACCCAGGATTTAGAACATGCAATAAACAACTAAGAACTTAGAATATAGTGTATAGAAAACAGAATATAGAATGTAGAATAAATAATATAGAATACAGTATATAGAAATTAGAATACAGAATACAGAATATAGAATATAGAAAACAGAATGCAGAACCCAGAATGTAGAACATGGAACGCAGAACGGAATTTAGAATATAGAATACAGAAAACAGAAAATAAATTTTAGAATATAGAATGCAGTACACACACTATACAATATAAAATACAGAAAACCGAATATAAAATTTAGAATATACAATGTAGAACAAGGAATGTAGAATTTAGAATGCAGTATACAGAACCCAGTAATTAGAACATGGAATTCAGAAGAAGGAATTTATAATATAGATTAGAGTATACAAAATATAGAATGTAGAATACTGAATGTAGAACAGAGAATATAGAATATAGAATTAACAATACAGAACACAGAATTTAGAAACTGGAATGCAGAACACAGAATATAGAAAATAGAATACAGAATATAGAATGTATTATCAAAAATTTACAACACAGTATATAGAATATAGAACACAGAAGACAGAACCCAGATTTTAGAACATGGAATTCAGAACAAAGAATTTAGAAATTAGAATACAGAATCTAGAATATACAATGTAGAATACAGAATGCTGAACACAGAATATAGAATATAGAACTCAGAATACAGAACCTAGAATTTAGAACATGGAATTTAGTGCACAGAATATAGAATATAGAATACAGAAATATAATGCAGAATATAGAATATATAACACAGTATATAGAATACTGAATACAGAACACAGAATGAAGAATACATATTGTAGAACACAGAATATAGAATATAAAATACAGAATACAGTACCCAGAATTTAGGACATGGAATTCACAACACAGAATTTATTATATAGAATACAGAATACGGAATATAGAGTGTAGAACACAGATTATAGAATATAGAATACAGAATTCATAACACAGAATATAGAACATGGAATGCAGAACAAAGAATTAAGAATATAGAATACAGGGAACAGGATATAGAATGAAGAATACAGAGTATAGAATACAGAATACAGAATAAGAAAGTAGAATATAGAATGCAAGAACACAGAATATAGAATGCGGACTACAAAACGCAGAATTTAGAACATGGAATTCAGAACAGAGAATTTAGAAAATAGAGTTCAGAATGCACAGTATAGAACGTAGAATATAGAATGTAGAACACGGAATATAGAATACGGAATGCAGAATATACAATGTAGAATATAGAATGGAGTACACAAACATAGAATAAAGAATAGAGAATAGAGAAGTCAGAATTTAGATCATGGAATGCAGAAAACAGAATTCAGTACATAGAATACAGAATACTGAATAAAGAATTTAAAATATAGAATGTAGAACACAGAGTATAGAATATAGAATATGAAATACCGAATATATAATTTAGTATATAGAATATAAAACACAGAATATAGAATATAGAATACGGAATGCAGAATATAGTATACAGAAGATAGAATGAAGAACACAGAATATAGAATATGAAAAACAGAATACAGAACCCAGAATTAAGAACATGGAATGCCGAACACAGAATTTAGAATATAGAATACAGAATACTGAATATACAACTTAGAACATAGGATGCAGAACATAGAATTTAGAATATAGAATACAGAATACTGAATATAGATTTTAGACCATGGAATGCAGAACCCAGAATATAGAATATAGAATACGGAATACTGAATATAGAATTTAGAATATAGAATGTAAAAAACAGAATATAGAATATAGAATATAGAACCCAGAATTTAGGGCATGGAATGTAGAACACAGAATTTAGAATTTAGAATACAGAATACTGAATAAAGAATTTAGAACATGAAATGCATAGCACAGAATTTATAATATAGAATACAGAAAACTAAATATAGGATTTAGAACATGGAATCCAGAACACAGAATTTTGAGTATAGAATACTTTTTACTGAATATAGAAATTAGAACATAGATGCAGAACACAGAATTTAGAATATAGTATAAATAATACTGAATATAGAATTTAGAATATAGAATGTAGAACACAGAGTATAGAATATAGAATACGGAATGCCGAAAATAGAATACAGAATATATAATATAGAACACACAATATAGAATATGGAAAACAGAATACACAACCCAGAATTTAGGACATGGAATGCAGAACACAGAATTTGGAATGCAGAACACAGAATTTGAATGTAGAATACAGAACACTGATTAAAGAATTAAGATTATAGATTGTAGAACACAGAATATAGAACATAGAATACGGAATGCAGAATAAAGAATGTAGAATATAGAATGGAGTACACTAAATATAGAATAAAGAGTAGAGAATAGAGAAGACAGAATTCAGATCATGAAATGCAGAAACCAGAATTTAGAATATAGAATAAAGAATACTGAAAAGAGAATTTAGAATATAGAATGAAGAACACAGAATATAAAATATAGAATAGAGAATATAGAACCCAGAATTTAGAACACGGATGTAGAACACAAAACTTAGAATATAGAATTCAGAATACAGTATATAGAATTTAGAATATAGAATATACAACTCAGAAAATAGAATAGAGAATATAGAAACCAGAATTTAGAAAATGGAATGCAGGACACAGAATTTACAATATAGAATACAGAAACCTCAATATACAATTCAGAATATAGAATGTAGAACACAGCATATAGAATATAGAATAGAGAATATAGAAGCCAAAATTTAGAGCATGTAATGCAGAACACAGAATTTAGAAAATAGAATACAGACCACTGAATATAGAATTTAGAATATAGAATGTAGAACACAGAGTTCAGAATATAGAATACGGAATAGAGAATATAGAATTTAGAATATAGAATGCAAAACACAGAATATAGAATATGGAATACGGAATGCAGAATATAGAATACAGAATATAGAATGTAGAACACAGATTATACAATATGGAAAACAGAATAGACAACCCAGTATTTACAACATGGAATGCAGAACACAGAATTTAGAATTTATAATACAGAATACGGAATATAGAATTTAGAACATAGAATGCGGAACACAGAATTTAGAATATAGAATACAGAATACTGAATATAGGATTTAGAACATGGAATGCAGAACCCAGAATTTAGAAAATAGAATAAAGAATACTGAATATAAAATTTAGAATAAAGAATGTAGAACACAAAATATAGAATATAGAAAACATAATGCAGAATATAGTATGCAGAATATAGAAATTAGAACACAGAATATAAAATATGGAAACAGAATACAGAACCCCGAAATTTGAACATGGTATGCAGAACACAGAATTAAGAATATACAATACAGAATACTGAATATAGAATTTAGAATATTGAATGTAGAACACAGAATATAGAATATAGAAAAGACAATATAGAACACAGAATTTAGAACATGGAATGCAGAACACAGAATTTTGAATGTAGAATACAGAATACTTAATACAGAAATTAGAATATAGAATGTAGAACACAGAATATAGAATATAGAATACGGAATGCAGAATATAGAATACAGAATATAGAATGTAGAACACAGAATTTAGAATATGGAAAACAGAATACAGAATCCAAATTATACAACATGGAATGCATAACACAGAATTAAGAATATACAATACAGAACACTGAAATAAGAATTTAGAATATAGAATGTAGAACACAGAATATAGAATATAGAATACGGAATGCAGAATATAGAATAAAGAATATACAATATAGAACACAGAATATAGAATATGGAAAACAGAATACAGTAAACTGAATTAAGAAAATGAATGCAGAACACAGAATGTAGAATATAGTTTATTTATACTGAATATAGAATTTTGAACATAGATATATAACACAGAATTTAGAATATGGAGAACAGAATACAGAACCGAGTATTTAGGATATGGAATGCAGAACACAGAATTTAGAATATAGAATACAGAACACTGGATATAGAATTTAGAATATAGAATGTAGAACACAGAATATAGAATATACAATACGGAATGCAGAATATTGAATTTAGAATATAGAAAGCAGTACACAAAGTATTGAATATAGAATACAGAATATTGAAGTCAGAATTTAGACCATGGAATACAGAAAACAGAATTAAGAATATTGAATAGAGCATACTGAAAATAGAATTTAGAATATAGAATGAAGAACACAGAATATAGAATAGAGAATAGAGAATATAGAACCCAGAATTTAGAACATGGAATGAAGGACACAGAATTTATAATTTATAATACAGAATACTGAATATAGAATTTAGAATATAGGATGTAGAACAAAGAATTTAGAATATAGATTACATAATTCTGAATATAGAATTTAGAATATATTATGAAGAACACAGAATATAGAATATAGAATAGAGTATATAGATCCCAGAATTTAGAACATGGATTGCAGAACACAGAATTTAAAATATAGAATACAGAAAAATGATATAGAACTTAAAATATAGAATGGTGAACACAGAATATAGAATATAGAATACGGAATGCAGAATACAGAATACAGAATATAGCATATAGAATATAGAATTTAGAATATAGTATGTAGAACACAGAATATAGAATAGAGAATAGAGTATTTAGAACCCAGAATTTAGAACATGGATTGCAGAACACAGATTTTAGAATATAGAATACAGAATACTTAGTATAGAATTTAGAATATAGAATGTAGAACACAGAATATTGAATATAGAATACCGAATGTAGAATATAGAATACAGAATATAGAATATAGAAAAGAGAATTTAGAATTTGGAAAACAGGATACAGAACCCAGAATATAGTACATGGAATGCAGAACACAGAATTTAGAATATAAAATACAGAATACTGAATATAGAATTTAGAACATAGAATGCAGAACACAGAATTTAGAATATAGAATACAGTATACTGAATATATAATTTAGAATATAGAATGTAGAAAACAGAATATAGAATATAGAATACGGAATGCAGAATATAGAATGCAGAATATAGAATTAAGAACACTAAATATACAATATATAAAAGAGAATTTAGAGCCCAGAATTTAAAAATGGAATCAGAACACAGAATTTAGATTATAGAATCCAGAATACTGAATATAGACTTTAGAATATACAATGTATAAAACATAATATAGAAAAAAAAAACACGGCATGCAGAATAAAGAAGGTATAATATAGAATGAAGAACAAAAAAAAAAAAGAAATGAATAGTGAATATAGAACCCACTATTTAGAAATGGAATACAGAACAGAGAATTTAGAATATAGAATACAGAATACTGAATATAGTTTTTAGAATATAGAATGTAGAACAAAGAATATAGAATATTGAATACGGAATGCAGAATAAAAATGTAGAATATAAAATGGAGTACACAAAATATACAATATTGAGTAGAGAATAGAGAAGACAGAATTTAGATCATGGAATGCAGAAAACAGAATTTAGAATATAGAATAAAGAATACTGAATGTAGAATTTAGAATATAGAATGAAGAACACAGAATTTAAAATATAGAATACAGAATATAGAACCCAGATTTAGAAAATGGAATGAAGAACAGAGAATTTTGAATTTAGCAGACTGAATACTGAATATAGAATTTAGAATATAGAATGTACAACACAAAATATAGAATATAGACTACGGAATGCAGTATATATTATATAGAATGAAGAACACAAATTATAGAATATAGAATAGATAATAAAGAACCCAGAATTTAGAACACGGAATGTAGAACACAAAATTTAGAATATAGATTCTGAATACTGAATATAGAATTAAGGATATAGCATGAAGAACCCAGAATATAAAATAAAAAATAGAGAATATAGAAACCAGAAATTAGAACATGGAATTAGACACAGAATTTAGAATATAGAATAGAGAAGACTGAATATAGTTTTTAGAATATAGAATGTAGAACACAAGAATATAGAATATAGAATACGGAAATCAAAATATCGAATGTAGAATATAGAATGAAAAATACAAAGTATAGAATATAGAATAGAGAATATAGAACATAGAATTTAGAACATGGAATGCAGAACACAGAATTTAGAATATAGAATACAGACTACTGAATATAGAATTTAGAATATAGAATGTAAAACACAGAATATAGAAGATGGAATATAGAATACAGAATATAGAATGTATAACACAGATTATAGAATATGGAAAACAGAATAGAGAACCCACAATTTACAAAATGGATGCAGAACACAGAATTTAGAATTTATAATACAGAAAACTGAATATAGAATTTAGAACATGGAATGCAGAACACAGAATTTAGAATATAGAATACAGAATACTGAATATAGAATTTTGAACATAGAATGCAGAACACAGAATTTAGAATATAGAATACAGAATACTGAATATAGAATTTAGTATATACAATGTAGAACACTGAATATAGAATATATAATACGGAATGCAGAATATAGAATGCAGAATAGAGAATGAAGAACACAAATATTCAATATATAAAAGAGAATTTAGAAACCAGAATTTAAAAATGGAATCAGAACACATTATTTAGATTATAGAATACATAATACTGAATATGGAATTTAGAATATAGGATGTAGAAAACATAATAAAGAATATAAAACACGGAATGCGGAATATAGAACTTACTATATAGAATGTAGGACAAAAACATATAGAAACTAATAGAGAATATAGAAACCAGAATTTAGAAATGGGGTGCAGAACAGAGAATTTAGAATATAGAATACAGAAGACTGAATATAGTTTTTAGAATATAGAATGTAGAACCCAGAAAATAGAATATAGAATACGGAATGCAGAATATAGTATGTAGAATATAGAATGAAGAACACAAAGAATAGAATATAGAATAGAGAATATACAACCCAGAATTTAGAAATTGGAATGCAGAACACAGAATTTAGAATATAGAATACAGAAAACTGAATATACAATTTAGAATATAGAATGTAGGACACAGAATATAGAATAGAGAATAGAGAATATAGAAGCCAGAATTTAGAACATGTAATGCAGAACACAGAATATAGAATATAGAATACAGACTACTGAATATTGAATTTAGAATATAGAATGTAGAACACAGAGTACAGAATATAGAATACGGAATAATGAATATAGAATTTAGAATATAGAATGTAAATCACAGAATACAGAAAATGGAATACGGAATGCAGAATATAGAATACAGAACTCAGAATGTAGAGCACAGATTATAGAATATGGAAAACAGAATAGAGAACCCTGAATTTACAACATGGAATGTACAACACAGAATTTAGAATTTATAATCCAGAAAACTGAATATAGAATATAGAACATAGAACGCGGCACACAGAATTTAGTATATAGAATACAGAATACTGAATATAGAATTTAGAACATGGAATGCACAGCACAGAATTCATAATATAGAATACAGAAAACTTAATATAGGATTTAGAACATGGAATGCAGAACAGAGAATTTAGAATATAGAATACGGAATGCTGAATATAGAATTTAGAATATAGAATTTAGAACACACAATATAGAATATAGTATACGGAAATCAAAATATTTTATGTAAAATCTAGAATGAAAAACACACACTATAGAATATAGAATAGAGAATGTAGAAACCAGAATTTAGAATATGGAATGCAGAAAACAGAATTAAGAATATAGAATACTGAATAAAGAATATATAATTAAGAATGTATAAAGTAGAACACAGAATATAGAATAGAGAGTTTAGAACATGGAATGCAGAACACAGAATTTAGATTATGAAATACATAATACTAAATTTAGACTTTAGAATATAGAATGTAGAACACTGAATTAAAATATGGAAAACAAAATATAGAACCCAGAATTTAGAACTTGGAATGCAGAATACAGAATTAAGGGTATAAAATACAGATTAATGAATATAGAATTTAAAATATAGAAGGCAGAACACAGTATATAGAATAAAGAATATACAATAGAGAGTATAGTATCGAGAATTTAGAACATGTGATGCAGAACACAGAATTTGAAATATAGAATACATTATACTGAATATAGAATATAGAATATAGGATGTAGAACACAGAATTTAGAATATAGAATACAGAACGCTGAATATAAAATTTACAATATTGAATGTAGAACACAGAATATAGAAAATCGAAAAGAGAATATAGAACCCAGAATTTATAACATGGAATGCAGAACACAGAATTTAGAATATAATATACGGAATACTTTATAAACAATTAAAAAATTCTATGTAGTACACAGAATATAGAATATAAAATACATAATACTGAATAAATAATTTAGAATATATAATGTAGAAAACAGAATAAAAAAAATAGCTTAGAAAATATTGAAGCCAGATTTTGGAACATGGAAAGCAGAACTCAGAATTTAGAACATAGAATACAGCATACTGAATATACAATTTAGAATATAGAATGTAGAACACAGAATTTAGAATACAGAATAAAGTATACTGAATATAGAATTTAGAATATAGTATGCAGAACACAGAATATAGAATGTAGAATAGAGAATATAGAATCCAGAATAAAGAACATGCTATGCAGAACACAGAATTTAGAATATAGATTAAATAATACTGAATATAGAATTTAGAATTTAGAATGTAGAACACAGAATTTATAATATAGAATACAGAAAGCTGAATATAGTATTTAGAATATAGAGTTTAGAACACAGAATATAGAAAATAGAATATAGATTATAGATCCCAGAATTTAGAACATGGAATGCAGAACACAGAATTTAGAATATAGAATACAGAATACTGAATATAGGTTGTAGAATATAGAATGTAGAACACAGAGTATAGAATATAGAATACGGAATACTGAATAAAGAATTTAGAATATAGAATGAAGAACACAGAATATAGAATATAGAATAAGGAAAGTAGAATATAGAATACAGAATATAGAATATAGAACACAGAATATAGAATATGGAAAACAGAATATACAACCGAGAATTTAGATCATGGAATGCAGAACTCAGAACATAGAAAATGGAAAACAGAATACAGAACCAAGAATTTAGATCATGGAATGCAGAACACAGAAGTTAGAATATAGAATACAGATTACTGAATATAGAATTTAAAATATAGAATGTAGAACACAGAATATAGAATATAGAATACAGAATACTGAATATAGAATTTAGAATATAGAATGTAGAACACAGAATATAGAATAAAGTATAAAGTTTATAGAACCCAGAATTTGGAATATGGAATGCAGAACACAGAATTAAGAATATAGAATACAGAACACTGAAATAAGAATTTAGAATATAGAATGTAGAACACAGAATATAGAATATAGAATACGGAATGCAGAATATAGAATACAGAATATACAATCTAGAACACAGAATATAGAATATGGAAAACAGAATACAGTATACTGAAGTCAGAAAATGGAATGCAGAACACAAAATGTAGAATATAGATTATTTATACTGAATATAGAATTTTGAACATAGAAATAGAACACAGAAGTTAGAATATAGAATAAAAAATACTGAATATAGAATTTAGAATATAAAATGTAGAACACAGAGCATAGAATATAGAATACGGAATACAGAATATAGAATTTAGAATATAGAATTTAGAACACAGAATATAGAATATAGAATACGGAATGCCGAAAATAGAATACAGAATATGGAATATACAACACAGAATATAGAATATGGAGAACAGAACACAGAACCGAGAATTTAGGACATGGAATGCAGAACACAGAATTTAGAATATAGAATACAGAACACTGAATATAGAATTTAGAATATAGAATGTAGAACACAGAATATAAAATATAGAATACGGAATGCACAATATTTAATTTAGAATATAGAACGCAGTACACAAAATATTGAATATAGAATACAGAATATTGAAGCCAGAACTTAGACCATGGAATGCAGAAAACATAATTTAGAATATTGAATAGAGAATACTGAAAATAGAATTTAGAATATAGAATGAAGAACACAGAATATAGAATATAGAATAGAGTATATAGAACCCAGAATTTGGAACATGGATTGCAGAACACAGAATTTAAAATATAGAAAACAGAAAAATGATATAGAACTTAAAATATAGAATGTAGAACACAGAATATAGAATATAGAATACGGAATGCAGAATACAGAATACAGAATATAGAATATAAGAAGGAGAATATAGAATATGGAAAACTGGATACAGAACACAGAATATAGTATACGGAATGCAGAACACAGAATTTAGAATATAAATTACAGAATACTGAATATAGAATTTAGAACACAGAATGCAGAACACAGAATTTAGAATATAGAATACAGTATACTGAATATAGAATTTAGAATATAGAATGTAGAACACAGAATATAGAATATAGAATATGGAATGCAGAATATAGAATGCAGAATATAGAATTAAGAAATATAATATACAATATATAAAAGAGAATTTAGAGCCCAAAATTTAAAAATGGAATCAGAACACAGAAGTTAGATAATAGAATACAGAATACTGAATGTAGGCTTAAGAATATAGAATGTATAAAACATAATATAGAATATAAAACACTGCATGCAGAATATAGAACGTATAATATAGAATGAAGAACAAAAAAAAAAGAAATGAATAGAGAATATAGAACCCACTATTTAGAAATGGAGTGCAGAACAAAGAATTTAGAATATAGAATACAGAAGACTGAATATAGTTTTTAGAATATAGAATGTAGAACACAGAATATAGAATAGAGAATAAGGAATGCAGAATATAGTATGTAGAATATAGAATGAAGAACACAAAGTATAGAATATAGAATAGAGAATATAGAACCCAGAATTTAGAACACGGAATGTATAACACAAAATTTAGAATATAGAATTCAGAATACTGAATATAGAATAAAGGATATACCATGAATAACACAGAATAAAAAATAAAGAATAGAGACTATAGAAACCAGAAATTTGAACATGGAAGTAGACACAGAATTAAGAATATTGAATACAGAATATTGAATATAGAATGTAGATCACAGAATATAGAATATAGAACACGGAATGTCAAATATAGAATATAGAATATAGAATGTAGAACAAAAATATTGAATATGGAAAACAAAATACAGAACCCGAATTTAGAACATGGAATGCAGAACACAGAATTTAGAATATAGTATACATAATACCGAATATAGAATTTAGAATATAGACTGTAGAACACAGAATTTAGACTATAGAATACATAATGCTGAATAAAGAATTTAGAGTATAGTATGTAGAACACAGAATATAGAATATAGAATACGGAATGCAGAATATAGAATACAGAATATAGAATGAAGAACACAGAATATATAATATGGCATAAATAATATACAATACAGAATATAGAATGAAGAACACAGAATATTGTATATAGAATACGGAATGCAGAGAATAGAATACAGAATATAGAATGTAGAAAAGAGAATATAGAATATGGAAAAAAGAATACAGAAAACAGAATTTAGAACATGGAATGCAGAACACAGAATTGAGAATATATATAATACAGAATACTTAATAAGCAATTAAAAATTGAATGTAGAAGACAGAGTTTTGAATACAAAATACATAATACTGAATATATAATTTAGAATATAGAATGCAGAAAACAGAATAAAAAATTTAGCTTAGAGAATATTGAAGCCTGATTTTGGAACATGGAAAGCAGAACTCAGAATATAGAAAATGGAAAACAGAATACAGAACCCAGAATTTAGAACATGGAATGCAGAACACAGAATTTAGAATATAGAATAGAGTTTACTGAATATAGAATTTAGAATATAGAATGTAGAACACAGAATATAAAATATAGAATAGAGAACATAGAACCCAAAATTTAGAACATGGAATGCAGAACACAGAATTAAGAATATAGAATACAGAATACTGGATATAGAATATAGAATATAGAATGTAGAACACAGAATTTAGAATATAGAACAGAGAATACTGAATATAGTATTTAGAATATAGAATGTAGAACACAGAATATAGAATATAGAATAAAGTATATAGAACCCAGAATTTGGAACATGGGATGCAGAACAGAGAATTTAGCAAATACAATACAGAATACTGGATATAAAATTTAGAATATAGAATGTAGAACACATAATTTAGAATATAGAACACAGAATACTGAATATAGTATTTAGAATATAGAATGTAGAACACAGAATATAGAATATAGAATAAAGTTTATAGAACCCAGAATTTGGGACATGGAATGCAGAACACAGAATTTAAAATGTTGAATACAGAATACTGAATACAGAAATTAGAATATAGAAGGTAGAACACAGAATAAAGAATATAGAATACGGAATGCAGAATATTGAATACAGAATATAGAATGTAGAACACAGAATTTACAATATGGAAAACATAATACAGAACCCAGAATTTACTACATGGAATGCAGAACACAGAATTAAGAATATAGAATACAGAACAATGAAATAAGAGTTTAGAATATAGAATGTAGAACACAGATATAGATTATAGAATATGGAATGCAGAATATAGTATGTAGAATATAGAACGAAGCAAACAAAATATAGAATATAGAATGAGAACATAGGACCCAGAGTTTAGAACACGGAATGCAGAACACAGAATTTGCAATACACAATACAGAATACTAAATATAGAATTTAGATTATAATATGTAGAACACAGAATATAGAATATAGAATACGGAATGCTGAATATAGAATACAGAATATAGAATGAAGAACAAAGAATATATAATATGGCATAAATAATATTCAATACAGGATATAGAATGTAGAACACAGAATATAGAATATGGAAAACAATACAGAACACAGAATTTAGAACATGGAATGCAGAACACAGATTTTAGACTATAATATACAGAATAATGAATATAGAATTTAGAACATAGAATGCAGAACACGGAATTTAGAATATAGAATACACAGTATTGAATATAGGATTTATAAACAGGAAAGCATAACACAGAAATTAGGATATAGAATACAGAATACTGAATATAGAATATAGAATACAGAATGTAGAACAAACAATATAGATTATAAAATACGGATGGCAGAATATAGGATGTAGAATATAGAATGAAGGACCCAAATATATAATATAGAATAGAGAATATAGAAACCACAATTTAGAAATGGAATGCAGAACAGAGAAGTTATAATATAGAATACAGAATACTGAATAAAGATTTTAGAATTTAGAATGTAGAATATAGAATATAGAATATAGGACACGGAATGCAGAATATACTATGTATTAAATAGAATGAAGAACACAAATATAGAATATATAATAGAGAGTATAGGACCCAGTACATAGAACATTGAATGAAGAACAGAGAATTAAGAATATAGAATATAGAATACTGACTATAGGATTTAGAATATAGAATGTAGAACACAGAATATAGAATATAAAACACGGAATGCAGAATATAGAACGTACAATATAGAATGAAGAACAAAAAATATAGAAATGAATAGAGAATATAGAACCAAGAATTTAGAAATGGAGTGTAGAACAGAGAATTTAGAATATACAATACAGAAGACTGAATATAGTTTTTAGAATATAGAATGTAGAACTCAGACTAAAGAATATAGAATACGGAATGCAGAATATAGTATGTAGAATATGGAATGAAGAACACAATGTATAGAATATAGAATAGATAATATAGAACCCAGAATTTGGAACACGGAATGCAGAACACAGAATTTAGAATATAGAATACAGACAACTGAATATAGAATTTAGAATATAGAATGTAGAACACAGAGTACAGAATATAGATTACGGAATACTGAATATAGAAATTAGAATATAGAATGTAAAACAAAGAATATATAATATGGAATATAGAATGCAGAATATAGAATACAGAATATAGAATGTAGAACACAGAATATAGAATATGGAAAACAGAATATAGAACCCAGTATTTAAAACATAGAATGCAGAACACAGAATTTAGAATTTATAAAACAGAATTATGAATATTGAATATAGAACATAGAATGCGGAACACAGAATTTAGAATATAAAATACAGAATACTGAATATAGGATTTAGAACATGGAATGCAGAACCCAGAATTTAGAATATACAATAAAGAATACTGAATAAAAAATTTAGAATATAGAATGTAGAACACAAAATATAGAATATAGAATACATAATGCAGAATATAGTATAGTGAATATAGAATTTAGAACACAGAATATAAAATATGGAAACAGAATACAGAAGCCCGAAATTTGAACATGGTATGCAGAACACAGTATTTAGAATATACAATACAGAATACTGAATATAGAATTTAGAATATTGAATGTAGAACACAGAATATAGAATATAGAAAACAGAATATAGAACACAGAATTTAGAACATGGAATACAGGACACAGAATTTAGAATATAGAATACAGAATACTGAATATAGGTTTTAGAATATAGAATGTAGAACACCGAGTATAGAATATAGAAAACGGAATACTGAATAAATAATTTTAAATATAAAATGTAGAACACAGTAATTAGAATATAGAATAGAGAATACTGAATATATAATTTAGAACATAGAATGCAGAACACAGAATTTAAATATAGAATTCAGAATACTGAATATAGAATTATGGATATAGCATGAAGAACACAGAATATAAAATAAAGAATAGAGAATATAGAAACAAGAAATAAGAACATGGAAGTAGACACAGAATTTAGAATATAGAATAGAGAAGACTGAATATAGTTTTTAGAATATAGAATGTAGAACACAGAATATAGAATATAGAATACGGAAACATAATATCGTATGTAGAAAATAGAATGAATAATACAATGTATAGAATATAGAGTAGAGAATATAGAACATAGAATTTAGAACATGGAATGCAGAACTCAGAATTAAGAATACAGAATACAGACTACTGAATATAGAATTTAAAATATAGAATGTAAACACAGAATATAGAATATGAAATATAGAATACAGAATATAGAATGTATAACACAGATTATAGAATATGGAAAACAGAATAGAGAACCCACAATTTACATCATGGAATGCAGAACACAGAATTTAGAATTTATAATAGAGAAAACTGAATATAGAATTTAGAACATGGAATGCAGAACACAGAATTTAGAATATAGAATACAGAATACTGAATATAGAATTTTAAACATAGAATGCAGAACACAGAATTTAGAATATAGAATACAGAATACTGAATATAGAATTTAGAATATAGAATATAGAACACAGAATAGAGAATATAGAATACGCATACAGAATATAGAATGCAGAATATAGAATGAAGAACACAAGTATGCAATATATAAAAGAGAATTTAGAAACCAGTATTTAAAAATGGAATGAGAACACAGTATTTAGATTATAGAATACATAATACTGAATATGGAATTTAGAATATAGAATGTAGAAAACATAATATAGAATATAAAACACGGAATGCAGAATATAGAACTTACAATATAGAATGAAGGACAAAAAATATAGAAATTTATAGAGAATATAGAAATCAGAATTTAGAAATGGAGAGCAGAACAGAGAATTTAGAATATAGATACAGAAGAATGAATATAGTTTTTAGAATATAGAATGTGGAAACCAGAAAATAGAATATAGAATACGGAATGCAGAATATAGTATGTAGAATATAGAATGAAGAACACAATGTATAGAATATAGAATAGAGTATATACAAGCCAGAATTAAGAAAATGGAATGCAGAACACAGAATTTAAATATAGCATACAGAACACTGAATATAGAATTTAGAATATAGAATGTAGAACACAGAATATAGAATATAGATTACGGAATGCAGAATATTGAATTTAGAATATAGAAATCAGTACAAAAATTTTGAATATAGAATAGAGAATATTGAAGCCAGAATTTAGACCATGGAATGCAGAAAACAGAATTTAGAATATTGAATAGAGAATACTGAAAATAGAATTTAGAATATAGAATGGAGAACACAGAATATAGAATATAGAATAGAGAAAATAGAACCCAGAATTTAGAACATGGAATGAAGAACACAGAATTTACAATTTAGAATACAGAATACTGAATATAGAATTGAGAATGTAAAATGTACAACACAAAATATAGAATATACACTACGGAATGCAGAATATAGTATATAGAATGAAGAACACAAATTGTAGAATATAGGATGGAGAATATAGAACCCAGAATTTAGAACATGGAATGTAGAAGACAGAATTTAGAATATAGAATACAAAATACTGAATATAGAATTTAGAATACAGAAAGTAGAACACAGAATACAGAATATAGAAAAGACAGTATACAACATGGAATGCAGAACACAGAATTTAGAATATAGAATATAGAATACTGAATATAGAATTTTGATAATAGTAGGTTGAACACAGAATATATAATGTAGAATACGGAATGCAGAATATAGAATACAGAATATAGAATGTAGAACACAGAATATAAAATTTGGAAAACTGAATATAGAACCCAGAATTTAAACATGGAATGCAGAACACATAATTTAGAATATAGAATACAGAACGCTGAATATAGGATTTAGACTATAGAATGTGGAACACAGGATATAGAATATAGAAAAGAGGATATAGAAACCAGAATTTAGTACATGGAATGCAGAACAGAGAATTTAGAATATAGAATACGGAATGCTGAATATAGAATTTAGAATATAGAATGTAGAACACAGAAAATAGTATATAGTATACGGAATGCAAAATATTGTATGTAAAATCTAGAATAAAAAAAACAATATTGAATATAGAATAGAGAATGTAGAAACCAGAAGTTAGAACAAGAAATGCAGAACACAGAATTTAGAATATAGAATACTAAATACAGAATATATAATTAAGAATATATAAAGTAGAACACAGAATATAGAATAGAGAATTTAGAACATGGAATGCAGAACACAGAATTTAGATTATTGAATACATAATACTGAATATAGAATTTAGCATAGAGTATGTTGAACACAGAATTAAAATATGGAAAACAAATTATAGAACCCAGAATTTAGAACTTGGAATGCAGAACGCAGAATTAAGTGTATAGAATGCAGAAAAATGAATATAGAATTTAGAATATAGAATGTAGAACACAGTATATAGAAAATAGAATATACAATAGAGAGTAGAGTATCGAGAATTTACAACATGTGATGTAGAACACAGAATTTAGAATATAGAATACATTAAACTGAATATAGAATATAGAATATAGTTTGAAGAACACAGAATTTAGTATATGGAATACAGAATGCTGAATATAATATTTACATTATAGAATGAGAACACAGAATACAGAAAATAGAAAAGAGAATATAGAACCCAGAATTTAGAACATGGAATGCACAACACAAAATTTAGAATATAATATACGGAATACGTTATAAACAAATAAAAATTCTATGTAGGACACAGAATATAGAATATAAAATACATAATACTGAAAAAATAATTTAGAATATATAATGTAGAAAACAGAATAAAAAAAATAGCTTAGAAAATATTGAAGCCAGAATTTGGAACATGGAAAGCAGAACTCAGAATTTAGAATATAGATTACAGCATACTGAATATACAATTTAGAATATAGAATGCAGAACACAGAATATAGAATATAGATTAAATAATACTGAATATAGAATTTAGAATATAGAATGCAGAAAACAGAATTTATAATATAGAATACAAAAAGCTGAATATAGTATATAGAATATAGAATGTAGAACACAGTGTATAGAATATTGAATATAGATTATTGATCCCAGAATTTAGAACATGGAATGCAGAACACAGAATTTAGAATATAGCATACGGAATTCTGTATACAGAATTTAGAATATAGAATGTAGAACACAGAATATTGTATATAGAATACGGAATGCAGAGAATAGAATACAGAATATAGAATGTAGAAAACAGAATATAGAATATGGAATGCAGAACACAGAATTAAGAATATATAATACAGAATACTTAATAAGCAATTAAAAAATTGAATGTAGAAGACAGAATATACAATATAAAATACATAATACTGAATATATAATTTAGAATATAGAATGCAGAAAACAGAATAAAAAATTTAGCTTAGAGAATATTGAAGACTGATTTTGGAATATGGATAGCAGAACTCAGAATTTGGAATATAGAATACAGAATACTGAATATACAATTTAGAATATAGAATGTAGAAAACAGAATTTAGAATATAGAATAAAGAATATTGAATATAGAATTTAGAATATAGAATGTAGAATACAGAATATAGAATGTAGAATACAGAATATAGAATGTAGAATACAGAATAAAGAATCCAGAATAAAGAACGTGCTATGCAGAACACAGAATTTAGAATATAGATTAAATAATACTGAATATAGAATTTAGAATATAGAATGTAGAACACAGAATATATAATACAGAATACAGAAAGCTGAATATAGTATTTAGAATATTGAGTGTAGAACACAGAATATAGAATATAGAATATTGATTATAGATCCCAGAATTTAGAACATGGAATGCAGAAAACAGAATTTAGATTATAGAATGAAGAACACAGATTATAGAATGTAGAATAGAGAATATAGAACCCAGAATTTAGAACATTGAATGAAGAACACAGAATTATGAATTTAGAATACAGAATACTGAATATAGAATTTAGAATATAGAATGTACAAGACAAAATACAGAATATACACTACGGAATGCAGAATATAGTATATAGAATGAAGAACACAAATAATAGAATATAGAATGTAGAATATAGAACCCAGAATTTAGAACATGGAATGTAGAACACAGAATTTAGAATATAGTATACAGAATACTGAATATAGAATTTAGAATATAGAATGTAGAACACAGAGTATAGAATATAGAATACGGAATGCTGAAAATAGAATACAGAATATAGAATATAGAACACACAATTTAGAATATGGAAAACAGAATACACAACCCAGAATTTAGGACATGGAATGCAGAACACAGAATTTAGAATATACAATACAGAACACTGAATATAGAATTAAGATTACAGATTGTAGAACACAGAATATAGAATATAGAATACGGAATGCAGAATAAAGAATGTAGAATATAGAATGGAGTACACAAAATAAAGAATATACAGTAGAGAATAGAAAAGACAGAATTTAGATCATGGAATGCAGAAAACAGAATTTAGAATATAGAATAAAGAATACTGAATATAGAATTTAGAATATAGAATGAAGAACACAGAATATAAAATATAGAATAGAGAATATAGAACCCAGATATAGAAAATGGAATGAAGGACACAGAATTATGAATTTAGAATACAGAATACTGAATATAGAATTTAGAATACAGAATGTACAACACAAAATATAAAATATAGACTACGGAATGCAGAAATTAGTATGTAGAATGAAGAACACAAATTTTAGAATTTAGAATAGAGAATATAGAACCCAGAATTTAGAAATGGAATGCAGAAAAAAGAGTTAATAATATAGAATACAAAATACTGAATATAGAATTTAGAATACAGAAAGAAGAACGCAGAATACAGAATATAAAAAGACAATTTACAACATGGAATGCAGAACACAGAATTTAGAATATAGAATACAGAATACTGAATATAGAATTTTGATATTAGTAGGTTGAACACAGAATATATAATGTAGAATATGGAATGCAGAATATTGAATACAGAATATAGAATGTAGAACACAAAATATAAAATTTGGAAAACTAAATATAGAACCCAGAAATTAAACATGCAATGCAGAACACATATTTTAGAATATAGAATACAGAACGCTGAATATAGGATTTAGACTACAGAATGTGGAAGACAGGATATAGAATATAGAAAAGAGGATATAGAAACCAGAATTTAGCACATGGAATGCAGAACAGAGAATTTAGAATATAGAATACGGAATGCTGAATATAGAATTTAGAATATAGAATGTAGAACACAGAATATAGAATATAGTATACGGAATGCAAAATATTGTATGTAAAATCTAGAATGAAACACACACGATATTGAATATAGAATAGAGAATGTAGAAACCAGAAGTTAGAAAATGGAATGCAGAACACAGAATTTAGAATTACGAATACAGAATACTGGATAAAGAATTTAGATCATGGAATGCATAGCACAGAATTTATAATATAGAATACTGAAAACTAAATATAGGATTTAGAACATGGTATCCAGAACACAGAATTTAGAGTATAGAATACATTTTACTGAATATAGAATTTAGAACATAGATGCAGAACACAGAATTTAGAATATAGAATAAATAATACTGAATATAGAATTTAGAATATAGAATGTAGAACACAGAGTATAGAATATAGAATACGGAATACTGAATAAAGAAATTAGAATATAGAATGAAGAACACAGAATATAGAATATAGAATAAGAAAAGCAGAATATAGAATACAGAATATAGAATGTAGAACACAGAAAATAGAATATGGAAAACAAAATATAGAACCCAGAATTTAGATCATGGAATGCAGAACACAGATTATACAATATGGAAAACAGAATAGACAACCCACTATTTACAACATGGAATGCAGAACACAGAATTTAGAATTTATAATACAGAATACTGAATATAGAATTTAGAACATAGAATGCGGAACACAGAATTTAGAATATAGAATACAGAATACTGAATATAGGATTTAGAACATGGAATGCAGAACCCAGAATTTAGAAAATAGAATAAAGAATACTGAATATAAAATTTAGAATATAGAATGTAGAACACAAAATATAGAATATAGAATACATAATGCAGAATATAGTATACAGAATATAGAAATTAGAACACAGAATATAAAATATGGAAACAGAAAACAGAACCCCGAAATTTGAACATGGTATGCAGAACACTGAATTTACAATATACAATACAGAATACTGATTATAGAATTTAGAATATTGAATGTAGAGCACAGAATATAGAATATAGAAAAGACAATATAGAACACAGAATTTAGAACATGGAATGCAGAACACAGAATTTAGAATATAGAATACAGAATACTGAATATAGAATTTGGATAATAGAATGAAGAACACAGAATATAGAGTATAGAATACGGAATGCAGAATATAGAATACAGAATATAGAATATAGAACACAGAATATAGAATATGGAAAACAGAATACAAAACCCAGAATTTAGAACATAGAATGCAGAACACAGAATGTAGAATATTGAATACAGAATACAGAATATAGAATTTAGAAAGTAGATGTAGAACACAGAATATAGAATATAAATACAGAATGCAGAATATAGAATGCAGTATAAAGAACTAAGAACACAAAATATAGAATATATAAAAGAGAATTTAGAACCCAGAATTTAAAAATTGAATCAGAACACAGAATTTAGATTATAGAATACAGAATACTGAATATAGAATTTAGAATATAGAATGTAGAAAACATAATATAGAATATATAACACGGAATGAAGAATATAGAACGTACAATATAGAATGAAGAACAAAAAATATAGAATATATAATAGAGAATATAGAACCCAGAATTTAGAACATGGAATTCAAAGCACAGAAATTAGAATATAGAATAAAAGATAATGAATATAGAATTTTGAATATAGAATGTAGAACACAGTATATAGAATATAGAATACGGAATGCAGAATATAGAATGTAGAATATAGAATGAAGAACACAGAATATAGAATATAGAATAGAGAATAGAGAACCCAGAATTTAGAACACGGAATGAACAATACAGAATATTGAATATAGAATATAGAATTTAGAATATAGCATGTAGAACACAGAATTTTGAATATAGAATTGAGAATACTAAATATAGAATTTAGAATATTGAATGTCGAACACAGAATATAGAATATAGAAAAGAGATTATAGAATCCAGAATTAAGAACACGGAATAAAGAACACAGAATTTAGAATATAGATTATAGAATTTAGAATATAGAATGTCGAACACAAAATATACAATATTGAATACATAATGCCGAATATATTATACAGAATATAGAATTTAGAACACAGAATGTAAAATATGGAAACAGAATACAGAATCCCGAAATACGAACATGGTATGCAGAACACAGAATTTAGAATATAGAATAGAGAATACTGAATATAGAATTTAGAATATTGAATGAAGGACACAGAATATAGAATATGGAAAATAAAATATAGAACACAGAATATAGAACATGAAATGTAGAACACAGAATTTAGTACTTAGAATAAAGAATACTGAATGTAGAATTAAGAATATACAATGCAGAACATAGAATATAGAATATATACTACGGAATAAGGAATATAGAATTTAGAATATAGAATGTAGAACACAAATATATAATATAGAATACGGAGTGCAGAATAAAGAAAGTAGAAATAAGAAGGGAGTTCACAAAATATAGAATATAGACTGGAGAATATAGAAGCCAGGATTTAGAACATAAAATACAGAACACAGAATTTAGAATATATAAAACAGAATACTGAAAATAGAATTTAGAATATAGAATGTAGAACACAGAATATACAATATAGACCACTGAATGCAGAATATAGGATATAGAATATAGAATGAAGAATACAAATTATAGAATACAGAATAGAGAATATAGAACACAGAATTTTGAACACGGTATGCAGAACACAGAATTTAGAATAAAGAATATAGAATTTAGAATACAGAATTTAGAAAACAGCATTTAGAATATACAATACAGAATACTACATATAGAATTTGGAAAATAAAATTTAGAACACAGAATATACATTGTAGAATACGGAATGCAGAATACAGAATACAGAATATAGAATATAGAACACTGAATCTAGAATATGGAAAAAAGAATATAGAACACACAATTTAGAACATGGAATGCAGAACACAGAATTTAGAAAATAAGTACAGAATACTGAATATAGGATATAGAACACAGGATATAGAATATAGAATACGGAATGCAGAATATAGAATACCAAATATAGAATATAGAAAACAAAATATAAAATATGGAATACAGAATACATAACCCAGAATTTAGAATATGAAATGCAGAACAGAGAATTTGGAATATAAAATACAGAATTTAGAATATAGAATGTAGAATATAGAATGAAGAACACACAATATAGGATAGAGAATATAGAAAACAGAATTTAGAACACGGAATGAAGAACACAGAATTTTGAATATAGAATATAGAATTTACAATATACAATGTAGAACACAGAATTTTGAATATAGAATAGAGAATACTGAATATAGAATTTAGAGTACAGAATGTAGAACACAGAATATAGATTAAAGAATACGGAATGCAGAATATAGAATACAGAATATAGAATGTAGAAAACAGAATATAGAATACGGAAAAGAGAATACAGAACCCAGAATTTAGAACATGGAATGCAGAACACAGAATATAGAATATAGAATACAGAATACTGAATATAGAATTTAGAACATAGAATGCAGAACACAGAATTTAGAATATAGAATACAGAATACTGAATATTGAATTTAGAACATGGAATGCAGAACACAGAATTTAGAATGTAGAACACAGAAATACAATTTAGAATACAGAATGCAGAATATTGAATACAGAATATAGAATGTACAACACAAAATATAAAATATGTAAAACAAAATACAGAACCCAGAATTTAAAACATGGATTGCAGAACACAGAATTTAGAAAATAGAATACAGAATACTTAATATAGAGTTTAGAACATAGAATGCAGAACCCAGAATTTAGAATAGAGAATACAGAATACTGAATATAGAATTTAGAACATGGAATGCAGAACACAGAATTTAGAATATTGAATACAGAAAAATGAATATAGAATTTAGAATATAAAATGTAGAATACAGAATATAGAATGTAGAATACAAAATACTGAATATAGAATTTAGAATATAGAATATAGAACAAACAATATAGAATATAAAATACGGATGGCAGAATATAGGACGTAGAATATAGAATGAACGACCCAAATATATAATATAGAATAGAGAATATAGAAACCACAATTTAGAAATGGAATGCAGAACAGAGAATTTATACTATAGAATACAGAATACTGAATATAGATTTTAGAATATAGAATGTAGAACATAGAATATAGAATATAGGATACGGAATGCAGAATATACTATGTAGAATATAGAATGAAGAACACAAATATAGAATATATAATAGAGAGTATAGGACACAGAACTTAGAACATGGAATGATGGACAGAGAATTAAGTATATAGAATACAGAATACTGAATATAGAATTTAGAATATAGAATGTAGAACACAGAATTAAGAATATAGAATACAGAATAATGAATATAGAATTTAGAATATAGAATATAGAACACAGAATATAGAATATAGTATAGAAAATATAGAACCCAGAATTTAGAACATGGAATGCAGAACACAGAATTTAGAATATAGAATTCAGAATACTGAATATAGAATTTAGAATATAGAATGTTGAAAACATAATAAAGAATATAAAACACGGAATGCAGAATATAGAACGTACAATATAGAATGTAAACAAAAAATATAGAAATGAATAGAGAATATAGAACCCAGAATTAAGAAATGGAGTGCAGAACAAAGAATTTAGAATATACAATACAGAAGACTGAATATAGTTTTTAGAATATAGAATGTAGAACACAGAATATAGAATATAGTATACGGAATGCAGAACATGGTATGTAGAATATGGAATGAAAAACCCAATGTATAGAATAGAGAATAGAGAATAGAGAACACAGAATTTAGAACATGGATGTAGAACACAAAATTTAGAATATAGAATTCAGAATACTGAATATAGAATTTAGAATATAGAATATGCAACTCAGAAAATAGAATAGAGAATATAGAAACCAGAATTTAGAAAATGGAATGCGGGACACAGAATTTAGAATATAGAATACAGAAACCTCAATATACAATTCAGAATATAGAATGTAGAACACAGCATATATAATATAGAATAGAGAATATAGAAGCCAAAATTTAGAACATGGAATGCAGAACACAGAATTTAGAATATAGAATACAGAATACTGAATATAGAATATAGAATATAGAATGTAGAACACAGAATTTAGAATATAGAACACAGAATACTGAATTTAGTATTTAGAATATAGTGGAGAACACAGAATATAGAATATAGGATAAAGTTTATAGAACCCTGAATTTGGAACATGGAATGCAGAACACAGAATTTAGAATATAGAATACAGAATACTGGATATACAATATAGAATATAGAATGTAGAACACAGAATTTAGAATATAGAACATGGAATGCAGAATATAGAATACAGAATATAGAATGTAGAACACAGAATTTAGAATATGGAAAACAGAATACAGAACCCAGAATTGACAACATGGAATGCAGAACACAGAATTAAGAATATAGAATACAGAACACTGAAATAAGAATTTAGAATATAGAATGTAGAACACAGAATATAGAATATAGAATACGGAATGCAGAATATAGAATACAGAATATACAATTTAGAACACAGTATATAGAATATGGAAAACAGAATACAGTAAACTGAATTAAGAAAATGGAATGCAGAACACAGAAAGTAGAATGTAGATTATTTAAACTGAATATAGAATTTAGAACATGGAATGCAAAATCAAAATTTAAAATATAGAATAAAGAATACTGAATATAGATTTTAGACCATGGAATGCAGAACCCAGAGTATAGAATATAGAATACGTAATACTGAATAAAGAATTTAGAATATAAAATGTAGAACACAGAGTATAGAATATAGAATACGGAACACTGAATATAGAATATAGAATATAGATTGTAGAACACAGAATTTAGAATATAGAATACAGAATGCTGAATATAAAATTTACAATATAGAATGTAGAACACAGAATATAGAAAATAGAAAAGAGAATATAGAACACAGAATTTAGAACATAATATACGGAATATTTTATAAACAATTAAAAAATTCTATGTAGGACATAGAATATAGAATATA
Organism: Vicugna pacos; assembly: GCF_048564905.1. NCBI lineage: Eukaryota > Metazoa > Chordata > Mammalia > Artiodactyla > Camelidae > Vicugna > Vicugna pacos. The sequence continues at coordinate 163,129 of NW_027328737.1, forward strand.
AAATACATAATACTGAATAAATAATTTAGAATATATAATGTAGAAAACAGAAAAAAAAATAGCATGGAAAATATTGAAGCCAGATTTTGGAACATGGAAAGCAGAACGCAGATTTTAGAACATAGAATACAGCATATTGAATATGCAATTTAGAATATAGAATGTAAACACAGAATTTAGAATATAGAATACAGAATACTGAAAATAGAATTTATAATATAGAATGTAGCACACAGAATGTAGTATATACAATAGTGAATATAAAACGCAGAATTTAGAACATGGAATGCAGAACACAGAATTTAGAAAATAAAACACAGAATACTGAATATAGAATTTCGAACACAGAATATAGAATATAGAATATGGAATGCAGAATATTGAATACCAAATATAGACTATAGAACACAAAATATAGAATATGAAATACAGAATACAGAACCCAAAGTTTAGAACATACAATGCAGAACACAGAATTTGGAATATACAATACAGAATACTGAATATAGAAATTAGAGTATAAAATGTAGAACACAGAATATAGAATATAGAATACGGAATGCAGAATATAGAATACAGAATATAGAATGAAGAACACAGAATATATAATACGGCATAAATAATATACAATATAGAATATAGAATGAAGAACACAGTATATAGAATATGGAAAACAATACAGAACCCAGAATTTAGAACATGGAATGCAGAACACAGATTTTAGAATATAATATACAGAATAATGAATATAGAATTTAGAAAATAGAATGCAGAATACAGAATTTAGAATATAGAATGCACAGTACTGAATATAGAATTTATAAAAAGGAAAGAAGAACACAGAATTTAGAATATAGAATACAGAATCGTGAATATAGAATTTAGAATATAGAATGTAAACACAGAATATAGAATAGAGAATAGAGAACCCAGAATTTAGTACATGGAATGAAGAACACACAAATTAGAATATAGAATACAAAATACTGAATATAGAATTTAGAATATAGAATATAGAACAAACAATATAGAATATAAAATATGGATGGCAGAATATAGGACGTAGAATATAGAATGAACGACCAAAATATATAATATAGAATAGAGAATATAGAAACCACAATTTAGAAATGGAATGCAGAAGAGAGAATTTATACTATAGAATACAGAATACTGAATATAGATTTTAGAATTTAGAATGTAGAACATAAAATATAGAATATAGGATACGGAATGCAGAATATACTATGTAGAATATAGAATGAAGAACACAAATATAGAATATATAATAGAGAGTATAGGACCCAGAACTTAGAACATGGAATGAAGAACAGAGAATTAAGAATATAGAATACAGAATACTGAATATAGAATTTAGAATATAGAATGTAGAACACAGAATTAAGAATATAGAATACAGAATAATGAGTATAGAATTTAGAATATACAATATAGAACACAGAATTTAGAATATAGTATAGAAAATATAGAACCCAGAATTTAGAACACGGATGTAGAACAAAAATTTAGAATATAGAATTCAGAATACTGAATATAGAATTTAGAATATAGAATATACAACTCAGAAAATAGAATAGAGGATATAGAAACCAGAATTTAGAGCATGTAATGCAGAACACAGAATTTAGAATATAGAATACAGACCACTGAATATAGAATTTAGAATATAGAAGGTAGAACACAGAGTTCAGAATATAGAATACGGAATACAGAATATAGAATTTAGAATATAGAATGTAAAACACAATATATAGAGTATGGAATACGGAATGCAGAATATAGAATACAGAATATAGAATGTAGAACACAGATTATAAAATATGGAAAACAGAATAGACAACCCAGTATTTACAACATGGAATGCAGAACACAGAATTTAGAATTTATAATACAGAATACGGAATATAGAATTTAGAACATAGAATGCGGAACACAGAATTTAGAATATAGAATACAGAATACTGAATATAGGATTTAGAACATGGAATGCAGAACCCAGAATTAAGAAAATAGAATAAAGTATACTGAATATAAAATTTAGAATATAGAATGTAGAACACAAAATATAGAATATAGAATACATAATGCAGAATATATTATACAGAATATAGAAATTAGAACGCAGAATATAAAATATGGAAACACAATACAGAACACCGAAATTTGAACATGGAATGCAGAACACAAAATTTAGAATATACAATACAGAATACTGAATATAGAATTTAGAATATTGAATGTAGAACACAGAATATAGAATATAGAAAAGACAATATAGAACACAGAATTTAGAACATGGAATGCAGAACACAGGATATAGAAAATAGAATAAAGAATACTGAATATAGAATTTGGATATTAGAATGAAGAACACAGAATATAGAGTATAGAATATGGAATGCAGAATATAGAATACAGAATATAGAATATGGAACACAGAATATAGAATATGGAAAACAGAATACAGAACCCAGAATTTAGAACATAGAATGCAGAACACAGAATGTAGAATATTGAATACAGAATACAGAATATAGAATTTAGAAAGTAGATGTAGAACACAGAATACAGAACATAAATACAGAATGCAGAATATAGAATGCAGAATAAAGAACTAAGAACACAAAATATAGAATATATAAAAGAGAATTTAGAACCCAGAATTTAAAAATTGAATCAGAACACAGAATTTAGATTATAGAATACAGAATACTGAATATAGAATTTAGAATATAGAATGTAGGAAACATAATATAGAATATATAACACGGAATGCAGAATATAGAACGTACAATATAAAATGAAGAACAAAAAATATAGAATATATAATAGAGAATATAGAACCCAGAATTTAGAACATGGAATTCAAAGCACAGAATTTAGAATATAGAATACAATATAATGAAAATAGAATTTTGAATATAGAATGTAGAACACAGTATATAGAATATAGAATACGGAATGCAGAATATAGAATGTAGAATAAAGAATGAAGAACACAGTATATAGAATATAGAATAGAGAATATAGAACCCAGAATTTAGAACACGGAATGAAGAATACAGAATTTTGAATATAGAATATAGAATTTAGAATATAGCATGTAGAACACAGAATTTTGAATATAGAATTGAGAATACTAAATATAGAATTTAGAATATTGAATGTCGAACACAGAATATAGAATATAGAGAAGAGATTATAGAACCCAGAATTAAGAACACGGAATAAAGAACACAGAATTTAGAATATAGATTATAGAATTTAGAATATAGAATGTAGAACACAAAATATACAATATTGAATACATAATGCAGAATATATTATACAGAATATAGAATTTAGAACACAGAATGTAAAATATGGAAACAGAATAAAGAATCCCGAAATACGAACATGGTATGCAGAACACAGAATTTAGAATATAGAATAGAGAATACTGAATATAGAATTTAGAATATTGAATGAAGGACACAGAATATAGAATATAGAAAAGAGAATACAGAACACAGAATTTAGAACATGAAATGCAGAACACAGAATTTAGTATTTAGAATACAGTTTACTGAATGTAGAATTTAGAATATACAATGCAGAACATAGAATATAGAATATATACTACGGAATAAGGAATATAGAATTTAGAATATACAATGTAGAACACAGAATATATAATATAGAATATGGAATGCAGAATAAAGAATGTAGAAATAAGAATGGAGTTCACAAAATATAGAATATAGACTGGAGAATATAGAAGCCAGAATTTAGAACATAGAATACAGAACACAGAATTTAGAATATATAAAACAGAATACTGAATATAGAATTTAGAATATAGAATGTAGAACACAGAATATACAATATAGACGACTGAATGCAGAATATAGGATATAGAATATAGAATGAAGAACACAAATTATAGAATACAGAATAGAGAATATAGAACACAGAATTTTGAACACGGTATGCAGAACACAGAATTTAGAATAAAGAATATAGAATTTAGAATACAGAATTTTGAAAAGAGCATATAGAATATACAATACAGAATACTACATATAGAATTTGGAAAATAAAATTTAGAACACAGAATATACATTGTAGAATACGGAATGCAGAATACAGAATACAGAATATAGAATATAGAACACTGAATCTAGAATATGGAAAAAAGAATATAGAACACAGAATTTAGAGCTTTCAATGCAGAACACAGACTTAAGACTATAGAATACACATTAATTAATATAGATTTTAGAATATAGAATGTAGAACACAGTATATAGAATATAGAATATACAATAGAGAGTATAGTATCGAGAAATTAGAACATGTGATGCAGAACACAGAATTTAGAATATAGAAGACATTATACTGAATATAGAATATAAAATATAGAATGTAGAACACAGAATTTAGAATATAGAATACAGAATGCTGAATATAAAATTTAGAATATAGAATGTAGAACACAGAATATACAATATAGACAACTGAATGCAGAATATAGGATATAGAATATAGAATGAAGAACACAAATTATAGAATACAGAATAGAGAATATAGAACACAGAATTTTGAACACGGTATGCAGAACACAGAATTTAGAATAAAGAATATAGAATTTAGAATACAGAATTTAGAAAAGAGCATATAGAATATACAATACAGAATACTACATATAGAATTTGGAAAATAAAATTTAGAACCAGAATATACATTGTAGAATACGGAATGCAGAATACAGAATACAGAATATAGAATATAGAACACTGAATCTAGAATATGGAAAAAAGAATATAAAACACAGAATTTAGAGCTTTGAATGCAGAACACAGAATTAAGACTATAGAATACACATTAATTAATATAGATTTTAGAATATAGAATGTAGAACACAGTATATAGAATATAGAATATACAATAGAGAGTATAGTATCGAGAATTTAGAACATGTGATGCAGAACACAGAATTTAGAATATAGAAGACATTATACTGAATATAGAATATAGAATATAGAATGTAGAACACAGAATATAGAAAATAGAAAAGAGAATATAGAACACAGAATTTAGAACATAATATACGGAATATTTTATAAACAATTAAAAAATTCTATGTAGGACATAGAATATAGAATATAAAATACATAATACTGAATAAATAATTTAGAATATATAATATAGAAAACAGAAAATAAAATAGCAAGGAAAATATTGAAGCCAGATTTTGGAACATGGAAAGCAGAACTCAGAATTTAGAATATAGAATACAGCATACTGAATATGCAATTTAGAATATAGAATGTAAACACAGAATTTAGAATATAGAATACAGAATACTGAATATAGTATTTATAATATAGAATAAAGCACACAGAATGTAGTATATACAAGAGGGAATATAAAACCAAGAATTTAGAACATGAAATTCAGCACACAGAATTTAGAAAATAAAACACAGAATACAGAATATAGAATTTAGAACACAGGATATAGAATATAGAATACGGAATGCAGAATATTGAATACCAAATATAGACTATAGAACACAAAATATAGAATATGGAATACAGAATACAGAACCCAAAGTTTAGAACATACAATGCAGAACACAGAATTTGGAATATACAATACAGAATACTGAATATAGTATTTAGAGTATAAAATGTAGAACACAGAATATAGAATATAGAATACGGAATGCAGAATATAGAATACAGAATATAGAATGAAGAACACAGAATATATTATACGGCATAAATAATATACAATACAGAATATAGAATGAAGAACACAGTATATAGAATATGGAAAACAATACAGAACCCAGAATTTAGAACATGGAAGGCAGAACACAGATTTTAGAATATAATATACAGAATAATGAATATAGAATTTAGAAAATAGAATGCAGAACACAGAATTTAGAATATAGAATGCACAGTACTGAATATAGAATTTATAAAAAGGAAAGCAGAACACAGAGTTTAGAATATAGAATACAGAATACTGAACATAGAATTTAGAAAATAGAATGTAAACACAGAATAGAGAATAGAGAATAGAGAACCCAGAATTTAGTACATGGAATGCAGAACACACAAATTAGAATATAGAATACAAAATACTGAATATAGAATTTAGAATATAGAATATAGAACAAACAATATAGAATATAAAATACGGATGGCAGAATATAGGACGTAGAATATAGAATGAACGACCCAAATATATAATATAGAATAGAGAATATAGAAACCACAATTTAGAAATGGAATGCAGAACAGAGAATTTATACTATAGAATACAGAATACTGAATATAGATTTTAGAATATAGAATGTAGAACATAGAATATAGAATATAGGATACGGAATGCAGAATATACTATGTAGAATATAGAATGAAGAACACAAATATAGAATATATAATAGAGAGTATAGGACACAGAACTTAGAACATGGAATGATGGACAGAGAATTAAGTATATAGAATACAGAATACTGAATATAGAATTTAGAATATAGAATGTAGAACACAGAATTAAGAATATAGAATACAGAATAATGAATATAGAATTTAGAATATAGAATATAGAACACAGAATATAGAATATAGTATAGAAAATATAGAACCCAGAATTTAGAACATGGAATGCAGAACACAGAATTTAGAATATAGAATTCAGAATACTGAATATAGAATTTAGAATATAGAATGTTGAAAACATAATAAAGAATATAAAACACGGAATGCAGAATATAGAACGTACAATATAGAATGTAAACAAAAAATATAGAAATGAATAGAGAATATAGAACCCAGAATTAAGAAATGGAGTGCAGAACAAAGAATTTAGAATATACAATACAGAAGACTGAATATAGTTTTTAGAATATAGAATGTAGAACACAGAATATAGAATATAGTATACGGAATGCAGAACATGGTATGTAGAATATGGAATGAAAAACCCAATGTATAGAATAGAGAATAGAGAATAGAGAACACAGAATTTAGAACATGGATGTAGAACACAAAATTTAGAATATAGAATTCAGAATACTGAATATAGAATTTAGAATATAGAATATGCAACTCAGAAAATAGAATAGAGAATATAGAAACCAGAATTTAGAAAATGGAATGCGGGACACAGAATTTAGAATATAGAATACAGAAACCTCAATATACAATTCAGAATATAGAATGTAGAACACAGCATATATAATATAGAATAGAGAATATAGAAGCCAAAATTTAGAACATGGAATGCAGAACACAGAATTTAGAATATAGAATACAGAATACTGAATATAGAATATAGAATATAGAATGTAGAACACAGAATTTAGAATATAGAACACAGAATACTGAATTTAGTATTTAGAATATAGTGGAGAACACAGAATATAGAATATAGGATAAAGTTTATAGAACCCTGAATTTGGAACATGGAATGCAGAACACAGAATTTAGAATATAGAATACAGAATACTGGATATACAATATAGAATATAGAATGTAGAACACAGAATTTAGAATATAGAACATGGAATGCAGAATATAGAATACAGAATATAGAATGTAGAACACAGAATTTAGAATATGGAAAACAGAATACAGAACCCAGAATTGACAACATGGAATGCAGAACACAGAATTAAGAATATAGAATACAGAACACTGAAATAAGAATTTAGAATATAGAATGTAGAACACAGAATATAGAATATAGAATACGGAATGCAGAATATAGAATACAGAATATACAATTTAGAACACAGTATATAGAATATGGAAAACAGAATACAGTAAACTGAATTAAGAAAATGGAATGCAGAACACAGAAAGTAGAATGTAGATTATTTAAACTGAATATAGAATTTAGAACATGGAATGCAAAATCAAAATTTAAAATATAGAATAAAGAATACTGAATATAGATTTTAGACCATGGAATGCAGAACCCAGAGTATAGAATATAGAATACGTAATACTGAATAAAGAATTTAGAATATAAAATGTAGAACACAGAGTATAGAATATAGAATACGGAACACTGAATATAGAATATAGAATATAGATTGTAGAACACAGAATTTAGAATATAGAATACAGAATGCTGAATATAAAATTTACAATATAGAATGTAGAACACAGAATATAGAAAATAGAAAAGAGAATATAGAACACAGAATTTAGAACATAATATACGGAATATTTTATAAACAATTAAAAAATTCTATGTAGGACATAGAATATAGAATATAAAATACATAATACTGAATAAATAATTTAGAATATATAATGTAGAAAACAGAAAAAAAAATAGCATGGAAAATATTGAAGCCAGATTTTGGAACATGGAAAGCAGAACGCAGATTTTAGAACATAGAATACAGCATATTGAATATGCAATTTAGAATATAGAATGTAAACACAGAATTTAGAATATAGAATACAGAATACTGAAAATAGAATTTATAATATAGAATGTAGCACACAGAATGTAGTATATACAATAGTGAATATAAAACGCAGAATTTAGAACATGGAATGCAGAACACAGAATTTAGAAAATAAAACACAGAATACTGAATATAGAATTTCGAACACAGAATATAGAATATAGAATATGGAATGCAGAATATTGAATACCAAATATAGACTATAGAACACAAAATATAGAATATGAAATACAGAATACAGAACCCAAAGTTTAGAACATACAATGCAGAACACAGAATTTGGAATATACAATACAGAATACTGAATATAGAAATTAGAGTATAAAATGTAGAACACAGAATATAGAATATAGAATACGGAATGCAGAATATAGAATACAGAATATAGAATGAAGAACACAGAATATATAATACGGCATAAATAATATACAATATAGAATATAGAATGAAGAACACAGTATATAGAATATGGAAAACAATACAGAACCCAGAATTTAGAACATGGAATGCAGAACACAGATTTTAGAATATAATATACAGAATAATGAATATAGAATTTAGAAAATAGAATGCAGAATACAGAATTTAGAATATAGAATGCACAGTACTGAATATAGAATTTATAAAAAGGAAAGAAGAACACAGAATTTAGAATATAGAATACAGAATCGTGAATATAGAATTTAGAATATAGAATGTAAACACAGAATATAGAATAGAGAATAGAGAACCCAGAATTTAGTACATGGAATGAAGAACACACAAATTAGAATATAGAATACAAAATACTGAATATAGAATTTAGAATATAGAATATAGAACAAACAATATAGAATATAAAATATGGATGGCAGAATATAGGACGTAGAATATAGAATGAACGACCAAAATATATAATATAGAATAGAGAATATAGAAACCACAATTTAGAAATGGAATGCAGAAGAGAGAATTTATACTATAGAATACAGAATACTGAATATAGATTTTAGAATTTAGAATGTAGAACATAAAATATAGAATATAGGATACGGAATGCAGAATATACTATGTAGAATATAGAATGAAGAACACAAATATAGAATATATAATAGAGAGTATAGGACCCAGAACTTAGAACATGGAATGAAGAACAGAGAATTAAGAATATAGAATACAGAATACTGAATATAGAATTTAGAATATAGAATGTAGAACACAGAATTAAGAATATAGAATACAGAATAATGAGTATAGAATTTAGAATATACAATATAGAACACAGAATTTAGAATATAGTATAGAAAATATAGAACCCAGAATTTAGAACACGGATGTAGAACAAAAATTTAGAATATAGAATTCAGAATACTGAATATAGAATTTAGAATATAGAATATACAACTCAGAAAATAGAATAGAGGATATAGAAACCAGAATTTAGAGCATGTAATGCAGAACACAGAATTTAGAATATAGAATACAGACCACTGAATATAGAATTTAGAATATAGAAGGTAGAACACAGAGTTCAGAATATAGAATACGGAATACAGAATATAGAATTTAGAATATAGAATGTAAAACACAATATATAGAGTATGGAATACGGAATGCAGAATATAGAATACAGAATATAGAATGTAGAACACAGATTATAAAATATGGAAAACAGAATAGACAACCCAGTATTTACAACATGGAATGCAGAACACAGAATTTAGAATTTATAATACAGAATACGGAATATAGAATTTAGAACATAGAATGCGGAACACAGAATTTAGAATATAGAATACAGAATACTGAATATAGGATTTAGAACATGGAATGCAGAACCCAGAATTAAGAAAATAGAATAAAGTATACTGAATATAAAATTTAGAATATAGAATGTAGAACACAAAATATAGAATATAGAATACATAATGCAGAATATATTATACAGAATATAGAAATTAGAACGCAGAATATAAAATATGGAAACACAATACAGAACACCGAAATTTGAACATGGAATGCAGAACACAAAATTTAGAATATACAATACAGAATACTGAATATAGAATTTAGAATATTGAATGTAGAACACAGAATATAGAATATAGAAAAGACAATATAGAACACAGAATTTAGAACATGGAATGCAGAACACAGGATATAGAAAATAGAATAAAGAATACTGAATATAGAATTTGGATATTAGAATGAAGAACACAGAATATAGAGTATAGAATATGGAATGCAGAATATAGAATACAGAATATAGAATATGGAACACAGAATATAGAATATGGAAAACAGAATACAGAACCCAGAATTTAGAACATAGAATGCAGAACACAGAATGTAGAATATTGAATACAGAATACAGAATATAGAATTTAGAAAGTAGATGTAGAACACAGAATACAGAACATAAATACAGAATGCAGAATATAGAATGCAGAATAAAGAACTAAGAACACAAAATATAGAATATATAAAAGAGAATTTAGAACCCAGAATTTAAAAATTGAATCAGAACACAGAATTTAGATTATAGAATACAGAATACTGAATATAGAATTTAGAATATAGAATGTAGGAAACATAATATAGAATATATAACACGGAATGCAGAATATAGAACGTACAATATAAAATGAAGAACAAAAAATATAGAATATATAATAGAGAATATAGAACCCAGAATTTAGAACATGGAATTCAAAGCACAGAATTTAGAATATAGAATACAATATAATGAAAATAGAATTTTGAATATAGAATGTAGAACACAGTATATAGAATATAGAATACGGAATGCAGAATATAGAATGTAGAATAAAGAATGAAGAACACAGTATATAGAATATAGAATAGAGAATATAGAACCCAGAATTTAGAACACGGAATGAAGAATACAGAATTTTGAATATAGAATATAGAATTTAGAATATAGCATGTAGAACACAGAATTTTGAATATAGAATTGAGAATACTAAATATAGAATTTAGAATATTGAATGTCGAACACAGAATATAGAATATAGAGAAGAGATTATAGAACCCAGAATTAAGAACACGGAATAAAGAACACAGAATTTAGAATATAGATTATAGAATTTAGAATATAGAATGTAGAACACAAAATATACAATATTGAATACATAATGCAGAATATATTATACAGAATATAGAATTTAGAACACAGAATGTAAAATATGGAAACAGAATAAAGAATCCCGAAATACGAACATGGTATGCAGAACACAGAATTTAGAATATAGAATAGAGAATACTGAATATAGAATTTAGAATATTGAATGAAGGACACAGAATATAGAATATAGAAAAGAGAATACAGAACACAGAATTTAGAACATGAAATGCAGAACACAGAATTTAGTATTTAGAATACAGTTTACTGAATGTAGAATTTAGAATATACAATGCAGAACATAGAATATAGAATATATACTACGGAATAAGGAATATAGAATTTAGAATATACAATGTAGAACACAGAATATATAATATAGAATATGGAATGCAGAATAAAGAATGTAGAAATAAGAATGGAGTTCACAAAATATAGAATATAGACTGGAGAATATAGAAGCCAGAATTTAGAACATAGAATACAGAACACAGAATTTAGAATATATAAAACAGAATACTGAATATAGAATTTAGAATATAGAATGTAGAACACAGAATATACAATATAGACGACTGAATGCAGAATATAGGATATAGAATATAGAATGAAGAACACAAATTATAGAATACAGAATAGAGAATATAGAACACAGAATTTTGAACACGGTATGCAGAACACAGAATTTAGAATAAAGAATATAGAATTTAGAATACAGAATTTTGAAAAGAGCATATAGAATATACAATACAGAATACTACATATAGAATTTGGAAAATAAAATTTAGAACACAGAATATACATTGTAGAATACGGAATGCAGAATACAGAATACAGAATATAGAATATAGAACACTGAATCTAGAATATGGAAAAAAGAATATAGAACACAGAATTTAGAGCTTTCAATGCAGAACACAGACTTAAGACTATAGAATACACATTAATTAATATAGATTTTAGAATATAGAATGTAGAACACAGTATATAGAATATAGAATATACAATAGAGAGTATAGTATCGAGAAATTAGAACATGTGATGCAGAACACAGAATTTAGAATATAGAAGACATTATACTGAATATAGAATATAAAATATAGAATGTAGAACACAGAATTTAGAATATAGAATACAGAATGCTGAATATAAAATTTAGAATATAGAATGTAGAACACAGAATATACAATATAGACAACTGAATGCAGAATATAGGATATAGAATATAGAATGAAGAACACAAATTATAGAATACAGAATAGAGAATATAGAACACAGAATTTTGAACACGGTATGCAGAACACAGAATTTAGAATAAAGAATATAGAATTTAGAATACAGAATTTAGAAAAGAGCATATAGAATATACAATACAGAATACTACATATAGAATTTGGAAAATAAAATTTAGAACACAGAATATACATTGTAGAATACGGAATGCAGAATACAGAATACAGAATATAGAATATAGAACACTGAATCTAGAATATGGAAAAAAGAATATAAAACACAGAATTTAGAGCTTTGAATGCAGAACACAGAATTAAGACTATAGAATACACATTAATTAATATAGATTTTAGAATATAGAATGTAGAACACAGTATATAGAATATAGAATATACAATAGAGAGTATAGTATCGAGAATTTAGAACATGTGATGCAGAACACAGAATTTAGAATATAGAAGACATTATACTGAATATAGAATATAGAATATAGAATGTAGAACACAGAATATAGAAAATAGAAAAGAGAATATAGAACACAGAATTTAGAACATAATATACGGAATATTTTATAAACAATTAAAAAATTCTATGTAGGACATAGAATATAGAATATAAAATACATAATACTGAATAAATAATTTAGAATATATAATATAGAAAACAGAAAATAAAATAGCAAGGAAAATATTGAAGCCAGATTTTGGAACATGGAAAGCAGAACTCAGAATTTAGAATATAGAATACAGCATACTGAATATGCAATTTAGAATATAGAATGTAAACACAGAATTTAGAATATAGAATACAGAATACTGAATATAGTATTTATAATATAGAATAAAGCACACAGAATGTAGTATATACAAGAGGGAATATAAAACCAAGAATTTAGAACATGAAATTCAGCACACAGAATTTAGAAAATAAAACACAGAATACAGAATATAGAATTTAGAACACAGGATATAGAATATAGAATACGGAATGCAGAATATTGAATACCAAATATAGACTATAGAACACAAAATATAGAATATGGAATACAGAATACAGAACCCAAAGTTTAGAACATACAATGCAGAACACAGAATTTGGAATATACAATACAGAATACTGAATATAGTATTTAGAGTATAAAATGTAGAACACAGAATATAGAATATAGAATACGGAATGCAGAATATAGAATACAGAATATAGAATGAAGAACACAGAATATATTATACGGCATAAATAATATACAATACAGAATATAGAATGAAGAACACAGTATATAGAATATGGAAAACAATACAGAACCCAGAATTTAGAACATGGAAGGCAGAACACAGATTTTAGAATATAATATACAGAATAATGAATATAGAATTTAGAAAATAGAATGCAGAACACAGAATTTAGAATATAGAATGCACAGTACTGAATATAGAATTTATAAAAAGGAAAGCAGAACACAGAGTTTAGAATATAGAATACAGAATACTGAACATAGAATTTAGAAAATAGAATGTAAACACAGAATAGAGAATAGAGAATAGAGAACCCAGAATTTAGTACATGGAATGCAGAACACACAAATTAGAATATAGAATACAAAATACTGAATATAGAATTTAGAATATAGAATATAGAACAAACAATATAGAATATAAAATACGGATGGCAGAATATAGGACGTAGAATATAGAATGAACGACCCAAATATATAATATAGAATAGAGAATATAGCAACCAGAATTTAGAAATGGAATGCAGAACAGAGAATTTAGAACATAGAATTCAGAAAACTGAATAAATATTTTAGAATATAGAATGTAGAACATAGAATATAGAATATAGGATACGGAATGCAGAATATACTATGTAGAATATAGAATGAAGAACACAAATATAGAATATATAATAGAGAGTATAGGACCCAGAACTTAGAACATGGAATGAAGAACAGAGAATTAAGAATATAGAAGACAGAATACTGAATATAGAATTTAGAATATAGAATGTAGAACACAGAATTAAGAATATAGAATACAGAATAATGAATATAGAATTTAGAATATAGAATATAGAACACAGAATATAGAATAAAGTAGAGAAAATATAGAACCCAGAATTTAGAACATGGAATGCAGAACACAGAATTTAGAATATAGAATTCAGAATACTGAATATAGAATTTAGAATATAGAATGTTGAAAACATAATATAGAATATAAAACACGGAATGCAGAATATAGAACGTACAATATAGAATGTAAACAAAAAATATAGAAATGAATAGAGAATATAGAAACCAGAATTAAGAAATGGAGTGCAGAACAAAGAATTTAGAATATACAATACAGAAGACTGAATATAGTTTTTAGAATATAGAATGTAGAACACAGAATATAGAATATAGAATACGGAATGCAGAATATGGTATGTAGAATGTGGAATGAAGGACACAATGTATAGAATATAGAATAGAGAATATAGAACCCAGAATTTAGAACACGGATGTAGAACACAAAATTTAGAATATAGAATTCAGAATACTGAATATAGAATTTAGAATATAGAATATACAACTCAGAAAATAGAATAGAGAATATAGAAACCAGAATTTAGAAAATGGAATGCAGGACACAGAATTTAGAATATAGAATACAGAAACCTCAATATACAATTCAGAATATAGAATGTAGAACACAGCATATAGAATATAGAATAGAGAATATAGAAGCCAAAATTTAGAGCATGTAATGCAGAACACAGAATTTAGAATATAGAATACAGACCACTGAATATATAATTTAGAATATAGAATGTAGAACACAGAGTTCAGGATATAGAATACGGAATACAGAATATAGAATTTAGAATATAGAATGTAAAACACAATATATAGATTATGGAATACGGAATGCAGAATATAGAATACAGAATATAGAATGTAGAACACAGATTATAAAATATGGAAAACAGAATAGACAACCCAGTATTTACAACATGGAATGCAGAACACAGAATTTAGAATTTATAATACAGAATACGGAATATAGAATTTAAAACATAGAATGCAGAACACAGAATTTAGAATAAAGAATACAGAATACTAAATATAGGATTTAGAACATGGAATGCAGAACCCAGAATTTAGAAAATAGAATAAAGTATACTGAAAATAAAATTTAGAATATAGAATGTAGAACACAAAATATAGAATATAGAATACATAATGCAGAATATATTATACAGAATATAGAAATTAGAACACAGAATATAAAATATGGAAACAGAATACAGAAACCCGAAATTTGAACATGGTATGCAGAACACAGAATTTAGAATATACAATACAGAATACTGAATATAGAATTTTGAATATTGAATGTAGAACACAGAATATAGAATATAGAAAAGACAATATAGAACACAGAATTTAGAACATGGAATGCAGAACACAGAATTTAGAAAATAGAATACAGAATACTGAATATAGAATTTGGAAAATAGAATGAAGAACACAAAATATAGAGTACAGAATATGGAATGCAGTATATAGAATACAGAATATAGAATATGGAACACAGAATATAGAATATGGAAAACAGAATACAGAACCCAGAATTTAGAACATAGAATGCAGAACACAGAATGTAGAATATTGAATACAGAATACAGAATATAGAATTTAGAAAGTAGATGTAGCACACAGAATACAGAACATAAATACAGAATGCAGAATATAGAATGCAGAATAAAGAAATAAGAACACAAAATATAGAATATATAAAAGAGAATTTAGAATCCAGAATTTAAAAATTGAATCAGAACACAGAATTTAGATTATAGAATACAGAATACTGAATATAGAATTTAGAATATAGAATGTAGAAAACATAATATAGAATATATAACACGGAATGCAGAATATAGAACGTACAATATAGAATGAAGAACAAAAAATATAGAATATATAATAGAGAATATAGAACCCAGAATTTAGAACATGGAATTCAAAGCACAGAATTTAGAATATAAAATACAGGATAATGAAAATAGAATTTTGAATATAGAATGTAGAACACAGTATATAGAATATAGAATACGGAATGCAGAATATAGAATGTAGAATATAGAATGAAGAACACAGAATATAGAATAGAGAATAGAGAATATAGAACCCAGAATTTAGAACACGGAATGAAGAATACAGAATTTTGAATATAGAATATAGAATTTAGAATATAGCATGTAGAACACAGAATTTTGAATATAGAATTGAGAATACTAAATATAGAATTTAGAATATTGAATGTCGAACACAGAATATAGAATATAGAAAAGAGATTATAGAACCCAGAATTAAGAACACGGAATAAAGAACACAGAATTTAGAATATAGATTATAGAATTTAGAATATAGAATGTAGAACACAAAATATACAATATTGAATTCATAATGCAGAATATATTATACAGAATATAGAATTTAGAACACAGAATGTAAAATATGGAAACAGAATAAAGAATCCCGAAATACGAACATGGTATGCAGAACACAGAATTTAGAATATAGAATAGAGAATACTGAATATAGAATTTAGAATATTGAATGAAGGACACAGAATATAGAATACAGAAAAGAGAATATAGAACACAGAATTTAGAACATGAAATGCAGAACACAGAATTTAGTATTTTGAATACAGTTTACTGAATGTAGAATTTAGAATATGCAATGCAGAACATAGAATATAGAATATATACTACGGAATAAGGAATATAGGATTTAGAATATAGAATGTAGAACACAGAATATATAATATAGAATATGGAATGCAGAATAAAGAATGTAGAAATAAGAATGGAGTTCACAAAATATAGAATATAGACTGGAGAATATTGAAGCCAGAATTTAGAACATAGAATACAGAACACAGAATTTAGAATATATAAAACAGAATACTGAATATAGAATTTAGAATATAGAATGTAGAACACAGAATATACAATATAGACAACTGAATGCAGAATATAGGATACAGAATATTGAATGAAGAACACAAATTATAGAATACAGAATAGAGAATATAGAACACAGAATTTTGAACACGGTATGCAGAACACAGAATTTAGAATAAAGAATATAGAATTTAGAATACAGAATTTAGAAAAGAGCATATAGGATATACAATACAGAATACTACATATAGAATTTGGAAAATAAAATTTAGAACACAGAATATACATTGTAGAATACGGAATGCAGAATACAGAATACAGAATATAGAATATAGAACACTGAATCAAGAATATGGAAAAAAGAATATAGAACACAGAATTTAGAACATGGAATGCAGAGCACAGAATTTAGAAAATATAATACAGAATACTGAATATAGGATTTAGAACAGAGGATATAGAATATAGAATACGAAAAGCAGAATATAGAATACCAAATATAGAATATAGAAAACAAAATATAAAATATGGAATACAGAATACATAACCCAGAATTTAGAATATGAAATGCAGAACACATAATATAGAATATAGAATATAGAATACTGAATATAGAATTTAGAACCTAGAATGCAGAACACAGCATTTAGAATATAGAATACAGAATACTGAATATTGAATTTAGAACATGGAATGCAGAACACAGAATTTAGAATGAAGGACACAGAAATAAAATTTAGAATATAGAATGCAGAATATTGAATACAGAATATAGAATGTACAACACCAAATATAAAATATGTAAAACAAAATACAGAACCCAGAATTTAAACCATGGATTGCAGAACACAGAATTTAGAAAATTGAATACAGAATACTTAATATAGAGTTTACAACATAGAATGCAGAAGCCAGAATTTAGAATATAGAATACAGAATACTGAATGTAGAATTTAGAACATGGAATGCAGAACACAGAATTTAGAATATTGAATACAGAATAATGAATATAGAATTTAGAGTATAGAATGTAGCACACAGAATATAGTATATAGAATATAGAATATAGAAACCAGAATTTAGAACATGGAATGCAGAACACAGAATTTAGAAAATAAAATACAGAATACTGAATATAGGATTTAGAACACATGATATAGAATATAGAATACGGAATGCAGAATATAGAATACCAAATATAGAATATAGAACACAAAATGTAAAATATGGAATACAGAATACATAACCCAGAATTTAGAATATGAAATGCAGAACACAGAATTTGGAATATAGAATATAGAATTTAGAATATAGAATGTAGAATATAGAATGAAGAACACACAATATAGAATATAGAAGAGAGAATTTAGAACCCAGAATTTAGAACACGGAATGAAGAACACAGAATTTTGAATATAGAATATAGAATTTAGAATATACAATGTAGCACACAGAATTTTGAATATAGAATAGAGAAAACTGAATATAGAATTTAGAGTACAGAATGTAGAACACAGAATATAGAATATAGAATACATAATGCAGAATATGGAATACAGAATATAGAATGAAAAACTCAGAATAGAGAATACAGCATAAAGAATATACAATACAGAATATAGAATGAAGAACACAGAATATAAAAAATGGAAAACACATTACAGAAACCAGAATTTAGAACATGGATTGCAGAACACAGAATTAAGAATATGATATACAGAATACTGAATATAGAATTTAGAACATAGAATTCAGACACAGAATTTAGAACATAGAATAAACAATACTGAATATAGAATTTAGAATATAGAATGTAGAACACAGAATAAATAACATAGAATAGAGAATATAGAACCCAGAATTTAGAACATGGAATGCAGATCACAAAAATTATAATATAGAATACAAAATAGTGAATATAGAATTTAGAATACAGAAATAGAACACAGAATATAGAATATAAAATACGGAATGCAGAATAATGAAGGTAGAATATAGAATGAAGAACACAAAATATAGAAAATAGAATAGAGAATATAGCAACCAGAATTTAGAAATGGAATGCAGAACAGAGAATTTAGAATATAGAATTCAGAAAACTGAATAAATATTTTAGAATATAGAATGTAGAACATAGAATATAGAATATAGAAAACGGAGTGCAGAATATACTTTGTAGAATGTAGAATGAAGAACACAAATATAGAATATATACTAGAGGGAATAGAACACAGAACTCAGAACCCGGAATGCAGAACATAGAATTAAGAATATAGGATACAGAATATTGAATATAGAACTTAGAATATAGAATGTAGAACACTTAATAAAGAATATAAAATACAGAATACTGAATATAGATTTTAGAATGTAGAATATAGAACACAGAATATAGAATATAGATAAGAAAATATAGAACCCAGAATTTAGATCATGGGTGCAGAACACAGAATTTAGAATATAGAATACAGTATACTGAATACAGAATGCAGAATACAGAATGTAGAACACAGAGTATAGAATATAGAATACGGAATACAGAATATAGAATATAGAACACAGAATATGGAATATGGAAAACATAATACAGAACCCAGAATTTAGACCATAGAATGCAGAACACAGAATTAAGACATTAGAATACAGAATGCTGAATATAGAATTTAGAACATATAATTCAAAACACAGAATATGGAATACAGCATAAAGAACGCAGGATTTAGAACATGGAATTCAGAACACACAATACATAATATAGAATAAAGGAATAGAATGTAGAATATAGAATGTAGAACACAGAATATAGAATATAGAATACTGAATGCAGTATGCAGAATTTAGAACAAGGAATTCAGAACACACAATATATAATAAAGTATACCGAAATATTATGTGGTATATAGAATGTTGTACACAGAATTTATAATATAGAATACAGTATATAGAATGTACAATACAGAATGTAGAACACAGAATATTGAATACAGTTTACGGTATACAGAACGCAGAATATAGATCATGGAAATCAGAACGCATAATATAGAATATAGTATACAGAATACATAATATACAATGTAGAATACAGAATGTAGAACACAGAATATAGAATATAGAATACAGAATGCAGAAACTTGATTATACAAGTTGTAATTCAGAACACAGAATTTAGAATATAGAGTGCAGAAGACAGAATATAAAATATAGAATTTACATTGTTGAACACAGTATATGGAATACTGTATACAGAATAAAGAATATAGAATGTAGAATACTGGATGTAGTAAGAGAATATGGAATTCAGAATACAGAGTACAGAACACAGAATTTAGAACATGGAATTCAGAACACAGAGTTTAGATTTTAGAATATTGAATACTGAATATAGAATGTATAACACAGAATATACAACACAGATTATAGAATATAGAATACACAATGCAGAACACATTATTTAGAACATGGAATTCAGAAAACAGAATATAGTATATAGAATACAGTATACAGAATGTTGAATATAGAATGTATAACACAGAATATAGAATATAGAAAACAGAATACAAAACCCAGAGTTTAGAACGTAGAATTCAGAACACTGAATTTAGAATATAGAGTACAGAATACAGAATATAGAATGTATACTTTAGAATGTACAAAACAGACTATAGAATACAGAATACAGAAACCAGAATTTAGAACATTGAATGCAGAACACAGAATGTAGAATATAGAATACAGAATAGAGAATGTAGAATAGAGAATGCAGAACACAGAATAAAGAATAGAGAAAAGAATACAGAACCCAGAATTTAGAACATGGAATGCAGAACCCAGAATTTAGAATGAAGAACACAGAAATAGAATTTAGAATACGGAATGCAGAATATTGAATACAGAATATAGAATGTAGAACACAAAATATAAAACATGTAAAACAGAATACAGAACCCAGAATTTAGAACATGGAATGCAGAACACAGAATTTAGAATATAGAATACAGAATAATGAAGATAGAATTTAGAATATAGAATGTAGAACACAGTATAAAGAATATAGAATACGGAATGCAGAATATAGAATTTAGAATATAGAATGAAGAACACAAAGTATAGAATATAGGATAGAGAATATAGAAGCCAGAATTTAGAACATGGAATGCACTCCACAGAATTTAGAATATAGAATACAGAATACTGAATATAGAAATTAGAATATAGTATGTAGAACACAGAATATAGAATATAGAATACAGAATAAAGAACCCAGAATTTAGAACATGGAATGCGGAACACAGAATTTAGAATATATAATACAGTATACTGAACATAGAATTTAGACCATAGAATGCAGAACACAGAATTCAGAATATAGAATACAGAATATTGAATATAGAATTTGGAATATAGAAAGTAGAACACAGAATATATAATTTAGAATACGGAATGCAGAATATAGAATGCAGAATATAGAATTTGGAATATAAAAGGTAGAACACAGAATATATAATTTAGAATACGGAATACAGAATATAGAATGCAGAATATAGAATTTGGAAACAGAATATAAAATATGGAAAAGTGATTATAGAACCCAGAAATTAGAACATGGAATGCAGAACACAGAATATAGAATATAGAATTCAGTATACCAAATATAGGATTTAGAATTTAAAATGTAGAACACAGAATTTAAAATAAAGAATACAGAATACTGAATATAAAATTAAGTATATAGAAAGTAGAATACACAATATAGAATAGAGAATAGAGAATTTAGTACATGTTATGCAGAACACAGAATGTAGAATATAGAATACAGAATACTGAACATAGAATTTAGAATATAGAAAGAAGAACATAGGATATAGATTATAGAATAGAGAAATTAGAACATGGAATGCAGAACACAGAATTAAGAATATAGATTACAGAACACTGAACATAGAATTTATATTATACAATGTAGAACACAGAATATAGAATATGGAAACAGAATACAGAAATCAGAATTCAGAACATGGAATGCTGAACACAGAATTTAGTATATAGAATACAGGATACTGAATATACTATTTAGAATATAGAATGTAGAACACAGAATATAGAATAGAGAATAGAGAATTTAGAACATGGAATGCAGAACACAGAATTTAGAATATAGAATACAGAATACTGAACATAGAATTTAGAATATAGAAATTAGAATATACGATATAGATTATAGAATAGAGAAATTAGAACATGGAATGCAGAACACAGAATTAAGTATATACATTACAGAACACTGAACATAGAATTTATATTATACAATGTAGAACACAGAATATAGAATATGGAAACAGAATACAGAAATCAGAATTCAGAACATGGAATGCTGAACACAGAATTCAGTATATAGAATACAGAATACTGAATATACTATTTAGAATATAGAATGTAGAACACCGAATTTAGAATATAGAATAAAGAATACTGAATATAGAATTTAGAATATAGAATGTAGAACACAGAATTTAGAATGTAGAATACAGAATATAGAATCCAGAATAAAGAACATGCTATGCAGAACACAGAATTAAGAATAAAGATTAAATAATACTGAATATAGAATTTAGAATGTAGAATGTAGAACACAGAATATAGAATATAGATTATAGATCCCAGACCTAAGAACATGGAATGCAGAACACAGAATTTAGAACATTGAATGCAGAACACGGTATTTAGAACATACAATACAGAATACTGAGTATAGAATTTTGAATATAGAATGAAGAACACAGAATTTAGAATATGGAATACAGATTACTGAATATAGAATTTAGAATATAAAATGTAAAACACAGAATATAGAAAATAGAATAGAGAATGTAGAACCCAGAATTTAGTACATGGAATCAGAACCCAGAATTTAGAATATACAATACAGAACACTGAATATGGAATTTAGAATATAGAATGTAGAACACAGAATATAGAATATAGAATAAAGTGTATAGAACCCAGAATTTAGAACATGGAATGCAGAGCACAGAATTCAGAATATAGAATACAGAATAGTGCATATAGAATTTAGAATATGGAATGTAGAACACGGAAAAAAAGAATATAGAATACCTAATACAGAATATAGATTGTAGAATATAGAATGAAATGCACAAAATTTAGAATATAGAATAGAGAATATAGAACCCAGAATTTAGAACATGGAAACCAGAACACAGAATTAAGAATATAGAATACAGAATACCAAATATAGAATTTAGAATATAGAATGCAGAACACAGAATATAGAATATAGAATACAGAATACTGAATATAGAATTTACAACATGGAATGCAGAACACAGAATTTAGAATATAGAATAAAGAATATAGAAGCCAGAATATACAACATGGAATACAAAACACAGAATTTAGAATATAGAATACAGAATACGGAATATAGAATTTAGAATATAGAATTTAGAACACAGAATATAGAATATAGAATACGGAATTCAAAATTTAGTATGAAGGATCTAGAATGAAGAACACAGTATATAGAATATATATAGGAGAAGATAGAACCCAGAATTTAGAAATTGAATGCAGAGAACAGAATTAATAATATAGAATACAAAATACTAAATATAGAACTTAGAATACAGAAAGAAGAACACAGAATACAGAATATAGAAAAGACAATATACAACATGGAATGCAGAACACAGAATTTAGAATATAGAATACAGAATACTGAATATAGAATTTTGAAAATAGAAGGTAGAACACAGAATATATAATGTAGAAAACGGAATGCAGAATACAGAATACAGAATATAGAATGTAGAATACCGAATATAAAATATGGAAAACAGAGTATAGAACCCAGAATTTAAAACATGGAATGCAGAACACATAATTTAGAATATAGAATACACAACGCTGAATATAGGATTTAGACCATAGAATGTGGAACACAGGATATAGAATATAGAAAAGAGGATATAGAACCCAAATTTAGAACATGGAATGCAGAACAGAGAATGTAGAATATAGAATACAGAATACTGAACATAGAATTTAGAATATAGAAATTAGAACATAGGATATAGATTATAGAATAGAGAAATTAGAACATGGAATGCAGAACACAGAATTAAGTATATACATTACAGAACACTGAACATAGAATTTATATTATACAATGTAGAACACAGAATATAGAATATGGAAACAGAATACAGAAATCAGAATTCAGAACATGGAATGCTGAACACAGAATTCAGTATATAGAATACAGAATACTGAATATACTATTTAGAATATAGAATGTAGAACACCGAATTTAGAATATAGAATAAAGAATACTGAATATAGAATTTAGAATATAGAATGTAGAACACAGAATTTAGAATGTAGAATACAGAATATAGAATCCAGAATAAAGAACATGCTATGCAGAACACAGAATTAAGAATAAAGATTAAATAATACTGAATATAGAATTTAGAATGTAGAATGTAGAACACAGAATATAGAATATAGATTATAGATCCCAGACCTAAGAACATGGAATGCAGAACACAGAATTTAGAACATTGAATGCAGAACACGGTATTTAGAACATACAATACAGAATACTGAGTATAGAATTTTGAATATAGAATGAAGAACACAGAATTTAGAATATGGAATACAGATTACTGAATATAGAATTTAGAATATAAAATGTAAAACACAGAATATAGAAAATAGAATAGAGAATGTAGAACCCAGAATTTAGTACATGGAATCAGAACCCAGAATTTAGAATATACAATACAGAACACTGAATATGGAATTTAGAATATAGAATGTAGAACACAGAATATAGAATATAGAATAAAGTGTATAGAACCCAGAATTTAGAACATGGAATGCAGAGCACAGAATTCAGAATATAGAATACAGAATAGTGCATATAGAATTTAGAATATGGAATGTAGAACACGGAAAAAAAGAATATAGAATACCTAATACAGAATATAGATTGTAGAATATAGAATGAAATGCACAAAATTTAGAATATAGAATAGAGAATATAGAACCCAGAATTTAGAACATGGAAACCAGAACACAGAATTAAGAATATAGAATACAGAATACCAAATATAGAATTTAGAATATAGAATGCAGAACACAGAATATAGAATATAGAATACAGAATACTGAATATAGAATTTACAACATGGAATGCAGAACACAGAATTTAGAATATAGAATAAAGAATATAGAAGCCAGAATATACAACATGGAATACAAAACACAGAATTTAGAATATAGAATACAGAATACGGAATATAGAATTTAGAATATAGAATTTAGAACACAGAATATAGAATATAGAATACGGAATTCAAAATTTAGTATGAAGGATCTAGAATGAAGAACACAGTATATAGAATATATATAGGAGAAGATAGAACCCAGAATTTAGAAATTGAATGCAGAGAACAGAATTAATAATATAGAATACAAAATACTAAATATAGAACTTAGAATACAGAAAGAAGAACACAGAATACAGAATATAGAAAAGACAATATACAACATGGAATGCAGAACACAGAATTTAGAATATAGAATACAGAATACTGAATATAGAATTTTGAAAATAGAAGGTAGAACACAGAATATATAATGTAGAAAACGGAATGCAGAATACAGAATACAGAATATAGAATGTAGAATACCGAATATAAAATATGGAAAACAGAGTATAGAACCCAGAATTTAAAACATGGAATGCAGAACACATAATTTAGAATATAGAATACACAACGCTGAATATAGGATTTAGACCATAGAATGTGGAACACAGGATATAGAATATAGAAAAGAGGATATAGAACCCAAATTTAGAACATGGAATGCAGAACAGAGAATGTAGAATATAGAATACAGAATACTGAACATAGAATTTAGAATATAGAAATTAGAACATAGGATATAGATTATAGAATAGAGAAATTAGAACATGGAATGCAGAACACAGAATTAAGTATATACATTACAGAACACTGAACATAGAATTTATATTATACAATGTAGAACACAGAATATAGAATATGGAAACAGAATACAGAAATCAGAATTCAGAACATGGAATGCTGAACACAGAATTCAGTATATAGAATACAGAATACTGAATATACTATTTAGAATATAGAATGTAGAACACCGAATTTAGAATATAGAATAAAGAATACTGAATATAGAATTTAGAATATAGAATGTAGAACACAGAATTTAGAATGTAGAATACAGAATATAGAATCCAGAATAAAGAACATGCTATGCAGAACACAGAATTAAGAATAAAGATTAAATAATACTGAATATAGAATTTAGAATGTAGAATGTAGAACACAGAATATAGAATATAGATTATAGATCCCAGACCTAAGAACATGGAATGCAGAACACAGAATTTAGAACATTGAATGCAGAACACGGTATTTAGAACATACAATACAGAATACTGAGTATAGAATTTTGAATATAGAATGAAGAACACAGAATTTAGAATATGGAATACAGATTACTGAATATAGAATTTAGAATATAAAATGTAAAACACAGAATATAGAAAATAGAATAGAGAATGTAGAACCCAGAATTTAGTACATGGAATCAGAACCCAGAATTTAGAATATACAATACAGAACACTGAATATGGAATTTAGAATATAGAATGTAGAACACAGAATATAGAATATAGAATAAAGTGTATAGAACCCAGAATTTAGAACATGGAATGCAGAGCACAGAATTCAGAATATAGAATACAGAATAGTGCATATAGAATTTAGAATATGGAATGTAGAACACGGAAAAAAAGAATATAGAATACCTAATACAGAATATAGATTGTAGAATATAGAATGAAATGCACAAAATTTAGAATATAGAATAGAGAATATAGAACCCAGAATTTAGAACATGGAAACCAGAACACAGAATTAAGAATATAGAATACAGAATACCAAATATAGAATTTAGAATATAGAATGCAGAACACAGAATATAGAATATAGAATACAGAATACTGAATATAGAATTTACAACATGGAATGCAGAACACAGAATTTAGAATATAGAATAAAGAATATAGAAGCCAGAATATACAACATGGAATACAAAACACAGAATTTAGAATATAGAATACAGAATACGGAATATAGAATTTAGAATATAGAATTTAGAACACAGAATATAGAATATAGAATACGGAATTCAAAATTTAGTATGAAGGATCTAGAATGAAGAACACAGTATATAGAATATATATAGGAGAAGATAGAACCCAGAATTTAGAAATTGAATGCAGAGAACAGAATTAATAATATAGAATACAAAATACTAAATATAGAACTTAGAATACAGAAAGAAGAACACAGAATACAGAATATAGAAAAGACAATATACAACATGGAATGCAGAACACAGAATTTAGAATATAGAATACAGAATACTGAATATAGAATTTTGAAAATAGAAGGTAGAACACAGAATATATAATGTAGAAAACGGAATGCAGAATATAGAATACAGAATATAGAATGTAGAATACCGAATATAAAATATGGAAAACAGAGTATAGAACCCAGAATTTAAAACATGGAATGCAGAACACATAATTTAGAATATAGAATACACAACGCTGAATATAGGATTTAGACCATAGAATGTGGAACACAGGATATAGAATATAGAAAAGAGGATATAGAACCCAAATTTAGAACATGGAATGCAGAACAGAGAATGTAGAATATAGAATACAGAATACTGAACATAGAATTTAGAATATAGAAATTAGAACATAGGATATAGATTATAGAATAGAGAAATTAGAACATGGAATGCAGAACACAGAATTAAGTATATACATTACAGAACACTGAACATAGAATTTATATTATACAATGTAGAACACAGAATATAGAATATGGAAACAGAATACAGAAATCAGAATTCAGAACATGGAATGCTGAACACAGAATTCAGTATATAGAATACAGAATACTGAATATACGATTTAGAATATAGAATGTAGAACACCGAATTTAGAATATAGAATAAAGAATACTGAATATAGAATTTAGAATATAGAATGTAGAACACAGAATTTAGAATGTAGAATACAGAATATAGAATCCAGAATAAAGAACATGCTATGCAGAACACAGAATTAAGAATAAAGATTAAATAATACTGAATATAGAATTTAGAATGTAGAATGTAGAACACAGAATATAGAATATAGATTATAGATCCCAGACCTAAGAACATGGAATGCAGAACACAGAATTTAGAACATTGAATGCAGAACACGGTATTTAGAACATACAATACAGAATACTGAGTATAGAATTTTGAATATAGAATGAAGAACACAGAATTTAGAATATGGAATACAGATTACTGAATATAGAATTTAGAATATAAAATGTAAAACACAGAATATAGAAAATAGAATAGAGAATGTAGAACCCAGAATTTAGTACATGGAATCAGAACCCAGAATTTAGAATATACAATACAGAACACTGAATATGGAATTTAGAATATAGAATGTAGAACACAGAATATAGAATATAGAATAAAGTGTATAGAACCCAGAATTTAGAACATGGAATGCAGAGCACAGAATTCAGAATATAGAATACAGAATAGTGCATATAGAATTTAGAATATGGAATGTAGAACACGGAAAAAAAGAATATAGAATACCTAATACAGAATATAGATTGTAGAATATAGAATGAAATGCACAAAATTTAGAATATAGAATAGAGAATATAGAACCCAGAATTTAGAACATGGAAACCAGAACACAGAATTAAGAATATAGAATACAGAATACCAAATATAGAATTTAGAATATAGAATGCAGAACACAGAATATAGAATATAGAATACAGAATACTGAATATAGAATTTACAACATGGAATGCAGAACACAGAATTTAGAATATAGAATAAAGAATATAGAAGCCAGAATATACAACATGGAATACAAAACACAGAATTTAGAATATAGAATACAGAATACGGAATATAGAATTTAGAATATAGAATTTAGAACACAGAATATAGAATATAGAATACGGAATTCAAAATTTAGTATGAAGGATCTAGAATGAAGAACACAGTATATAGAATATATATAGGAGAAGATAGAACCCAGAATTTAGAAATTGAATGCAGAGAACAGAATTAATAATATAGAATACAAAATACTAAATATAGAACTTAGAATACAGAAAGAAGAACACAGAATACAGAATATAGAAAAGACAATATACAACATGGAATGCAGAACACAGAATTTAGAATATAGAATACAGAATACTGAATATAGAATTTTGAAAATAGAAGGTAGAACACAGAATATATAATGTAGAAAACGGAATGCAGAATATAGAATACAGAATATAGAATGTAGAATACCGAATATAAAATATGGAAAACAGAGTATAGAACCCAGAATTTAAAACATGGAATGCAGAACACATAATTTAGAATATAGAATACACAACGCTGAATATAGGATTTAGACCATAGAATGTGGAACACAGGATATAGAATATAGAAAAGAGGATATAGAACCCAAATTTAGAACATGGAATGCAGAACAGAGAATGTAGAATATAGAATACAGAATACTGAACATAGAATTTAGAATATAGAAATTAGAACATAGGATATAGATTATAGAATAGAGAAATTAGAACATGGAATGCAGAACACAGAATTAAGTATATACATTACAGAACACTGAACATAGAATTTATATTATACAATGTAGAACACAGAATATAGAATATGGAAACAGAATACAGAAATCAGAATTCAGAACATGGAATGCTGAACACAGAATTCAGTATATAGAATACAGAATACTGAATATACGATTTAGAATATAGAATGTAGAACACCGAATTTAGAATATAGAATAAAGAATACTGAATATAGAATTTAGAATATAGAATGTAGAACACAGAATTTAGAATGTAGAATACAGAATATAGAATCCAGAATAAAGAACATGCTATGCAGAACACAGAATTAAGAATAAAGATTAAATAATACTGAATATAGAATTTAGAATGTAGAATGTAGAACACAGAATATAGAATATAGATTATAGATCCCAGACCTAAGAACATGGAATGCAGAACACAGAATTTAGAACATTGAATGCAGAACACGGTATTTAGAACATACAATACAGAATACTGAGTATAGAATTTTGAATATAGAATGAAGAACACAGAATTTAGAATATGGAATACAGATTACTGAATATAGAATTTAGAATATAAAATGTAAAACACAGAATATAGAAAATAGAATAGAGAATGTAGAACCCAGAATTTAGTACATGGAATCAGAACCCAGAATTTAGAATATACAATACAGAACACTGAATATGGAATTTAGAATATAGAATGTAGAACACAGAATATAGAATATAGAATAAAGTGTATAGAACCCAGAATTTAGAACATGGAATGCAGAGCACAGAATTCAGAATATAGAATACAGAATAGTGCATATAGAATTTAGAATATGGAATGTAGAACACGGAAAAAAAGAATATAGAATACCTAATACAGAATATAGATTGTAGAATATAGAATGAAATGCACAAAATTTAGAATATAGAATAGAGAATATAGAACCCAGAATTTAGAACATGGAAACCAGAACACAGAATTAAGAATATAGAATACAGAATACCAAATATAGAATTTAGAATATAGAATGCAGAACACAGAATATAGAATATAGAATACAGAATACTGAATATAGAATTTACAACATGGAATGCAGAACACAGAATTTAGAATATAGAATAAAGAATATAGAAGCCAGAATATACAACATGGAATACAAAACACAGAATTTAGAATATAGAATACAGAATACGGAATATAGAATTTAGAATATAGAATTTAGAACACAGAATATAGAATATAGAATACGGAATTCAAAATTTAGTATGAAGGATCTAGAATGAAGAACACAGTATATAGAATATATATAGGAGAAGATAGAACCCAGAATTTAGAAATTGAATGCAGAGAACAGAATTAATAATATAGAATACAAAATACTAAATATAGAACTTAGAATACAGAAAG
This sequence comes from Vicugna pacos, assembly GCF_048564905.1. Lineage (NCBI taxonomy): Eukaryota > Metazoa > Chordata > Mammalia > Artiodactyla > Camelidae > Vicugna > Vicugna pacos. The sequence continues at coordinate 195,104 of NW_027328737.1, forward strand.
AAGAACACAGAATACAGAATATAGAAAAGACAATATACAACATGGAATGCAGAACACAGAATTTAGAATATAGAATACAGAATACTGAATATAGAATTTTGAAAATAGAAGGTAGAACACAGAATATATAATGTAGAAAACGGAATGCAGAATACAGAATACAGAATATAGAATGTAGAATACCGAATATAAAATATGGAAAACAGAGTATAGAACCCAGAATTTAAAACATGGAATGCAGAACACATAATTTAGAATGTAGAATACACAACGCTGAATATAGGATTTAGACCATAGAATGTGGAACACAGGATATAGAATATAGAAAAGAGGATATAGAACCCAAATTTAGAACATGGAATGCAGAACAGAGAATGTAGAATATAGAATACAGAATACTGAACATAGAATTTAGAATATAGAAATTAGAACATAGGATATAGATTATAGAATAGAGAAATTAGAACATGGAATGCAGAACACAGAATTAAGTATATACATTACAGAACACTGAACATAGAATTTATATTATACAATGTAGAACACAGAATATAGAATATGGAAACAGAATACAGAAATCAGAATTCAGAACATGGAATGCTGAACACAGAATTCAGTATATAGAATACAGAATACTGAATATACGATTTAGAATATAGAATGTAGAACACCGAATTTAGAATATAGAATAAAGAATACTGAATATAGAATTTAGAATATAGAATGTAGAACACAGAATTTAGAATGTAGAATACAGAATATAGAATCCAGAATAAAGAACATGCTATGCAGAACACAGAATTAAGAATAAAGATTAAATAATACTGAATATAGAATTTAGAATGTAGAATGTAGAACACAGAATATAGAATATAGATTATAGATCCCAGACCTAAGAACATGGAATGCAGAACACAGAATTTAGAACATTGAATGCAGAACACGGTATTTAGAACATACAATACAGAATACTGAGTATAGAATTTTGAATATAGAATGAAGAACACAGAATTTAGAATATGGAATACAGATTACTGAATATAGAATTTAGAATATAAAATGTAAAACACAGAATATAGAAAATAGAATAGAGAATGTAGAACCCAGAATTTAGTACATGGAATCAGAACCCAGAATTTAGAATATACAATACAGAACACTGAATATGGAATTTAGAATATAGAATGTAGAACACAGAATATAGAATATAGAATAAAGTGTATAGAACCCAGAATTTAGAACATGGAATGCAGAGCACAGAATTCAGAATATAGAATACAGAATAGTGCATATAGAATTTAGAATATGGAATGTAGAACACGGAAAAAAAGAATATAGAATACCTAATACAGAATATAGATTGTAGAATATAGAATGAAATGCACAAAATTTAGAATATAGAATAGAGAATATAGAACCCAGAATTTAGAACATGGAAACCAGAACACAGAATTAAGAATATAGAATACAGAATACCAAATATAGAATTTAGAATATAGAATGCAGAACACAGAATATAGAATATAGAATACAGAATACTGAATATAGAATTTACAACATGGAATGCAGAACACAGAATTTAGAATATAGAATAAAGAATATAGAAGCCAGAATATACAACATGGAATACAAAACACAGAATTTAGAATATAGAATACAGAATACGGAATATAGAATTTAGAATATAGAATTTAGAACACAGAATATAGAATATAGAATACGGAATTCAAAATTTAGTATGAAGGATCTAGAATGAAGAACACAGTATATAGAATATATATAGGAGAAGATAGAACCCAGAATTTAGAAATTGAATGCAGAGAACAGAATTAATAATATAGAATACAAAATACTAAATATAGAACTTAGAATACAGAAAGAAGAACACAGAATACAGAATATAGAAAAGACAATATACAACATGGAATGCAGAACACAGAATTTAGAATATAGAATACAGAATACTGAATATAGAATTTTGAAAATAGAAGGTAGAACACAGAATATATAATGTAGAAAACGGAATGCAGAATACAGAATACAGAATATAGAATGTAGAATACCGAATATAAAATATGGAAAACAGAGTATAGAACCCAGAATTTAAAACATGGAATGCAGAACACATAATTTAGAATGTAGAATACACAACGCTGAATATAGGATTTAGACCATAGAATGTGGAACACAGGATATAGAATATAGAAAAGAGGATATAGAACCCAAATTTAGAACATGGAATGCAGAACAGAGAATGTAGAATATAGAATACAGAATACTGAACATAGAATTTAGAATATAGAAATTAGAACATAGGATATAGATTATAGAATAGAGAAATTAGAACATGGAATGCAGAACACAGAATTAAGTATATACATTACAGAACACTGAACATAGAATTTATATTATACAATGTAGAACACAGAATATAGAATATGGAAACAGAATACAGAAATCAGAATTCAGAACATGGAATGCTGAACACAGAATTCAGTATATAGAATACAGAATACTGAATATACGATTTAGAATATAGAATGTAGAACACCGAATTTAGAATATAGAATAAAGAATACTGAATATAGAATTTAGAATATAGAATGTAGAACACAGAATTTAGAATGTAGAATACAGAATATAGAATCCAGAATAAAGAACATGCTATGCAGAACACAGAATTAAGAATAAAGATTAAATAATACTGAATATAGAATTTAGAATGTAGAATGTAGAACACAGAATATAGAATATAGATTATAGATCCCAGACCTAAGAACATGGAATGCAGAACACAGAATTTAGAACATTGAATGCAGAACACGGTATTTAGAACATACAATACAGAATACTGAGTATAGAATTTTGAATATAGAATGAAGAACACAGAATTTAGAATATGGAATACAGATTACTGAATATAGAATTTAGAATATAAAATGTAAAACACAGAATATAGAAAATAGAATAGAGAATGTAGAACCCAGAATTTAGTACATGGAATCAGAACCCAGAATTTAGAATATACAATACAGAACACTGAATATGGAATTTAGAATATAGAATGTAGAACACAGAATATAGAATATAGAATAAAGTGTATAGAACCCAGAATTTAGAACATGGAATGCAGAGCACAGAATTCAGAATATAGAATACAGAATAGTGCATATAGAATTTAGAATATGGAATGTAGAACACGGAAAAAAAGAATATAGAATACCTAATACAGAATATAGATTGTAGAATATAGAATGAAATGCACAAAATTTAGAATATAGAATAGAGAATATAGAACCCAGAATTTAGAACATGGAAACCAGAACACAGAATTAAGAATATAGAATACAGAATACCAAATATAGAATTTAGAATATAGAATGCAGAACACAGAATATAGAATATAGAATACAGAATACTGAATATAGAATTTACAACATGGAATGCAGAACACAGAATTTAGAATATAGAATAAAGAATATAGAAGCCAGAATATACAACATGGAATACAAAACACAGAATTTAGAATATAGAATACAGAATACGGAATATAGAATTTAGAATATAGAATTTAGAACACAGAATATAGAATATAGAATACGGAATTCAAAATTTAGTATGAAGGATCTAGAATGAAGAACACAGTATATAGAATATATATAGGAGAATATAGAACCCAGAATTTAGAAATTGAATGCAGAGAACAGAATTAATAATATAGAATACAAAATACTAAATATAGAACTTAGAATACAGAAAGAAGAACACAGAATACAGAATATAGAAAAGACAATATACAACATGGAATGCAGAACACAGAATTTAGAATATAGAATACAGAATACTGAATATAGAATTTTGAAAATAGAAGGTAGAACACAGAATATATAATGTAGAAAACGGAATGCAGAATATAGAATACAGAATATAGAATGTAGAATACCGAATATAAAATATGGAAAACAGAGTATAGAACCCAGAATTTAAAACATGGAATGCAGAACACATAATTTAGAATATAGAATACACAACGCTGAATATAGGATTTAGACCATAGAATGTGGAACACAGGATATAGAATATAGAAAAGAGGATATAGAACCCAAATTTAGAACATGGAATGCAGAACAGAGAATGTAGAATATAGAATACAGAATACTGAACATAGAATTTAGAATATAGAAATTAGAACATAGGATATAGATTATAGAATAGAGAAATTAGAACATGGAATGCAGAACACAGAATTAAGTATATACATTACAGAACACTGAACATAGAATTTATATTATACAATGTAGAACACAGAATATAGAATATGGAAACAGAATACAGAAATCAGAATTCAGAACATGGAATGCTGAACACAGAATTCAGTATATAGAATACAGAATACTGAATATACGATTTAGAATATAGAATGTAGAACACCGAATTTAGAATATAGAATAAAGAATACTGAATATAGAATTTAGAATATAGAATGTAGAACACAGAATTTAGAATGTAGAATACAGAATATAGAATCCAGAATAAAGAACATGCTATGCAGAACACAGAATTAAGAATAAAGATTAAATAATACTGAATATAGAATTTAGAATGTAGAATGTAGAACACAGAATATAGAATATAGATTATAGATCCCAGACCTAAGAACATGGAATGCAGAACACAGAATTTAGAACATTGAATGCAGAACACGGTATTTAGAACATACAATACAGAATACTGAGTATAGAATTTTGAATATAGAATGAAGAACACAGAATTTAGAATATGGAATACAGATTACTGAATATAGAATTTAGAATATAAAATGTAAAACACAGAATATAGAAAATAGAATAGAGAATGTAGAACCCAGAATTTAGTACATGGAATCAGAACCCAGAATTTAGAATATACAATACAGAACACTGAATATGGAATTTAGAATATAGAATGTAGAACACAGAATATAGAATATAGAATAAAGTGTATAGAACCCAGAATTTAGAACATGGAATGCAGAGCACAGAATTCAGAATATAGAATACAGAATAGTGCATATAGAATTTAGAATATGGAATGTAGAACACGGAAAAAAAGAATATAGAATACCTAATACAGAATATAGATTGTAGAATATAGAATGAAATGCACAAAATTTAGAATATAGAATAGAGAATATAGAACCCAGAATTTAGAACATGGAAACCAGAACACAGAATTAAGAATATAGAATACAGAATACCAAATATAGAATTTAGAATATAGAATGCAGAACACAGAATATAGAATATAGAATACAGAATACTGAATATAGAATTTACAACATGGAATGCAGAACACAGAATTTAGAATATAGAATAAAGAATATAGAAGCCAGAATATACAACATGGAATACAAAACACAGAATTTAGAATATAGAATACAGAATACGGAATATAGAATTTAGAATATAGAATTTAGAACACAGAATATAGAATATAGAATACGGAATTCAAAATTTAGTATGAAGGATCTAGAATGAAGAACACAGTATATAGAATATATATAGGAGAAGATAGAACCCAGAATTTAGAAATTGAATGCAGAGAACAGAATTAATAATATAGAATACAAAATACTAAATATAGAACTTAGAATACAGAAAGAAGAACACAGAATACAGAATATAGAAAAGACAATATACAACATGGAATGCAGAACACAGAATTTAGAATATAGAATACAGAATACTGAATATAGAATTTTGAAAATAGAAGGTAGAACACAGAATATATAATGTAGAAAACGGAATGCAGAATACAGAATACAGAATATAGAATGTAGAATACCGAATATAAAATATGGAAAACAGAGTATAGAACCCAGAATTTAAAACATGGAATGCAGAACACATAATTTAGAATGTAGAATACACAACGCTGAATATAGGATTTAGACCATAGAATGTGGAACACAGGATATAGAATATAGAAAAGAGGATATAGAACCCAAATTTAGAACATGGAATGCAGAACAGAGAATGTAGAATATAGAATACAGAATACTGAACATAGAATTTAGAATATAGAAATTAGAACATAGGATATAGATTATAGAATAGAGAAATTAGAACATGGAATGCAGAACACAGAATTAAGTATATACATTACAGAACACTGAACATAGAATTTATATTATACAATGTAGAACACAGAATATAGAATATGGAAACAGAATACAGAAATCAGAATTCAGAATATGGAATGCTGAACACAGAATTCAGTATATAGAATACAGAATACTGAATATACGATTTAGAATATAGAATGTAGAACACCGAATTTAGAATATAGAATAAAGAATACTGAATATAGAATTTAGAATATAGAATGTAGAACACAGAATTTAGAATGTAGAATACAGAATATAGAATCCAGAATAAAGAACATGCTATGCAGAACACAGAATTAAGAATAAAGATTAAATAATACTGAATATAGAATTTAGAATGTAGAATGTAGAACACAGAATATAGAATATAGATTATAGATCCCAGACCTAAGAACATGGAATGCAGAACACAGAATTTAGAACATTGAATGCAGAACACGGTATTTAGAACATACAATACAGAATACTGAGTATAGAATTTTGAATATAGAATGAAGAACACAGAATTTAGAATATGGAATACAGATTACTGAATATAGAATTTAGAATATAAAATGTAAAACACAGAATATAGAAAATAGAATAGAGAATGTAGAACCCAGAATTTAGTACATGGAATCAGAACCCAGAATTTAGAATATACAATACAGAACACTGAATATGGAATTTAGAATATAGAATGTAGAACACAGAATATAGAATATAGAATAAAGTGTATAGAACCCAGAATTTAGAACATGGAATGCAGAGCACAGAATTCAGAATATAGAATACAGAATAGTGCATATAGAATTTAGAATATGGAATGTAGAACACGGAAAAAAAGAATATAGAATACCTAATACAGAATATAGATTGTAGAATATAGAATGAAATGCACAAAATTTAGAATATAGAATAGAGAATATAGAACCCAGAATTTAGAACATGGAAACCAGAACACAGAATTAAGAATATAGAATACAGAATACCAAATATAGAATTTAGAATATAGAATGCAGAACACAGAATATAGAATATAGAATACAGAATACTGAATATAGAATTTACAACATGGAATGCAGAACACAGAATTTAGAATATAGAATAAAGAATATAGAAGCCAGAATATACAACATGGAATACAAAACACAGAATTTAGAATATAGAATACAGAATACGGAATATAGAATTTAGAATATAGAATTTAGAACACAGAATATAGAATATAGAATACGGAATTCAAAATTTAGTATGAAGGATCTAGAATGAAGAACACAGTATATAGAATATATATAGGAGAAGATAGAACCCAGAATTTAGAAATTGAATGCAGAGAACAGAATTAATAATATAGAATACAAAATACTAAATATAGAACTTAGAATACAGAAAGAAGAACACAGAATACAGAATATAGAAAAGACAATATACAACATGGAATGCAGAACACAGAATTTAGAATATAGAATACAGAATACTGAATATAGAATTTTGAAAATAGAAGGTAGAACACAGAATATATAATGTAGAAAACGGAATGCAGAATACAGAATACAGAATATAGAATGTAGAATACCGAATATAAAATATGGAAAACAGAGTATAGAACCCAGAATTTAAAACATGGAATGCAGAACACATAATTTAGAATGTAGAATACACAACGCTGAATATAGGATTTAGACCATAGAATGTGGAACACAGGATATAGAATATAGAAAAGAGGATATAGAACCCAAATTTAGAACATGGAATGCAGAACAGAGAATGTAGAATATAGAATACAGAATACTGAACATAGAATTTAGAATATAGAAATTAGAACATAGGATATAGATTATAGAATAGAGAAATTAGAACATGGAATGCAGAACACAGAATTAAGTATATACATTACAGAACACTGAACATAGAATTTATATTATACAATGTAGAACACAGAATATAGAATATGGAAACAGAATACAGAAATCAGAATTCAGAACATGGAATGCTGAACACAGAATTCAGTATATAGAATACAGAATACTGAATATACGATTTAGAATATAGAATGTAGAACACCGAATTTAGAATATAGAATAAAGAATACTGAATATAGAATTTAGAATATAGAATGTAGAACACAGAATTTAGAATGTAGAATACAGAATATAGAATCCAGAATAAAGAACATGCTATGCAGAACACAGAATTAAGAATAAAGATTAAATAATACTGAATATAGAATTTAGAATGTAGAATGTAGAACACAGAATATAGAATATAGATTATAGATCCCAGACCTAAGAACATGGAATGCAGAACACAGAATTTAGAACATTGAATGCAGAACACGGTATTTAGAACATACAATACAGAATACTGAGTATAGAATTTTGAATATAGAATGAAGAACACAGAATTTAGAATATGGAATACAGATTACTGAATATAGAATTTAGAATATAAAATGTAAAACACAGAATATAGAAAATAGAATAGAGAATGTAGAACCCAGAATTTAGTACATGGAATCAGAACCCAGAATTTAGAATATACAATACAGAACACTGAATATGGAATTTAGAATATAGAATGTAGAACACAGAATATAGAATATAGAATAAAGTGTATAGAACCCAGAATTTAGAACATGGAATGCAGAGCACAGAATTCAGAATATAGAATACAGAATAGTGCATATAGAATTTAGAATATGGAATGTAGAACACGGAAAAAAAGAATATAGAATACCTAATACAGAATATAGATTGTAGAATATAGAATGAAATGCACAAAATTTAGAATATAGAATAGAGAATATAGAACCCAGAATTTAGAACATGGAAACCAGAACACAGAATTAAGAATATAGAATACAGAATACCAAATATAGAATTTAGAATATAGAATGCAGAACACAGAATATAGAATATAGAATACAGAATACTGAATATAGAATTTACAACATGGAATGCAGAACACAGAATTTAGAATATAGAATAAAGAATATAGAAGCCAGAATATACAACATGGAATACAAAACACAGAATTTAGAATATAGAATACAGAATACGGAATATAGAATTTAGAATATAGAATTTAGAACACAGAATATAGAATATAGAATACGGAATTCAAAATTTAGTATGAAGGATCTAGAATGAAGAACACAGTATATAGAATATATATAGGAGAAGATAGAACCCAGAATTTAGAAATTGAATGCAGAGAACAGAATTAATAATATAGAATACAAAATACTAAATATAGAACTTAGAATACAGAAAGAAGAACACAGAATACAGAATATAGAAAAGACAATATACAACATGGAATGCAGAACACAGAATTTAGAATATAGAATACAGAATACTGAATATAGAATTTTGAAAATAGAAGGTAGAACACAGAATATATAATGTAGAAAACGGAATGCAGAATATAGAATACAGAATATAGAATGTAGAATACCGAATATAAAATATGGAAAACAGAGTATAGAACCCAGAATTTAAAACATGGAATGCAGAACACATAATTTAGAATATAGAATACACAACGCTGAATATAGGATTTAGACCATAGAATGTGGAACACAGGATATAGAATATAGAAAAGAGGATATAGAACCCAAATTTAGAACATGGAATGCAGAACAGAGAATGTAGAATATAGAATACAGAATACTGAACATAGAATTTAGAATATAGAAATTAGAACATAGGATATAGATTATAGAATAGAGAAATTAGAACATGGAATGCAGAACACAGAATTAAGTATATACATTACAGAACACTGAACATAGAATTTATATTATACAATGTAGAACACAGAATATAGAATATGGAAACAGAATACAGAAATCAGAATTCAGAACATGGAATGCTGAACACAGAATTCAGTATATAGAATACAGAATACTGAATATACGATTTAGAATATAGAATGTAGAACACCGAATTTAGAATATAGAATAAAGAATACTGAATATAGAATTTAGAATATAGAATGTAGAACACAGAATTTAGAATGTAGAATACAGAATATAGAATCCAGAATAAAGAACATGCTATGCAGAACACAGAATTAAGAATAAAGATTAAATAATACTGAATATAGAATTTAGAATGTAGAATGTAGAACACAGAATATAGAATATAGATTATAGATCCCAGACCTAAGAACATGGAATGCAGAACACAGAATTTAGAACATTGAATGCAGAACACGGTATTTAGAACATACAATACAGAATACTGAGTATAGAATTTTGAATATAGAATGAAGAACACAGAATTTAGAATATGGAATACAGATTACTGAATATAGAATTTAGAATATAAAATGTAAAACACAGAATATAGAAAATAGAATAGAGAATGTAGAACCCAGAATTTAGTACATGGAATCAGAACCCAGAATTTAGAATATACAATACAGAACACTGAATATGGAATTTAGAATATAGAATGTAGAACACAGAATATAGAATATAGAATAAAGTGTATAGAACCCAGAATTTAGAACATGGAATGCAGAGCACAGAATTCAGAATATAGAATACAGAATAGTGCATATAGAATTTAGAATATGGAATGTAGAACACGGAAAAAAAGAATATAGAATACCTAATACAGAATATAGATTGTAGAATATAGAATGAAATGCACAAAATTTAGAATATAGAATAGAGAATATAGAACCCAGAATTTAGAACATGGAAACCAGAACACAGAATTAAGAATATAGAATACAGAATACCAAATATAGAATTTAGAATATAGAATGCAGAACACAGAATATAGAATATAGAATACAGAATACTGAATATAGAATTTACAACATGGAATGCAGAACACAGAATTTAGAATATAGAATAAAGAATATAGAAGCCAGAATATACAACATGGAATACAAAACACAGAATTTAGAATATAGAATACAGAATACGGAATATAGAATTTAGAATATAGAATTTAGAACACAGAATATAGAATATAGAATACGGAATTCAAAATTTAGTATGAAGGATCTAGAATGAAGAACACAGTATATAGAATATATATAGGAGAAGATAGAACCCAGAATTTAGAAATTGAATGCAGAGAACAGAATTAATAATATAGAATACAAAATACTAAATATAGAACTTAGAATACAGAAAGAAGAACACAGAATACAGAATATAGAAAAGACAATATACAACATGGAATGCAGAACACAGAATTTAGAATATAGAATACAGAATACTGAATATAGAATTTTGAAAATAGAAGGTAGAACACAGAATATATAATGTAGAAAACGGAATGCAGAATATAGAATACAGAATATAGAATGTAGAATACCGAATATAAAATATGGAAAACAGAGTATAGAACCCAGAATTTAAAACATGGAATGCAGAACACATAATTTAGAATATAGAATACACAACGCTGAATATAGGATTTAGACCATAGAATGTGGAACACAGGATATAGAATATAGAAAAGAGGATATAGAACCCAAATTTAGAACATGGAATGCAGAACAGAGAATGTAGAATATAGAATACAGAATACTGAACATAGAATTTAGAATATAGAAATTAGAACATAGGATATAGATTATAGAATAGAGAAATTAGAACATGGAATGCAGAACACAGAATTAAGTATATACATTACAGAACACTGAACATAGAATTTATATTATACAATGTAGAACACAGAATATAGAATATGGAAACAGAATACAGAAATCAGAATTCAGAACATGGAATGCTGAACACAGAATTCAGTATATAGAATACAGAATACTGAATATACTATTTAGAATATAGAATGTAGAACACCGAATTTAGAATATAGAATAAAGAATACTGAATATAGAATTTAGAATATAGAATGTAGAACACAGAATTTAGAATGTAGAATACAGAATATAGAATCCAGAATAAAGAACATGCTATGCAGAACACAGAATTAAGAATAAAGATTAAATAATACTGAATATAGAATTTAGAATGTAGAATGTAGAACACAGAATATAGAATATAGATTATAGATCCCAGACCTAAGAACATGGAATGCAGAACACAGAATTTAGAACATTGAATGCAGAACACGGTATTTAGAACATACAATACAGAATACTGAGTATAGAATTTTGAATATAGAATGAAGAACACAGAATTTAGAATATGGAATACAGATTACTGAATATAGAATTTAGAATATAAAATGTAAAACACAGAATATAGAAAATAGAATAGAGAATGTAGAACCCAGAATTTAGTACATGGAATCAGAACCCAGAATTTAGAATATACAATACAGAACACTGAATATGGAATTTAGAATATAGAATGTAGAACACAGAATATAGAATATAGAATAAAGTGTATAGAACCCAGAATTTAGAACATGGAATGCAGAGCACAGAATTCAGAATATAGAATACAGAATAGTGCATATAGAATTTAGAATATGGAATGTAGAACACGGAAAAAAAGAATATAGAATACCTAATACAGAATATAGATTGTAGAATATAGAATGAAATGCACAAAATTTAGAATATAGAATAGAGAATATAGAACCCAGAATTTAGAACATGGAAACCAGAACACAGAATTAAGAATATAGAATACAGAATACCAAATATAGAATTTAGAATATAGAATGCAGAACACAGAATATAGAATATAGAATACAGAATACTGAATATAGAATTTACAACATGGAATGCAGAACACAGAATTTAGAATATAGAATAAAGAATATAGAAGCCAGAATATACAACATGGAATACAAAACACAGAATTTAGAATATAGAATACAGAATACGGAATATAGAATTTAGAATATAGAATTTAGAACACAGAATATAGAATATAGAATACGGAATTCAAAATTTAGTATGAAGGATCTAGAATGAAGAACACAGTATATAGAATATATATAGGAGAAGATAGAACCCAGAATTTAGAAATTGAATGCAGAGAACAGAATTAATAATATAGAATACAAAATACTAAATATAGAACTTAGAATACAGAAAGAAGAACACAGAATACAGAATATAGAAAAGACAATATACAACATGGAATGCAGAACACAGAATTTAGAATATAGAATACAGAATACTGAATATAGAATTTTGAAAATAGAAGGTAGAACACAGAATATATAATGTAGAAAACGGAATGCAGAATATAGAATACAGAATATAGAATGTAGAATACCGAATATAAAATATGGAAAACAGAGTATAGAACCCAGAATTTAAAACATGGAATGCAGAACACATAATTTAGAATATAGAATACACAACGCTGAATATAGGATTTAGACCATAGAATGTGGAACACAGGATATAGAATATAGAAAAGAGGATATAGAACCCAAATTTAGAACATGGAATGCAGAACAGAGAATGTAGAATATAGAATACAGAATACTGAACATAGAATTTAGAATATAGAAATTAGAACATAGGATATAGATTATAGAATAGAGAAATTAGAACATGGAATGCAGAACACAGAATTAAGTATATACATTACAGAACACTGAACATAGAATTTATATTATACAATGTAGAACACAGAATATAGAATATGGAAACAGAATACAGAAATCAGAATTCAGAACATGGAATGCTGAACACAGAATTCAGTATATAGAATACAGAATACTGAATATACGATTTAGAATATAGAATGTAGAACACCGAATTTAGAATATAGAATAAAGAATACTGAATATAGAATTTAGAATATAGAATGTAGAACACAGAATTTAGAATGTAGAATACAGAATATAGAATCCAGAATAAAGAACATGCTATGCAGAACACAGAATTAAGAATAAAGATTAAATAATACTGAATATAGAATTTAGAATGTAGAATGTAGAACACAGAATATAGAATATAGATTATAGATCCCAGACCTAAGAACATGGAATGCAGAACACAGAATTTAGAACATTGAATGCAGAACACGGTATTTAGAACATACAATACAGAATACTGAGTATAGAATTTTGAATATAGAATGAAGAACACAGAATTTAGAATATGGAATACAGATTACTGAATATAGAATTTAGAATATAAAATGTAAAACACAGAATATAGAAAATAGAATAGAGAATGTAGAACCCAGAATTTAGTACATGGAATCAGAACCCAGAATTTAGAATATACAATACAGAACACTGAATATGGAATTTAGAATATAGAATGTAGAACACAGAATATAGAATATAGAATAAAGTGTATAGAACCCAGAATTTAGAACATGGAATGCAGAGCACAGAATTCAGAATATAGAATACAGAATAGTGCATATAGAATTTAGAATATGGAATGTAGAACACGGAAAAAAAGAATATAGAATACCTAATACAGAATATAGATTGTAGAATATAGAATGAAATGCACAAAATTTAGAATATAGAATAGAGAATATAGAACCCAGAATTTAGAACATGGAAACCAGAACACAGAATTAAGAATATAGAATACAGAATACCAAATATAGAATTTAGAATATAGAATGCAGAACACAGAATATAGAATATAGAATACAGAATACTGAATATAGAATTTACAACATGGAATGCAGAACACAGAATTTAGAATATAGAATAAAGAATATAGAAGCCAGAATATACAACATGGAATACAAAACACAGAATTTAGAATATAGAATACAGAATACGGAATATAGAATTTAGAATATAGAATTTAGAACACAGAATATAGAATATAGAATACGGAATTCAAAATTTAGTATGAAGGATCTAGAATGAAGAACACAGTATATAGAATATATATAGGAGAATATAGAACCCAGAATTTAGAAATTGAATGCAGAGAACAGAATTAATAATATAGAATACAAAATACTAAATATAGAACTTAGAATACAGAAAGAAGAACACAGAATACAGAATATAGAAAAGACAATATACAACATGGAATGCAGAACACAGAATTTAGAATATAGAATACAGAATACTGAATATAGAATTTTGAAAATAGAAGGTAGAACACAGAATATATAATGTAGAAAACGGAATGCAGAATATAGAATACAGAATATAGAATGTAGAATACCGAATATAAAATATGGAAAACAGAGTATAGAACCCAGAATTTAAAACATGGAATGCAGAACACAGAATTTAGAATATAGAATACATTATACTGAATATAGGATATAGAATATAGAATGTAGAACACAAAATTTAGAATATAGAATACAGAATGCTGAATATAAAATTTACAATATACAATGTAGAACACAGAATATAGAAAATAGAAAAGAGAATATAGAACCCAGAATTTAGAACATGGAATGAAGAACACAGAATTTAGAATATAATAAACAGAATACTATATAAATAATTAAAAAATTCTTGTAGAACACAGAATATAGAATATGAAATACAGAATACTGAATAAATAATTTAGAATATAGAATGTAGAAAACAGAATAAAAAAATAGCTTAGGAAATACTGAAGCCAGATTTTAGAAAATGGAAAGCAGAACTAAGAATTTAGAATATAGAATACAGCATACTGAATATACAATTTAGAATATAGAATGTAGAACAGAGAATTTATAATATAGAATAAAGAAGACTGAACATAGAATTTAGAATATAGAATGCAGAACACATAATATAAAATGTAGAATACAGAATATATAATCCAGAATAAATAACATGCTATGCAGAACACAGAATTTAGAATATAGATTAAATAATACTGAATATAGAATTTAGAATATAGAATGTAGAACACAGAATTTATAATATAGAATACAGAAAGCTGAATATAGTATTTAGATTATAGAATGTAGAACACAGAGTATAGAATATAGAATATAGATTATAGATCCCAGAATTTAGAACATGGAATGCAGAACACAGAATTTAGAATATAGCATACGGAATGCTGAATATAGAATTTAGAAATAGAATGTAGAACACAGAATATTGTATATAGAATACCGAATGCAGAGTATAGAATACAGAATATAGAATATAGTAAACAGAATATAGAATATGGAAAAAAGAATACAGAAAACAGAATTTAGAACATGGAAAGCAGAACACAGAATTTAGAATATATAATACAGAATACTTAATAAGCAATTAAAAAATTGATTGTAGAGGACAGAATATAGAATATAAAATACATAATACTGAATATATAATTTAGAATATAGAATGCAGAAAACAGAATAAAAATTTAGCTTAGGGAATATTGAAGCCTGATTTTGGAACATGAAAAGCTGAACTCAGAATTTAGAATATAGAATACAGAATACTGAATATACAACTTAGAATATAGAATGTAGAACACAGAATTTAGAATATTGAATAAAGAATACTGAATATAGTATTTAGAATATAGAATGTAGAATACAGAATTTAGAATGTAGAATACAGAATTTAGAATCCAGAATAAATAATATGCTATGCAGAACACAGAATTTAGAATGTAGATTAAATAATACTGAATATAGAATTTAGAATATAGAATGTAGAACACAGAATTTATAATATAGAATACAGAAAGCTGAATATTGTATTTAGAATATAGAGTGTAGAACACAGAATATAGAATATAGAATATAGTTTATAGATCCCAGAATGAAGAACATGGAATTCACAACACAGAATTTAGAATATATCATACGGAATACTGAATATAGAATTTAGAATATAGAATTTAGACCACAGAATATTGTATAAAGAATAAGGAATGCAGAATATAGGATACAGAATATAGAATGTAGAAAATAGATTATAGAATATGGAAAAAAGAATACAGAAACACAATTTAGAACATGAAATGCAGAACACAGAATTTAGAATATATAATACAGTATACTGAACATAGAATGCAGAACACAGAATTTAGAATATAGAATGCAGAGTACTGAATATAGAATATATAAACAGGAAAGCAGAACACAGAATTAAGAACATGGAATGAAGAACACAGAATATAGAATATAGAATACAGAATACTGAATATAGAATTTAGAACATAGAATGCAGAACACAGAATTTAGAATTTAGAATACAGAATACTGAATAAAGAATTTAAAATATAGAATGTAGAACACAGAGTATAGAATATAGTATACGGAATGCCGAAAATAGAATACAGAATATAGAATATAGAACACACAATATAGAATATGGGAAACAGAATACAACAACCCAGAATTTAGGACATGGAATGCTGAACACAGAATTTAGAATGTAGAATACAGAAAACTGGATATAGAATTAAGATTATAGACTGTAGAACACAGAATATAGAATATAGTATACGGAATAGAGAATAAAGAATGTAGAATATAGAATGGAGTACAAAAGATATAGAATATAGAGTAGAGAATAGAGAAGACAAAATTTAGATCATGGAATGCAGAAAACAGAATTTAGAATATAGAATAAAGAATACTGAATATAGAAAGAAGAACACAGAATATAAAATATAGAATAGAGAATATAGAACCCAGATTTAGAAAATGGAATGAAGAACACAGAATTTTGAATTTAGAATACTGAATACTGAATATAGAATTTAGAATATAGAATGTACAACACAAAATATAGAATATAGACTACGGAATGCAGAATAAACTATATAGAATGAAGAACACAAATTATAGACTATAGAATAGAGAATATAGGACCTAGAATTTAGAACATGGAATGTAGAACACAGAATTTACAATATGGAATACAGAAATCTGAATATAGTATTTAGAATATAGAGTGTAGAACACAGAATATAGAATATAGAATATATTTTATAGATCCCAGAATTTAGAACATGGAATGCAGAACACAGAATTTAGAATATAGCATACGGAATACTGAATATAGAATTTAGAATATGGAATGTAGATCACAGAATATTGTATATAGAATTAGAAATGCAGAATGTAGAATACAGAATATAGAATGTAGAAAACAGAATATAGAATATGGAATACAGAATACAGGATCCAGAATGTAGAACATGGAATGCAGAACACAAGATTTGGAATATAGGATACAGAATACTGAATAAAGAATTAAGAGTATAGAATGTAGAACACAGAATATAGAATATAGAATACGGAATGCAGAACATAGAATACAGAATATACAATGAAAACACAGAATAGGGAATACGGCATAAAGAATATACAATACAGACTATAGAATGTAGAACACAGAATATAAAAAATGGAAAAAAGAATACAGAAACCAGAATTTAGAACATGGATTGCAGAACACAGAATTTAGAATATAATATACAGAATACTGAATATATAATTTAGAACATAGAATGCAGAACACAGAATTTAGAATATAGAATGCAGAATACTAAATATAGAATTTATATAGAGGAAAGCATAACACAGAATTTAGAATATAGAATACAGAGTACTGAATATTGAATTTAGAATATAGAATGTAGAACACAGAATATATAACATAGAATATAGAATATAGAACCCAGAATTTAGAACATGGAATGCAGATCACAAAATTTAGAATACAGAATACAAAATAGTGAATATAGAATTTAGAATATAGAAAAAGATCACAGAATATAGAATATAAAATACGGAATGCAGAATATAGAAGGTAGAATATAGAATGAAGAACACAAAATATCGAATATAGAATAGAGAATATAGAAACCAGAATTTAGAAATGGAATGCAGAACAGAGAATTTAGAATATAGAATTTAGAAAACTGAATAAAGATTTGAGAATATAGAATGTAGAACATAGAATATAGAATATAGAATACAGAATGCAGAATATACTTTGTAAAATATAGCATGAAGAACACAAATATAGAATACATAATAGAGAGTATAGAACCCAGAACGTACAACCCGGAATGCAGAAAATAGAATTAAGAATATAGAATACAGAATATTGAATATAGAACTTAGAATATAGAATGTAGAACACTGAATAAAGAATATACAATACAGAATACTGAATATAGAATTTAGAATGTAGAATATAGAACACAGAATATAGAATATAGATAAGAAAATATAGAACCCAGAATTTAGAACATGGAATGCAGAACACAGAATTTATAATATAGAATACAGTATATTGAATACAGTATGCAGAATATAGAATGTTGAACACAGAGTATAGAATATAGAATACGGAATACAGAATATAGAATACAGAATATAGAATATAGAACACAGAATATGGAATATGGAAAACAGAATACAGAACCCAGAATTTAGACCATAGAATGCAGAACACAGAATTAAGACTATAGAATACAGAATGCTGAATATAGAATTTAGAACATAGAATGCAGAACACAGAATATGGAATACAGAATACAGAACGCAGGATTCAGAACATGGAATTCAGAACACAGAATACATAATATAGAATAAAGGAATAGAATATAGAATATAGAATGTAGAAACAGTATATAGAATATAGAATACAGAATGCAGTATGCAGAATTTAGAACAAGGAATTCAGAACACAGAATATATAATAAAGAATACCGAAATACTATGTGGTATATAGAATGTTTTACACAGAATTTATAATATAGAATACAGTATATAGAATGTACAATACAGAATTTAGAACACAGAATATTGAATACAGATTACGGAATACAGAACCCAGAATTTAGAACATGGAATTCAGAACGCAGAATATAGAATATAGGATACAGAATACATAATATACAATGTAGAATACAGAATGTAGAACACAGAATATAGAATATAGAATACAGAATGCCGAAACATGATTATACAAGTTGTAATTCAGAACACAAAATTTAGAATATAGAGTGAAGAATACAGAATATAGAATATTGAATTTACATTGTTGAACACAGTATATGGAATATTGTATACAGAATACAGAATATAGAATGTAGAATACTGGTTGTAATACAGAGAATATGGAATTCAGAATACACACTAAAGAACACAGAATTTAGAGCATGGAATTCAGAACACAAAGTTTAGATTATAGAATATTGAATACTGAATATAGAATGTATAACACAGAATATAGAACACAGATTATAGAATATAGAATACACAATGCAGAACCCATTATTTAGAACATGGAATTCAGAAAACAGAATTTAGAATATAGAATACAGTATACAGAATGTTGATTATAGAATGTATAACACAGAATATAGAATATAGAAAACAGAATACAGAACCCAGAGTTTAGAATGTAGAATTCAGAACACTGAATTTAGAATATAGATTACAGAATACAGAATATAGAATGTAGACTTTTGAATGTACAAAACAGACTATAGAATACAGAATACAGAAAACAGAATTTAGAACATTGAATGCAGAACACAGAATGTAGAATATAGAATACAGAATAGAGAATGCAGAACACAGAATAAAGAATAGAGAATGCAGAATACATAACCCAGAATTTAGAACATGCAATACACAACTAAAAACTTAGAATATAGTGTATAGAAAACAGAATATAGAATGTAGAATAAATAATATAGAATACAGTATATAGAAATTAGAATACAGAATACAGAATATAGAATATAGAAAACAGAATGCAGAACCCAGAATGTAGAACATGGAACGCAGAACGGAATTTAGAATATAGAATACAGAAAACAGAAAATAAATTTTACAATATAGAATGCAGTACACACACTATACAATATAAAATACAGAAAACCGAATATAAAATTTAGAATATACAATGTAGAACACAGAATATAGAATTTAGAATGCAGTATACAGAACCCAGAATTTAGAACATGGAATTCAGAAGAAAGAGTTTAGAATATAGATTACAGTATACAAAATATAGAAAATGGAATATTGAATGTAGAACAGAGAATATAGAATATAGAATTAACAATACAGAACCCAGAATTTAGAAATTGGAATGCAGAACACAGAATATAGAAAATAGAATACAGAATATAGAATGTATTATCAAAAATTTACAATACAGTATATAGAATATAGAATACAGAAGACAGATCCCAGAATTTAGAACATGGAATTCAGAACAAAGAATTTAGAAATTAGAATAGAGAATCTAGAATATACAATGTAGAATACAGAATGCTGAACACAGAATATAGAATATAGAATTCAGAATACAGAACCTAGAATTTAGAACATGGAATTTAGTGCACAGAATATAGAATATAGAATACAGAAATATAAAGTAGAATATAGAATATATAACACAGTATATAGAATACTGAATACAGAACACAGAATGTAGAATACATATTGTAGAACACAGAATATAGAATATAAAATACAAAATACAGTACCCAGAATTTAGGACATGGAATTCACAACACAGAATTTATTATATAGAATAAAGAATACGGAATATCGAGTGTAGAACACAGATTATAGAATATAGAATACAGAATTCATAACACAGAATATAGAACATGGAATGCAGAACAAAGAATTAAGAATATAGAATACAGGGTACAGAATATAGAATGAAAACTACAGAGTATAGAATACAGAATACAGAATAAGAAAGTAGAATATAGAATGCAAGAACACAGAATATAGAATGCAGACTACAGAACGCAGAATTTAGAATATGGAATTCACCACAGAGAATTTAGAAAATAGAGTTCAGAATGCACAATATAGAACGTAGAATATAGAATTTAGAACACGGAATACAGAATACGGAATGCAGAATATAGAATGTAGAATATAGAATGGAGTACACAAAAAATAGAATATAGAATAGAGAATATAGAAGCCAGAATTTAGATCATAGAATGCAGAAAACAGAATTTAGTATATAGAATACAGAATACTGAATATAGAATTTAAAATATAGAATGTAGAACACAGAGTATAGAATAGAATAAGAAATACTGAATATATAATTTAGTATATAGAATATACAACACAGAATATAGAATACAGAATACGGAATGCAGAATATAGTATACAGAACATAGAATGAAGAACACAGAATATAGAATAAGAAAAACAGAATACAGAACCCAGAATTAAGAACATGGAATGCCGAACACACAATTTGGAATATAGAATACAGAATACTGAATATAGAATTTAGAAAATAGGATGCAGAACACAGAATTTAGAATATAGAATACAGACTACTGAATATAGAATTTAGAACATGGAATGCAGAACTCAGAATTTAGAATATAGAATACAGAATACTGAATATAGATTTTATACCACGGAATGCAGAACACAGAATATAGAATATAGAAAACGGAATACAGAAAATAGCATTTAGAATATAGAATGTAGAAAACAGAATATACAATATAGAATATAGAATATAGAACCCAGAATTTAGAACATGGAATATAGAACACACAATTTAGAATTTAAAATACAGAATACTGAATAAATAATTTAGAACATGGAATGCATAGCACAGAATTTATAATATAGAATACAGAAAACTAAATATAGGATTTAGAACATGGAATCCAGAACACAGAATTTAGAGTATAGAATTCTATTTACTGAATATAGAATTTAGAACATAGATGCAGAACACAGAATTTAGAATATAGAATAAATAATACTGAATATAGAATTTAGAATATGGAATGTAGATCACAGAATATTGTATATAGAATTAGAAATGCAGAATGTAGAATACAGAATATAGAATGTAGAAAACAGAATATAGAATATGGAATACAGAATACAGGATCCAGAATGTAGAACATGGAATGCAGAACACAAGATTTGGAATATAGGATACAGAATACTGAATAAAGAATTAAGAGTATAGAATGTAGAACACAGAATATAGAATATAGAATACGGAATGCAGAACATAGAATACAGAATATACAATGAAAACACAGAATAGGGAATACGGCATAAAGAATATACAATACAGACTATAGAATGTAGAACACAGAATATAAAAAATGGAAAAAAGAATACAGAAACCAGAATTTAGAACATGGATTGCAGAACACAGAATTTAGAATATAATATACAGAATACTGAATATATAATTTAGAACATAGAATGCAGAACACAGAATTTAGAATATAGAATGCAGAATACTAAATATAGAATTTATATAGAGGAAAGCATAACACAGAATTTAGAATATAGAATACAGAGTACTGAATATTGAATTTAGAATATAGAATGTAGAACACAGAATATATAACATAGAATATAGAATATAGAACCCAGAATTTAGAACATGGAATGCAGATCACAAAATTTAGAATACAGAATACAAAATAGTGAATATAGAATTTAGAATATAGAAAAAGATCACAGAATATAGAATATAAAATACGGAATGCAGAATATAGAAGGTAGAATATAGAATGAAGAACACAAAATATCGAATATAGAATAGAGAATATAGAAACCAGAATTTAGAAATGGAATGCAGAACAGAGAATTTAGAATATAGAATTTAGAAAACTGAATAAAGATTTGAGAATATAGAATGTAGAACATAGAATATAGAATATAGAATACAGAATGCAGAATATACTTTGTAAAATATAGCATGAAGAACACAAATATAGAATACATAATAGAGAGTATAGAACCCAGAACGTACAACCCGGAATGCAGAAAATAGAATTAAGAATATAGAATACAGAATATTGAATATAGAACTTAGAATATAGAATGTAGAACACTGAATAAAGAATATACAATACAGAATACTGAATATAGAATTTAGAATGTAGAATATAGAACACAGAATATAGAATATAGATAAGAAAATATAGAACCCAGAATTTAGAACATGGAATGCAGAACACAGAATTTATAATATAGAATACAGTATATTGAATACAGTATGCAGAATATAGAATGTTGAACACAGAGTATAGAATATAGAATACGGAATACAGAATATAGAATACAGAATATAGAATATAGAACACAGAATATGGAATATGGAAAACAGAATACAGAACCCAGAATTTAGACCATAGAATGCAGAACACAGAATTAAGACTATAGAATACAGAATGCTGAATATAGAATTTAGAACATAGAATGCAGAACACAGAATATGGAATACAGAATACAGAACGCAGGATTCAGAACATGGAATTCAGAACACAGAATACATAATATAGAATAAAGGAATAGAATATAGAATATAGAATGTAGAAACAGTATATAGAATATAGAATACAGAATGCAGTATGCAGAATTTAGAACAAGGAATTCAGAACACAGAATATATAATAAAGAATACCGAAATACTATGTGGTATATAGAATGTTTTACACAGAATTTATAATATAGAATACAGTATATAGAATGTACAATACAGAATTTAGAACACAGAATATTGAATACAGATTACGGAATACAGAACCCAGAATTTAGAACATGGAATTCAGAACGCAGAATATAGAATATAGGATACAGAATACATAATATACAATGTAGAATACAGAATGTAGAACACAGAATATAGAATATAGAATACAGAATGCCGAAACATGATTATACAAGTTGTAATTCAGAACACAAAATTTAGAATATAGAGTGAAGAATACAGAATATAGAATATTGAATTTACATTGTTGAACACAGTATATGGAATATTGTATACAGAATACAGAATATAGAATGTAGAATACTGGTTGTAATACAGAGAATATGGAATTCAGAATACACACTAAAGAACACAGAATTTAGAGCATGGAATTCAGAACACAAAGTTTAGATTATAGAATATTGAATACTGAATATAGAATGTATAACACAGAATATAGAACACAGATTATAGAATATAGAATACACAATGCAGAACCCATTATTTAGAACATGGAATTCAGAAAACAGAATTTAGAATATAGAATACAGTATACAGAATGTTGATTATAGAATGTATAACACAGAATATAGAATATAGAAAACAGAATACAGAACCCAGAGTTTAGAATGTAGAATTCAGAACACTGAATTTAGAATATAGATTACAGAATACAGAATATAGAATGTAGACTTTTGAATGTACAAAACAGACTATAGAATACAGAATACAGAAAACAGAATTTAGAACATTGAATGCAGAACACAGAATGTAGAATATAGAATACAGAATAGAGAATGCAGAACACAGAATAAAGAATAGAGAATGCAGAATACATAACCCAGAATTTAGAACATGCAATACACAACTAAAAACTTAGAATATAGTGTATAGAAAACAGAATATAGAATGTAGAATAAATAATATAGAATACAGTATATAGAAATTAGAATACAGAATACAGAATATAGAATATAGAAAACAGAATGCAGAACCCAGAATGTAGAACATGGAACGCAGAACGGAATTTAGAATATAGAATACAGAAAACAGAAAATAAATTTTACAATATAGAATGCAGTACACACACTATACAATATAAAATACAGAAAACCGAATATAAAATTTAGAATATACAATGTAGAACACAGAATATAGAATTTAGAATGCAGTATACAGAACCCAGAATTTAGAACATGGAATTCAGAAGAAAGAGTTTAGAATATAGATTACAGTATACAAAATATAGAAAATGGAATATTGAATGTAGAACAGAGAATATAGAATATAGAATTAACAATACAGAACCCAGAATTTAGAAATTGGAATGCAGAACACAGAATATAGAAAATAGAATACAGAATATAGAATGTATTATCAAAAATTTACAATACAGTATATAGAATATAGAATACAGAAGACAGATCCCAGAATTTAGAACATGGAATTCAGAACAAAGAATTTAGAAATTAGAATAGAGAATCTAGAATATACAATGTAGAATACAGAATGCTGAACACAGAATATAGAATATAGAATTCAGAATACAGAACCTAGAATTTAGAACATGGAATTTAGTGCACAGAATATAGAATATAGAATACAGAAATATAAAGTAGAATATAGAATATATAACACAGTATATAGAATACTGAATACAGAACACAGAATGTAGAATACATATTGTAGAACACAGAATATAGAATATAAAATACAAAATACAGTACCCAGAATTTAGGACATGGAATTCACAACACAGAATTTATTATATAGAATAAAGAATACGGAATATCGAGTGTAGAACACAGATTATAGAATATAGAATACAGAATTCATAACACAGAATATAGAACATGGAATGCAGAACAAAGAATTAAGAATATAGAATACAGGGTACAGAATATAGAATGAAAAATACAGAGTATAGAATACAGAATACAGAATAAGAAAGTAGAATATAGAATGCAAGAACACAGAATATAGAATGCAGACTACAGAACGCAGAATTTAGAATATGGAATTCACCACAGAGAATTTAGAAAATAGAGTTCAGAATGCACAATATAGAACGTAGAATATAGAATTTAGAACACGGAATACAGAATACGGAATGCAGAATATAGAATGTAGAATATAGAATGGAGTACACAAAAAATAGAATATAGAATAGAGAATATAGAAGCCAGAATTTAGATCATAGAATGCAGAAAACAGAATTTAGTATATAGAATACAGAATACTGAATATAGAATTTAAAATATAGAATGTAGAACACAGAGTATAGAATAGAATAAGAAATACTGAATATATAATTTAGTATATAGAATATACAACACAGAATATAGAATACAGAATACGGAATGCAGAATATAGTATACAGAACATAGAATGAAGAACACAGAATATAGAATAAGAAAAACAGAATACAGAACCCAGAATTAAGAACATGGAATGCCGAACACACAATTTGGAATATAGAATACAGAATACTGAATATAGAATTTAGAAAATAGGATGCAGAACACAGAATTTAGAATATAGAATACAGACTACTGAATATAGAATTTAGAACATGGAATGCAGAACTCAGAATTTAGAATATAGAATACAGAATACTGAATATAGATTTTATACCACGGAATGCAGAACACAGAATATAGAATATAGAAAACGGAATACAGAAAATAGCATTTAGAATATAGAATGTAGAAAACAGAATATACAATATAGAATATAGAATATAGAACCCAGAATTTAGAACATGGAATATAGAACACACAATTTAGAATTTAAAATACAGAATACTGAATAAATAATTTAGAACATGGAATGCATAGCACAGAATTTATAATATAGAATACAGAAAATTAATATAGGATTTAGAACATGGAATCCAGAACACAGAATTTAGAGTATAGAATTCTATTTACTGAATATAGAATTTAGAACATAGATGCAGAACACAGAATTTAGAATATAGAATAAATAATACTGAATATAGAATTTAGAATATAGAATGTAGAACACATTGTATAGAATATAGAATACGGAATGCCGAATATAGAATACAGAATATAGAATATAGAACACACAAAATAGAATATGGAAAACAGAACCCACAACACAGAATTTAGGGCATGCAGAACACAGAATTTAGAATATAGAATACAGAACACTGATTATAGAATTAAGAATAAAGATTGTAGAACACAGAATATAGAATATAGAATACGGAAGGCAGAATAAAGAATGTAGAATGTAGAATGGAGTACAGAAATTATAGAATATAGAGTAGAGAATAGAGAAGACAGAATTCAGATCATGGAATGCAGAAAACAGAATTTAGAATATAGAATAAAGAATACTAAATATAGAATTTAGAATATAGAATGTACAACACAAAATATAGAACATAGACTTCGAGAAGCAGAATATAGTATATAGAATGAAGAACACAAATTATAGAATATAGAATAGAGAATATAGAACGCAGAATTTAGAACATGGAATGTAGAACACACAATTGATAACATAGAATACAGAATACAGAATATAGAGTTTAGAACATAGGATGTAGAACACAGAATATAAAATATACAAAACGGAATACAAAATTTAGTATGAAGGATCAAGAATGAAGAACACAGAATATAGAATATATAAATGAGAATATAGAACCCAGAATTAAGAAATGGAATGCCGAAAACAGAATTAAAATTATAGAAGACAAAATACTGAATATAGCATTTAGAATATAGAAAGTAGAACACAGAATACAGAGTATAGAAAAGATAATTTACAACATGTAATGCAGAACACAGAATTTAGAATATAGAATACAGAATACTGAATACAGAATTTTGAAAATAGTAGGTTGAACACAGAATATATAATGTAGAATACTGAATGCAGAATATAGTATACAGAATATAGAATGTAGAACACAGAATATAAAATATGGAAAACAGAATATAGAACCCGCAATTTAAACATGGAATGCAAAACACATAATTTAGAATATAGAATACGGAACGCAGAATATAGTATTTAGACTATACAATGAGGAACACAGGATATAGAATATAGAAAAGAGGATATAGAAACCAGAATTAAGAACATGGAATGCAGAACAGAGAATTTAGAATATAGAATAAGGAATATTGAATATAGAATTTAGAATATAGAATGTACAACACAGAATATAGAATATAGTATACGGAATGCAAAATATTGTATGTAAAACCTAGAATGAAAAACACACAATATAGAATATAGAATAGAGAATGTAGAAACCAGAATTTAGAACATGGAATGCAGAACACAGAATTTAGAATATAGAATAAAGAATACAGAATATATAATTAAGAATATATAAAGTAGAACACAGAATATAGATTAGAGAATTTAGAACATGGAATGCAGAACACAGAATTAAGATTATAGAATACAAAATAATGAATATAGAATTTAGAGTATAAAATGTAGAACACAGAATATAGAATATAGAATATGGAATGCAGAATATAGAATACAGAATATAGAATGAAGAACACAGAATATATAATACGGCATAAATAATATACAATACAGAATATAGAATGAAGAACACAGTATATAGAATATGGAAAACAATACAGAACCCCGAATTTAGAACATGGAATGCAGAACACAGAATTTAGAATATAGAATGCACAGTACTGAATATAGAATTTATAAAAAGGAAAGCAGAACCCAGAATTAAGGACATGGAATGCAGAATATAAAATTTAGAATATAATATACGGAATACTTTATAAACAATTAAATAATTCTATGTAGGACAAAGAATATAAAATATAAAATACATAATACTGAATAAATAATTTAGAATATATAATGTAGAAAACAGAATAAAAAAAATATCTTAGAAAATATTGAAGCCAGTATTTGGAACATGGAAAGCAGAACTCAGAATTTAGAATATAGAATACAGCATACTGAATATACAATTTAGAATATAGAATGTAGAACACAGAATTTGGAATATAGAATAAAGAATACTGAATATAGAATTTAGAATATAGAATGCAGAACACAGAATATAGAATGTAGAATACAGAATATAGAATCCAGAATAAAGAACATGTTATGCAGAACACAGAATTTAGAATATAGATTAAATAATACTGAATATAGAATTTAGAATATAGAAAGTAGAACACAGAATTTATAATATAGAATACAGAAAGCTGAATATAGTATTTAGAATATAGAATATATAACACAGAGTATAGAATATAGAATAAAGATTATAGATCCAAGAATTTAGAATATGGAATGCAGAATTTAGAATATAGAATATAGAATACAGACCACTGAATATAGAATTTAGAATATAGAATGTAGAACACAGAGGTCAGAATATAGAATACGGTATACAGAATATAGAATTTAGAATATAGAATGTACAACACAGAATATGGAATACGGAATGCAGAATATAGAATACAGAATATAGAATGTAGAACACAGATTATACAATATGGAAAACAGAATAGAGAACCCAGTATTTACAACGTGGAATGCAGAAAACAGAATTTAGAATTTATAATACAGAATACTGAATATAGAATTTAGAACATAGAATGCGGAACACTGAATTTAGAATATAGAATACAGAATTCTGAATATAGGATTTAGAACGTGGAATGCAGAACCCAGAATTTAGAAAATAGAATAAAGAATACTGAATATAAAATTTAGAATATAGAATGTAGAACACAAAATATAGAATATAGAATACATAATGCAGAATATAGTATACAGAATATAGAAATTAGAACTCAGAATATAAAATATGGAAACAGAATACAGAACCCCGAAATTTGAACATGGTATGCAGAACACAGAATTTAGAATATACAATACACAATACTGAATATAGAATTTAGAATATTGAATGTAGAACACAGAATATAGAATATAGAAAAGACAATATAGAACACAGAATTTAGAAAATGGAATGCAGAACACAGAATTTAGAATATAGAATACAGAATACTGAATATAGAATTTGGATAATAGAATGAAGAACACAGAATATAGAGTATAGAATACGGAATGCAGAATATAGAATACAGAATATAGAATGTAGAAAACAGAATATAGAATATGGAAAACAGAATACAGAACCCAGAATTTAGAACATAGAATGCAGAACACAGAATGTAGAATTTAGAATACAGAATACAGAATATAGAATTTAGAAAGTAGATGTAGAACACAGAGTATAGAACATAAATACAGAATGCAGAATATAGAATGCAGAATAAAGAACTAAGAACAAAAATATAGAATATATAAAAGAGAATTTAGAACCCAGAATTTAAAAATTGAATCAGAACACAGAATTTAGATTATAGAATACAGAATACTGAATATAGAATTTAGAATATAGCATGTAGGAAACATAATATAGAATATATAACACGGAATGCAGAATATAGAACGTACAATATAAAATGAAGAACAAAAAATATAGAATATATAATAGAGAATATAGAACCCAGAATTTAGAACATGGAATTCAAAGCACAGAATTTAGAATATAGAATACAGGATAATGAAAATAGAATTTTGAATATAGAATGTAGAACACAGTATATAGAATATAGAATACGGAATGCAGAATATAGAATGTAGAATATAGAATGAAGAACACAGAATATAGAATATAGAATAGAGAATATAGAACCCAGAATTTAGAACACGGAATGAAGAATACAGAATTTTGAATATAGAATATAGAGTTTAGAATATAGCATGTAGAACACAGAATTTTGAATATAGAATTGAGAATACTAAATGTAGAATTTAGAATATTGAATGTCGAACACAGAATATAGAATATAGAAAAGAGATTATAGAACCCAGAATTAAGAACACGGAATAAAGAACACAGAATTTAGAATATAGATTATAGAATTTAGAATATAGAATGTAGAACACAAAATATACAATATTGAATACATAATGCAGAATATATTATACAGAATATAGAATTTAGAACACAGAATGTAAAATATGGAAACAGAATACAGAATCCCGAAATACGAACATGGTATGCAGAACACAGAATATAGAATATAGAATAGAGAATACTGAATATCGAATTTAGAATATTGAATGAAGGACACAGAATATAGAATATAGAACACAGAATTTAGAACATGGAATGCAGAACACAGAATTTAGAATATGGAATACTGAATACTAAATATATAATTAAGAATATAGAAAGTAGAACACAGAATATAGAATAGAGAATTTAGAACATGGAATGCAGAACACAGAATTTAGATTATAGAATACAAAATACTGAATATAGAATTTAGAATATAGAATGTAGAACACAGTATTAAAATATGGAAAACAGAATATAGAACCCAGAATTTAGAAATTTGAATGCAGAACACAGAATTAACACTATAGAATACACATTAATTAATATAGATTTTTGAATATAGAATGTAGAACACAGTATATAGAATATAGAATATACAATAGAGAGTATAGTATCGAGAATTTAGAACATGTGATTCAGAACACAGAATTTACAATATAGAATACATTATACTATATATAGAATATAGAATATAGAATGTATAACAGAGAATTTAGAATATAGAATACAGAATGCTTAATATAAAATTTAAATATAGAATGTAGAACACAGAATATAGGAAATAGAAAAGAGAATATAGAACACAGAATTTAGAACATAAAATACGGAATATTTTATAAACAATTAAAAAATTCTATGTAGGACATATAATATAGAATATAAAATACATAATACTGAATAAATAATTTAGAATATATAATGTAGAAAACAGAAAAAAAAATAGCAAGGAAAATATTGAAGCCAGATATTGGAACATGGAAAGCAGAACTCAGAATTTAGAATATAGAATACAGCATACTGAATATGCAATTTAGAATATAGAATGTAAACACAGAATTTAGAATATAGAATACAGAATACTGAATATAGAATTTATAATATAGAATGTAGCACACAGAATGTAGTATATACAATAGTGAATATAAAACCCAGAATTTAGAACATGGAATTCAGAACACAGAATTTAGAAAATAAAACACAGAATACTGAATAAAAAATTTAGAACACAAGATATAGAATATAGAATACGGAATGCAGAATATTGAATACCAAATATAGACTATAGAACACAAAATATAGAATATGGAATACAGAATACAGAACCCAAAGTTTAGAACATACAATGCAGAACACAGAATTTGGAATATACAATACAGAATACTGAATATAGAATTTAGAGTATAAAATGTAGAACACAGAATATAGAATATAGAATACGGAATGCAGAATATAGAATACAGAATATAGAATGAAGAACACAGAATATATAATACGGCATAAATAATATACAATACAGAATATAGAATGAAGAACACAGTATATAGAATATGGAAAACAATACAGAACCCAGAATTTAGAACATGGAATGCAGAACACAGATTTTAGATTATAATATACAGAATAATGAATATAGAATTTAGAAAATAGAATGCAGAACACAGAATTTAGAATATAGAGTGCACAGTACTGAATATAGAATTTATAAAAAGGAAAGCAGAACACAGAATTTAGAATATAGAATACAGAATAGTGAATATAGAATTTAGAATATAGAATGTAAACACAGAATAGAGAATAGAGAATAGAGAACCCAGAATTTAGTACATGGAATGCAGAACACACAAATAAGAATATAGAATACAAAATACTGAATATAGAATTTAGAATATAGAATAAAGAACAAACAATATAGAATATAAAATACGGATGGCAGAATATAGGACGTAGAATATAGAATGAACGACCCAAATAAATAATATAGAATAGAGAATATAGAAACCACAATTTAGAAATGGAATGCAGAACAGAGAATTTATACTATAGAATACAGAATACTGAATATAGATTTTAGAATTTAAAATGAAGAACATAGAATATAGAATATAGGATACGGAATGCAGAATATACTATGTAGAATATAGAATGAAGAACACAAATATAGAATATATAATAGAGAGTATAGGACCCAGAACTTAGAACATGGAATGAAGAACAGAGAATTAAGAATATAGAATACAGAATACTGAATATAGAATTTAGAATATAGAATGCAGAACACAGAATTAAGAATATAGAATACAGATTAGTGAATATAGAATTTAGAATATACAATATAGAACACAGAATATAGAATATAGTATAGAAAATATAGAACCCAGAATTTAGAACATGGAATGCAGAACACAGAATTTAGAATATAGAATTCAGAATACTGAATATAGAATTTAGAATATAGAATGTTGAAAACATAATATAGAATATAAAACACGGAATGCAGAATATAGAACGTACAATATAGAATGTAAACAAAAAATATAGAAATGAATAGAGAATATTGAACCCAGAATTAAGAAATGGAGTGCAGAACAAAGAATTTAGAATATACAATACAGAAGACTGAATATAGTTTTTAGAATATAGAATGTAGAACACAGAATATAGAATATAGAATACGGAATGCAGAATATAGTATGTAGAATATGGAATGAAGAACACAATGTATAGAATATAGAATAGAGAATGTAGAACCCAGAATTTAGAACACGGATGTAGAACACAAAATTTAGAATATAGAATTCAGAATACTGAATATAGAATTTAGAATATAGAATATACAACTCAGAAAATAGAATAGAGAATATAGAAACCAGAATTTAGAAAATGGAATGCAGGACACAGAATTTAGAATATACAATACAGAAACCTCAATATACAATTCAGAATATAGAATGTAGAACACAGCATATAGAATATAGAATAGAGAAAGTTGAAGCCAAAATTTAGAGCATGTAATGCAGAACACAGAATTTAGAATATAGAATACAGACCACTGAATATAGAATTTAGAATATAGAATGTAGAACACAGAGTTCAGAATATAGAATACGGAATACAGAATATAGAATTTAGAATATAGAATGTAAAACACAGAATATAGAATATGGAATACGGAATGCAGAATATAGAATACAGAATATAGAATGTAGAACACAGATTATATAATATGGAAAACAGAATAGACAATCCACTATTTACAACATGGAATGCAGAACACAGAATTTAGAATTTATAATACAGAATACTGAATATAGAATTTAGAACATAGAATGCGGAACACAGAATTAAGTATATAGAATACAGAATACTGAATATAGGATTTAGAACATGGAATGTAGAACCCAGAATTTAGAAAATAGAATAAAAAAAACTGAATATAAAATTTAGAATATAGAATGTAGAACACAAAATATAGAATATAGAATACATAATACAGAATATAGCATACAGAATATAGAAATTAGAACACAGAATATAAAATATGGAAACAGAATACAGAACCCCGAAATTTGAACATGGTATGCAGAACACAGAAATTAGAATATACAATACAGAATACTGAATATAGAATTTAGAATTTTGAATGTAGAACACAGAATATAGAATATAGAATAGACAATATAGAACACAGAATTTAGAATATAGAATACAGAATACTGAATATAGAATTTGGATAATAGAATGAAGAACACAGGATATAGAGTATAGAATACCGAATGCAGAATATAGAATACAGAATATAGAATATAGAACACAGAATATATAATATGGAAAACAGAATACAGAACCCAGAATTTAGAACATAGAATGCAGAACACAGAATGTAGAATATTGAATACAGAATACAGAATATAGAATTTAGAAAGTAGATGTAGAACACAGAATACAGAACATAAATACAGAATGCAGAATATAGAATGCAGTGTAAAGAAATAAGCACACAAAATATAGAATATATAAAAGAGAATTTAGAACCCAGAATTTAAAAATTGAATCAGAACACAGAATTTAGATTATAGAATACAGAATACTGAATATAGAATTTAGAATATAGAATGTAGAAAACATAATATAGAATATATAACACGGAATGCAGAATATAGAACGTACAATATAGAATGAAGAACAAAAAATATAGAATATATAATAGAGAATATAGAACCCAGAATTTAGAACATGAAATTCAAAGCACAGAATTTAGAATATAGAATACAAGATAATGAATATAGAATTTTGAATATAGAATGTAGAACACAGTATATAGAATATAGAATACGGAACGCAGAATATAGAATGTAGAATATAGAATGAAGAACACAGAATATAGAATATAGAATAGAGAATATAGAACCCAGAATTTAGAACACGGAATGAAGAATACAGAATTTTGAATATAGAATATAGAATTTAGAATATAGCATGTAGAACACAGAATTTTGAATATAGAATTGAGAATACTAAATATAGAATTTAGAATATTGAATGTCGAACACAGAATAGAGAATATAGAAAAGAGATTATAGAACCCAGAATTAAGAACACGGAAGAAAGAACACAGAATTTAGAATATAGATTATAGAATTTAGAATATAGAATGTAGAACACAAAATATACAATATTGTATACATAATGCCGAATATATTATACAGAATATAGAATTTAGAACACAGAATGTAAAATATGTAAACAGAATACAGAATCCCGAAATACGAACATGGTATGCAGAACACAGAATTTAGAATATAGAATAGAGAATACTGAATATAGAATTTAGAATATTGAATGAAGGACACAGAATATAGAATATAGAAAAGAAATATAGAACACAGAATTTAGAACATGAAATGCAGAACACAGAATTTAGTATTTAGAATACAGAATACTGAATGTAGAATTTAGAATATACAATGCAGAACATAGAATATAGAATATATACTACGGAATAAGGAATATAGATTTTAGAATATAGAATGTAGAACACAGAATATATAATATAGAATATGGAATGCAGAATAAAGAATGTAGAAATAAGAATGGAGTTCACAAAATATAGAATATAGACTGGAGAATATAGAAGCCAGAATTTAGAACATAGAATACAGAACACAGAATTTAGAATATATAAAACAGAATACTGAATATAGAATTTAGAATATAGAATGTAGAACACAGAATATACAATATAGACTACTGAATGCAGAATATAGGATATAGAATATAGAATGAAGAACACAAATTATAGAATACAGAATAGAGAATATAGAACACAGAATTTTGAACACGGTATGCAGAACACAGAATTAAGAATAAAGAATATAGAATTTAGAATACAGAATTTAGAAAACAGCATATAGAATAT
This sequence comes from Vicugna pacos, assembly GCF_048564905.1. NCBI lineage: Eukaryota > Metazoa > Chordata > Mammalia > Artiodactyla > Camelidae > Vicugna > Vicugna pacos. Next base: position 231,931 of record NW_027328737.1, read on the forward strand.
ACAATACAGAATACTACATATAGAATTTGGAAAATAAAATTTAGAACACAGAATATACATTGTAGAATACGGAATGCAGAATACAGAATACAGAATATAGAATATAGAACACTGAATCTAGAATATGGAAAAAAGAATATAGATCACAGAATTTAGAACATGGAATGCAGAACACAGAATTTAGAAAAAAAATACAGAATACTGAATATAGGATTTAGAACACAGGATATAGGATATAGAATACGGAATGCAGAATATAGAATATGAAATATAGAACATAGAAAACAAAATATAAAATATGGAATACAGAATACATAACCCAGAATTTAGAATATGAAATGCAGAACACAGAATTTGGAATATACAATATAGAATTTAGAATATAGAATGTAGAATATAGAATGAAGAACACAAAATATAGGATAGAGAATATAGAAAACAGAATTTAGAACACGGAATGAAGAACACAGAATTTTGAATATAGAATATAGAATTTACAATATACAATGTAGAACACAGAAATTTGAATATAGAATAGAGAATACTGAATATAGAATTTAGAGTACAGAATGTAGAACACAGAATATATATTAAAGAATACGGAATGCAGAATATAGAATACAGAATATAGAATGTAGAAAACAGAATATAGAATATGGAAAAGGGAATACAGAAACCAGAATTTAGAACATGGAATGCAGAACACAGAATATAGAATTTAGAATACAGAATACTGAATATAGAATTTAGAACATAGAATGCAGAACACAGAATTTAGAATATAGAATACAGAATACTGAATATTGAATTTAGAACATGGAATTCAGAACACAGAATTTAGAATATAGAACACAGAAATACAATTTAGAATAAAGAATGCAGAATATTGAATACAGAATATAGAATGTACAACACAAAATATAAAATATGTAAAACAAAATACAGAACCCAGAATTTAAAACATGGATTGCAGAACACAGAATTTAGAAAATAGAATAAAGAATATAGAAGCCAGAATATACAACATGGAATACAAAACACAGAATTTAGAATATAGAATACAGAATACGGAATATAGAATTTAGAATATAGAATTTAGAACACAGAATATAGAATATAGAATACGGAATTCAAAATTTAGTATGAAGGATCTAGAATGAAGAACACAGTATATAGAATATATAAAAGAGAATATAGAACCCAGAATTTAGAAATTGAATGCAGAGAACAGAATTAATAATATAGAATACAAAATACAAAATATAGAACTTAGAATATAGAAAGAAGAACACAGAATACAGAATATAGAAAAGACAATTTACAACATGGAATGCAGAACACAGAATTTAGAATATAGAATACAGAATACTGAATACAGAATTTTGAAAATAGAAGGTAGAACACAGAATATATAATGTAGAAAACGGAATGCAGAATATAGAATACAGAATATAGAATGTAGAATACCGAATATAAAATATGGAAAACAGAGTATAGAACCCAGAATTTAAAACATGGAATGCAGAACACATAATCTAGAATATAGAATACAGAACGCTGAATATAGGATTTAGACTATAGAATGTGGAACACAGGATATAGAATACAGAAAAGAGGATATAGAACCCAAATTTAGAATATTGAATGCAGAAAAGAGAATTTAGAATATAGAATACGGAATACTGAGTATAGAATTTAGAAAATAGAATGTAGAACACAAAATATAGAATATAGTATACGGAATGCAAAATATTGTATGTAAAATCTAGAATGAAAAACACACAATATAGAATATAGAATAGAGAATGTAGAAACCAGAATTTAGAACATGGAATGCAGAACACAGAATTTAGAATATAGAATACTGAACACAGAATATATAATTAAGAATATATAAAGTAGAACAAAGAATATAGAATAGAGAATTTAGAACATGGAATGCAGAACACAGAATTTAGATTATACAATAAATAATACTGAATATAAAATTTAGAAAATAGAATGTAGAACACAGAATTAAAATATGGAAAACAGAATATAGAACCCAGAATTTAGAACTTGGAATGCAGAACACAGAATTCAGAGTATAGAATACACATTAATGAATATAGAATTTAGAATATAGAATGTAGAACACAGAATATACAATATAGAATATACAATAGAGAGTATAGAATCGAGAATTTAGAACATGCAATGCAGAACACAGAATTTAGAATATAGAATACCGAATACTGAATATAGAATTTAGAACATAGAAAGCAGAACACAGAATTTAGAATATAGAATACAGAATACTGAATATTGAATTTAGAACATGGAATGCAGAACACAGAATTTAGAATGTAGAACACAGAAATACAATTTAGAATACAGAATGCAGAATATTGAATACAGAATATAGAATGTACAACACAAAATATAAAATATGTAAAACAAAATACTGAACCCAGAATTTAAAACATGGATTGCAGAACACAGAATTTAGAAAATAGAATACAGAATACTTAATACAGTGTTTAGAACATAGAATTCAGAACCCAGAATTTAGAATATAGAATACAGAATACTGAATGTAGAATTTAGAACATGGAATGCAGAACACAGAATTTAGAATATTGAATACAGAATAATGAATATAGAATTTAGAATATAGAATGTAGCACACAGAATATAGTATGTAGAATAGAGAATAAAGAAACCAGAATTTAGAACATGGAATGCAGAACACAAAATTTAGAAAATAAAATACAGAATACTGAATATAGGATTTAGAACACAGGATATAGAATATAGAATACGGAATGCAGAATATAGAATACCAAATATAGAATATAGAACACAAAATATAAAATATGGAATACAGAATACATAACCCAGAATTTAGAATATGAAATGCAGAACACAGAATTTGGAATATAGAATATAGAATTTAGAATATAGAATGTAGAATATAGAATGAAGAACACACAATATAGAATATAGAATAGAGAATATAGAACCCAGAATTTAGAACACGGAATGAAGAACACAGAATTTTGAATATAGAATATAGAATTTAGAATATACAATGTAGAACACAGAATTTTGAATATAGAATAGAGAAAACTGAATATAGAATTTAGAGTACAGAATGTAGAACACAGAATATAGAATATAGAATACGGAATGCAGAATATGGAATACAGAATATAGAATGAAAAACTCAGATTAGAGAATACGGCATAAAGAATATACAATACACAATATAGAATGTAGAACACAGAATATAAAAAATGGAAAACAGAATACAGAAACCAGAATTTAGAACATGGATTGCAGAACACAGAATTTGGAATATAGAATACAGAATACTGAATATAGAATTTAGAGTATAGAAAGTAGAACACAGAATATAGAATATAGAATACGGAATGCAGAATATAGAATACAGAATATAGAATGAAAAACACAGAATAGAGAATACAGCATAAAGAATATACAATACAGAATATAGAATGAAGAACACAGAATATAAAAAATGGAAAACAGATTACAGAAAACAGAATTTAGAACATGGATTGCAGAACACAGAATTTAGAATATGATATACAGAATACTGAATATAGAATTTAGAACACAGAATTCAGACACAGAATTTAGAACATAGAATAAACAATACTGAATATAGAATTTAGAATATAGAATGTAGAACACAGAATATATAACATAGAATAGAGAATATAGAACCCAGAATTTAGAACATGGAATGCAGATCAAAAAATTATAATATAGAACACAAAATAGTGAATATAGAATTTAGAATATAGAAAGAGAACACAGAATATAGAATATAAAATACGGAATGCAGAATAAAGAAGGTAGAATATAGAATGAAGAACACAAAATATAGAATATAGAATAGAGAATATAGCAACCAGAATTTAGAAATGGAATGCAGAACAGAGAATTTAGAATATAGAATTCAGAAAACTGAATAAATATTTTCGAATATAGAATGTAGAACATACAATATAGAATATAGAATACGGAATGCAGAATATACTTTGTAGAATGTAGAATGAAGAACACAAATATAGAATATATACTAGAGAGAATAGAACACAGAACTTAGAACCTGGAAAGCAGAACATAGAATTAAGAATATAGAATACAGAATATTGAATATAGAACTTAGAATATAGAATATAGAACACTTAATAAAGAATATAAAATACCAGAATACTGAATATAGAATTTAGAATATAGAACATAGAACACAGAATATAGAATATAGATAAGAAAATATAGACCACAGAATTTAGAACATGGGTGCAGAACACAGAATTTAGAATATAGAATACAGTATACTGAATACAGTATGCAGAATATAGAATGTAGAACACAGAGTATAGAATATGGAATACGGAATACAGAATATAGAATATAGAACACAGAATATGGAATATGGAAAACAGAATACAGAACCCAGAATTAAGACGATAGAATGCAGAACACAGAATTAATACTTTAGATTACAGAATGCTGAATATAGAATTTAGAACATAGAATTCAAAACACAAAATATGGAATACAACATACAGAACGCAGGATTCAGAACATGGAATTCAGAACATACAATACATAATATAGAATAAAGGAATAGAATGTAGAATATGGAATGTAGAACACAGAATATAGAATATAGAATACAGAATGCAGTATGCAGAATTAAGAACAAGAATTCAGAACACAGAATATATGATAAAGTATACCGAAATATTATGTGGTATGTAGAATGATGTACACAGAATTTATAATATAGAATACAGTATATAGAATGTACAATACAGAATGTAGAACACAGAATATTGAATACAGATTACGGAATACAGAACCCAGAATTTAGAACATGGAAATCAGAACGCATAATATAGAATATATTATACAGAATACATAATATACAATGTAGAATACAGAATGTAGAACACAGAATATAGAATATAGAATACAGAATGCAGAAACTTGATTATACAAGTTGTAATTCAGAACACAGAATTTAGAATATAGAGTGCAGAAGACAGAATATAGAATATAGAATTTACATTGTTGAACAAAGTATATGGAATATTGTATACAGAATACAGAATATAGAATGTAGAATACAGGATGTAGTAAGAGAATATGGAATTCAGAATACAGACTACAGAACACAGAATTTAGAACATGGAATTCAGAACACAGAGTTTAGATTTTAGAATATTGAATACTGAATATAGAATGTATAACACAGAATATACAACACAGATTATAGAATATAGAATACACAATGCAGAACACATTATTAAGAACATGGAATTCAGAAAACAGAATTTAGTATATAGAATACAGTATACAGAATGTTGAATATAGAATGTATAACACAGAATATAGAATACAGAAAACAGAATACAGAACTCAGAGTTTAGAACGTAGAATTCAGAACACTGAATTTAGAATATAGAGTACAGAATACAGAATATAGAATGTATACTTTAGAATGTACAAAACAGACTATAGAATACAGAATACAGAAACCAGAATTTAGAAGATTGAATGCAGAACACAGAATGTAGAATATAGAATACAGAATAGAGAATGTAGAATAGAGAATGCAGAACACAGAATAAAGAATAGAGAATGAAGAATACAGAACCCAGAATTTAGAACATGGAATGCAGAACCCAGAATTTAGAATGAAGAACACAGAAATAGAATTTAGAATACGGAATGCAGAATATTGAATACAGAATATAGAATGTAGAACACAAAATATAAAACATGTAAAACAGAATACAGAACCCAGAATTTAGAACATGGAATGCAGAACACAGAATTTAGAATATAGAATACAGAATAATGAAGATAGAATTTAGAATATAGAATGTAGAACACAGTATAAAGAATATAGAATACGGAATGCAGAATATAGAATTTAGAATATAGAATGAAGAACACAAAGTATAGAATATAGGATAGAGAATATAGAAGCCAGAATTTAGAACATGGAATGCACACCACAGAATTTAGAATATAGAATACAGAATACTGAATATAGAAATTAGAATATAGTATGTAGAACACAGAATATAGAATATAGAATACAGAATAAAGAACCCAGAATTTAGAACATGGAATGCGGAACACAGAAATTAGAATATATAATACAGTATACTGAACATAGAATTTAGACAATAGAATGCAGAACACAGAATTCAGAATATAGAATACAGAATACTGAATATACTATTTAGAATATAGAATGAAGAACACCGAATTTAGAATATAGAATAAAGAATACTGAATATAGAATTTATAATATAGAATGTAGAACACAGAATTTAGAATGTAGAATACAGAATATAGAATCCAGAATAAAGAACATGCTATGCAGAACACAGAATTAAGAATATAGATTAAATAATACTGAATATAGAATTTAGAATGTAGAATGTAGAACACATTATATAGAATATAGATTATAGATCCCAGACCTAAGAACATGGAATGCAGAACACAGAATTTAGAACATTGAATGCAGAACACGGTATTTAGAACATACAATACAGAATACTGAATATAGAATTTTGAATATACAATGAAGAACACAGAATTTAGAATATGGAATACAGATTACTGAATATAGAATTTAGAATATAAAATGTAAAACACAGAATATAGAAAATAGAATAGAGAATGTAGAACCCAGAATTTAGTACATGGAATCAGAACCCAGAATTTAGAATATACAATACAGAACACTGAATATGGAATTTAGAATATAGAATGTAGAACACAGAATATAGAATATAGAATAAAGTGTATAGAACCCAGAATTGAGAACATGGAATGCAGAACACAGAATTCAGAATATAGAATAATGAATAGTGCATATAGAATTTAGAATATGGAATGTAGAACACGGAAAAAAAGAATATAGAATAACTAATACAGAATATAGATTGTAGAATATAGAATGAAATGCACAAAATTTAGAATATAGAATAGAGAATATAGAACCCAGAATTTAGAACTTGGAAACCAGATCACAGAATTAAGAATATAGAATACAGAACACGATATATAGAATTTAGAATATAGAATGCAGAACACAGAATATAGAATATAGAATACAGAATACTGAATATAGAATTTACAACATGGAATGCAGAACACAGAATTTAGAATATAGAATAAAGAATATAGAAGCCAGAATATACAACATGGAATACAAAACACAGAATTTAGAATATAGAATACAGAATACAGAATATAGAATTTAGAATATAGAATTTAGAACACAGAATATAGAATATAGAATACGGAATTCAAAATTAATATGAAGGATCTAGAATGAAGAACACAGTATATAGAATATATAAAAGAGAATATAGAACCCAGAATTTAGAAATTGAATGCAGAGAACAGAATTAATAATATAGAATACAAAATACTAAATATAGAACTTAGAATATAGAAAGAAGAACACAGAATACAGAATATAGAAAAGAGAATTTACAACATGGAATACAGAGCACAGAATTTAGAATATAGGATACAGAATACTGAATACAGAATTTTGAAAATAGAAGGTAGAACACAGAATATATAATGTAGAAAACGGAATGCAGAATATAGAATACAGAATATAGAATGTAGAATACAGAATATAAAATATGGAAAACAGAGTATAGAACCTAGAATTTAAAACATGGAATGCAGAACACATAATGTAGAATATAGAATACAGAACGCTGAATATAGGATTTAGACTATAAAATGTGGAACACAGGATATAGAATACAGAAAAGAGGATATAGAACCCAAATTTAGAATATTGAATGCAGAAAAGAGAATTTAGAATATAGAATACGGAATACTGAGTATAGAATTTAGAAAATAGAATGTAAAACACAAAATATAGAATATAGTATACGGAATGCAAAATATTGTATGTAAAATCTAGAATGAAAAACACACAATATAGAATATAGAATAGAGAATGTAGAAACCAAAATTTAGAACATGGAATGCAGAACACAGAATTTAGAATATAGAATACAGAATACTGAATACAGAATTTTGAAAATAGAAGGTAAAACACAGAAAATATAATGTAGAAAACGGAATGCAGAATATAGAATACAGAATATAGAATGTAGAATACAGAATATAAAATATGGAAAACAGAGTATAGAACCCAGAATTTAAAACATGGAATGCAGAACACATAATCTAGAATATAGAATACAGAACGCTGAATATAGGATTTAGACTATAGAATGTGGAACACAGGATATAGAATACAGAAAAGAGGATATAGAACCCAAATTTAGAATATTGAATGCAGAAAAGAGAATTTAGAATATAGAATACGGAATACTGAGTATAGAATTTAGAAAATAGAATGTAAAACACAAAATATAGAATATAGTATACGGAATGCAAAATATTGTATGTAAAATCTAGAATGAAAAACACACAATATAGAATATAGAATAGAGAATGTAGAAACCAAAATTTAGAACATGGAATGCAGAACACAGAATTTAGAATATAGAATACTGAACACAGAATATATAATTAAGAATATATAAAGTAAAACACAGAATATAGAATAGAGAATTTAGAACATGGAATGCAGAACACAGAATTTAGATTATACAATACATAATACTGAATATAAAATTTAGAAAATAGAATGTAGAACACATAATTAAAATATGGAAAACAGAATATAGAACCCAGAATTTAGAACTTGGAATGCAGAACACAGAATTCAGAGTATAGAATACACATTAATGAATATAGAATTTACAATATAGAATGTAGAACACAGAATATACAATATCGAATATACAATAGAGAGTAGAGAATCGAGAATTTAGAACATGTAATGCAGAACACAGAATTTAGAATATAGAATACCGAATACTGAATATAGAATTTAGACATAGAAAGCAGAACACAGAATTTAGAATATAGAATACAGAATACTGAATATTGAATTTAGAACATGGAATGCAGAACACAGAATTTAGAATGTAGAACACAGAAATACAATTTAGAATACAGAATGCAGAATATTGAATACAGAATATAGAATGTACAACACAAAATATAAAATATGTAAAACAAAATACAGAACCCAGAATTTAAAACATGGATTGCAGAACACAGAATTTAGAAAATAGAATACAGAATACTTAATATAGAGTTTAGAACATAGAATGCAGAGCCCAGAATTTAGAATATAGAATACAGAATACTGAATGTAGAATTTAGAACATGGAATGCAGAAAACAGAATTTAGAATATTGAATACAGAATAATGAATATAGAATTTAGAATATAGAATGTAGCAAACAGAATAAAGTATATAGAATAGAGAATAAAGAACCCAGAATTTAGAACATGGAATGCAGAACACAGACTTTAGAAAATAAAATACAGAATACTGAATATACGATTTAGAACACAGGATATAGAATATAGAATACGGAATGCAGAATATAGAATACCAAATATAGAATATAGAACACAAAATATAAAATATGGAATACAGAATACATAACCCAGAATTTATAATATGAAATGCAGAACACAGAATTTGGAATATAGAATATAGAATTTAGAATATAGAATGTAGAATATAGAATGAAGAACACACAATATAGAATATAGAATAGAGAATATAGAACCCAGAGTTTAGAACACGGAATGAAGAACACAGAATTTTGAATATAGAATATAGAATTTAGAATATACAATGTAGAACACAGAATTTTGAATATAGAATAGAGAAAACTGAATATAGAATTTAGAGTACAGAATGTAGAACACAGAATATAGAATATAGAATACGGAATGCAGAATATGGAATACAGAATATAGAATGAAAAACTCAGATTAGAGAATACGGCATAAAGAATATACAATACACAATATAGAATGTAGAACACAGAATATAAAATATGGAAAACAGAATATAGAACACAGAATTTAAATATTGAATGCAGAACACATAATTTAGAATATAGAATACAGAACGCTGAATATAGGATTTAGACTATAGAATGTGGAACACAGGATATAGAATATAGAAAAGAGGATATAGAACACAGAATTTAGACCATAATATACGGAATATTTTATAAACAATTAAAAAATTCTATGTAGGACATAGAATATAGAATATAAAATACATAATACTGAATAAATAATTTAGAATATATAATGTAGAAAACAGAAAAAAAAATAGCAAGGAAAATATTGAAGCCAGATTTTGGAACATGGAAAGCAGAACTCAGAATTTAGAATATAGAATACAGCATACTGAATATGCAATTTAGAATACAGAATGTAAACACAGAATTTAGAATATAGAATACAGAATACTGAATATAGAATTTATAATATAGAATGTAGCACACAGAATGTAGTATATACAATAGTGAATATAAAATCCAGAATTTAGAACATGGAATGCAGAACACAGAATTTAGAAAATAAAACACAGAATACTGAATATAGAATTTAGAACACAGGATATAGAATATAGAATACGGAATGCAGAATATTGAATACCAAATATAGACTATAGAACACAAAATATAGAATATGGAATACAGAATACAGAACCCAAAGTTTAGAACATACAATGCAGAACACAGAATTTGGAATATACAATACAGAATACTGAATATAGAATTTAGAGTATAAAATGTAGAACACAGAATATAGAATATAGAATACGGAATGCAGAATAAAGAATACAGAATATAGAATGAAGAACACAGAATATATAATACGGCATAAATAATATACAATACAGAATATAGAATGAAGAACACAGTATATAGAATATGGAAAACAATACAGAACCCAGAATTTAGAACATGGAATGCAGAACACAGATTTTAGATTATAATATACAGAATAATGAATATAGAATTTAGAAAATAGAATGCAGAACACAGAATTTAGAATATAGAATGCACAGTACTGAATATAGAATTTATAAAAAGGAAAGCAGAACACAGAATTTAGAATATAGAATACAGAATACTGAATATAGAATTTAGAATATAGAATGTAAACACAGAATAGAGAATAGAGAATAGAGAACCCAGAATTTAGTACATGGAATGCAGAACACACAAATTAGAATATAGAATACAAAATACTGAATATAGAATTTAGAATATAGAATATAGAACAAACAATATAGAATATAAAATACGGATGGCAGAATATAGGACGTAGAATATAGAATGAACGACCCAAATATATAATATAGAATAGAGAATATAGAAACCACAATTTAGTAATGGAATGCAGAACAGAGAATTTATACTATAGAATACAGAATACTGAATATAGAATTTAGAATATAGAATGTAGAACATAGAATATAGAATATAGGATACGGAATGCAGAATATACTATGTAGAATATAGAATGGAGAACACAAATATAGAATATATAATAGAGAGTATAGGACCCAGAACTTAGAACATGGAATGTAGAACAGAGAATTAAGAATATAGAATACAGAATACTGAATATAGACTTTAGAATATGGAATGTAGAACACAGAATTAAGAATATAGAATACAGAAAAATGAATATAGAACTTAGATTATACAATATAGAACACAGAATATAGAATATAGTATAGAAAATATAGAACCCAGAATTTAGAACATGGAATGCAGAACACAGAATTTAGAATATAGAATTCAGAATACTGAATATAGAATTTAGAATACAGAATGTTGAAAACATAATATAGATTATAAAACACGGAATGCAGAATATAGAACGTACAATATAGAATGTAAACAAAAAAAATAGAAATGAATAGAGAATATTGAACCCAGAATTAAGAAATGGAGTGCAGAACAAAGAATTTAGAATATACAATACAGAAGACTGAATATAGTTTTTAGAATATAGAATGTTGAACACAGAATATAGAATATAGAATACGGAATGCAGAATATGGAATGTAGAATATGGAATGAAGAACACAATGTATAGAATATAGAATAGAGAATATAGAACCCAGAATTTAGAACACGGATGTAGAACACAAAATTTAGAATATAGAATTCAGAATACTGAATATAGAATTTAGAATATAGAATATACAACTCAGAAAATAGAATAGAGAATATAGAAACCAGAATTTAGAAAATGGAATGCAGGACACAGAATTTAGAATATACAATACAGAAACCTCAATATACAATTCAGAATATAGAATGTAGAACACAGCATATAGAATATAGAATAGAGAAAGTTGAAGCCAAAATTTAGAGCATGTAATGCAGAACACAGAATTTAGAATATAGAATACAGACCACTGAATATAGAATATAGAAAATAGAATGTAGAACACAGAGTTCAGAATATAGAATACGGAATACAGAATATAGAATTTAGAATATAGAATGTAAAACACAGAATATAGAATATGGAATACCGAATGCAGAATATAGAATACAGAATATAGAATTTAGAACACAGATTATACAATATGGAAAACAGGATAGACAACCCAGTATTTACAACATGGAATGCAGAACACAGAATTTAGAATTTATAATACAGAATACTGAATGTAGGATTTAGAACATGGAATGAAGAACCCAGAATTTAGAAAATAGAATAAAGAATACTGAATATAAAATTTAGAATATAGAATGTAGAACACAAAATATAGAATATAGAATACATAATTCAGAATATAGCATACAGAATATAGAAATTAGAACACAGAATATAAAATATGGAAACAGAATACAGAACCCCGAAATTTGAACATGGTATGCAGAACACAGAATTTAGAATATACAATACAGAATACTGAATATAGAATTTAGAATACTGAATGAAGAATACAGAATATAGAATAAAGAATAGACAATATACAACACAGAATTTAGAACATGGAATGCAGAACACAGAATTTAGAATATAGAATACAGAATACTGAATATAAAATTTGGATAATAGAATGAAGAACACAGAATATAGATTATAGAATACGGAATGCAGAATATAGAATACAGAATATAGAATATAGAACACAGAATATAGAATATGGAAAACAGTATACAGAACCCAGAATTTAGAACATAGAATGCAGAACACAGAATGTAGAATATTGAATACAGAATACAGAATATAGAATTTAGAAAGTAGGTGTAGAACACAGAATATAGAACATAAATACAGAATGCAGAATATTGAATGCAAAATAAAGAATTACGAACACAAAATATAGAATATATAAAAGAGAATTTATAACCCAGAATTTAAAAATTGAATCAGAACACAGAATTTAGATTATAGAATACAGAATACTGAATATAGAATTTAGAATATAGAATGTAGAAAACATAATATAGAATATATAACACGGAATGCAGAATATGGAACGTACAATATAGAATGAAGAACAAAAAATATAGAATATATAATAGAGAATATAGAACCCAGAATTTAGAACATGGAATTCAAAGCACACAATTTAGAATATAGAATACAGGATAATGAACATAGAATTTTGAATATAGAATGTAGAACACAGTATATAGAATATAGAATACGGAATGCAGAATATGGAATGTAGAATATAGAATGAAGAACACAGAATATAGAATATAGAATAGAGAATAGAGAACCCAGAATTTAGAACACGGAATGAAGAATACAGAATTTTGAATATAGAATATAGAATTTAGAATATAGCATGTAGAACACAGAATTTTGAATATAGAATTGAGAATACTAAATATAGAATTTAGAATATTGAATGTCGAACACAGAATATAGAATATAGAAAAGAGATTATAGAACCCAGAATTAAGAACACGGAATAAAGAACACAGAATTTAGAATATAGATTATAGAATTTAGAATATAGAATGTAGAACACAAAATATACAGTATTGAATACATAATGCCGAATATATTATACAGAATATAGAATTTAGAACACAGAATATAAAATATGGAAACAGAATACAGAATCCCGAAATACGAACATGGTATGCAGAACACAGAATTTAGAATATAGAATAGAGAATACTGAATATAGAATTTAGAATATTGAATGAAGGACACAGAATATAGAATATAGAAAAGAGAATATAGAACACAGAATTTAGAACATGAAATGCAGAACACAGAATTTAGTATTTAGAAAACAGATTACTGAATGTAGAATTTAGAATATACAATGCAGAACATAGAATATAGAATATATACTACGAAATAAGGAATATAGAATTTAGAATATAGAATGTAGAACACAGAATATATAATATAGAATATGGAATGCAGAATAAAGAATGTAGAAATAAGAATGGATTTCACAAAATATAGAATATAGACTGGAGAATATAGAAGCCAGAATTTAGAACATAGAATACAGAACACAGAATTTAGAATATATAAAACAGAATACTGAATATAGAATTTAGAATATAGAATGTAGAACACAGAATATACAATATAGACAACTGAATGCAGAATATAGGATATAGAATATAGAATGAAGAACACAAATTATAGAATACAGAATAGAGAATATAGAACACAGAATTTTGAACACGGTATGCAGAACACAGAATTTAGAATAAAGAATATAGAATTTAGAATACAGAATTTAGAAAACAGCATATAGAATATACAATACAGAATACTACATATAGAATTTGGAAAATAAAATTTAGAACACAGAATATACATTGCAGAATACGGAATGCAGAATACAGAATACAGAATATAGAATATAGAACACTGAATCTAGAATATGGAAAAAAGAATATAGAACACAGAATTTAGAACATGGAATGCAGAACACAGAATTTAGAAAATAAAATACAGAATACTGAATATAGGATTTAGAACACAGGATATAGAATATAGAATACGGAATGCAGAATATAGAATACCAAATATAGAATATAGAAAACAAAATATAAAATATGGAATACAGAATACATAACCCAGAATTTAGAATATGAAATGCAGAACACAGAATTTGGAATATACAATATAGAATTTAGAATATAGAATGTAGAATAAAGAATGAAGAACACACAATATAGGATAGAGAATATAGAAAACAGAATTTAGAACACGGAATGAAGAACACAGAATTTTGAATATAGAATATATAATTTACAATATACAATGTAGAACACAGAATTTTGAATATAGAATAGAGAATACTTAATATAGAATTTAGAGTACAGAATGTAGAACACAGAATATAGGTAAAAGAATACGGAATGCAGAATATAGAATACAGAATATAGAATGTAGAAAACAGAATATAGAATATGGAAAAGAGAATACAGAACCCAGAATTTAGAACATGGAATGCAGAACACAGAATATAGAATATAGAATACAGAATACTGAATATAGTATTTAGAACATAGAATGCAGAACACAGAATTTAGAATATAGAATACAGAATACTGAATATTGAATTTAGAACATGGAATGCAGAACACAGAATTTAGAATGCAGAACACAGAAATACAATTTAGAATACAGAATGCAGAATATTGAATACAGAATATAGAATGTACAACACAAAATATAAAATATGTAAAACAAAATACAGAACCCAGAATTTAAAACATGGATTGCAGAACACAGAATTTAGAAAATAGAATACAGAATACTTAATATAGAGTTTACAACATAGAATGCAGAACCCAGAATTTAGAATATAGAATACAGAATACTGAATGTAGAATTTAGAACATGGAATGCAGAACACAGAATTTAGAATATTGAATACAGAATAATGATTATAGAATTTAGAATATAGAATGTAGCACACAGAATAAAGTATATAGAATAAAGAATATAGAACCCAGAATTTAGATCATGTAATGCAGAACACAGAATTTAGAAAATAAAATACAGAATACTGAATATAGAATTTAGAACACAGGATATAGAATATAGAATACGGAATGCAGAATATAGAATACCAAATATAGAATATAGAACACAAAATATAAAATATGGAATACAGAATACATAACCCAGAATTTAGAATATGAAATGCAGAACACAGAATTTGGAATATAGAATATAGAATTTAGAATATAGAATGTAGAATATAGAATGAAGAACACACACTATAGAATATAGATTAGAGAATTTAGAACCCAGAATTTAGAACACGGAATGAAGAACACAGAATTTTGAATATAGAATATAGAATTTAGAATATATAATGTAGAACACAGAATTTTGAATATAGAATAGAGAAAACTGAATATAGAATTTAGAGTACAGAATGTAGAACACAGAATATAGAATATAGAATACGGAATGCAGAATATGGAATACAGAATATAGAATGAAAAACTCAGAATAGAGAATACGGCATAAATAATATACAATACACAATATAGAATGTAGAACACAGAATATAAAAAATCGAAAAGAGAATACAGAAACCAGAATTTAGAACATGGATTGCAGAACACAGAATTTGGAATATAGAATACAGAATACTGAATATAGAATTAAGAGTATAGAAAGTAGAACACAGAATATAGAATATAGAATACGGAATGCAGAATATAGAATACAGAATATAGAATGAAAAACACAGAATAGAGAATACAGCATAAGAATATACAATACAGAATATAGAATGAAGAACACAGAATATAAAAAATGGAAAACAGATTACAGAAACCAGAATTTAGAACATGGATTGCAGAACACAGAATTTAGAATATGATATACAGAATACTGAATATAGAATTTAGAACATAGAATTCAGACACAGAATTTAGAACATAGAATAAACAATACTGAATATAGAATTTAGAATATAGAATGTAGAACACAGAATATATAACATAGAATAGAGAATATAGAACCCAGAATTTAGAACATGGAATGCAGATCACAAAAATTATAATATAGAATACAAAATAGTGAATATAGAATTTAGAATATAGAAATAGAACACAGAATGTAGAATATAAAATACGGAATGCAGAATAAAGAAGGTAGAATATAGAATGAAGAACACAAAATATAGAATATAGAATAGAGAATATAGCAACCAGAATTTAGAAATGGAATGCAGAACAGAGAATTTAGAATATAGAATTCAGAAAACTGAATAAATATTTTAGAAAATAGAATGTAGAACATACAATATAGAATATAGAATACGGAATGCAGAATATACTTTGTAGAATGTAGAATGAAGAACACAAATATAGAATATATACTAGAGAGAATAGAACACAGAACTTAGAACCCGGAATGCAGAACATAGAATTAAGAATATAGAATACAGAATATTGAATATAGAACTTAGAATATAGAATGTAGAACACTTAATAAAGAATATAAAATACAGAACACTGAATATAGAATTTAGAATGTAGAATATAGAACACAGAATATAGAATATAGATAAGAAAATATAGAACCCAGAATTTAGAACATGGGTGCAGAACACAGAATTTAGAATATAGAATACAGTATACTGAATGCAGTATGCAGAATATAGAATGTAGAACACAGAGTATAGAATATAGAATACGGAATACAGAATATAGAATATAGAACACAGAATATGGAATATGGAAAACAGAATACAGAACCCAGAATTTAGACCATAGAATGCAGAACACAGAATTAAGACATTAGATTACAGAATGCTGAATATAGAATTTAGAACATAGAATTCAAAACACAGAATATGGAATACAGCATACAGAACGCAGGATTCAGAACATGGAATTCAGAACACACAATACATAATATAGAATAAAGGAATAGAATGTAGAATATAGAATGTAGAACACAGAATATAGAATATAGAATAAAGAATGCAGTATGTAGAATTTAGAACAAGGAATTCAGAACACAGAATATATAATAAAGTATACCGAAATATTATGTGGTATATAGAATGTTGTACACAGAATTTATAATATAGAATACAGTATATAGAATGTACAATACAGAATGTAGAACACAGAATATTGAATACAGATTACGGAATACAGAACCCAGAATTTAGACCATGGAAATCAGAACGCATAATATAGAATATAGTATACAGAATACATAATATACAATGTAGAATACAGAATGTAGAACACAGAAAATAGAATATAGAATACAGAATGCAGAAACTTGATTATACAAGTTGTAATTCAGAACACAGAATTTAGAATATAGAGTGCAGAATACAGAATATAGAATATAGAATTTACATTGTTGAACACAGAATATGGAATATTGTATACAGAATACAGAATATAGAATGTAGAATACTGGATGTAGTAAGAGAATATGGAATTCAGAATACAGACTACAGAATACAGAATTTAGAACATGGAATTCAGAACACAGAGTTTAGATTTTAGAATATTGAATACTGAATATAGAATGTATAACACAGAATATACAACACAGATTTTAGAATATAGAATACGGAATGCAGAATATAGAACACAGAATATAGAATGAAGAACACAGAATATATAATACGGCATAAATAATATACAATACAGAATATAGAATGAAGAACACAGTATATAGAATATGGAAAACAATACAGAACCCAGAATTTAGAACATGGAATGCAGAACAAAGATTTTAGAATATAATATACAGAATACTGAATATAGAATTTTGAAAATAGAAGGTAGAACACATAATATGAAATGCAGAATACTGAATGCAGAATATAGAATACAGAATATAGAATGTAGAACACAGAATATAAAATATGGAAAACAGAATATAGAACCCAGAATTTAAATATTGAATGCAGAACACATAATTTAGAATATAGAATACAAAACGCTGAATATAGGATTTAGACTATAGAATGTGGAACACAGGATATAGAATATAGAAAAGAGGATATAGAAACCAGAATTTAGAACATGGAATGCAGAACAGAGAATTTAGAATATAGAATACGGAATGCTGAATATAGAATTTAGAATATAGTATGTAGAACACAGAATATAGAATATAGTATACGGAATGCAAAATATTGTATGTAAAATCTAGAATGAAAAACACACAATATAGAATATAGAATAGAGAATGTAGAAACCAGAATTTAGAACATGGAATGCAGAACACAGAATTTAGAATATAGAATACTGAATACAAAATATATAATTAAGAATATAGAAAGTAGAACACAGAATATAGAATAGAGAATTTAGAACATGGAATGCAGAACACAGAATTTAGATTATAGAATATATAATACTGAATATAGAATTTAGAATATAGAATGTAGAACACAGTATTAAAATATGGAAAACAGAATATAGAACCCAGAATTTAGAACTTTAAATGCAGAACACAGAATTAAGACTATAGAATACACATTAATTAATATAGATTTTAGAATATAGAATGTAGAACACAGTATATAGAATATAGAATATACAATAGAGAGTATAGTATCGAGAATTTTGAACATGTGATGCAGAACACAGAATTTAGAATATAGAATACATTATACTGAATATAGAATATAGAATATAGAATGTAGAACACAGAATTTAGATTATAGAATACAGAATGCTGAATATAAAATTTACAATATATAATGTAGAACACAGAATATAGAAAATAGAAAAGAGAATATAGAACACAGAATTTAGAACATAATATACGGAATATTTTATAAAGAATTAAAAAATTCTATGTAGGACATAGAATATAGAATATAAAATACATAATACTGAATAAATAATTTAGAATATATAATGAAGAAAACAGAAAAAAAATAGCAAGGAAAATATTGAAGCCAGATTTTGGAACATGGAAAGCAGAACTCAGAATTTAGAATATAGAATACAGCATACTGAATATGCAATTTAGAATATAGAATGTAAACTCAGACTTTAGAATATAGAATACAGAATACTGAATATAGAATTTATAATATAGAATGTAGCACACAGAATGTAGTATATACAATAGTGAATATAAAATCCAGAATTTAGAACATGGAATGCAGAACACAGAATTTAGAAAATAAAACACAGAATACTGAATAAAAAATTTAGAACACAAGATATAGAATATAGAATACGGAATGCAGAATATTGAATACCAAATATAGACTATAGAACACAAAATATAGAATATGGAATACAGAATACAGAACCCAAAGTTTAGAACATACAATGCAGAACACAGAATTTGGAATATACAATACAGAATACTGAATATAGAATTTAGAGTATAAAATGTAGAACACAGAATACAGAATATAGAATACGGAATGCAGAATATAGAATACAGAATATAGAATGAAGAACACAGAATATATAATACGGCATAAATAATATACAATACAGAATATAGAATGAAGAACACAGTATATAGAATATGGAAAACAATACAGAACCCAGAAATTAGAACATGGAATGCAGAACACAGATTTTAGATTATAATATACAGAATAATGAATATAGAATTTAGAAAATAGAATGCAGAACACAGAATTTAGAATATAGAGTGCACAGTACTGAATATAGAATTTATAAAAAGGAAAGCAGAACACAGAATTTAGAATATAGAATACAGAATACTGAATATAGAATTTAGAATATAGAATGTAAACACAGAATAGAGAATAGAGAATAGAGAACCCAGAATTTAGTACATGGAATGCAGAACACACAAATTAGAATATAGAATACAAAATACTGAATATAGAATTTAGAATATAGAATAAAGAACAAACAATATAGAATATAAAATACGGATGGCAGAATATAGGACGTAGAATATAGAATGAACGACCCAAATATATAATATAGAATAGAGAATATAGAAACCACAATTTAGTAATGAAATGCAGAACAGAGAATTTATACTATAGAATACAGAATACTGAATATAGAATTTAGAATATAGAATGTAGAACATAGAATATAGAATATAGGATACGGAATGCAGAATATACTATGTAGAATATAGAATGCAGAACACAAATATAGAATATATAATAGAGAGTATAGGACCCAGAACTTAGAACATGGAATGAAGAACAGAGAATTAAGAATATAGAATACAGAATACTGAATATAGAATTTAGAATATGGAATGTAGAACACAGAATTAAGAATATAGAATACAGAATAATGAATATAGAATTTAGAATATAGAATATAGAACACAGAATATAGAATATAGTAGAGAAAATATAGAACCCAGAATTTAGAACATGGAATGCAGAACACAGAATTTAGAATATAGAATTCAGAATACTGAATATAGAATTTAGAAGATAGAATGCGGAACACAGAATTTAGAATATAGAATACAGAAACCTGAATATAGGATTTAGAACATGGAATGCAGAACCCAGAATTTAGAAAATAGAATAAAGAATACTGAATATAAAATTTAGAATATAGAATGTAGAACACAAAATATAGAATATAGAATACATAATTCAGAATATAGCATACAGAATATAGAAATTAGAACACAGAATATAAAATATGGAAACAGAATACAGAACCCCGAAATTTGAACATGGTATGCAGAACACAGAATTTAGAATATACAATACAGAATACTGAATATAGAAATTAGAATACTGAATGTAGAACACAGAATATAGAATAAAGAATAGACAATACAGAACACAGAATTTAGAACATGGAATGCAGAACACAGAATTTAGAATATAGAATACAGAATACTGAATATAGAATTTGGATAATAGAATGAAGAACACAGAATATACATTATAGAATACGGAATGCAGAATATAGAATACAGAATATAGAATATAGAACACAGAATATAGAATATGGAAAACAGTATACAGAACCCAGAATTTAGAACATAGAATGCAGAACACAGAATGTAGAATATTGAATACAGAATACAGAATATAGAATTTAGAAAGTAGATGTAGAACACAGAATATAGAACATAAATACAGAATGCAGAATATAGAATGCAGAATAAAGAACTAAGAACACAAAATATAGAATATATAAAAGAGAATTTAGAACCCAGAATTTAAAAATTGAATCAGAACACAGAATTTAGATTATAGAATACAGAATACTGAATATAGAATTTAGAATATAGAATGTAGAAAACATAATATAGAATATATAACACGGAATGCAGAATATAGAACGTACAATATAGAATGAAGAACAAAAAATATAGAATATATAATAGAGAATATAGAACCCAGAATTTAGAACATGGAATTCAAAGCACACAATTTAGAATATAGAATACAGGATAATGAATATAGAATTTTGAATATAGAATGTAGAACACAGTATATAGAATATAGAATACGGAATGCAGAATATAGAATGTAGAATATAGAATGAAGAACACAGAATATAGAATATAGAATAGAGAATATAGAACCCAGAATTTAGAACACGGAAAGAAGAATACAGAATTTTGAATATAGAATATAGAATTTAGAATATAGCATGTAGAACACAGAATTTTGAATATAGAATTGAGAATACTAAATATAGAATTTAGAATATTGAATGTCGAACACAGAATATAGAATATAGAAAAGAGATTATAGAACCCAGAATTAAGAACACGGAATAAAGAACACAGAATTTAGAATATAGATTATAGAATTTAGAATATAGAATGTAGAACACAAAATACACAATATTGAATACATAATGCAGAATATATTATACAGAATATAGAATTTAGAACACAGAATGTAAAATATGGAAACAGAATACAGAATCCCGAAATACGAACATGGTATGCAGAACACAGAATTTAGAATATAGAATAGAGAATACTGAATATAGAATTTAGAATATTGAATGAAGGACACAGAATATAGAATATAGAAAAGAGAATATAGAACACAGAATTTAGAACATGAAATGCAGAACACAGAATTTAGTATTTAGAATACAGATTACTGAATGTAGAATTTAGAATATACAATGCAGAACATAGAATATAGAATATATACTACGGAATAAGGAATAAAGAATTTAGAATATAGAATGTAGAACACAGAATATAAAAAATGGAAAAGAGAATACAGAAACCAGAATTTAGAACATGGATTGCAGAACACAGAATTTGGAATATAGAATACAGAATACTGAATATAGAATTTAGAGTATAGAAAGTAGAACACAGAATATAGAATATAGAATACGGAATGCAGAATATAGAATACAGAATATAGAATGAAAAACACAGAATAGAGAATACAGCATAAGAATATACAATACAGAATATAGAATGAAGAACACAGAATATAAAAAATGGAAAACAGATTACAGAAACCAGAATTTAGAACATGGATTGCAGAACACAGAATTTAGAATATGATATACAGAATACTGAATATAGAATTTAGAACATAGAATTCAGACACAGAATTTAGAACATAGAATAAACAATACTGAATATAGAATTTAGAATATAGAATGTAGAACACAGAATATATAACATAGAATAGAGAATATAGAACCCAGAATTTAGAACATGGAATGCAGATCACAAAAATTATAATATAGAATACAAAATAGTGAATATAGAATTAGAATATAGAAATAGAACACAGAATGTAGAATATAAAATACGGAATGCAGAATAAAGAAGGTAGAATATAGAATGAAGAACACAAAATATAGAATATAGAATAGAGAATATAGCAACCAGAATTTAGAAATGGAATGCAGAACAGAGAATTTAGAATATAGAATTCAGAAAACTGAATAAATATTTTAGAAAATAGAATGTAGGACATACAATATAGAATATAGAATACGGAATGCAGAATATACTTTGTAGAATGTAGAATGAAGAACACAAATATAGAATATATACTAGAGAGAATAGAACACAGAACTTAGAACCTGGAATGCAGAACATAGAATAAAGAATATAGAATACAGAATATTGAATATAGAACTTAGAATATAGAATGTAGAACACTTAATAAAGAATATAAAATACAGAATACTGAATATAGAATTTAGAATGTAGAATATAGAACACAGAATATAGAATATAGATAAGAAAATATAGAACCCAGAATTTAGAACATGGGTGCAGAACACAGAATTTAGAATATAGAATACAGTATACTGAATGCAGTATGCAGAATATAGAATGTAGAACACAGAGTATAGAATATAGAATACGGAATACAGAATATAGAATATAGAACACAGAATATGGAATATGGAAAACAGAATACAGAACCCAGAATTTAGACCATAGAATGCAGAACACAGAATTAAGACATTAGATTACAGAATGCTGAATATAGAATTTAGAACATAGAATTCAAAACACAGAATATGGAATACAGCATACAGAACGCAGGATTCAGAACATGGAATTCAGAACACACAATACATAATATAGAATAAAGGAATAGAATGTAGAATATAGAATGTAGAACACAGAATATAGAATATAGAATAAAGAATGCAGTATGTAGAATTTAGAACAAGGAATTCAGAACACAGAATATATAATAAAGTATACCGAAATATTATGTGGTATATAGAATGTTGTACACAGAATTTATAATATAGAATACAGTATATAGAATGTACAATACAGAATGTAGAACACAGAATATTGAATACAGATTACGGAATACAGAACCCAGAATTTAGAACATGGAAATCAGAACGCATAATATAGAATATAGTATACAGAATACATAATATACAATGTAGAATACAGAATGTAGAACACAGAAAATAGAATATAGACTACAGAATGCAGAAACTTGATTATACAAGTTGTAATTCAGAACACAGAATTTAGAATATAGAGTGCAGAATACAGAATATAGAATATAGAATTTACATTGTTGAACACAGAATATGGAATATTGTATACAGAATACAGAATATAGAATGTAGAATACTGGATGTAGTAAGAGAATATGGAATTCAGAATACAGACTACAGAATACAGAATTTAGAACATGGAATTCAGAACACAGAGTTTAGATTTTAGAATATTGAATACTGAATATAGAATGTATAACACAGAATATACAACACAGATTTTAGAATATAGAATACGGAATGCAGAATATAGAACACAGAATATAGAATGAAGAACACAGAATATATAATACGGCATAAATAATATACAATACAGAATATAGAATGAAGAACACAGTATATAGAATATGGAAAACAATACAGAACCCAGAATTTAGAACATGGAATGCAGAACAAAGATTTTAGAATATAATATACAGAATACTGAATATAGAATTTTGAAAATAGAAGGTAGAACACAGAATATGAAATGCAGAATACTGAATGCAGAATATAGAATACAGAATATAGAATGTAGAACACAGAATATAAAATATGGAAAACAGAATATAGAACCCAGAATTTAAATATTGAATGCAGAACACATAATTTAGAATATAGAATACAGAACGCTGAATATAGGATTTAGACTATAGAATGTGGAACACAGGATATAGAATATAGAAAAGAGGATATAGAAACCAGAATTTAGAACATGGAATGCAGAACAGAGAATTTAGAATATAGAATACGGAATGCTGAATATAGAATTTAGAATATAGTATGTAGAACACAGAATATAGAATATAGTATACGGAATGCAAAATATTGTATGTAAAATCTAGAATGAAAAACACACAATATAGAATATAGAACAGAGAATGTAGAAACCAGAATTTAGAACATGGAATGCAGAACACAGAATTTAGAATATAGAATACTGAATACAAAATATATAATTAAGAATATAGAAAGTAGAACACAGAATATAGAATAGAGAATTTAGAACATGGAATGCAGAACACAGAATTTAGATTATAGAATATATAATACTGAATATAGAATTTAGAATATAGAATGTAGAACACAGTATTAAAATATGGAAAACAGAATATAGAACCCAGAATTTAGAACTTTAAATGCAGAACACAGAATTAAGACTGTAGAATACACATTAATTAATATAGATTTTAGAATATAGAATGTAGAACACAGTATATAGAATATAGAATATACAATAGAGAGTATAGTATCGAGAATTTTGAACATGTGATGCAGAACACAGAATTTAGAATATAGAATACATTATACTGAATATAGAATATAGAATATAGAATGTAGAACACAGAATTTAGATTATAGAATACAGAATGCTGAATATAAAATTTACAATATAGAATGTAGAACACAGAATATAGAAAATAGAAAAGAGAATATAGAACACAGAATTTAGAACATAATATACGGAATATTTTATAAAGAATTAAAAAATTCTATGTAGGACATAGAATATAGAATATAAAATACATAATACTGAATAAATAATTTAGAATATATAATGAAGAAAACAGAAAAAAAATAGCAAGGAAAATATTGAAGCCAGATTTTGGAACATGGAAAGCAGAACTCAGAATTTAGAATATAGAATACAGCATACTGAATATGCAATTTAGAATATAGAATGTAAACACAGAATTTAGAATATAGAATACAGAATACTGAATATAGAATTTATAATATAGAATGTAGCACACAGAATGTAGTATATACAATAGTGAATATAAAATCCAGAATTTAGAACATGGAATGCAGAACACAGAATTTAGAAAATAAAACACAGAATACTGAATAAAAAATTTAGAACACAAGATATAGAATATAGAATACGGAATGCAGAATATTGAATACCAAATATAGACTATAGAACACAAAATATAGAATATGGAATACAGAATACAGAACCCAAAGTTTAGAACATACAATGCAGAACACAGAATTTGGAATATACAATACAGAATACTGAATATAGAATTTAGAGTATAAAATGTAGAACACAGAATATAGAATATAGAATACGGAATGCAGAATATAGAATACAGAATATAGAATGAAGAACACAGAATATATAATACGGCATAAATAATATACAATACAGAATATAGAATGAAGAACACAGTATATAGAATATGGAAAACAATACAGAACCCAGAATTTAGAACATGGAATGCAGAACACAGATTTTAGATTATAATATACAGAATAATGAATATAGAATTTAGAAAATAGAATGCAGAACACAGAATTTAGAATATAGAGTGCACAGTACTGAATATAGAATTTATAAAAAGGAAAGCAGAACACAGAATTTAGAATATAGAATACAGAATAGTGAATATAGAAATTAGAATATAGAATGTAAACACAGAATAGAGAATAGAGAATAGAGAACCCAGAATTTAGTACATGGAATGCAGAACACACAAATTAGAATATAGAATACAAAATACTGAATATAGAATTTAGAATATAGAATAAAGAACAAACAATATAGAATATAAAATACGGATGGCAGAATATAGGACGTAGAATATAGAATGAACGACCCAAATATATAATATAGAATAGAGAATATAGAAACCACAATTTAGTAATGAAATGCAGAACAGAGAATTTATACTATAGAATACAGAATACTGAATATAGAATTTAGAATATAGAATGTAGAACATAAAATATAGAATATAGGATACGGAATGCAGAATATACTATGTAGAATATAGAATGCAGAACACAAATATAGAATATATAATAGAGAATATAGGACCCAGAACTTAGAACATGGAATGAAGAACAGAGAATTAAGAATATAGAATACAGAATACTGAATATAGAATTTAGAATATGGAATGTAGAACACAGAATTAAGAATATAGAATACAGAATAATGAATATAGAATTTAGATAATAGAATATAGAACACAGAATATAGAATATAGTAGAGAAAATATAGAACCCAGAATTTAGAACATGGAATGCAGAACACAGAATTTAGAATATAGAATTCAGAATACTGAATATAGAATTTAGAACATAGAATGCGGAACACAGAATTTAGAATATAGAATACAGAATACTGAATATAGGATTTAGAACATGGAATGCAGAACCCAGAATTTAGAAAATAGAATAAAGAATACTGAATATAAAATTTAGAATATAGAATGTAGAACACAAAATATAGAATATAGAATACATAATTCAGAATATAGCATACAGAATATAGAAATTAGAACACAGAATATAAAATATGGAAACAGAATACAGAACCCCGAAATTTGAACATGGTATGCAGAACACAGAATTTAGAATATACAATACAGAATACTGAATATAGAAATTAGAATACTGAATGTAGAACACAGAATATAGAATAAAGAATAGACAATACAGAACACAGAATTTAGAACATGGAATGCAGAACACAGAATTTAGAATATAGAATACAGAATACTGAATATAGAATTTGGATAATAGAATGAAGAACACAGAATATACATTATAGAATACGGAATGCAGAATATAGAATACAGAATATAGAATATAGAACACAGAATATAGAATATGGAAAACAGTATACAGAACCCAGAATTTAGAACATAGAATGCAGAACACAGAATGTAGAATATTGAATACAGAATACAGAATATAGAATTTAGAAAGTAGATGTAGAACACAGAATATAGAACATAAATACAGAATGCAGAATATAGAATGCAGAATAAAGAACTAAGAACACAAAATATAGAATATATAAAAGAGAATTTAGAACCCAGAATTTAAAAATTGAATCAGAACACAGAATTTAGATTATAGAATACAGAATACTGAATATAGAATTTAGAATATAGAATGTAGAAAACATAATATAGAATATATAACACGGAATGCAGAATATAGAACGTACAATATAGAATGAAGAACAAAAAATATAGAATATATAATAGAGAATATAGAACCCAGAATTTAGAACATGGAATTCAAAGCACACAATTTAGAATATAGAATACAGGATAATGAATATAGAATTTTGAATATAGAATGTAGAACACAGTATATAGAATATAGAATACGGAATGCAGAATATAGAATGTAGAATATAGAATGAAGAACACAGAATATAGAATATAGAATAGAGAATATAGAACCCAGAATTTAGAACACGGAAAGAAGAATACAGAATTTTGAATATAGAATATAGAATTTAGAATATAGCATGTAGAACACAGAATTTTGAATATAGAATTGAGAATACTAAATATAGAATTTAGAATATTGAATGTCGAACACAGAATATAGAATATAGAAAAGAGATTATAGAACCCAGAATTAAGAACACGGAATAAAGAACACAGAATTTAGAATATAGATTATAGAATTTAGAATATAGAATGTAGAACACAAAATACACAATATTGAATACATAATGCAGAATATATTATACAGAATATAGAATTTAGAACACAGAATGTAAAATATGGAAACAGAATACAGAATCCCGAAATACGAACATGGTATGCAGAACACAGAATTTAGAATATAGAATAGAGAATACTGAATATAGAATTTAGAATATTGAATGAAGGACACAGAATATAGAATATAGAAAAGAGAATATAGAACACAGAATTTAGAACATGAAATGCAGAACACAGAATTTAGTATTTAGAATACAGATTACTGAATGTAGAATTTAGAATATACAATGCAGAACATAGAATATAGAATATATACTACGGAATAAGGAATAAAGAATTTAGAATATAGAATGTAGAACACAGAATATAAAAAATGGAAAAGAGAATACAGAAACCAGAATTTAGAACATGGATTGCAGAACACAGAATTTGGAATATAGAATACAGAATACTGAATATAGAATTTAGAGTATAGAAAGTAGAACACAGAATATAGAATATAGAATACGGAATGCAGAATATAGAATACAGAATATAGAATGAAAAACACAGAATAGAGAATACAGCATAAGAATATACAATACAGAATATAGAATGAAGAACACAGAATATAAAAAATGGAAAACAGATTACAGAAACCAGAATTTAGAACATGGATTGCAGAACACAGAATTTAGAATATGATATAGAGAATACTGAATATAGAATTTAGAACATAGAATTCAGACACAGAATTTAGAACATAGAATAAACAATACTGAATATAGAATTTAGAATATAGAATGTAGAACACAGAATATATAACATAGAATAGAGAATATAGAACCCAGAATTTAGAACATGGAATGCAGATCACAAAAATTATAATATAGAATACAAAATAGTGAATATAGAATTAGAATATAGAAATAGAACACAGAATGTAGAATATAAAATACGGAATGCAGAATAAAGAAGGTAGAATATAGAATGAAGAACACAAAATATAGAATATAGAATAGAGAATATAGCAACCAGAATTTAGAAATGGAATGCAGAACAGAGAATTTAGAATATAGAATTCAGAAAACTGAATAAATATTTTAGAAAATAGAATGTAGGACATACAATATAGAATATAGAATACGGAATGCAGAATATACTTTGTAGAATGTAGAATGAAGAACACAAATATAGAATATATACTAGAGAGAATAGAACACAGAACTTAGAACCTGGAATGCAGAACATAGAATAAAGAATATAGAATACAGAATATTGAATATAGAACTTAGAATATAGAATGTAGAACACTTAATAAAGAATATAAAATACAGAATACTGAATATAGAATTTAGAATGTAGAATATAGAACACAGAATATAGAATATAGATAAGAAAATATAGAACCCAGAATTTAGAACATGGGTGCAGAACACAGAATTTAGAATATAGAATACAGTATACTGAATGCAGTATGCAGAATATAGAATGTAGAACACAGAGTATAGAATATAGAATACGGAATACAGAATATAGAATATAGAACACAGAATATGGAATATGGAAAACAGAATACAGAACCCAGAATTTAGACCATAGAATGCAGAACACAGAATTAAGACATTAGATTACAGAATGCTGAATATAGAATTTAGAACATAGAATTCAAAACACAGAATATGGAATACAGCATACAGAACGCAGGATTCAGAACATGGAATTCAGAACACACAATACATAATATAGAATAAAGGAATAGAATGTAGAATATAGAATGTAGAACACAGAATATAGAATATAGAATAAAGAATGCAGTATGTAGAATTTAGAACAAGGAATTCAGAACACAGAATATATAATAAAGTATACCGAAATATTATGTGGTATATAGAATGTTGTACACAGAATTTATAATATAGAATACAGTATATAGAATGTACAATACAGAATGTAGAACACAGAATATTGAATACAGATTACGGAATACAGAACCCAGAATTTAGAACATGGAAATCAGAACGCATAATATAGAATATAGTATACAGAATACATAATATACAATGTAGAATACAGAATGTAGAACACAGAAAATAGAATATAGACTACAGAATGCAGAAACTTGATTATACAAGTTGTAATTCAGAACACAGAATTTAGAATATAGAGTGCAGAATACAGAATATAGAATATAGAATTTACATTGTTGAACACAGAATATGGAATATTGTATACAGAATACAGAATATAGAATGTAGAATACTGGATGTAGTAAGAGAATATGGAATTCAGAATACAGACTACAGAATACAGAATTTAGAACATGGAATTCAGAACACAGAGTTTAGATTTTAGAATATTGAATACTGAATATAGAATGTATAACACAGAATATACAACACAGATTTTAGAATATAGAATACGGAATGCAGAATATAGAACACAGAATATAGAATGAAGAACACAGAATATATAATACGGCATAAATAATATACAATACAGAATATAGAATGAAGAACACAGTATATAGAATATGGAAAACAATACAGAACCCAGAATTTAGAACATGGAATGCAGAACAAAGATTTTAGAATATAATATACAGAATACTGAATATAGAATTTTGAAAATAGAAGGTAGAACACAGAATATGAAATGCAGAATACTGAATGCAGAATATAGAATACAGAATATAGAATGTAGAACACAGAATATAAAATATGGAAAACAGAATATAGAACCCAGAATTTAAATATTGAATGCAGAACACATAATTTAGAATATAGAATACAGAACGCTGAATATAGGATTTAGACTATAGAATGTGGAACACAGGATATAGAATATAGAAAAGAGGATATAGAAACCAGAATTTAGAACATGGAATGCAGAACAGAGAATTTAGAATATAGAATACGGAATGCTGAATATAGAATTTAGAATATAGTATGTAGAACACAGAATATAGAATATAGTATACGGAATGCAAAATATTGTATGTAAAATCTAGAATGAAAAACACACAATATAGAATATAGAACAGAGAATGTAGAAACCAGAATTTAGAACATGGAATGCAGAACACAGAATTTAGAATATAGAATACTGAATACAAAATATATAATTAAGAATATAGAAAGTAGAACACAGAATATAGAATAGAGAATTTAGAACATGGAATGCAGAACACAGAATTTAGATTATAGAATATATAATACTGAATATAGAATTTAGAATATAGAATGTAGAACACAGTATTAAAATATGGAAAACAGAATATAGAACCCAGAATTTAGAACTTTAAATGCAGAACACAGAATTAAGACTGTAGAATACACATTAATTAATATAGATTTTAGAATATAGAATGTAGAACACAGTATATAGAATATAGAATATACAATAGAGAGTATAGTATCGAGAATTTTGAACATGTGATGCAGAACACAGAATTTAGAATATAGAATACATTATACTGAATATAGAATATAGAATATAGAATGTAGAACACAGAATTTAGATTATAGAATACAGAATGCTGAATATAAAATTTACAATATAGAATGTAGAACACAGAATATAGAAAATAGAAAAGAGAATATAGAACACAGAATTTAGAACATAATATACGGAATATTTTATAAAGAATTAAAAAATTCTATGTAGGACATAGAATATAGAATATAAAATACATAATACTGAATAAATAATTTAGAATATATAATGAAGAAAACAGAAAAAAAATAGCAAGGAAAATATTGAAGCCAGATTTTGGAACATGGAAAGCAGAACTCAGAATTTAGAATATAGAATACAGCATACTGAATATGCAATTTAGAATATAGAATGTAAACACAGAATTTAGAATATAGAATACAGAATACTGAATATAGAATTTATAATATAGAATGTAGCACACAGAATGTAGTATATACAATAGTGAATATAAAATCCAGAATTTAGAACATGGAATGCAGAACACAGAATTTAGAAAATAAAACACAGAATACTGAATAAAAAATTTAGAACACAAGATATAGAATATAGAATACGGAATGCAGAATATTGAATACCAAATATAGACTATAGAACACAAAATATAGAATATGGAATACAGAATACAGAACCCAAAGTTTAGAACATACAATGCAGAACACAGAATTTGGAATATACAATACAGAATACTGAATATAGAATTTAGAGTATAAAATGTAGAACACAGAATATAGAATATAGAATACGGAATGCAGAATATAGAATACAGAATATAGAATGAAGAACACAGAATATATAATACGGCATAAATAATATACAATACAGAATATAGAATGAAGAACACAGTATATAGAATATGGAAAACAATACAGAACCCAGAATTTAGAACATGGAATGCAGAACACAGATTTTAGATTATAATATACAGAATAATGAATATAGAATTTAGAAAATAGAATGCAGAACACAGAATTTAGAATATAGAGTGCACAGTACTGAATATAGAATTTATAAAAAGGAAAGCAGAACACAGAATTTAGAATATAGAATACAGAATAGTGAATATAGAAATTAGAATATAGAATGTAAACACAGAATAGAGAATAGAGAATAGAGAACCCAGAATTTAGTACATGGAATGCAGAACACACAAATTAGAATATAGAATACAAAATACTGAATATAGAATTTAGAATATAGAATAAAGAACAAACAATATAGAATATAAAATACGGATGGCAGAATATAGGACGTAGAATATAGAATGAACGACCCAAATATATAATATAGAATAGAGAATATAGAAACCACAATTTAGTAATGAAATGCAGAACAGAGAATTTATACTATAGAATACAGAATACTGAATATAGAATTTAGAATATAGAATGTAGAACATAAAATATAGAATATAGGATACGGAATGCAGAATATACTATGTAGAATATAGAATGCAGAACACAAATATAGAATATATAATAGAGAATATAGGACCCAGAACTTAGAACATGGAATGAAGAACAGAGAATTAAGAATATAGAATACAGAATACTGAATATAGAATTTAGAATATGGAATGTAGAACACAGAATTAAGAATATAGAATACAGAATAATGAATATAGAATTTAGATAATAGAATATAGAACACAGAATATAGAATATAGTAGAGAAAATATAGAACCCAGAATTTAGAACATGGAATGCAGAACACAGAATTTAGAATATAGAATTCAGAATACTGAATATAGAATTTAGAACATAGAATGCGGAACACAGAATTTAGAATATAGAATACAGAATACTGAATATAGGATTTAGAACATGGAATGCAGAACCCAGAATTTAGAAAATAGAATAAAGAATACTGAATATAAAATTTAGAATATAGAATGTAGAACACAAAATATAGAATATAGAATACATAATTCAGAATATAGCATACAGAATATAGAAATTAGAACACAGAATATAAAATATGGAAACAGAATACAGAACCCCGAAATTTGAACATGGTATGCAGAACACAGAATTTAGAATATACAATACAGAATACTGAATATAGAAATTAGAATACTGAATGTAGAACACAGAATATAGAATAAAGAATAGACAATACAGAACACAGAATTTAGAACATGGAATGCAGAACACAGAATTTAGAATATAGAATACAGAATACTGAATATAGAATTTGGATAATAGAATGAAGAACACAGAATATACATTATAGAATACGGAATGCAGAATATAGAATACAGAATATAGAATATAGAACACAGAATATAGAATATGGAAAACAGTATACAGAACCCAGAATTTAGAACATAGAATGCAGAACACAGAATGTAGAATATTGAATACAGAATACAGAATATAGAATTTAGAAAGTAGATGTAGAACACAGAATATAGAACATAAATACAGAATGCAGAATATAGAATGCAGAATAAAGAACTAAGAACACAAAATATAGAATATATAAAAGAGAATTTAGAACCCAGAATTTAAAAATTGAATCAGAACACAGAATTTAGATTATAGAATACAGAATACTGAATATAGAATTTAGAATATAGAATGTAGAAAACATAATATAGAATATATAACACGGAATGCAGAATATAGAACGTACAATATAGAATGAAGAACAAAAAATATAGAATATATAATAGAGAATATAGAACCCAGAATTTAGAACATGGAATTCAAAGCACACAATTTAGAATATAGAATACAGGATAATGAATATAGAATTTTGAATATAGAATGTAGAACACAGTATATAGAATATAGAATACGGAATGCAGAATATAGAATGTAGAATATAGAATGAAGAACACAGAATATAGAATATAGAATAGAGAATATAGAACCCAGAATTTAGAACACGGAAAGAAGAATACAGAATTTTGAATATAGAATATAGAATTTAGAATATAGCATGTAGAACACAGAATTTTGAATATAGAATTGAGAATACTAAATATAGAATTTAGAATATTGAATGTCGAACACAGAATATAGAATATAGAAAAGAGATTATAGAACCCAGAATTAAGAACACGGAATAAAGAACACAGAATTTAGAATATAGATTATAGAATTTAGAATATAGAATGTAGAACACAAAATACACAATATTGAATACATAATGCAGAATATATTATACAGAATATAGAATTTAGAACACAGAATGTAAAATATGGAAACAGAATACAGAATCCCGAAATACGAACATGGTATGCAGAACACAGAATTTAGAATATAGAATAGAGAATACTGAATATAGAATTTAGAATATTGAATGAAGGACACAGAATATAGAATATAGAAAAGAGAATATAGAACACAGAATTTAGAACATGAAATGCAGAACACAGAATTTAGTATTTAGAATACAGATTACTGAATGTAGAATTGAGAATATACAATGCAGAACATAGAATATAGAATATATACTACGGAATAAGGAATATAGAATTTAGAATATAGAATGTAGAACACAGAATATAAAAAATGGAAAAGAGAATACAGAAACCAGAATTTAGAACATGGATTGCAGAACACAGAATTTGGAATATAGAATACAGAATACTGAATATAGAATTTAGAGTATAGAAAGTAGAACACAGAATATAGAATATAGAATACGGAATGCAGAATATAGAATACAGAATATAGAATGAAAAACACAGAATAGAGAATACAGCATAAGAATATACAATACAGAATATAGAATGAAGAACACAGAATATAAAAAATGGAAAACAGTTTACAGAAACCAGAATTTAGAACATGGATTGCAGAACACAGAATTTAGAATATGATATACAGAATACTGAATATAGAATTTAGAACATAGAATTCAGACACAGAATTTAGAACATAGAATAAACAATACTGAATATAGAATTTAGAATATAGAATGTAGAACACAGAATATATAACATAGAATAGAGAATATAGAACCCAGAATTTAGAAAATGGAATGCAGATCACAAAAATTATAATATAGAATACAAAATAGTGAATATAGAATTTAGAATATAGAAATAGAACACAGAATGTAGAATATAAAATACGGAATGCAGAATAAAGAAGGTAGAATATAGAATGAAGAACACAAAATATAGAATAGAGAATAGAGAATATAGCAACCAGAATTTAGAAATGGAATGCAGAACAGAGAATTTAGAATATAGAATTCAGAAAACTGAATAAATATTTTAGAAAATAGAATGTAGAACATACAATATAGAATATAGAATACGGAATGCAGAATATACTTTGTAGAATGTAGAATGAAGAACACAAATATAGAATATATACTAGAGAGAATAGAACACAGAACTTAGAACCTGGAATGCAGAACATAGAATTAAGAATATAGAATACAGAATATTGAATATAGAACTTAGAATATAGAATGTAGAACACTTAATAAAGAATATAAAATACAGAATACTGAATATAGAATTTAGAATGTAGAATATAGAACACAGAATATAGAATATAGATAAGAAAATATAGAACCCAGAATTTAGAACATGGGTGCAGAACACAGAATTTAGAATATAGAATACAGTATACTGAATGCAGTATGCAGAATATAGAATGTAGAACACAGAGTATAGAATATAGAATACGGAATACAGAATATAGAATATAGAACACAGAATATGGAATATGGAAAACAGAATACAGAACCCAGAATTTAGACCATAGAATGCAGAACACAGAATTAAGACATTAGATTACAGAATGCTGAATATAGAATTTAGAACATAGAATTCAAAACACAGAATATGGAATACAGCATACAGAACGCAGGATTCAGAACATGGAATTCAGAACACACAATACATAATATAGAATAAAGGAATAGAATGTAGAATATAGAATGTAGAACACAGAATATAGAATATAGAATAAAGAATGCAGTATGTAGAATTTAGAACAAGGAATTCAGAACACAGAATATATAATAAAGTATACCGAAATATTATGTGGTATATAGAATGTTGTACACAGAATTTATAATATAGAATACAGTATATAGAATGTACAATACAGAATGTAGAACACAGAATATTGAATACAGATTACGGAATACAGAACCCAGAATTTAGAACATGGAAATCAGAACGCATAATATAGAATATAGTATACAGAATACATAATATACAATGTAGAATACAGAATGTAGAACACAGAAAATAGAATATAGACTACAGAATGCAGAAACTTGATTATACAAGTTGTAATTCAGAACACAGAATTTAGAATATAGAGTGCAGAATACAGAATATAGAATATAGAATTTACATTGTTGAACACAGAATATGGAATATTGTATACAGAATACAGAATATAGAATGTAGAATACTGGATGTAGTAAGAGAATATGGAATTCAGAATACAGACTACAGAATACAGAATTTAGAACATGGAATTCAGAACACAGAGTTTAGATTTTAGAATATTGAATACTGAATATAGAATGTATAACACAGAATATACAACACAGATTTTAGAATATAGAATACGGAATGCAGAATATAGAACACAGAATATAGAATGAAGAACACAGAATATATAATACGGCATAAATAATATACAATACAGAATATAGAATGAAGAACACAGTATATAGAATATGGAAAACAATACAGAACCCAGAATTTAGAACATGGAATGCAGAACAAAGATTTTAGAATATAATATACAGAATACTGAATATAGAATTTTGAAAATAGAAGGTAGAACACAGAATATGAAATGCAGAATACTGAATGCAGAATATAGAATACAGAATATAGAATGTAGAACACAGAATATAAAATATGGAAAACAGAATATAGAACCCAGAATTTAAATATTGAATGCAGAACACATAATTTAGAATATAGAAAACAGAACGCTGAATATAGGATTTAGACTATAGAATGTGGAACACAGGATATAGAATATAGAAAAGAGGATATAGAAACCAGAATTTAGAACATGGAATGCAGAACAGAGAACTTAGAATATAGAATACGGAATGCTGAATATAGAATTTAGAATATAGTATGTAGAACACAGAATATAGAATATAGTATACGG
The DNA here is from genome assembly GCF_048564905.1 of Vicugna pacos. Classification (NCBI taxonomy): domain Eukaryota; kingdom Metazoa; phylum Chordata; class Mammalia; order Artiodactyla; family Camelidae; genus Vicugna; species Vicugna pacos. The sequence goes on from NW_027328737.1 coordinate 270,871, forward strand.
AATGCAAAATATTGTATGTAAAATCTAGAATGAAAAACACACAATATAGAATATAGAATAGAGAATGTAGAAACCAGAATTTAGAACATGGAATGCAGAACACAGAATTTAGAATATAGAATACTGAATACAAAATATATAATTAAGAATATAGAAAGTAGAACACAGAATATAGAATAGAGAATTTAGAACATGGAATGCAGAACACAGAATTTAGATTATAGAATATATAATACTGAATATAGAATTTAGAATATAGAATGTAGAACACAGTATTAAAATATGGAACACAGAATATAGAACCCAGAATTTAGAACTTTAAATGCAGAACACAGAATTAAGACTATAGAATACACATTAATTAATATAGATTTTAGAATATAGAATGTAGAACACAGTATATAGAATATAGAATATACAATAGAGAGTATAGTATCGAGAATTTTGAACATGTGATGCAGAACACAGAATTTAGAATATAGAATACATTATACTGAATATAGAATATAGAATATAGAATGTAGAACACAGAATTTAGATTATAGAATACAGAATGCTGAATATAAAATTTACAATATAGAATGTAGAACACAGAATATAGAAAATAGAAAAGAGAATATAGAACACAGAATTTAGAACATAATATACGGAATATTTTATAAAGAATTAAAAAATTCTATGTAGGACATAGAATATAGAATATAAAATACATAATACTGAATAAATAATTTAGAATATATAATGAAGAAAACAGAAAAAAAATAGCAAGGAAAATATTGAAGCCAGATTTTGGAACATGGAAAGCAGAACTCAGAATTTAGAATATAGAATACAGCATACTGAATATGCAATTTAGAATATAGAATGTAAACACAGAATTTAGAATATAGAATACAGAATACTGAATATAGAATTTATAATATAGAATGTAGCACACAGAATGTAGTATATACAATAGTGAATATAAAATCCAGAATTTAGAACATGGAATGCAGAAGACAGAATTTAGAAAATAAAACACAGAATACTGAATAAAAAATTTAGAACACAAGATATAGAATATAGAATACGGAATGCAGAATATTGAATACCAAATATAGACTATAGAACACAAAATATAGAATATGGAATACAGAATACAGAACCCAAAGTTTAGAACATACAATGCAGAACACAGAATTTGGAATATACAATACAGAATACTGAATATAGAATTTAGAGTATAAAATGTAGAACACAGAATATAGAATATAGAATACGGAATGCAGAATATAGAATACAGAATATAGAATGAAGAACACAGAATATATAATACGGCATAAATAATATACAATACAGAATATAGAATGAAGAACACAGTATATAGAATATGGAAAACAATACAGAACCCAGAATTTAGAACATGGAATGCAGAACACAGATTTTAGATTATAATATACAGAATAATGAATATAGAATTTAGAAAATAGAATGCAGAACACAGAATTTAGAATATAGAGTGCACAGTACTGAATATAGAATTTATAAAAAGGAAAGCAGAACACAGAATTTAGAATATAGAATACAGAATAGTGAATATAGAATTTAGAATATAGAATGTAAACACAGAATAGAGAATAGAGAATAGAGAACCCAGAATTTAGTACATGGAATGCAGAACACACAAATTAGAATATAGAATACAAAATACTGAATATAGAATTTAGAATATAGAATAAAGAACAAACAATATAGAATATAAAATACGGATGGCAGAATATAGGACGTAGAATATAGAATGAACGACCCAAATATATAATATAGAATAGAGAATATAGAAACCACAATTTAGTAATGAAATGCAGAACAGAGAATTTATACTATAGAATACAGAATTTAGAATATAGAATGTAGAACATAAAATATAGAATATAGGATACGGAATGCAGAATATACTATGTAGAATATAGAATGCAGAACACAAATATAGAATATATAATAGAGAGTATAGGACCCAGAACTTAGAACATGGAATGAAGAACAGAGAATTAAGAATATAGAATACAGAATACTGAATATAGAATTTAGAATATGGAATGTAGAACACAGAATTAAGAATATAGAATACAGAATAATGAATATAGAATTTAGAATATAGAATATAGAACACAGAATATAGAATATAGTAGAGAAAATATAGAACCCAGAATTTAGAACATGGAATGCAGAACACAGAATTTAGAATATAGAATTCAGAATACTGAATATAGAATTTAGAACATAGAATGCGGAACACAGAATTTAGAATATAGAATACAGAATACTGAATATAGGATTTAGAACATGGAATGCAGAACCCAGAATTTAGAAAATAGAATAAAGAATACTGAATATAAAATTTAGAATATAGAATGTAGAACACAAAATATAGAATATAGAATACATAATTCAGAATATAGCATACAGAATATAGAAATTAGAACACAGAATATAAAATATGGAAACAGAATACAGAACCCCGAAATTTGAACATGGTATGCAGAACACAGAATTTAGAATATACAATACAGAATACTGAATATAGAAATTAGAATACTGAATGTAGAACACAGAATATAGAATAAAGAATAGACAATACAGAACACAGAATTTAGAACATGGAATGCAGAACACAGAATTTAGAATATAGAATACAGAATACTGAATATAGAATTTGGATAATAGAATGAAGAACACAGAATATACATTATAGAATACGGAATGCAGAATATAGAATACAGAATATAGAATGAAGAACACAGAATATAGAATATGGAAAACAGTATACAGAACCCAGAATTTAGAACATAGAATGCAGAACACAGAATGTAGAATATTGAATACAGAATACAGAATATAGAATTTAGAAAGTAGATGTAGAACACAGAATATAGAACATAAATACAGAATGCAGAATATAGAATGCAGAATAAAGAACTAAGAACACAAAATATAGAATATATAAAAGAGAATTTAGAACCCAGAATTTAAAAATTGAATCAGAACACAGAATTTAGATTATAGAATACAGAATACTGAATATAGAATTTAGAATATAGAATGTAGAAAACATAATATAGAATATATAACACGGAATGCAGAATATAGAACGTACAATATAGAATGAAGAACAAAAAATATAGAATATATAATAGAGAATATAGAACCCAGAATTTAGAACATGGAATTCAAAGCACACAATTTAGAATATAGAATACAGGATAATGAATATAGAATTTTGAATATAGAATGTAGAACACAGTATATAGAATATAGAATACGGAATGCAGAATATAGAATGTAGAATATAGAATGAAGAACACAGAATATAGAATATAGAATAGAGAATATAGAACCCAGAATTTAGAACACGGAAAGAAGAATACAGAATTTTGAATATAGAATATAGAATTTAGAATATAGCATGTAGAACACAGAATTTTGAATATAGAATTGAGAATACTAAATATAGAATTTAGAATATTGAATGTCGAACACAGAATATAGAATATAGAAAAGAGATTATAGAACCCAGAATTAAGAACACGGAATAAAGAACACAGAATTTAGAATATAGATTATAGAATTTAGAATATAGAATGTAGAACACAAAATATACAATATTGAATACATAATGCAGAATATATTATACAGAATATAGAATTTAGAACACAGAATGTAAAATATGGAAACAGAATACAGAATCCCGAAATACGAACATGGTATGCAGAACACAGAATTTAGAATATAGAATAGAGAATACTGAATATAGAATTTAGAATATTGAATGAAGGACACAGAATATAGAATATAGAAAAGAGAATATAGAACACAGAATTTAGAACATGAAATGCAGAACACAGAATTTAGTATTTAGAATACAGATTACTGAATGTAGAATTTAGAATATACAATGCAGAACATAGAATATAGAATATATACTACGGAATAAGGAATATAGAATTTAGAATATAGAATGTAGAACACAGAATATAAAAAATGGAAAAGAGAATACAGAAACCAGAATTTAGAACATGGATTGCAGAACACAGAATTTGGAATATAGAATACAGAATACTGAATATAGAATTTAGAGTATAGAAAGTAGAACACAGAATATAGAATATAGAATACGGAATGCAGAATATAGAATACAGAATATAGAATGAAAAACACAGAATAGAGAATACAGCATAAGAATATACAATACAGAATATAGAATGAAGAACACAGAATATAAAAAATGGAAAACAGATTACAGAAACCAGAATTTAGAACATGGATTGCAGAACACAGAATTTAGAATATGATATACAGAATACTGAATATAGAATTTAGAACATAGAATTCAGACACAGAATTTAGAACATAGAATAAACAATACTGAATATAGAATTTAGAATATAGAATGTAGAACACAGAATATATAACATAGAATAGAGAATATAGAACCCAGAATTTAGAACATGGAATGCAGATCACAAAAATTATAATATAGAATACAAAATAGTGAATATAGAATTTAGAATATAGAAATAGAACACAGAATGTAGAATATAAAATACGGAATGCAGAATAAAGAAGGTAGAATATAGAATGAAGAACACAAAATATAGAATATAGAATAGAGAATATAGCAACCAGAATTTAGAAATGGAATGCAGAACAGAGAATTTAGAATATAGAATTCAGAAAACTGAATAAATATTTTAGAAAATAGAATGTAGAACATACAATATAGAATATAGAATACGGAATGCAGAATATACTTTGTAGAATGTAGAATGAAGAACACAAATATAGAATATATACTAGAGAGAATAGAACACAGAACTTAGAACCCGGAATGCAGAACATAGAATTAAGAATATAGAATACAGAATATTGAATATAGAACTTAGAATATAGAATGTAGAACACTTAATAAAGAATATAAAATACAGAATACTGAATATAGAATTTAGAATGTAGAATATAGAACACAGAATATAGAATATAGATAAGAAAATATAGAACCCAGAATTTAGAACATGGGTGCAGAACACAGAATTTAGAATATAGAATACAGTATACTGAATGCAGTATGCAGAATATAGAATGTAGAACACAGAGTATAGAATATAGAATACGGAATACAGAATATAGAATATAGAACACAGAATATGGAATATGGAAAACAGAATACAGAACCCAGAATTTAGACCATAGAATGCAGAACACAGAATTAAGACATTAGATTACAGAATGCTGAATATAGAATTTAGAACATAGAATTCAAAACACAGAATATGGAATACAGCATACAGAACGCAGGATTCAGAACATGGAATTCAGAACACACAATACATAATATAGAATAAAGGAATAGAATGTAGAATATAGAATGTAGAACACAGAATATAGAATATAGAATAAAGAATGCAGTATGTAGAATTTAGAACAAGGAATTCAGAACACAGAATATATAATAAAGTATACCGAAATATTATGTGGTATATAGAATGTTGTACACAGAATTTATAATATAGAATACAGTATATAGAATGTACAATACAGAATGTAGAACACAGAATATTGAATACAGATTACGGAATACAGAACCCAGAATTTAGAACATGGAAATCAGAACGCATAATATAGAATATAGTATACAGAATACATAATATACAATGTAGAATACAGAATGTAGAACACAGAAAATAGAATATAGACTACAGAATGCAGAAACTTGATTATACAAGTTGTAATTCAGAACACAGAGTTTAGAATATAGAGTGCAGAATACAGAATATAGAATATAGAATTTACATTGTTGAACACAGAATATGGAATATTGTATACAGAATACAGAATATAGAATGTAGAATACTGGATGTAGTAAGAGAATATGGAATTCAGAATACAGACTACAGAATACAGAATTTAGAACATGGAATTCAGAACACAGAGTTTAGATTTTAGAATATTGAATACTGAATATAGAATGTATAACACAGAATATACAACACAGATTTTAGAATATAGAATACGGAATGCAGAATATAGAACACAGAATATAGAATGAAGAACACAGAATATATAATACGGCATAAATAATATACAATACAGAATATAGAATGAAGAACACAGTATATAGAATATGGAAAACAATACAGAACCCAGAATTTAGAACATGGAATGCAGAACAAAGATTTTAGAATATAATATACAGAATACTGAATATAGAATTTTGAAAATAGAAGGTAGAACACAGAATATGAAATGCAGAATACTGAATGCAGAATATAGAATACAGAATATAGAATGTAGAACACAGAATATAAAATATGGAAAACAGAATATAGAACCCAGAATTTAAATATTGAATGCAGAACACATAATTTAGAATATAGAAAACAGAACGCTGAATATAGGATTTAGACTATAGAATGTGGAACACAGGATATAGAATATAGAAAAGAGGATATAGAAACCAGAATTTAGAACATGGAATGCAGAACAGAGAACTTAGAATATAGAATACGGAATGCTGAATATAGAATTTAGAATATAGTATGTAGAACACAGAATATAGAATATAGTATACGGAATGCAAAATATTGTATGTAAAATCTAGAATGAAAAACACACAATATAGAATATAGAATAGAGAATGTAGAAACCAGAATTTAGAACATGGAATGCAGAACACAGAATTTAGAATATAGAATACTGAATACAAAATATATAATTAAGAATATAGAAAGTAGAACACAGAATATAGAATAGAGAATTTAGAACATGGAATGCAGAACACAGAATTTAGATTATAGAATATATAATACTGAATATAGAATTTAGAATATAGAATGTAGAACACAGTATTAAAATATGGAAAACAGAATATAGAACCCAGAATTTAGAACTTTAAATGCAGAACACAGAATTAAGACTGTAGAATACACATTAATTAATATAGATTTTAGAATATAGAATGTAGAACACAGTATATAGAATATAGAATATACAATAGAGAGTATAGTATCGAGAATTTTGAACATGTGATGCAGAACACAGAATTTAGAATATAGAATACATTATACTGAATATAGAATATAGAATATAGAATGTAGAACACAGAATTTAGATTATAGAATACAGAATGCTGAATATAAAATTTACAATATAGAATGTAGAACACAGAATATAGAAAATAGAAAAGAGAATATAGAACACAGAATTTAGAACATAATATACGGAATATTTTATAAAGAATTAAGAAATTCTATGTAGGACATAGAATATAGAATATAAAATACATAATACTGAATAAATAATTTAGAATATATAATGAAGAAAACAGAAAAAAAATAGCAAGGAAAATATTGAAGCCAGATTTTGGAACATGGAAAGCAGAACTCAGAATTTAGAATATAGAATACAGCATACTGAATATGCAATTTAGAATATAGAATGTAAACACAGAATTTAGAATATAGAATACAGAATACTGAATATAGAATTTATAATATAGAATGTAGCACACAGAATGTAGTATATACAATAGTGAATATAAAATCCAGAATTTAGAACATGGAATGCAGAACACAGAATTTAGAAAATAAAACACAGAATACTGAATAAAAAATTTAGAACACAAGATATAGAATATAGAATACGGAATGCAGAATATTGAATACCAAATATAGACTATAGAACACAAAATATAGAATATGGAATACAGAATACAGAACCCAAAGTTTAGAACATACAATGCAGAACACAGAATTTGGAATATACAATACAGAATACTGAATATAGAATTTAGAGTATAAAATGTAGAACACAGAATATAGAATATAGAATACGGAATGCAGAATATAGAATACAGAATATAGAATGAAGAACACAGAATATATAATACGGCATAAATAATATACAATACAGAATATAGAATGAAGAACACAGTATATAGAATATGGAAATCAATACAGAACCCAGAATTTAGAACATGGAATGCAGAACACTGATTTTAGATTATAATATACAGAATAATGAATATAGAATTTAGAAAATAGAATGCAGAACACAGAATTTAGAATATAGAGTGCACAGTACTGAATATAGAAGTTATAAAAAGGAAAGCAGAACACAGAATTTAGAATATAGAATACAGAATAGTGAATATAGAAATTAGAATATAGAATGTAAACACAGAATAGAGAATAGAGAATAGAGAACCCAGAATTTAGTACATGGAATGCAGAACACACAAATTAGAATATAGAATACAAAATACTGAATATAGAATTTAGAATATAGAATAAAGAACAAACAATATAGAATATAAAATACGGATGGCAGAATATAGGACGTAGAATATAGAATGAACGACCCAAATATATAATATAGAATAGAGAATATAGAAACCACAATTTAGTAATGAAATGCAGAACAGAGAATTTATACTATAGAATACAGAATACTGAATATAGAATTTAGAATATAGAATGTAGAACATAAAATATAGAATATAGGATACGGAATGCAGAATATACTATGTAGAATATAGAATGCAGAACACAAATATAGAATATATAATAGAGAATATAGGACCCAGAACTTAGAACATGGAATGAAGAACAGAGAATTAAGAATATAGAATACAGAATACTGAATATAGAATTTAGAATATGGAATGTAGAACACAGAATTAAGAATATAGAATACAGAATAATGAATATAGAATTTAGATAATAGAATATAGAACACAGAATATAGAATATAGTAGAGAAAATATAGAACCCAGAATTTAGAACATGGAATGCAGAACACAGAATTTAGAATATAGAATTCAGAATACTGAATATAGAATTTAGAACATAGAATGCGGAACACAGAATTTAGAATATAGAATACAGAATACTGAATATAGGATTTAGAACATGGAATGCAGAACCCAGAATTTAGAAAATAGAATAAAGAATACTGAATATAAAATTTAGAATATAGAATGTAGAACACAAAATATAGAATATAGAATACATAATTCAGAATATAGCATACAGAATATAGAAATTAGAACACAGAATATAAAATATGGAAACAGAATACAGAACCCCGAAATTTGAACATGGTATGCAGAACACAGAATTTAGAATATACAATACAGAATACTGAATATAGAAATTAGAATACTGAATGTAGAACACAGAATATAGAATAAAGAATAGACAATACAGAACACAGAATTTAGAACATGGAATGCAGAACACAGAATTTAGAATATAGAATACAGAATACTGAATATAGAATTTGGATAATAGAATGAAGAACACAGAATATACATTATAGAATACGGAATGCAGAATATAGAATACAGAATATAGAATATAGAACACAGAATATAGAATATGGAAAACAGTATACAGAACCCAGAATTTAGAACATAGAATGCAGAACACAGAATGTAGAATATTGAATACAGAATACAGAATATAGAATTTAGAAAGTAGATGTAGAACACAGAATATAGAACATAAATACAGAATGCAGAATATAGAATGCAGAATAAAGAACTAAGAACACAAAATATAGAATATATAAAAGAGAATTTAGAACCCAGAATTTAAAAATTGAATCAGAACACAGAATTTAGATTATAGAATACAGAATACTGAATATAGAATTTAGAATATAGAATGTAGAAAACATAATATAGAATATATAACACGGAATGCAGAATATAGAACGTACAATATAGAATGAAGAACAAAAAATATAGAATATATAATAGAGAATATAGAACCCAGAATTTAGAACATGGAATTCAAAGCACACAATTTAGAATATAGAATACAGGATAATGAATATAGAATTTTGAATATAGAATGTAGAACACAGTATATAGAATATAGAATACGGAATGCAGAATATAGAATGTAGAATATAGAATGAAGAACACAGAATATAGAATATAGAATAGAGAATATAGAACCCAGAATTTAGAACACGGAAAGAAGAATACAGAATTTTGAATATAGAATATAGAATTTAGAATATAGCATGTAGAACACAGAATTTTGAATATAGAATTGAGAATACTAAATATAGAATTTAGAATATTGAATGTCGAACACAGAATATAGAATATAGAAAAGAGATTATAGAACCCAGAATTAAGAACACGGAATAAAGAACACAGAATTTAGAATATAGATTATAGAATTTAGAATATAGAATGTAGAACACAAAATATACAATATTGAATAGATAATGCAGAATATATTATACAGAATATAGAATTTAGAACACAGAATGTAAAATATGGAAACAGAATACAGAATCCCGAAATACGAACATGGTATGCAGAACACAGAATTTAGAATATAGAATAGAGAATACTGAATATAGAATTTAGAATATTGAATGAAGGACACAGAATATAGAATATAGAAAAGAGAATATAGAACACAGAATTTAGAACATGAAATGCAGAACACAGAATTTAGTATTTAGAATACAGATTACTGAATGTAGAATTGAGAATATACAATGCAGAACATAGAATATAGAATATATACTACGGAATAAGGAATATAGAATTTAGAATATAGAATGTAGAACACAGAATATAAAAAATGGAAAAGAGAATACAGAAACCAGAATTTAGAACATGGATTGCAGAACACAGAATTTGGAATATAGAATACAGAATACTGAATATAGAATTTAGAGTATAGAAAGTAGAACACAGAATATAGAATATAGAATACGGAATGCAGAATATAGAATACAGAATATAGAATGAAAAACACAGAATAGAGAATACAGCATAAGAATATACAATACAGAATATAGAATGAAGAACACAGAATATAAAAAATGGAAAACAGTTTACAGAAACCAGAATTTAGAACATGGATTGCAGAACACAGAATTTAGAATATGATATACAGAATACTGAATATAGAATTTAGAACATAGAATTCAGACACAGAATTTAGAACATAGAATAAACAATACTGAATATAGAATTTAGAATATAGAATGTAGAACACAGAATATATAACATAGAATAGAGAATATAGAACCCAGAATTTAGAAAATGGAATGCAGATCACAAAAATTATAATATAGAATACAAAATAGTGAATATAGAATTTAGAATATAGAAATAGAACACAGAATGTAGAATATAAAATACGGAATGCAGAATAAAGAAGGTAGAATATAGAATGAAGAACACAAAATATAGAATAGAGAATAGAGAATATAGCAACCAGAATTTAGAAATGGAATGCAGAACAGAGAATTTAGAATATAGAATTCAGAAAACTGAATAAATATTTTAGAAAATAGAATGTAGAACATACAATATAGAATATAGAATACGGAATGCAGAATATACTTTGTAGAATGTAGAATGAAGAACACAAATATAGAATATATACTAGAGAGAATAGAACACAGAACTTAGAACCTGGAATGCAGAACATAGAATTAAGAATATAGAATACAGAATATTGAATATAGAACTTAGAATATAGAATGTAGAACACTTAATAAAGAATATAAAATACAGAATACTGAATATAGAATTTAGAATGTAGAATATAGAACACAGAATATAGAATATAGATAAGAAAATATAGAACCCAGAATTTAGAACATGGGTGCAGAACACAGAATTTAGAATATAGAATACAGTATACTGAATGCAGTATGCAGAATATAGAATGTAGAACACAGAGTATAGAATATAGAATACGGAATACAGAATATAGAATATAGAACACAGAATATGGAATATGGAAAACAGAATACAGAACCCAGAATTTAGACCATAGAATGCAGAACACAGAATTAAGACATTAGATTACAGAATGCTGAATATAGAATTTAGAACATAGAATTCAAAACACAGAATATGGAATACAGCATACAGAACGCAGGATTCAGAACATGGAATTCAGAACACACAATACATAATATAGAATAAAGGAATAGAATGTAGAATATAGAATGTAGAACACAGAATATAGAATATAGAATAAAGAATGCAGTATGTAGAATTTAGAACAAGGAATTCAGAACACAGAATATATAATAAAGTATACCGAAATATTATGTGGTATATAGAATGTTGTACACAGAATTTATAATATAGAATACAGTATATAGAATGTACAATACAGAATGTAGAACACAGAATATTGAATACAGATTACGGAATACAGAACCCAGAATTTAGAACATGGAAATCAGAACGCATAATATAGAATATAGTATACAGAATACATAATATACAATGTAGAATACAGAATGTAGAACACAGAAAATAGAATATAGACTACAGAATGCAGAAACTTGATTATACAAGTTGTAATTCAGAACACAGAATTTAGAATATAGAGTGCAGAATACAGAATATAGAATATAGAATTTACATTGTTGAACACAGAATATGGAATATTGTATACAGAATACAGAATATAGAATGTAGAATACTGGATGTAGTAAGAGAATATGGAATTCAGAATACAGACTACAGAATACAGAATTTAGAACATGGAATTCAGAACACAGAGTTTAGATTTTAGAATATTGAATACTGAATATAGAATGTATAACACAGAATATACAACACAGATTTTAGAATATAGAATACGGAATGCAGAATATAGAACACAGAATATAGAATGAAGAACACAGAATATATAATACGGCATAAATAATATACAATACAGAATATAGAATGAAGAACACAGTATATAGAATATGGAAAACAATACAGAACCCAGAATTTAGAACATGGAATGCAGAACAAAGATTTTAGAATATAATATACAGAATACTGAATATAGAATTTTGAAAATAGAAGGTAGAACACAGAATATGAAATGCAGAATACTGAATGCAGAATATAGAATACAGAATATAGAATGTAGAACACAGAATATAAAATATGGAAAACAGAATATAGAACCCAGAATTTAAATATTGAATGCAGAACACATAATTTAGAATATAGAAAACAGAACGCTGAATATAGGATTTAGACTATAGAATGTGGAACACAGGATATAGAATATAGAAAAGAGGATATAGAAACCAGAATTTAGAACATGGAATGCAGAACAGAGAACTTAGAATATAGAATACGGAATGCTGAATATAGAATTTAGAATATAGTATGTAGAACACAGAATATAGAATATAGTATACGGAATGCAAAATATTGTATGTAAAATCTAGAATGAAAAACACACAATATAGAATATAGAATAGAGAATGTAGAAACCAGAATTTAGAACATGGAATGCAGAACACAGAATTTAGAATATAGAATACTGAATACAAAATATATAATTAAGAATATAGAAAGTAGAACACAGAATATAGAATAGAGAATTTAGAACATGGAATGCAGAACACAGAATTTAGATTATAGAATATATAATACTGAATATAGAATTTAGAATATAGAATGTAGAACACAGTATTAAAATATGGAACACAGAATATAGAACCCAGAATTTAGAACTTTAAATGCAGAACACAGAATTAAGACTATAGAATACACATTAATTAATATAGATTTTAGAATATAGAATGTAGAACACAGTATATAGAATATAGAATATACAATAGAGAGTATAGTATCGAGAATTTTGAACATGTGATGCAGAACACAGAATTTAGAATATAGAATACATTATACTGAATATAGAATATAGAATATAGAATGTAGAACACAGAATTTAGATTATAGAATACAGAATGCTGAATATAAAATTTACAATATAGAATGTAGAACACAGAATATAGAAAATAGAAAAGAGAATATAGAACACAGAATTTAGAACATAATATACGGAATATTTTATAAAGAATTAAAAAATTCTATGTAGGACATAGAATATAGAATATAAAATACATAATACTGAATAAATAATTTAGAATATATAATGAAGAAAACAGAAAAAAAATAGCAAGGAAAATATTGAAGCCAGATTTTGGAACATGGAAAGCAGAACTCAGAATTTAGAATATAGAATACAGCATACTGAATATGCAATTTAGAATATAGAATGTAAACACAGAATTTAGAATATAGAATACAGAATACTGAATATAGAATTTATAATATAGAATGTAGCACACAGAATGTAGTATATACAATAGTGAATATAAAATCCAGAATTTAGAACATGGAATGCAGAAGACAGAATTTAGAAAATAAAACACAGAATACTGAATAAAAAATTTAGAACACAAGATATAGAATATAGAATACGGAATGCAGAATATTGAATACCAAATATAGACTATAGAACACAAAATATAGAATATGGAATACAGAATACAGAACCCAAAGTTTAGAACATACAATGCAGAACACAGAATTTGGAATATACAATACAGAATACTGAATATAGAATTTAGAGTATAAAATGTAGAACACAGAATATAGAATATAGAATACGGAATGCAGAATATAGAATACAGAATATAGAATGAAGAACACAGAATATATAATACGGCATAAATAATATACAATACAGAATATAGAATGAAGAACACAGTATATAGAATATGGAAAACAATACAGAACCCAGAATTTAGAACATGGAATGCAGAACACAGATTTTAGATTATAATATACAGAATAATGAATATAGAATTTAGAAAATAGAATGCAGAACACAGAATTTAGAATATAGAGTGCACAGTACTGAATATAGAATTTATAAAAAGGAAAGCAGAACACAGAATTTAGAATATAGAATACAGAATAGTGAATATAGAATTTAGAATATAGAATGTAAACACAGAATAGAGAATAGAGAATAGAGAACCCAGAATTTAGTACATGGAATGCAGAACACACAAATTAGAATATAGAATACAAAATACTGAATATAGAATTTAGAATATAGAATAAAGAACAAACAATATAGAATATAAAATACGGATGGCAGAATATAGGACGTAGAATATAGAATGAACGACCCAAATATATAATATAGAATAGAGAATATAGAAACCACAATTTAGTAATGAAATGCAGAACAGAGAATTTATACTATAGAATACAGAATACTGAATATAGAATTTAGAATATAGAATGTAGAACATAAAATATAGAATATAGGATACGGAATGCAGAATATACTATGTAGAATATAGAATGCAGAACACAAATATAGAATATATAATAGAGAGTATAGGACCCAGAACTTAGAACATGGAATGAAGAACAGAGAATTAAGAATATAGAATACAGAATACTGAATATAGAATTTAGAATATGGAATGTAGAACACAGAATTAAGAATATAGAATACAGAATAATGAATATAGAATTTAGAATATAGAATATAGAACACAGAATATAGAATATAGTAGAGAAAATATAGAACCCAGAATTTAGAACATGGAATGCAGAACACAGAATTTAGAATATAGAATTCAGAATACTGAATATAGAATTTAGAACATAGAATGCGGAACACAGAATTTAGAATATAGAATACAGAATACTGAATATAGGATTTAGAACATGGAATGCAGAACCCAGAATTTAGAAAATAGAATAAAGAATACTGAATATAAAATTTAGAATATAGAATGTAGAACACAAAATATAGAATATAGAATACATAATTCAGAATATAGCATACAGAATATAGAAATTAGAACACAGAATATAAAATATGGAAACAGAATACAGAACCCCGAAATTTGAACATGGTATGCAGAACACAGAATTTAGAATATACAATACAGAATACTGAATATAGAAATTAGAATACTGAATGTAGAACACAGAATATAGAATAAAGAATAGACAATACAGAACACAGAATTTAGAACATGGAATGCAGAACACAGAATTTAGAATATAGAATACAGAATA
This sequence comes from Vicugna pacos, assembly GCF_048564905.1. Classification (NCBI taxonomy): domain Eukaryota; kingdom Metazoa; phylum Chordata; class Mammalia; order Artiodactyla; family Camelidae; genus Vicugna; species Vicugna pacos. Next base: position 286,790 of record NW_027328737.1, read on the forward strand.
CTGAATATAGAATTTGGATAATAGAATGAAGAACACAGAATATACATTATAGAATACGGAATGCAGAATATAGAATACAGAATATAGAATATAGAACACAGAATATAGAATATGGAAAACAGTATACAGAACCCAGAATTTAGAACATAGAATGCAGAACACAGAATGTAGAATATTGAATACAGAATACAGAATATAGAATTTAGAAAGTAGATGTAGAACACAGAATATAGAACATAAATACAGAATGCAGAATATAGAATGCAGAATAAAGAACTAAGAACACAAAATATAGAATATATAAAAGAGAATTTAGAACCCAGAATTTAAAAATTGAATCAGAACACAGAATTTAGATTATAGAATACAGAATACTGAATATAGAATTTAGAATATAGAATGTAGAAAACATAATATAGAATATATAACACGGAATGCAGAATATAGAACGTACAATATAGAATGAAGAACAAAAAATATAGAATATATAATAGAGAATATAGAACCCAGAACTTAGAACATGGAATTCAAAGCACACAATTTAGAATATAGAATACAGGATAATGAATATAGAATTTTGAATATAGAATGTAGAACACAGTATATAGAATATAGAATACGGAATGCAGAATATAGAATGTAGAATATAGAATTAAGAACACAGAATATAGAATATAGAATAGAGAATATAGAACCCAGAATTTAGAACACGGAAAGAAGAATACAGAATTTTGAATATAGAATATAGAATTTAGAATATAGCATGTAGAACACAGAATTTTGAATATAGAATTGAGAATACTAAATATAGAATTTAGAATATTGAATGTCGAACACAGAATATAGAATATAGAAAAGAGATTATAGAACCCAGAATTAAGAACACGGAATAAAGAACACAGAATTTAGAATATAGATTATAGAATTTAGAATATAGAATGTAGAACACAAAATATACAATATTGAATACATAATGCAGAATATATTATACAGAATATAGAATTTAGAACACAGAATGTAAAATATGGAAACAGAATACAGAATCCCGAAATACGAACATGGTATGCAGAACACAGAATTTAGAATATAGAATAGAGAATACTGAATATAGAATTTAGAATATTGAATGAAGGACACAGAATATAGAATATAGAAAAGAGAATATAGAACACAGAATTTAGAACATGAAATGCAGAACACAGAATTTAGTATTTAGAATACAGATTACTGAATGTAGAATTTAGAATATACAATGCAGAACATAGAATATAGAATATATACTACGGAATAAGGAATATAGAATTTAGAATATAGAATGTAGAACACAGAATATAAAAAATGGAAAAGAGAATACAGAAACCAGAATTTAGAACATGGATTGCAGAACACAGAATTTGGAATATAGAATACAGAATACTGAATATAGAATTTAGAGTATAGAAAGTAGAACACAGAATATAGAATATAGAATACGGAATGCAGAATATAGAATACAGAATATAGAATGAAAAACACAGAATAGAGAATACAGCATAAGAATATACAATACAGAATATAGAATGAAGAACACAGAATATAAAAAATGGAAAACAGATTACAGAAACCAGAATTTAGAACATGGATTGCAGAACACAGAATTTAGAATATGATATACAGAATACTGAATATAGAATTTAGAACATAGAATTCAGACACAGAATTTAGAACATAGAATAAACAATACTGAATATAGAATTTAGAATATAGAATGTAGAACACAGAATATATAACATAGAATAGAGAATATAGAACCCAGAATTTAGAACATGGAATGCAGATCACAAAAATTATAATATAGAATACAAAATAGTGAATATAGAATTTAGAATATAGAAATAGAACACAGAATGTAGAATATAAAATACGGAATGCAGAATAAAGAAGGTAGAATATAGAATGAAGAACACAAAATATAGAATAGAGAATAGAGAATATAGCAACCAGAATTTAGAAATGGAATGCAGAACAGAGAATTTAGAATATAGAATTCAGAAAACTGAATAAATATTTTAGAAAATAGAATGTAGAACATACAATATAGAATATAGAATACGGAATGCAGAATATACTTTGTAGAATGTAGAATGAAGAACACAAATATAGAATATATACTAGAGAGAATAGAACACAGAACTTAGAACCTGGAATGCAGAACATAGAATTAAGAATATAGAATACAGAATATTGAATATAGAACTTAGAATATAGAATGTAGAACACTTAATAAAGAATATAAAATACAGAATACTGAATATAGAATTTAGAATGTAGAATATAGAACACAGAATATAGAATATAGATAAGAAAATATAGAACCCAGAATTTAGAACATGGGTGCAGAACACAGAATTTAGAATATAGAATACAGTATACTGAATGCAGTATGCAGAATATAGAATGTAGAACACAGAGTATAGAATATAGAATACGGAATACAGAATATAGAATATAGAACACAGAATATGGAATATGGAAAACAGAATACAGAACCCAGAATTTAGACCATAGAATGCAGAACACAGAATTAAGACATTAGATTACAGAATGCTGAATATAGAATTTAGAACATAGAATTCAAAACACAGAATATGGAATACAGCATACAGAACGCAGGATTCAGAACATGGAATTCAGAACACACAATACATAATATAGAATAAAGGAATAGAATGTAGAATATAGAATGTAGAACACAGAATATAGAATATAGAATAAAGAATGCAGTATGTAGAATTTAGAACAAGGAATTCAGAACACAGAATATATAATAAAGTATACCGAAATATTATGTGGTATATAGAATGTTGTACACAGAATTTATAATATAGAATACAGTATATAGAATGTACAATACAGAATGTAGAACACAGAATATTGAATACAGATTACGGAATACAGAACCCAGAATTTAGAACATGGAAATCAGAACGCATAATATAGAATATAGTATACAGAATACATAATATACAATGTAGAATACAGAATGTAGAACACAGAAAATAGAATATAGACTACAGAATGCAGAAACTTGATTATACAAGTTGTAATTCAGAACACAGAATTTAGAATATAGAGTGCAGAATACAGAATATAGAATATAGAATTTACATTGTTGAACACAGAATATGGAATATTGTATACAGAATACAGAATATAGAATGTAGAATACTGGATGTAGTAAGAGAATATGGAATTCAGAATACAGACTACAGAATACAGAATTTAGAACATGGAATTCAGAACACAGAGTTTAGATTTTAGAATATTGAATACTGAATATAGAATGTATAACACAGAATATACAACACAGATTTTAGAATATAGAATACGGAATGCAGAATATAGAACACAGAATATAGAATGAAGAACACAGAATATATAATACGGCATAAATAATATACAATACAGAATATAGAATGAAGAACACAGTATATAGAATATGGAAAACAATACAGAACCCAGAATTTAGAACATGGAATGCAGAACAAAGATTTTAGAATATAATATACAGAATACTGAATATAGAATTTTGAAAATAGAAGGTAGAACACAGAATATGAAATGCAGAATACTGAATGCAGAATATAGAATACAGAATATAGAATGTAGAACACAGAATATAAAATATGGAAAACAGAATATAGAACCCAGAATTTAAATATTGAATGCAGAACACATAATTTAGAATATAGAAAACAGAACGCTGAATATAGGATTTAGACTATAGAATGTGGAACACAGGATATAGAATATAGAAAAGAGGATATAGAAACCAGAATTTAGAACATGGAATGCAGAACAGAGAACTTAGAATATAGAATACGGAATGCTGAATATAGAATTTAGAATATAGTATGTAGAACACAGAATATAGAATATAGTATACGGAATGCAAAATATTGTATGTAAAATCTAGAATGAAAAACACACAATATAGAATATAGAATAGAGAATGTAGAAACCAGAATTTAGAACATGGAATGCAGAACACAGAATTTAGAATATAGAATACTGAATACAAAATATATAATTAAGAATATAGAAAGTAGAACACAGAATATAGAATAGAGAATTTAGAACATGGAATGCAGAACACAGAATTTAGATTATAGAATATATAATACTGAATATAGAATTTAGAATATAGAATGTAGAACACAGTATTAAAATATGGAACACAGAATATAGAACCCAGAATTTAGAACTTTAAATGCAGAACACAGAATTAAGACTATAGAATACACATTAATTAATATAGATTTTAGAATATAGAATGTAGAACACAGTATATAGAATATAGAATATACAATAGAGAGTATAGTATCGAGAATTTTGAACATGTGATGCAGAACACAGAATTTAGAATATAGAATACATTATACTGAATATAGAATATAGAATATAGAATGTAGAACACAGAATTTAGATTATAGAACACAGAATGCTGAATATAAAATTTACAATATAGAATGTAGAACACAGAATATAGAAAAGAGAAAAGAGAATATAGAACACAGAATTTAGAACATAATATACGGAATATTTTATAAAGAATTAAAAAATTCTATGTAGGACATAGAATATAGAATATAAAATACATAATACTGAATAAATAATTTAGAATATATAATGAAGAAAACAGAAAAAAAATAGCAAGGAAAATATTGAAGCCAGATTTTGGAACATGGAAAGCAGAACTCAGAATTTAGAATATAGAATACAGCATACTGAATATGCAATTTAGAATATAGAATGTAAACACAGAATTTAGAATATAGAATACAGAATACTGAATATAGAATTTATAATATAGAATGTAGCACACAGAATGTAGTATATACAATAGTGAATATAAAATCCAGAATTTAGAACATGGAATGCAGAAGACAGAATTTAGAAAATAAAACACAGAATACTGAATAAAAAATTTAGAACACAAGATATAGAATATAGAATACGGAATGCAGAATATTGAATACCAAATATAGACTATAGAACACAAAATATAGAATATGGAATACAGAATACAGAACCCAAAGTTTAGAACATACAATGCAGAACACAGAATTTGGAATATACAATACAGAATACTGAATATAGAATTTAGAGTATAAAATGTAGAACACAGAATATAGAATATAGAATACGGAATGCAGAATATAGAATACAGAATATAGAATGAAGAACACAGAATATATAATACGGCATAAATAATATACAATACAGAATATAGAATGAAGAACACAGTATATAGAATATGGAAAACAATACAGAACCCAGAATTTAGAACATGGAATGCAGAACACAGATTTTAGATTATAATATACAGAATAATGAATATAGAATTTAGAAAATAGAATGCAGAACACAGAATTTAGAATATAGAGTGCACAGTACTGAATATAGAATTTATAAAAAGGAAAGCAGAACACAGAATTTAGAATATAGAATACAGAATAGTGAATATAGAATTTAGAATATAGAATGTAAACACAGAATAGAGAATAGAGAATAGAGAACCCAGAATTTAGTACATGGAATGCAGAACACACAAATTAGAATATAGAATACAAAATACTGAATATAGAATTTAGAATATAGAATAAAGAACAAACAATATAGAATATAAAATACGGATGGCAGAATATAGGACGTAGAATATAGAATGAACGACCCAAATATATAATATAGAATAGAGAATATAGAAACCACAATTTAGTAATGAAATGCAGAACAGAGAATTTATACTATAGAATACAGAATACTGAATATAGAATTTAGAATATAGAATGTAGAACATAAAATATAGAATATAGGATACGGAATGCAGAATATACTATGTAGAATATAGAATGCAGAACACAAATATAGAATATATAATAGAGAGTATAGGACCCAGAACTTAGAACATGGAATGAAGAACAGAGAATTAAGAATATAGAATACAGAATACTGAATATAGAATTTAGAATATGGAATGTAGAACACAGAATTAAGAATATAGAATACAGAATAATGAATATAGAATTTAGAATATAGAATATAGAACACAGAATATAGAATATAGTAGAGAAAATATAGAACCCAGAATTTAGAACATGGAATGCAGAACACAGAATTTAGAATATAGAATTCAGAATACTGAATATAGAATTTAGAACATAGAATGCGGAACACAGAATTTAGAATATAGAATACAGAATACTGAATATAGGATTTAGAACATGGAATGCAGAACCCAGAATTTAGAAAATAGAATAAAGAATACTGAATATAAAATTTAGAATATAGAATGTAGAACACAAAATATAGAATATAGAATACATAATTCAGAATATAGCATACAGAATATAGAAATTAGAACACAGAATATAAAATATGGAAACAGAATACAGAACCCCGAAATTTGAACATGGTATGCAGAACACAGAATTTAGAATATACAATACAGAATACTGAATATAGAAATTAGAATACTGAATGTAGAACACAGAATATAGAATAAAGAATAGACAATACAGAACACAGAATTTAGAACATGGAATGCAGAACACAGAATTTAGAATATAGAATACAGAATACTGAATATAGAATTTGGATAATAGAATGAAGAACACAGAATATACATTATAGAATACGGAATGCAGAATATAGAATACAGAATATAGAATATAGAACACAGAATATAGAATATGGAAAACAGTATACAGAACCCAGAATTTAGAACATAGAATGCAGAACACAGAATGTAGAATATTGAATACAGAATACAGAATATAGAATTTAGAAAGTAGATGTAGAACACAGAATATAGAACATAAATACAGAATGCAGAATATAGAATGCAGAATAAAGAACTAAGAACACAAAATATAGAATATATAAAAGAGAATTTAGAAACCAGAATTTAAAAATTGAATCAGAACACAGAATTTAGATTATAGAATACAGAATACTGAATATAGAATTTAGAATATAGAATGTAGAAAACATAATATAGAATATATAACACGGAATGCAGAATATAGAACGTACAAAATAGAATGAAGAACAAAAAATATAGAATATATAATAGAGAATATAGAACCCAGAATTTAGAACATGGAATTCAAAGCACACAATTTAGAATATAGAATACAGGATAATGAATATAGAATTTTGAATATAGAATGTAGAACACAGTATATAGAATATAGAATACGGAATGCAGAATATAGAATGTAGAATATAGAATGAAGAACACAGAATATAGAATATAGAATAGAGAATATAGAACCCAGAATTTAGAACACGGAAAGAAGAATACAGAATTTTGAATATAGAATATAGAATTTAGAATATAGCATGTAGAACACAGAATTTTGAATATAGAATTGAGAATACTAAATATAGAATTTAGAATATTGAATGTCGAACACAGAATATAGAATATAGAAAAGAGATTATAGAACCCAGAATTAAGAACACGGAATAAAGAACACAGAATTTAGAATATAGATTATAGAATTTAGAATATAGAATGTAGAACACAAAATATACAATATTGAATACATAATGCAGAATATATTATACAGAATATAGAATTTAGAACACAGAATGTAAAATATGGAAACAGAATACAGAATCCCGAAATACGAACATGGTATGCAGAACACAGAATTTAGAATATAGAATAGAGAATACTGAATATAGAATTTAGAATATTGAATGAAGGACACAGAATATAGAATATAGAAAAGAGAATATAGAACACAGAATTTAGAACATGAAATGCAGAACACAGAATTTAGTATTTAGAATACAGATTACTGAATGTAGAATTTAGAATATACAATGCAGAACATAGAATATAGAATATATACTACGGAATAAGGAATATAGAATTTAGAATATAGAATGTAGAACACAGAATATAAAAAATGGAAAAGAGAATACAGAAACCAGAATTTAGAACATGGATTGCAGAACACAGAATTTGGAATATAGAATACAGAATACTGAATATAGAATTTAGAGTATAGAAAGTAGAACACAGAATATAGAATATAGAATACGGAATGCAGAATATAGAATACAGAATATAGAATGAAAAACACAGAATAGAGAATACAGCATAAGAATATACAATACAGAATATAGAATGAAGAACACAGAATATAAAAAATGGAAAACAGATTACAGAAACCAGAATTTAGAACATGGATTGCAGAACACAGAATTTAGAATATGATATACAGAATACTGAATATAGAATTTAGAACATAGAATTCAGACACAGAATTTAGAACATAGAATAAACAATACTGAATATAGAATTTAGAATATAGAATGTAGAACACAGAATATATAACATAGAATAGAGAATATAGAACCCAGAATTTAGAACATGGAATGCAGATCACAAAAATTATAATATAGAATACAAAATAGTGAATATAGAATTTAGAATATAGAAATAGAACACAGAATGTAGAATATAAAATACGGAATGCAGAATAAAGAAGGTAGAATATAGAATGAAGAACACAAAATATAGAATATAGAATAGAGAATATAGCAACCAGAATTTAGAAATGGAATGCAGAACAGAGAATTTAGAATATAGAATTCAGAAAACTGAATAAATATTTTAGAAAATAGAATGTAGAACATACAATATAGAATATAGAATACGGAATGCAGAATATACTTTGTAGAATGTAGAATGAAGAACACAAATATAGAATATATACTAGAGAGAATAGAACACAGAACTTAGAACCTGGAATGCAGAACATAGAATTAAGAATATAGAATACAGAATATTGAATATAGAACTTAGAATATAGAATGTAGAACACTTAATAAAGAATATAAAATACAGAATACTGAATATAGAATTTAGAATGTAGAATATAGAACACAGAATATAGAATATAGATAAGAAAATATAGAACCCAGAATTTAGAACATGGGTGCAGAACACAGAATTTAGAATATAGAATACAGTATACTGAATGCAGTATGCAGAATATAGAATGTAGAACACAGAGTATAGAATATAGAATACGGAATACAGAATATAGAATATAGAACACAGAATATGGAATATGGAAAACAGAATACAGAACCCAGAATTTAGACCATAGAATGCAGAACACAGAATGAAGACATTAGATTACAGAATGCTGAATATAGAATTTAGAACATAGAATTCAAAGCACAGAATATGGAATACAGCATACAGAACGCAGGATTCAGAACATGGAATTCAGAACACACAATACATAATATAGAATAAAGGAATAGAATGTAGAATATAGAATGTAGAACACAGAATATAGAATATAGAATAAAGAATGCAGTATGTAGAATTTAGAACAAGGAATTCAGAACACAGAATATATAATAAAGTATACCGAAATATTATGTGGTATATAGAATGTTGTACACAGAATTTATAATATAGAATACAGTATATAGAATGTACAATACAGAATGTAGAACACAGAATATTGAATACAGATTACGGAATACAGAACCCAGAATTTAGACCATGGAAATCAGAACGCATAATATAGAATATAGTATACAGAATACATAATATACAATGTAGAATACAGAATGTAGAACACAGAAAATAGAATATAGAATACAGAATGCAGAAACTTGATTATACAAGTTGTAATTCAGAACACAGAATTTAGAATATAGAGTGCAGAATACAGAATATAGAATATAGAATTTACATTGTTGAACACAGAATATGGAATATTGTATACAGAATACAGAATATAGAATGTAGAATACTGGATGTAGTAAGAGAATATGGAATTCAGAATACAGACTACAGAATACAGAATTTAGAACATGGAATTCAGAACACAGAGTTTAGATTTTAGAATATTGAATACTGAATATAGAATGTATAACACAGAATATACAACACAGATTTTAGAATATAGAATACGGAATGCAGAATATAGAACACAGAATATAGAATGAAGAACACAGAATATATAATACGGCATAAATAATATACAATACAGAATATAGAATGAAGAACACAGTATATAGAATATGGAAAACAATACAGAACCCAGAATTTAGAACATGGAATGCAGAACAAAGATTTTAGAATATAATATACAGAATACTGAATATAGAATTTTGAAAATAGAAGGTAGAACACAGAATATGAAATGCAGAATACTGAATGCAGAATATAGAATACAGAATATAGAATGTAGAACACAGAATATAAAATATGGAAAACAGAATATAGAACCCAGAATTTAAATATTGAATGCAGAACACATAATTTAGAATATAGAATACAGAACGCTGAATATAGGATTTAGACTATAGAATGTGGAACACAGGATATAGAATATAGAAAAGAGGATATAGAAACCAGAATTTAGAACATGGAATGCAGAACAGAGAATTTAGAATATAGAATACGGAATGCTGAATATAGAATTTAGAATATAGTATGTAGAACACAGAATATAGAATATAGTATACGGAATGCAAAATATTGTATGTAAAATCTAGAATGAAAAACACACAATATAGAATATAGAATAGAGAATGTAGAAACCAGAATTTAGAACATGGAATGCAGAACACAGAATTTAGAATATAGAATACTGAATACAAAATATATAATTAAGAATATAGAAAGTAGAACACAGAATATAGAATAGAGAATTTAGAACATGGAATGCAGAACACAGAATTAAGATTATAGAATATATATTACTGAATATAGAATTTAGAATATAGAATGTAGAACACAGTATTAAAATATGGAAAACAGAATATAGAACCCAGAATTTAGAACTTTAAATGCAGAACACAGAATTAAGACTATAGAATACACATTAATTAATATAGATTTTAGAATATAGAATCTAGAACACAGTATATAGAATATAGAATATACAATAGAGAGTATAGTATCGAGAATTTTGAACATGTGATGCAGAACACAGAATTTAGAATATAGAATACATTATACTGAATATAGAATATAGAATATAGAATGTAGAACACAGAATTTAGATTATAGAATACAGAATGCTGAATATAAAATTTACAATATAGAATGTAGAACACAGAATATAGAAAAGAGAAAAGAGAATATAGAACACAGAATTTAGAACATAATATACGGAATATTTTATAAAGAATTAAAAAATTCTATATAGGACATAGAATATAGAATATACAATACATAATACTGAATAAATAATTTAGAATATATAATGAAGAAAACAGAGAAAATTTGGCAAGGAAAATATTGAAGCCAGATTTTGGAACATGGAAAGCAGAACTCAGAATTTAGAATATAGAATACAGCATACTGAATATGAAATTTAGAATATAGAATGTAAACACAGAATTTAGAATATAGAATACAGAATACTGAATATAGAATTTATAATATAGAATGTAGCACACAGAATGTAGTATATACAATATTGAATATAAAATCCAGAATTTAGAACATGGAATGCAGAACACAGAATTTAGAAAATAAAACACAGAATACTGAATATAGAATTTAGAACACAGGATATAGAATATAGAATACGGAATGCAGAATATTGAATACCAAATATAGACTATAGAACACAAAATATAGAATATGGAATACAGAATACAGAACCCAAAGTTTAGAACATACAATGCAGAACACAGAATTTGGAATATACAATACAGAATACTGAATATAGAATTTAGAGTATAAAATGTAGAACACAGAATATACAATATAGAATACGGAATGCAGAATATAGAATACAGAATATAGAATGAAGAACACAGAATATATAATACGGCATAAATAATATACAATACAGAATATAGAATGAAGAACACAGTATATAGAATATGGAAAACAATACAGAACCCAGAATTTAGAACATGGAATGCAGAACACAGATTTTAGATTATAATATACAGAATAATGAATATAGAATTTAGAAAATAGAATGCAGAACACAGAATTTAGAATATAGAATGCACAGTACTGAATATAGAATTTATAAAAAGGAAAGCAGAACACAGAATTTAGAATATAGAATACAGAATAGTGAATATAGAATTTAGAATATAGAATGTAAACACAGAATAGAGAATAGAGAATAGAGAACCCAGAATTTAGTACATGGAATGCAGAACACACAAATTAGAATATAGAATACAAAATACTGAATATAGAATTTAGAATATAGAATATAGAACAAACAATATAGAATATAAAATACGGATGGCAGAATATAGGACGTAGAATATAGAATGAACGACCCAAATATATAATATAGAATAGAGAATATAGAAATCACAATTTAGTAATAAAATGCAGAACAGAGAATTTATACTATAGAATACAGAATACTGAATATAGAATTTAGAATATAGAATGTAGAACATAGAATATAGAATATAGGATACGGAATGCAGAATATACTATGTAGAATATAGAATGCAGAACACAAATATAGAATATATAATAGAGAGTATAGGACCCAGAACTTAGAACATGGAATGAAGAACAGAGAATTAAGAATATAGAATACAGAATACTGAATATAGAATTTAGAATATGGAATGTAGAACACAGAATTAAGAATATAGAATACAGAATAATGAATATAGAATATAGAATACAGAATATAGAACACAGAATATAGAATATAGTAGAGAAAATATAGAACCCAGAATTTAGAACATGGAATGCAGAACACAGAATTTAGAATATAGAATTCAGAATACTGAATATAGAATTTAGAAGATAGAATGCGGAACACAGAATTTAGAATATAGAATACAGAAACCTGAATATAGGATTTAGAACATGGAATGCAGAACCCAGAATTTAGAAAATAGAATAAAGAATACTGAATATAAAATTTAGAATATAGAATGTAGAACACAAAATATAGAATATAGAATACATAATTCAGAATATAGCATACAGAATATAGAAATTAGAACACAGAATATAAAATATGGAAACAGAATACAGAACCCCGAAATTTGAACATGGTATGCAGAACACAGAATTTAGAATATACAATACAGAATACTGAATATAGAAATTAGAATACTGAATGTAGAACACAGAATATAGAATAAAGAATAGACAATACAGAACACAGAATTTAGAACATGGAATGCAGAACACAGAATTTAGAATATAGAATACAGAATACTGAATATAGAATTTGGATAATAGAATGAAGAACACAGAATATACATTATAGAATACGGAATGCAGAATATAGAATACAGAATATAGAATATAGAACACAGAATATAGAATATGGAAAACAGTATACAGAACCCAGAATTTAGAACATAGAATGCAGAACACAGAATGTAGAATATTGAATACAGAATACAGAATATAGAATTTAGAAAGTAGATGTAGAACACAGAATATAGAACATAAATACAGAATGCAGAATATAGAATGCAGAATAAAGAACTAAGAACACAAAATATAGAATATATAAAAGAGAATTTAGAACCCAGAATTTAAAAATTGAATCAGAACACAGAATTTAGATTATAGAATACAGAATACTGAATATAGAATTTAGAATATAGAATGTAGAAAACATAATATAGAATATATAACACGGAATGCAGAATATAGAACGTACAATATAGAATGAAGAACAAAAAATATAGAATATATAATAGAGAATATAGAACCCAGAATTTAGAACATGGAATTCAAAGCACACAATTTAGAATATAGAATACAGGATAATGAATATAGAATTTTGAATATAGAATGTAGAACACAGTATATAGAATATAGAATACGGAATGCAGAATATAGAATGTAGAATATAGAATGAAGAACACAGAATATAGAATATAGAATAGAGAATATAGAACCCAGAATTTAGAACACGGAATGAAGAATACAGAATTTTGAATATAGAATATAGAATTTAGAATATAGCATGTAGAACACAGAATTTTGAATATAGAATTGAGAATACTAAATATAGAATTTAGAATATTGAATGTCGAACACAGAATATAGAATATAGAAAAGAGATTATAGAACCCAGAATTAAGAACACGGAATAAAGAACACAGAATTTAGAATATAGATTATAGAATTTAGAATATAGAATGTAGAACACAAAATATACAATATTGAATACATAATGCAGAATATATTATACAGAATATAGAATTTAGAACACAGAATGTAAAATATGGAAACAGAATACAGAATCCCGAAATACGAACATGGTATGCAGAACACAGAATTTAGAATATAGAATAGAGAATACTGAATATAGAATTTAGAATATTGAATGAAGGACACAGAATATAGAATATAGAAAAGAGAATATAGAACACAGAATTTAGAACATGAAATGCAGAACACAGAATTTAGTATTTAGAATACAGATTACTGAATGTAGAATTTAGAATATACAATGCAGAACATAGAATATAGAATATATACTACGGAATAAGGAATATAGAATTTAGAATATAGAATGTAGAACACAGAATATAAAAAATGGAAAAGAGAATACAGAAACCAGAATTTAGAACATGGATTGCAGAACACAGAATTTGGAATATAGAATACAGAATACTGAATATAGAATTTAGAGTATAGAAAGTAGAACACAGAATATAGAATATAGAATACGGAATGCAGAATATAGAATACAGAATATAGAATGAAAAACACAGAATAGAGAATACAGCATAAGAATATACAATACAGAATATAGAATGAAGAACACAGAATATAAAAAATGGAAAACAGATTACAGAAACCAGAATTTAGAACATGGATTGCAGAACACAGAATTTAGAATATGATATACAGAATACTGAATATAGAATTTAGAACATAGAATTCAGACACAGAATTTAGAACATAGAATAAACAATACTGAATATAGAATTTAGAATATAGAATGTAGAACACAGAATATATAACATAGAATAGAGAATATAGAACCCAGAATTTAGAACATGGAATGCAGATCACAAAAATTATAATATAGAATACAAAATAGTGAATATAGAATTTAGAATATAGAAATAGAACACAGAATGTAGAATATAAAATACGGAATGCAGAATAAAGAAGGTAGAATATAGAATGAAGAACACAAAATATAGAATATAGAATAGAGAATATAGCAACCAGAATTTAGAAATGGAATGCAGAACAGAGAATTTAGAATATAGAATTCAGAAAACTGAATAAATATTTTAGAAAATAGAATGTAGAACATACAATATAGAATATAGAATACGGAATGCAGAATATACTTTGTAGAATGTAGAATGAAGAACACAAATATAGAATATATACTAGAGAGAATAGAACACAGAACTTAGAACCTGGAATGCAGAACATAGAATTAAGAATATAGAATACAGAATATTGAATATAGAACTTAGAATATAGAATGTAGAACACTTAATAAAGAATATAAAATACAGAATACTGAATATAGAATTTAGAATGTAGAATATAGAACACAGAATATAGAATATAGATAAGAAAATATAGAACCCAGAATTTAGAACATGGGTGCAGAACACAGAATTTAGAATATAGAATACAGTATACTGAATGCAGTATGCAGAATATAGAATGTAGAACACAGAGTATAGAATATAGAATACGGAATACAGAATATAGAATATAGAACACAGAATATGGAATATGGAAAACAGAATACAGAACCCAGAATTTAGACCATAGAATGCAGAACACAGAATGAAGACATTAGATTACAGAATGCTGAATATAGAATTTAGAACATAGAATTCAAAGCACAGAATATGGAATACAGCATACAGAACGCAGGATTCAGAACATGGAATTCAGAACACACAATACATAATATAGAATAAAGGAATAGAATGTAGAATATAGAATGTAGAACACAGAATATAGAATATAGAATAAAGAATGCAGTATGTAGAATTTAGAACAAGGAATTCAGAACACAGAATATATAATAAAGTATACCGAAATATTATGTGGTATATAGAATGTTGTACACAGAATTTATAATATAGAATACAGTATATAGAATGTACAATACAGAATGTAGAACACAGAATATTGAATACAGATTACGGAATACAGAACCCAGAATTTAGACCATGGAAATCAGAACGCATAATATAGAATATAGTATACAGAATACATAATATACAATGTAGAATACAGAATGTAGAACACAGAAAATAGAATATAGAATACAGAATGCAGAAACTTGATTATACAAGTTGTAATTCAGAACACAGAATTTAGAATATAGAGTGCAGAATACAGAATATAGAATATAGAATTTACATTGTTGAACACAGAATATGGAATATTGTATACAGAATACAGAATATAGAATGTAGAATACTGGATGTAGTAAGAGAATATGGAATTCAGAATACAGACTACAGAATACAGAATTTAGAACATGGAATTCAGAACACAGAGTTTAGATTTTAGAATATTGAATACTGAATATAGAATGTATAACACAGAATATACAACACAGATTTTAGAATATAGAATACGGAATGCAGAATATAGAACACAGAATATAGAATGAAGAACACAGAATATATAATACGGCATAAATAATATACAATACAGAATATAGAATGAAGAACACAGTATATAGAATATGGAAAACAATACAGAACCCAGAATTTAGAACATGGAATGCAGAACAAAGATTTTAGAATATAATATACAGAATACTGAATATAGAATTTTGAAAATAGAAGGTAGAACACAGAATATGAAATGCAGAATACTGAATGCAGAATATAGAATACAGAATATAGAATGTAGAACACAGAATATAAAATATGGAAAACAGAATATAGAACCCAGAATTTAAATATTGAATGCAGAACACATAATTTAGAATATAGAATACAGAACGCTGAATATAGGATTTAGACTATAGAATGTGGAACACAGGATATAGAATATAGAAAAGAGGATATAGAAACCAGAATTTAGAACATGGAATGCAGAACAGAGAATTTAGAATATAGAATACGGAATGCTGAATATAGAATTTAGAATATAGTATGTAGAACACAGAATATAGAATATAGTATACGGAATGCAAAATATTGTATGTAAAATCTAGAATGAAAAACACACAATATAGAATATAGAATAGAGAATGTAGAAACCAGAATTTAGAACATGGAATGCAGAACACAGAATTTAGAATATAGAATACTGAATACAAAATATATAATTAAGAATATAGAAAGTAGAACACAGAATATAGAATAGAGAATTTAGAACATGGAATGCAGAACACAGAATTAAGATTATAGAATATATATTACTGAATATAGAATTTAGAATATAGAATGTAGAACACAGTATTAAAATATGGAAAACAGAATATAGAACCCAGAATTTAGAACTTTAAATGCAGAACACAGAATTAAGACTATAGAATACACATTAATTAATATAGATTTTAGAATATAGAATGTAGAACACAGTATATAGAATATAGAATATACAATAGAGAGTATAGTATCGAGAATTTTGAACATGTGATGCAGAACACAGAATTTAGAATATAGAATACATTATACTGAATATAGAATATAGAATATAGAATGTAGAACACAGAATTTAGATTATAGAATACAGAATGCTGAATATAAAATTTACAATATAGAATGTAGAACACAGAATATAGAAAAGAGAAAAGAGAATATAGAACACAGAATTTAGAACATAATATACGGAATATTTTATAAAGAATTAAAAAATTCTATATAGGACATAGAATATAGAATATACAATACATAATACTGAATAAATAATTTAGAATATATAATGAAGAAAACAGAGAAAATTTGGCAAGGAAAATATTGAAGCCAGATTTTGGAACATGGAAAGCAGAACTCAGAATTTAGAATATAGAATACAGCATACTGAATATGAAATTTAGAATATAGAATGTAAACACAGAATTTAGAATATAGAATACAGAATACTGAATATAGAATTTATAATATAGAATGTAGCACACAGAATGTAGTATATACAATATTGAATATAAAATCCAGAATATAGAACATGGAATGCAGAACACAGAATTTAGAAAATAAAACACAGAATACTGAATATAGAATTTAGAACACAGGATATAGAATATAGAATACGGAATGCAGAATATTGAATACCAAATATAGACTATAGAACACAAAATATAGAATATGGAATACAGAATACAGAACCCAAAGTTTAGAACATACAATGCAGAACACAGAATTTGGAATATACAATACAGAATACTGAATATAGAATTTAGAGTATAAAATGTAGAACACAGAATATACAATATAGAATACGGAATGCAGAATATAGAATACAGAATATAGAATGAAGAACACAGAATATATAATACGGCATAAATAATATACAATACAGAATATAGAATGAAGAACACAGTATATAGAATATGGAAAACAATACAGAACCCAGAATTTAGAACATGGAATGCAGAACACAGATTTTAGATTATAATATACAGAATAATGAATATAGAATTTAGAAAATAGAATGCAGAACACAGAATTTAGAATATAGAATGCACAGTACTGAATATAGAATTTATAAAAAGGAAAGCAGAACACAGAATTTAGAATATAGAATACAGAATAGTGAATATAGAATTTAGAATATAGAATGTAAACACAGAATAGAGAATAGAGAATAGAGAACCCAGAATTTAGTACATGGAATGCAGAACACACAAATTAGAATATAGAATACAAAATACTGAATATAGAATTTAGAATATAGAATATAGAACAAACAATATAGAATATAAAATACGGATGGCAGAATATAGGACGTAGAATATAGAATGAACGACCCAAATATATAATATAGAATAGAGAATATAGAAATCACAATTTAGTAATAAAATGCAGAACAGAGAATTTATACTATAGAATACAGAATACTGAATATAGAATTTAGAATATAGAATGTAGAATATAGAATATAGAATATAGGATACGGAATGCAGAATATACTATGTAGAATATAGAATGCAGAACACAAATATAGAATATATAATAGAGAGTATAGGACCCAGAACTTAGAACATGGAATGAAGAACAGAGAATTAAGAATATAGAATACAGAATACTGAATATAGAATTTAGAATATGGAATGTAGAACACAGAATTAAGAATATAGAATACAGAATAATGAATATAGAATATAGAATACAGAATATAGAACACAGAATATAGAATATAGTAGAGAAAATATAGAACCCAGAATTTAGAACATGGAATGCAGAACACAGAATTTAGAATATAGAATTCAGAATACTGAATATAGAATTTAGAAGATAGAATGCGGAACACAGAATTTAGAATATAGAATACAGAAACCTGAATATAGGATTTAGAACATGGAATGCAGAACCCAGAATTTAGAAAATAGAATAAAGAATACTGAATATAAAATTTAGAATATAGAATGTAGAACACAAAATATAGAATATAGAATACATAATTCAGAATATAGCATACAGAATATAGAAATTAGAACACAGAATATAAAATATGGAAACAGAATACAGAACCCCGAAATTTGAACATGGTATGCAGAACACAGAATTTAGAATATACAATACAGAATACTGAATATAGAAATTAGAATACTGAATGTAGAACACAGAATATAGAATAAAGAATAGACAATACAGAACACAGAATTTAGAACATGGAATGCAGAACACAGAATTTAGAATATAGAATACAGAATACTGAATATAGAATTTGGATAATAGAATGAAGAACACAGAATATACATTATAGAATACGGAATGCAGAATATAGAATACAGAATATAGAATATAGAACACAGAATATAGAATATGGAAAACAGTATACAGAACCCAGAATTTAGAACATAGAATGCAGAACACAGAATGTAGAATATTGAATACAGAATACAGAATATAGAATTTAGAAAGTAGATGTAGAACACAGAATATAGAACATAAATACAGAATGCAGAATATAGAATGCAGAATAAAGAACTAAGAACACAAAATATAGAATATATAAAAGAGAATTTAGAACCCAGAATTTAAAAATTGAATCAGAACACAGAATTTAGATTATAGAATACAGAATACTGAATATAGAATTTAGAATATAGAATGTAGAAAACATAATATAGAATATATAACACGGAATGCAGAATATAGAACGTACAATATAGAATGAAGAACAAAAAATATAGAATATATAATAGAGAATATAGAACCCAGAATTTAGAACATGGAATTCAAAGCACACAATTTAGAATATAGAATACAGGATAATGAATATAGAATTTTGAATATAGAATGTAGAACACAGTATATAGAATATAGAATACGGAATGCAGAATATAGAATGTAGAATATAGAATGAAGAACACAGAATATAGAATATAGAATAGAGAATATAGAACCCAGAATTTAGAACACGGAATGAAGAATACAGAATTTTGAATATAGAATATAGAATTTAGAATATAGCATGTAGAACACAGAATTTTGAATATAGAATTGAGAATACTAAATATAGAATTTAGAATATTGAATGTCGAACACAGAATATAGAATATAGAAAAGAGATTATAGAACCCAGAATTAAGAACACGGAATAAAGAACACAGAATTTAGAATATAGATTATAGAATTTAGAATATAGAATGTAGAACACAAAATATACAATATTGAATACATAATGCAGAATATATTATACAGAATATAGAATTTAGAACACAGAATGTAAAATATGGAAACAGAATACAGAATCCCGAAATACGAACATGGTATGCAGAACACAGAATTTAGAATATAGAATAGAGAATACTGAATATAGAATTTAGAATATTGAATGAAGGACACAGAATATAGAATATAGAAAAGAGAATATAGAACACAGAATTTAGAACATGAAATGCAGAACACAGAATTTAGTATTTAGAATACAGATTACTGAATGTAGAATTTAGAATATACAATGCAGAACATAGAATATAGAATATATACTACGGAATAAGGAATATAGAATTTAGAATATAGAATGTAGAACACAGAATATAAAAAATGGAAAAGAGAATACAGAAACCAGAATTTAGAACATGGATTGCAGAACACAGAATTTGGAATATAGAATACAGAATACTGAATATAGAATTTAGAGTATAGAAAGTAGAACACAGAATATAGAATATAGAATACGGAATGCAGAATATAGAATACAGAATATAGAATGAAAAACACAGAATAGAGAATACAGCATAAGAATATACAATACAGAATATAGAATGAAGAACACAGAATATAAAAAATGGAAAACAGATTACAGAAACCAGAATTTAGAACATGGATTGCAGAACACAGAATTTAGAATATGATATACAGAATACTGAATATAGAATTTAGAACATAGAATTCAGACACAGAATTTAGAACATAGAATAAACAATACTGAATATAGAATTTAGAATATAGAATGTAGAACACAGAATATATAACATAGAATAGAGAATATAGAACCCAGAATTTAGAACATGGAATGCAGATCACAAAAATTATAATATAGAATACAAAATAGTGAATATAGAATTTAGAATATAGAAATAGAACACAGAATGTAGAATATAAAATACGGAATGCAGAATAAAGAAGGTAGAATATAGAATGAAGAACACAAAATATAGAATATAGAATAGAGAATATAGCAACCAGAATTTAGAAATGGAATGCAGAACAGAGAATTTAGAATATAGAATTCAGAAAACTGAATAAATATTTTAGAAAATAGAATGTAGAACATACAATATAGAATATAGAATACGGAATGCAGAATATACTTTGTAGAATGTAGAATGAAGAACACAAATATAGAATATATACTAGAGAGAATAGAACACAGAACTTAGAACCCGGAATGCAGAACATAGAATTAAGAATATAGAATACAGAATATTGAATATAGAACTTAGAATATAGAATGTAGAACACTTAATATAGAATATAATATACAGAATACTGAATATAGAATTTAGAATGTAGAATATAGAACACAGAATATAGAATATAGATAAGAAAATATAGAACCCAGAATTTAGAACATGGGTGCAGAACACAGAATTTAGAATATAGAATACAGTATACTGAATGCAGTATGCAGAATATAGAATGTAGAACACAGAGTATAGAATATAGAATACGGAATACAGAATATAGAATATAGAACACAGAATATGGAATATGGAAAACAGAATACAGAACCCAGAATTTAGACCATAGAATGCAGAACACAGAATTAAGACATTAGATTACAGAATGCTGAATATAGAATTTAGAACATAGAATTCAAAACACAGAATATGGAATACAGCATACAGAACGCAGGATTCAGAACATGGAATTCAGAACACACAATACATAATATAGAATAAAGGAATAGAATGTAGAATATAGAATGTAGAACACAGAATATAGAATATAGAATAAAGAATGCAGTATGTAGAATTT
This sequence comes from Vicugna pacos, assembly GCF_048564905.1. NCBI lineage: Eukaryota > Metazoa > Chordata > Mammalia > Artiodactyla > Camelidae > Vicugna > Vicugna pacos. The sequence continues at coordinate 309,425 of NW_027328737.1, forward strand.
AGAACAAGGAATTCAGAACACAGAATATATAATAAAGTATACCGAAATATTATGTGGTATATAGAATGTTGTACACAGAATTTATAATATAGAATACAGTATATAGAATGTACAATACAGAATGTAGAACACAGAATATTGAATACAGATTACGGAATACAGAACCCAGAATTTAGAACATGGAAATCAGAACGCATAATAAAGAATATAGTATACAGAATACATAATATACAATGTAGAATACAGAATGTAGAACACAGAAAATAGAATACAGAATACAGAATGCAGAAACTTGATTATACAAGTTGTAATTCAGAACACAGAATTTAGAATATAGAGTGCAGAATACAGAATAAAGAATATAGAATTTACATTGTTGAACACAGAATATGGAATATTGTATACAGAATACAGAATATAGAATGTAGAATACTGGATGTAGTAAGAGAATATGGAATTCAGAATACAGACTACAGAATACAGAATTTAGAACATGGAATTCAGAACACAGAGTTTAGATTTTAGAATATTGAATACTGAATATAGAATGTATAACACAGAATATACAACACAGATTTTAGAATATAGAATACGGAATGCAGAATATAGAACACAGAATATAGAATGAAGAAAACAGAATATATAATACGGCATAAATAATATACAATACAGAATATAGAATGAAGAACACAGTATATAGAATATGGAAAACAATTCAGAACCCAGAATTTAGAACATGGAATGCAGAACAAAGATTTTAGAATATAATATACAGAATACTGAATATAGAATTTTGAAAATAGAAGGTAGAACACAGAATATGAAATGCAGAATACTGAATGCAGAATATAGAATACAGAATATAGAATGTAGAACACAGAATATAAAATATGGAAAACAGAATATAGAACCCAGAATTTAAATATTGAATGCAGAACACATAATTTAGAATATAGAATACAGAACGCTGAATATAGGATTTAGACTATAGAATATAGAACACAGAATACAGAATATGGAAAACAGTATACAGAACCCAGAATTTAGAACATAGAATGCAGAACACAGAATGTAGAATATTAAATACAGAATACAGAATATAGAATTTAGAAAGTAGATGTAGAACACAGAATATAGAACATAAATACAGAATGCAGAATATAGAATGCAGAATAAAGAACTAAGAACACAAAATATAGAATATATAAAAGAGAATTTAGAACCCAGAATTTTAAAATTGAATCAGAACACAGAATTTAGATTATAGAATACAGAATACTGAATATAGAATTTAGAATATAGAATGTAGAACACAGAATATACAATATAGACAACTGAATGCAGAATATAGGATATAGAATATAGAATGAAGAACACAAATTATAGAATACAGAATAGAGAATATAGAACACAGAATTTTGAACACGGTATGCAGAACACAGAATTTAGAATAAAGAATATGGAATTTAGAATACAGAATTTAGAAAACAGCATATAGAATATACAATACAGAATACTACATATAGAATTTGGAAAATAAAATTTAGAACACAGAATATACATTGTAGAATACGGAATGCAGAATACAGAACACAGAATATAGAATATAGAACACTGAATCTAGAATATGGAAAAAAGAATATAGAACACAGAATTTAGAACATGGAATGCAGAACACAGAATTTAGAAAATAAAATACAGAATACTGAATATAGGATTTAGAACACAGGATATAGAATATAGAATACGGAATGCAGAATATAGAATACCAAATATAGAATATAGAAAACAAAATATAAAATATGGAATACAGAATACATAACCCAGAATTTAGAATATGAAATGCAGAACACAGAATTTGCAATATACAATATAGAATTTAGAATATAGAATGCAGAATATAGAATGAAGAACACAAAATATAGGATAGAGAATATAGAAAACAGAATTTAGAACACGGAATGAAGAACACAGAATTTTGAATATAGAATATAGAATTTACAATATACAATGTAGAACACAGAATTTTTAATATAGAATAGAGAATACTGAATATAGAATTTAGAGTACAGAATTTATAACACAGAATATAGATTAAAGAATACGGAATGCAGAATATAGAATACAGAATATAGAATGTAGAAAACAGAATATAGAATATGGAAAAGAGAATACAGAACCCAGAATTTAGAACATGGAATGCAGAACACAGAATATAGAATATAGAATACAGAATACTGAATATAGAATTTAGAACATAGAATGCAGAACACAGCATTTAGAATATAGAATACAGAATACTGAATATTGAATTTAGAACATGGAATGCAGAACACAGAATTTAGAATGTAGAACACAGAAATACAATTTAGAATACAGAATGCAGAATATTGAATACAGAATATAGAATGTACAACACAAAATATAAAATATGTAAAACAAAATACAGAACCCAGAATTTAAAACATGGATTGCAGAACACAGAATTTAGAAAATAGAATACAGAATACTTAATATAGAGTTTAGAACATAGAATGCAGAACCCAGAATTTAGAATATAGAATACAGAATACTGAATGTAGAATTTAGAACATGGAATGCAGAACACAGAATTTAGAATATTGAATACAGAATAATGGTTATAGAATTTAGAATATAGAATGTAGCACACAGAATAAATTATATAGAATAGAGAATATAGAACCCAGAATTTAGAACATGTAATGCAGAACACAGGTTTTAGAAAATAAAATACAGAATACTGAATATAGAATTTAGAACACAGGATATAGAATACGGAATGCAGAATATAGAATACCAAATATAGAATATAGAACACAAAATATAAAATATGGAATACAGAATACATAACCCAGAATTTAGAATATGAAATGCAGAACACAGAATTTGGAATATAGAATATAGAATTTAGAATATAGAATGTAGAATATGGAATGAAGAACACACAATATAGAATATAGAACAGAGAATATAGAACCCAGAATTTAGAACACGGAATGAAGAACCCAGAATTTTGAATATAGAATATAGAATTTAGAATATACAATGTAGAACACAGAATTTTGAATATAGAATAGAGAAAACTGAATATAGAATTTAGAGTACAGAATGTAGAACACAGAATATAGAATATAGAATACGGAATGCAGAATATGGAATACAGAATATAGAATGAAAAACTCAGAATAGAGAATACGGCATAAAGAATATACAATACACAATATAGAATGTAGAACACAGAATATAAAAAATGGAAAACAGAATACAGGAACCAGAATTTAGAACATGGATGGCAGAACACAGAATTTGGAATATAGAATACAGAATACTGAATATAGAATTTAGAGTATAGAAAGTAGAACACAGATTATAGAATATAGAATACGGAATGCAGAATATAGAATACAGAATATACAATTTAGAAAACAGAATATAGAATATGGAAAAGAGAATACAGAACCCAGAATTTAGAACATGGAATGTAGAACACAAAATATAGAATATAGAATACAGAATACTGAATATAGTATTTAGAACATAGAATGCAGAACACAGAATTTAGAATATAGAATACAGACTACTGAGTATTGAATTTAGAACATGGAATGCAGAACACAGAATTTAGAATGTAGAACACAGAAATACAATTTAGAATACAGAATGCAGAATATTGAATACAGAATATAGAATGTACAACACAAAATATAAAATATCTAAAACAAAATACAGAACCCAGAATTAAAAACATGGATTGCAGAACACAGAATTTAGAAAATAGAACACAGAATACTTAATATAGAGTTTACAACATAGAATGCAGAACCCAGAATTTAGAATATAGAATACAGAATACTGAATGTAGAATTTAGAACATGGAATGCAGAACACAGAATTTAGAATATTGAATACAGAATAATGATTATAGAATTTAGAATATAGAATGTAGCACACAGAATATAGTATATAGAATAGAGAATAAAGAACCCAGAATTTAGAACATATAATGCAGAACGCAGAATTTAGAAATAAAATACAGAATACTGAATATAGAATTTAGAACACAGGATATAGAATATAGAATACGGAATGCAGAATATAGAATACCATATATAGAATATAGAACACAAAATATAAAATATGGAATACAGAATACATAACTCAGAATTTAGAATATGAAATGCAGAACACAGAATTTGGAATATAGAATAAAGAATTTAGAATATAGAATGTAGAATATAGAATGAAGAACACACACTATAGAATATAGAATAGAGAATATAGAACCCAGAATTTAGAACACGGAATGAAGAACACAGAATTTTGAATATAGAATATAGAATTTAGAATATACAATGTAGAACACAGAATTTTGAATATAGAATAGAGAAAACTGAATATAGAATTTAGAGTACAGAATGTAGAACACAGAATATAGAATATAGAATACGGAATGCAGAATATGGAATACAGAATATAGAATGAAATACTCAGAATAGAGAATACGGCATAAAGAATATACAATACACAATATAGAATGTAGAACACAGAATATAAAAAATGGAAAACAGAATACAGAATCCAGAATTTAGAACATGGATTGCAGAACACAGAATTTGGAATATAGAATACAGAATACTGAATATAGAATTTAGAGTATAGAAAGTAGAACACAGAATATAGAATATAGAATACGGAATGCAGAATATAGAATACAGAATATAGAATGAAAAACACAGAATAGAGAATACAGCAAAAAGAATATACAATACAGAATATAGAATGAAGAACACAGAATATAAAAAATGGAAAACAGATTACAGAAACCAGAATTTAGAACATGGATTGCAGAACACAGAATTTAGAATATGATATACAGAATACTGAATATAGAATTTAGAACATAGAATTCAGACACAGAATTTAGAACATAGAATAAACAATACTGAATATAGAATTTAGAATATAGAATGTAGAACACAGAATATATAACATAGAATAGAGAATATAGAACCCAGAATTTAGAACATGGAACGCAGATCAAAAAATTATAATATAGAATACAAAATAGTGAATATAGAATTTAGAATATAGAAATAGAACACAGAATATAGAATATAAAATACGGAATGCAGAATAAAGAAGGTAGAATATAGAATGAAGAACACAAAATATAGAATATAGAATAGAGAATATAGCAACCAGAATTTAGAAATGGAATGCAGAACAGAGAATTTAGAATATAGAATTCAGAAAACTGAATAAATATTTTAGAAAATAGAATGTAGAACATACAATATAGAATATAGAATACGGAATGCAGAATATACTTTGTAGAATGTAGAATGAAGAACACAAATATAGAATATATACTAGAGAGAATAGAACACAGAACTTAGAACCTGGAATGCAGAACATAGAATTAAGAATATAGAATACAGAATATTGAATATAGAACTTAGAATATAGAGTGTAGAACACTAAATAAAGAATATAAAATACAGAATACTGAATATAGAATTTAGAATGTAGAATATAGAACACAGAATATAGAATATAGATAAGAAAATATAGAACCCATAATTTAGAACATGGGTGCAGAACACAGAATTTAGAATATAGAATACAGTATACTGAATACATTATGCAGAATATAGAATGTAGAACACAGAGTATAGAATATAGAATACGGAATACAGAATATAGAATATAGAACACAGAATATGGAATATGGAAAACAGAATACAGAACCCAGAATTTAGACCATAGAATGCAGAACACAGAATTAAGACTTTAGATTACAGAATGCTGAATATAGAATTTAGAACATAGAATTCAAAACACAGAATATGGAATACAGCATACAGAACGCAGGATTCAGAACATGGAATTCAGAACACACAATACATAATATAGAATAAAGGAATAGAATGTTGAATATAGAATGTAGAACACAGAATATAGAATATAGAATACAGAATGCAGTATGCAGAATTTAGAACAAGGAATTCAGAACACAGAATATATAATAAAGTATACCGAAATATTATGTGGTATATAGAATGTTGTACACAGAATTTATAATATAGAATACAGTATATAGAATGTACAATACAGAATGTAGAACACAGAATATTGAATACAGATTACGGAATACAGAACCCAGAATTTAGAACATGGAAATCAGAACGCATAATATAGAATATAGTATACAGAATACATAATATACAATGTAGAATACAGATTGTAGAACACAGAATATAGAATATAGAATACAGAATGCAGAAACTTGATTATACAAGTTGTAATTCAGAACACAGAATTTAGAATATAGAGTGCAGAATACAGAATATAGAATATAGAATTTATATTGTTGAACACAGTATATGGAATATTGTATACAGAATACAGAATATAGAATGTAGAATACTGGATGTAGTAAGAGAATATGGAATTCAGAATACAGAGTACAGAACACAGAATTTAGAACATGGAATTCAGAACACAGAGTTTAGATTTTAGAATATTGAATACTGAATATAGAATGTATAACACAGAATATACAACACAGATTATAGAATATAGAATACACAATGAAGAACACATTATTTAGAACATGGAATTCAGAAAACAGAATTTAGTATATAGAATACAGTATACAGAATGTTGAATATAGAATGTATAACACAGAATATAGAATATAGAAACAGAATACAGAACCCAGAGTATAGAACGTAGAATTCAGAACACTGAATTTAGAATATAGAGCACAGAATACAGAATATAGAATGTATACTTTAGAATGTACAAAACAGAGTATAGAATACAGAATACAGAAACCAGAATTTAGAACATTGAATGCAGAACACAGAATGTAGAATATAGAATACAGAAAAGAGAATGTAGAATAGAGAATGCAGAACACAGAATAAAGAATAGAGAATGAAGAATACAGAACCCAGAATTTAGAACATGGAATGCAGAACCCAGAATTTAGAATGTAGAACACAGAAATAGAATTTAGAATACGGAATGCAGAATATTGAATACAGAATATAGAATGTAGAACACAAAATATAGAATAGAGAAATTAGAACATGGAATGCAGAACACAGAATTAAGAATATAGATTACAGAACACTGAACATAGAATTTATAATATACAATGTAGAACACAGAATATAGAATATGGAAACAGAATACAGAAATCAGAATTCAGAACATGGAATGCTGAACACAGAAATTAGAATATAGAATACAGAATACTGAATATACTATTTAGAATATAGAATGTAGAACACCGAATTTAGAATATAGAATAAGGAATACTGAATATAGAATTTAGAATATAGAATGTAGAACACAGAATATAGAATGTAGAATACAGAATATAGAATCCAGAATAAAGAACATGCTATGCAGAACACAGAATTAAGAATATAGATTAAATAATACTGAATATAGGATTTAGAATGTAGAATGTAGAACACAGAATATAGAATATAGATTATAGATCCCAGACCTAAGAACATGGAATGCAGAACACAGAATTTAGAACATTGAATGCAGAACACGGTATTTAGAACATACAATACAGAATACTGAATATAGAATTTTGAATATAGAATGAAGAACACAGTATTTAGAATATGGAATACAGATTACTGAATATAGAATTTAGAATATAAAATGTAAAACACAGAATATAGAAAATAGAATAGAGAATGTAGAACCCAGAATTTAGTACATGGAATCAGAACCCAGAATTTAGAATATACAATACAGAACACTGAATATGGAATTTAGAATATAGAATGTAGAACACAGAATATAGAATATAGAATAAAGTGTATAGAACCCAGAATTTAGAACATGGAATGCAGAACACAGAATTCAGAATATAGAATACAGAATAGTGCATATAGAATTTAGAATATGGAATGTAGAACACGGAAAAAAGAATATAGAATACCTAATACAGAATATAGAGTGTAGAATATTGAATGAAATGCACAAAATTTAGAATATAGAATAGAGAATATAGAACCCAGAATTTATAACATGGAAACCAGATCACAGAATTAAGAATATAGAATACAGAATACCAAATATAGAATTTAGAATATAGAATGCAGAACACAGAATATAGAATATAGAATACAGAATACTGAATATAGAATTTACAACATGGAATGCAGAACACAGAATTTAGAATATAGAATAAAGAATATAGAAGCCAGAATATACAACATGGAATACAAAACACAGAATTTAGAATATAGAATACAGAATACGGAATATAGAATTTAGAATATAGAATTTAGAACACAGAATATAGAATATAGAATACGGAATTCAAAATTTAGTATGAAGGATCTAGAATGAAGAACACAGTATATAGAATATATAAAAGAGAATATAGAACACAGAATTTAGAAATTGAATGCAGAGAACAGAATTAATAATATAGAATACAAAATACTAAATATAGAATTTAGTATATAGAAAGAAGAACACAGAATACAGAATATAGAAAAGACAATTTACAACATGGAATGCAGAACACAGAATTTAGAATATAGAATACAGAATACTGAATATAGAATTTTGAAAATAGAAGGTAGAACACAGAATATATAATGCAGAATACTGAATGCAGAATATAGAATACAGAATATAGAATGTAGAACACAGAATATAAAATATGGAAAACAGAATATAGAACCCAGAATTTAAATATGGAATGCAGAACACATAATTTAGAATATAGAATACAGAACGCTGAATATAGGATTTAGACCATAGAATGTGGAACACAGGATATAGAATATAGAAAAGAGGATATAGAAACCTGAATTTAGAACATGGAATGCAGAACAGAGAATTTAGAATATAGAATACGGAATGCTGAATATAGAATTTAGAATATAGTATGTAGAACACAGAATATACAATATAGTATACGGAATGCAAAATATTGTATGTAAAATCTAGAATGAAAAACACACAATATAGAATATAGAAAAGAGAATGTAGAAACCAGAATTTAGAACATGGAATGCAGAACACAGAATTTAGAATATAGAATACTGAATACAAAATATATAATTAAGAATATAGAAAGTAGAACACAGAATATAGAATAGAGAATTTAGAACATGGAATGCAGAACACAGAATTTAGATTAAAGAATATATAATACTGAATATAGAATTTAGAATATAGAATGTAGAACACAGTATTAAAATATGTAAAACAGAATATAGAACCCAGAATTTAGAACTTTGAATGCAGAACACAGAATTAAGACTATAGAATACACATTAATTAATATAGAATTTAGAATATAGAATGTAGAACACAGTTTATAGAATATAGAATATACAATAGAGAGTATAGTATCGAGAATTTTGAACATGTGATGCAGAACACAGAATTTAGAATATAGAATACATTATACTGAATATAGAATATAGAATGTAGAACACAGAATTTAGAATATAGAATACAGAATGCTGAATATAAAATTTACAATATAGAATGTAGAACACAGAATATAGAAAATAGAAAAGAGAATATAGAACACAGAATTTAGAACATAATATACGGAATATTTTATAAACAATTAAAAAATTCTATGTAGGACATAGAATATAGAATATAAAATACATAATACTGAATAAATAATTTAGAATATATAATGTAGAAAACAGAAAATAAAATAGCAAGGAAAATATTGAAGCCAGATTTTGGAACATGGAAAGCAGAACTCAGAATTTAGAATATAGAATACAGCATACTGAATATGCAATTTAGAATATAGAATGTAAACACAGAATTTAGAATATAGAATACAGAATACTGAATATAGAATTTATAATATAGAATGTAGCACACAGAATGTAGTATATACAATAGTGAATATAAAACCCAGAATTAAGAACATGGAATGCAGAACACAGAATTAAGAAAATAAAACACAGAATACTGAATATAGAATTTAGAACACAGGATATAGAATATAGAATACGGAATGCAGAATATGGAATAGAGAATATAGAAAAAAACTCAGATTAGAGAATACGGCATAAAGAATATACAATACACAATATAGAATGTAGAACACAGAATATAAAAAATGGAAAACAGTATACAGAAATCAGAATTTAGAACATGGATTGCAGAACACAGAATTTAAAATATAGAATACAGAATACTGAATATAGAATTTAGAGTATAGAAAGTAGAACACAGAATATAGAATATAGACTTCAGAATGCAGAATATAGAATACAGAATATAGAATGAAAAACACAGAATAGAGAATACAGCATAAAGAATATACAATACAGAATATAGAATGAAGAACACAGAATATAAAAAATGGAAAACATATTACAGAAACCAGAATTTAGAACATGGATTGCAGAACACAGAATTTAGAATATGATATACAAAATACTGAATATAGAATTTAGAACATAGAATTCAGACACAGAATTTAGAACATAGAATAAACAATACTGAATATAGAATTTAGAATATAGAATGTAGAACACAGAATATATAACATAGAATAGAGAATATAGAACCCAGAATTTAGAACATGGAATGCAGATCACAAAAATTATAATATAGAATACAAAATAGTGAATATAGAATTTAGAATATAGAAATAGAACACAGAATGTAGAATATAAAATACGGAATGCAGAATAAAGAAGGTAGAATATAGAATGAAGAACACAAAATATAGAATATAGAATAGAGAATATAGCAACCAGAATTTAGAAATGGAATGCAGAACAGAGAATTTAGAATATAGAATTCAGAAAACTGAATAAATATTTTAGAAAATAGAATGTAGAACATACAATATAGAATATAGAATACGGAATGCAGAATATACTTTGTAGAATGTAGAATGAAGAACACAAATATAGAATATATACTAGAGAGAATAGAACACAGAACTTAGAACCCGGAATGCAGAACATAGAATTAAGAATATAGAATACAGAATATTGAATATAGAACTTAGAATATAGAATGTAGAACACTTAATAAAGAATATAAAATACAGAATACTGAATATAGAATTTAGAATGTAGAATATAGAACACAGAATATAGAATATAGATAAGAAAATATAGAACCCAGAATTTAGAACATGGGTGCAGAACACAGAATTTAGAATATAGAATACAGTATACTGAATGCAGTATGCAGAATATAGAATGTAGAACACAGAGTATAGAATATAGAATACGGAATACAGAATATAGAATATAGAACACAGAATATGGAATATGGAAAACAGAATACAGAACCCAGAATTTAGACCATAGAATGCAGAACACAGAATTAAGACTTTAGATTACAGAATGCTGAATATAGAATTTAGAACATAGAATTCAAAACACAGAATATGGAATACAGCATACAGAACGCAGGATTCAGAACATGGAATTCAGAACACACAATACATAATATAGAATAAAGGAATAGAATGTAGAATATAGAATGTAGAACACAGAATATAGAATATAGATAAGAAAATATAGAACCCAGAATTTAGAACATGGGTGCAGAACACAGAATTTAGAATATAGAATACAGTATACTGAATACAGTATGCAGAATATAGAATGTAGAACACAGAGTATAGAATATAGAATACGGAATACAGAATATAGAATATAGAACACAGAATATGGAATATGGAAAGCAGAATACAGAACCCAGAATTTAGACCATAGAATGCAGAACACAGAATTAAGACTTTAGATTACAGAATGCTGAATATAGAATTTAGAACATAGAATTCAAAACACAGAATATGGAATACAGCATACAGAACGCAGGATTCAGAACATGGAATTCAGAACACACAATACATAATATAGAATAAAGGAATACAATGTAGAATATAGAATGTAGAACACAGAATATAGAATATAGAATACAGAATGCAGTATGCAGAATTTAGAACAAGGAATTCAGAACACAGAATATATAATAAAGTGTACCGAAATATTATGTGGTATATAGAATGTTGTACACAGAATTTATAATATAGAATACAGTATATAGAATGTACAATACAGAATGTAGAACACAGAATATTGAATACAGATTACGGAATACAGAACCTAGAATTTAGAACATGGAAATCAGAACGCATAATATAGAATATAGTATACAGAATACATAATATACAATGTAGAATACAGAATGTAGAACACAGAATATAGAATATAGAATACAGAATGCAGAAACTTGATTATACAAGTTGTAATTCAGAACACAGAATTTAGAATATAGAGGGCAGAATACAGAATATAGAATATAGAATTTACATTGTTGAACACAGTATATGGAATATTGTATACAGAATACAGAATATAGAATGTAGAATACTGGATGTAGTAAGAGAATATGGAATTCAGAATACAGACTACAGAACACAGAATTTAGAACATGGAATTCAGAACACAGAGTTTAGATTTTAGAATATTGAATACTGAATATAGAATGTATAACACAGAATATACAACACAGATTATAGAATATTGAATACACAATGCAGAACACATTATTTAGAACATGGAATTCAGAAAACAGAATTTAGTATATAGAATACAGTATACAGAATTTTGAATATAGAATGTATAACACAGAATATAGAATATAGAAAACAGAATACAGAACCCAGAGTTTAGAACGTAGAATTCAGAACACTGAATTTAGAATATAGAGCACAGAATACAGAATATAGAATGTATACTTTAGAATGTACAAAACAGACTATAGAATACAGAATACAGAAACCAGAATTTAGAACATTGAATGCAGAACACAGAATGTAGAATATAGAATACAGAAAAGAGAATGTAGAATAGAGAATGCAGAACACAGAATAAAGAATAGAGAATGAAGAATACAGAACCCAGAATTTAGAACATGGAATGCAGAACCCAGAATTTAGAATGTAGAACACAGAAATAGAATTTAGAATACGGAATGCAGAATATTGAATACAGAATATAGAATGTAGAACACAAAATACAGAATAGAGAAATTAGAACATGGAATGCAGAACACAGAATTAAGAATATAGATTACAGAACACTGAACATAGAATTTATAATATACAATGTAGAACACAGAATATAGAATATGGAAACAGAATACAGAAATCAGAATTCAGAACATGGAATGCTGAACACAGAAATTAGAATATAGAATACAGAATACTGAATATACTATTTAGAATATAGAATGTAGAACACCGAATTTAGAATATAGAATAAGGAATACTGAATATAGAATTTAGAATATAGAATGTAGAACACAGAATATAGAATGTAGAATACAGAATATAGAATCCAGAATAAAGAACATGCTATGCAGAACACAGAATTAAGAATATAGATTAAATAATACTGAATATAGGATTTAGAATGTAGAATGTAGAACACAGAATATAGAATATAGATTATAGATCCCAGACCTAAGAACATGGAATGCAGAACACAGAATTTAGAACATTGAATGCAGAACACGGTATTTAGAACATACAATACAGAATACTGAATATAGAATTTTGAATATAGAATGAAGAACACAGTATTTAGAATATGGAATACAGATTACTGAATATAGAATTTAGAATATAAAATGTAAAACACAGAATATAGAAAATAGAATAGAGAATGTAGAACCCAGAATTTAGTACATGGAATCAGAACCCAGAATTTAGAATATACAATACAGAACACTGAATATGGAATTTAGAATATAGAATGTAGAACACAGAATATAGAATATAGAATAAAGTGTATAGAACCCAGAATTTAGAACATGGAATGCAGAACACAGAATTCAGAATATAGAATACAGAATAGTGCATATAGAATTTAGAATATGGAATGTAGAACACGGAAAAAAGAATATAGAATACCTAATACAGAATATAGAGTGTAGAATATTGAATGAAATGCACAAAATTTAGAATATAGAATAGAGAATATAGAACCCAGAATTTATAACATGGAAACCAGATCACAGAATTAAGAATATAGAATACAGAATACCAAATATAGAATTTAGAATATAGAATGCAGAACACAGAATATAGAATATAGAATACAGAATACTGAATATAGAATTTACAACATGGAATGCAGAACACAGAATTTAGAATATAGAATAAAGAATATAGAAGCCAGAATATACAACATGGAATACAAAACACAGAATTTAGAATATAGAATACAGAATACGGAATATAGAATTTAGAATATAGAATTTAGAACACAGAATATAGAATATAGAATACGGAATTCAAAATTTAGTATGAAGGATCTAGAATGAAGAACACAGTATATAGAATATATAAAAGAGAATATAGAACACAGAATTTAGAAATTGAATGCAGAGAACAGAATTAATAATATAGAATACAAAATACTAAATATAGAATTTAGAATATAGAAAGAAGAACACAGAATACAGAATATAGAAAAGACAATTTACAACATGGAATGCAGAACACAGAATTTAGAATATAGAATACAGAATACTGAATATAGAATTTTGAAAATAGAAGGTAGAACACAGAATATATAATGCAGAATACTGAATGCAGAATATAGAATACAGAATATAGAATGTAGAACACAGAATATAAAATATGGAAACAGAATACAGAACCCCGAAATTTGAACATGGTATGCAGAACACAGAATTTAGAATATACAATACAGAATACTGAATATAGAATTTAGAATATTGAATGTAGAACACAGAATATAGAATATAGAATAGACAATATAGAACACAGAATTTAGAACATGGAATGCAGAACACAGAATTTAGAATATAGAATACAGAATACTGAATATAGAATTTGGATAATAGAATGAAGAACACAGAATATAGAGTATAGAATACGGAATGCAGAATATAGAATACAGAATATAGAATATAGAACACAGAATATAGAATATGGAAAACAGTATACAGAACCCAGAATTTAGAACATAGAATGCAGAACACAGAATGTAGAATATTGAATACAGAATACAGAATATAGAATTTAGAAAGTAGATGTAGAACACAGAATATAGAACATAAATACAGAATGCAGAATATAGAATGCAGAATAAAGAACTAAGAACACAAAATATAGAATATATAAAAGAGAATTTAGAAACCAGAATTTAAAAATTGAATCAGAACACAGAATTTAGATTATAGAATACAGAATACTGAATATAGAATTTAGAATATAGAATGTAGAAAACATAATATAGAATATATAACACGGAATGCAGAATATAGAACGTACAATATAGAATGAAGAACAAAAAATATAGAATATATAATAGAGAATATAGAACCCAGAATATAGAACATGGAATTCAAAGCACACAATTTAGAATATAGAATACAGGATAATGAATATAGAATTTTGAATATAGAATGTAGAACACAGTATATAGAATATAGAATACGGAATGCAGAATATAGAATGTAGAATATAGAATGAAGAACACAGAATATAGAATATAGAATAGAGAATAGAGAACCCAGAATTTAGAACACGGAATGAAGAATACAGAATTTTGAATATAGAATATAGAATTTAGAATATAGCATGTAGAACACAGAATTTTGAATATAGAATTGAGAATACTAAATATAGAATTTAGAATATTGAATGTCGAACACAGAATATAGAGTATAGAAAAGAGATTATAGAACACAGAATTAAGAACACGGAATAAAGAACACAGAATTTAGAATATAGATTATAGAATTTAGAATATAGAATGTAGAACACAAAATATACAATATTGAATACATAATGCCGAATATATTATACAGAATATAGAATTTAGAACACAGAATGTAAAATATGGAAACAGAATACAGAATCCCGAAATACGAACATGGTATGCAGAACACAGAATTTAGAATATAGAATAGAGAATACTGAATATAGAATTTAGAATATTGAATGAAGACACAGAATATAGAATATAGAAAAGAGAATATAGAACACAGAATTTAGAACATGAAATGCAGAACACAGAATTTAGTATTTAGAATACAGATTACTGAATGTAGAATTTAGAATATACAATGCAGAACATAGAATATAGAATATATACTACGGAATAAGGAATATAGAATTTAGAATATAGAATGTAGAACACAGAATATATAATATAGAATATGGAATGCAGAATAAAGAATGTAGAAATAAGAATGGATTTCACAAAATATAGAATATAGACTGGAGAATATAGAAGCCAGAATATAGAACATAGAATACAGAACACAGAATTTAGAATATATAAAACAGAATACTGAATATAGAATTTAGAATATAGAATGTAGAACACAGAATATACAATATAGACAACTGAATGCAGAATATAGGATATAGAATATAGAATGAAGAACACAAATTATAGAATACAGAATAGAGAATATAGAACACAGAATTTTGAACACGGTATGCAGAACACAGAATTTAGAATAAAGAATATAGAATTTAGAATACAGAATATAGAAAACAGCATATAGAATATACAATACAGAATACTACATATAGAATTTGGAAAATAAAATTTAGAACACAGAATATACATTGTAGAATACGGAATGCAGAATACAGAATACAGAATATAGAATATAGACTATGAATCTAGAATATGGAGAAAAGAATATAGAACACAGAATTTAGAACATGGAATGCAGAACACAGAATTTAGAAAATAAAATACAGAATACTGAATATAGGATTTAGAACACAGGATATAGAATATAGAATACGGAATGCAGAATATAGAATACCAAATATAGAATATAGAAAACAAAATATAAAATATGGAATACAGAATACAAAACCCAGAATTTACAATATGAAATGCAGAACACAGAATTTGGAATATACAATATAGAATTTAGAATATAGAATGTAGAATATAGAATGAAGAACACGCAATATAGGATAGAGAATATAGAAAACACAATTTAGAACACGGAATGAAGAACACAGAATTTTGAATATAGAATATAGAATTTACAATATACAATGTAGAACACAGAATTTTGAATATAGAATAGAGAATACTGAATATAGAATTTAGAGTACAGAATGTAGAACACAGAATATAGATTAAAGAATACGGAATGCAGAATATAGAATACAGAATATACAATGTAGAAAACAGAATATAGAATATGGAAAAGAGAATACAGAACCCAGAATTTAGAACATGGAATGCAGAACACAGAATATAGAATATAGAATACAGACAACTGAGTATTGAATTTAGAACATGGAATGCAGAACACAGAATTTAGAATGTAGAACACAGAAATACAATTTAGAATACAGAATGCAGAATATTGAATACAGAATATAGAATGTACAACACAAAATATAAAATATGTAAAACAAAATACAGAACCCAGAATTAAAAACATGGATTGCAGAACACAGAATTTAGAAAATAGAACACAGAATACTTAATATAGAGTTTACAACATAGAATGCAGAACCCAGAATTTAGAATATAGAATACAGAATACTGAATGTAGAATTTAGAACATGGAATGCAGAACACAGAATTTAGAATATTGAATACAGAATAATGATTATAGAATTTAGAATATAGAATGTAGCACACAGAATATAGTATATAGAATAGAGAATATAGAACCCAGAATTTAGAACATATAATGCAGAACGCAGAATTTAGAAAATAAAATACAGAATACTGAATATAGAATTTAGAACACAGGATATAGAATATAGAATACGGAATGCAGAATATAGAATACCAAATATAGAATATAGAACACAAAATATAAAATATGGAATACAGAATACATAACTCAGAATTTAGAATATGAAATGCAGAACACAGAATTTGGAATATACAATATAGAATTTAGAATACAGAATGTTGAATATAGAATGAAGAACACACACTATAGAAAATAGAATAGAGAATATAGAACCCAGAATTTAGAACACGGAATGAAGAACACAGAATTTTGAATATAGAATATAGAATTTAGAATATACAATGTAGAACACAGAATTTTGAATATAGAATAGAGAATACTGAATATAGAATTTAGAGTACAGAATGTAGAACACAGAATATAGATTAAAGAATACGGAATGCAGAATATAGAATACAGAATATACAATGTAGAAAACAGAATATAGAATATGGAAAAGAGAATACAGAACCCAGAATTTAGAACATGGAATGTAGAACACAGAATATAGAATATAGAATACAGAATACTGAATATAGTATTTAGAACATAGAATGCAGAACACAGAATTTAGAATATAGAATACAGACTACTGAGTATTGAATTTAGAACATGGAATGCAGAACACAGAATTTAGAATGTAGAACACAGAAATACAATTTAGAATACAGAATGCAGAATATTGAATACAGAATATAGAATGTACAACACAAAATATAAAATATCTAAAACAAAATACAGAACCCAGAATTAAAAACATGGATTGCAGAACACAGAATTTAGAAAATAGAACACAGAATACTTAATATAGAGTTTACAACATAGAATGCAGAAACCAGAATTTAGAATATAGAATACAGAATACTGAATGTAGAATTTAGAACATGGAATGCAGAATACAGAATTTAGAATATTGAATACAGAATAATGATTATAGAATTTAGAATATAGAATGTAGCACACAGAATATAGTATATAGAATAGAGAATAAAGTACCCAGAATTTAGAACATATAATGCAGAACGCAGAATTTAGAAAATAAAATACAGAATACTGAATATAGAATTTAGAACACAGGATATAGAATATAGAATACGGAATGCAGAATATAGAATACCAAATATAGAATATAGAACACAAAATATAAAATATGGAATACAGAATACATAACTCAGAATTTAGAATATGAAATGCAGAACACAGAATTTGGAATATAGAATATAGAATTTAGAATATAGAATGTAGACTATAGAATGAAGAACACACACTATAGAATATAGAATAGAGAATATAGAACCCAGAATTTAGAACACGGAATGAAGAACACAGAATTTTGAATATAGAATATAGAATTTAGAATATACAATGTAGAACACAGAATTTTGAATATAGAATAGAGAAAACTGAATATAGAATTTAGAGTACAGAATGTAGAACACAGAATATAGAATATAGAATACGGAATGCAGAATATGGAATACAGAATATAGAATGAAAAACTCAGAATAGAGAATACGGCATAAAGAATATACAATACACAATATAGAATGTAGAACACAGAATATAAAAAATGGAAAACAGAATACAGAATCCAGAATTTAGAACATGGATTGCAGAACACAGAATTTGGAATATAGAATACAGAATACTGAATATAGAATTTAGAGTATAGAAAGTAGAACATAGAATATAGAATATAGAATACGGATTGCAGAATATAGAATACAGAATATAGAATGAAAAACACAGAATATAGAATACAGCATAAAGAATATACAATACAGAATATAGAATGAAGAACACAGAATATAAAAAATGGAAAACAGATTACAGAAACCAGAATTTAGAACATGGATTGCAGAACACAGAATTTAGAATATGATATACAGAATACTGAATATAGAATTTAGAACATAGAATTCAGACACAGAATTTAGAACATAGAATAAACAATACTGAATATAGAATTTAGAATATAGAATGTAGAACACAGAATATATAACATAGAATAGAGAATATAGAACCCAGAATTTAGAACATGGAACGCAGATCAAAAAATTATAATATAGAATACAAAATAGTGAATATAGAATTTAGAATATAGAAATAGAACACAGAATATAGAATATAAAATACGGAATGCAGAATAAAGAAGGTAGAATATAGAATGAAGAACACAAAATATAGAATATAGAATAGAGAATATAGCAACCAGAATTTAGAAATGGATTGCAGAACAGAGAATTTAGAATATAGAATTCAGAAAACTGAATAAATATTTTAGAATATAGAATGTAGAACATACAATATAGAATATAGAATACGGAATGCAGAATATACTTTGTAGAATGTAGAATGAAGAACACAAATATAGAATATATACTAGAGAGAATAGAACACAGAACTTAGAACCTGGAATGCAGAACATAGAATTAAGAATATAGAATACAGAATATTGAATATAGAACTTAAAATATAGAGTGTAGAACACTAAATAAAGAATATAAAATACAGAATACTGAATATAGAATTTAGAATGTAGAATATAGAACACAGAATATAGAATATAGATAAGAAAATATAGAACCCATAATTTAGAACATGGGTGCAGAACACAGAATTTAGAATATAGAATACAGTATACTGAATACATTATGCAGAATATAGAATGTAGAACACAGAGTATAGAATATAGAATACGGAATACAGAATATAGAATATAGAACACAGAATATGGAATATGGAAAACAGAATACAGAACCCAGAATTTAGACCATAGAATGCAGAACACAGAATTAAGACTTTAGATTACAGAATGCTGAATATAGAATTTAGAACATAGAATTCAAAACACAGAATATGGAATACAGCATACAGAACGCAGGATTCAGAACATGGAATTCAGAACACACAATACATAATATAGAATAAAGGAATAGAATGTTGAATATAGAATGTAGAACACAGAATATAGAATATAGAATACAGAATGCAGTATGCAGAATTTAGAACAAGGAATTCAGAACACAGAATATATAATAAAGTATACCGAAATATTATGTGGTATATAGAATGTTGTACACAGAATTTATAATATAGAATACAGTATATAGAATGTACAATACAGAATGTAGAACACAGAATATTGAATACAGATTACGGAATACAGAACCCAGAATTTAGAACATGGAAATCAGAACGCATAATATAGAATATAGTATACAGAATACATAATATACAATGTAGAATACAGAATGTAGAATACAGAAAATAGAATATAGACTACAGAATGCAGAAACTTGATTATACAAGTTGTAATTCAGAACACAGAATTTAGAATATAGAGTGCAGAATACAGAATATAGAATATAGAATTTACATTGTTGAACACAGAATATGGAATATTGTATACAGAATACAGAATATAGAATGTAGAATACTGGATGTAGTAAGAGAATATGGAATTCAGAATACAGAGTACAGAACACAGAATTTAGAACATGGAATTCAGAACACAGAGTTTAGATTTTAGAATATTGAATACTGAATATAGAATGTATAACACAGAATATACAACACAGATTATAGAATATAGAATACACAATGAAGAACACATTATTTAGAACATGGAATTCAGAAAACAGAATTTAGTATATAGAATACAGTATACAGAATGTTGAATATAGAATGTATAACACAGAATATAGAATATAGAAACAGAATACAGAACCCAGAGTATAGAACGTAGAATTCAGAACACTGAATTTAGAATATAGAGCACAGAATACAGAATATAGAATGTATACTTTAGAATGTACAAAACAGACTATAGAATACAGAATACAGAAACCAGAATTTAGAACATTGAATGCAGAACACAGAATGTAGAATATAGAATACAGAAAAGAGAATGTAGAATAGAGAATGCAGAACACAGAATAAAGAATAGAGAATGAAGAATACAGAACCCAGAATTTAGAACATGGAATGCAGAACCCAGAATTTAGAATGTAGAACACAGAAATAGAATTTAGAATACGGAATGCAGAATATTGAATACAGAATATAGAATGTAGAACACAAAATATAGAATAGAGAAATTAGAACATGGAATGCAGAACACAGAATTAAGAATATAGATTACAGAACACTGAACATAGAATTTATAATATACAATGTAGAACACAGAATATAGAATATGGAAACAGAATACAGAAATCAGAATTCAGAACATGGAATGCTGAACACAGAAATTAGAATATAGAATACAGAATACTGAATATACTATTTAGAATATAGAATGTAGAACACCGAATTTAGAATATAGAATAAGGAATACTGAATATAGAATTTAGAATATAGAATGTAGAACACAGAATATAGAATGTAGAATACAGAATATAGAATCCAGAATAAAGAACATGCTATGCAGAACACAGAATTAAGAATATAGATTAAATAATACTGAATATAGGATTTAGAATGTAGAATGTAGAACACAGAATATAGAATATAGATTATAGATCCCAGACCTAAGAACATGGAATGCAGAACACAGAATTTAGAACATTGAATGCAGAACACGGTATTTAGAACATACAATACAGAATACTGAATATAGAATTTTGAATATAGAATGAAGAACACAGTATTTAGAATATGGAATACAGATTACTGAATATAGAATTTAGAATATAAAATGTAAAACACAGAATATAGAAAATAGAATAGAGAATGTAGAACCCAGAATTTAGTACATGGAATCAGAACCCAGAATTTAGAATATACAATACAGAACACTGAATATGGAATTTAGAATATAGAATGTAGAACACAGAATATAGAATATAGAATAAAGTGTATAGAACCCAGAATTTAGAACATGGAATGCAGAACA
Source organism: Vicugna pacos (assembly GCF_048564905.1). Taxonomy (NCBI): domain Eukaryota; kingdom Metazoa; phylum Chordata; class Mammalia; order Artiodactyla; family Camelidae; genus Vicugna; species Vicugna pacos. Next base: position 332,145 of record NW_027328737.1, read on the forward strand.
CAGAATTCAGAATATAGAATACAGAATAGTGCATATAGAATTTAGAATATGGAATGTAGAACACGGAAAAAAGAATATAGAATACCTAATACAGAATATAGAGTGTAGAATATTGAATGAAATGCACAAAATTTAGAATATAGAATAGAGAATATAGAACCCAGAATTTATAACATGGAAACCAGATCACAGAATTAAGAATATAGAATACAGAATACCAAATATAGAATTTAGAATATAGAATGCAGAACACAGAATATAGAATATAGAATACAGAATACTGAATATAGAATTTACAACATGGAATGCAGAACACAGAATTTAGAATATAGAATAAAGAATATAGAAGCCAGAATATACAACATGGAATACAAAACACAGAATTTAGAATATAGAATACAGAATACGGAATATAGAATTTAGAATATAGAATTTAGAACACAGAATATAGAATATAGAATACGGAATTCAAAATTTAGTATGAAGGATCTAGAATGAAGAACACAGTATATAGAATATATAAAAGAGAATATAGAACACAGAATTTAGAAATTGAATGCAGAGAACAGAATTAATAATATAGAATACAAAATACTAAATATAGAATTTAGAATATAGAAAGAAGAACACAGAATACAGAATATAGAAAAGACAATTTACAACATGGAATGCAGAACACAGAATTTAGAATATAGAATACAGAATACTGAATATAGAATTTTGAAAATAGAAGGTAGAACACAGAATATATAATGCAGAATACTGAATGCAGAATATAGAATACAGAATATAGAATGTAGAACACAGAATATAAAATATGGAAAACAGAATATAGAACCCAGAATTTAAATATGGAATGCAGAACACATAATTTAGAATATAGAATACAGAACGCTGAATATAGGATTTAGACCATAGAATGTGGAACACAGGATATAGAATATAGAAAAGAGGATATAGAAACCTGAATTTAGAACATGGAATGCAGAACAGAGAATTTAGAATATAGAATACGGAATGCTGAATATAGAATTTAGAATATAGTATGTAGAACACAGAATATACAATATAGTATACGGAATGCAAAATATTGTATGTAAAATCTAGAATGAAAAACACACAATATAGAATATAGAATAGAGAATGTAGAAACCAGAATTTAGAACATGGAATGCAGAACACAGAATTTAGAATATAGAATACTGAATACAAAATATATAATTAAGAATATAGAAAGTAGAACACAGAATATAGAATAGAGAATTTAGAACATGGAATGCAGAACACAGAATTTAGATTAAAGAATATATAATACTGAATATAGAATTTAGAATATAGAATGTAGAACACAGTATTAAAATATGTAAAACAGAATATAGAACCCAGAATTTAGAACTTTGAATGCAGAACACAGAATTAAGACTATAGAATACACATTAATTAATATAGAATTTAGAATATAGAATGTAGAACACAGTTTATAGAATATAGAATATACAATAGAGAGTATAGTATCGAGAATTTTGAACATGTGATGCAGAACACAGAATTTAGAATATAGAATACATTATACTGAATATAGAATATAGAATGTAGAACACAGAATTTAGAATATAGAATACAGAATGCTGAATATAAAATTTACAATATAGAATGTAGAACACAGAATATAGAAAATAGAAAAGAGAATATAGAACACAGAATTTAGAACATAATATACGGAATATTTTATAAACAATTAAAAAATTCTATGTAGGACATAGAATATAGAATATAAAATACATAATACTGAATAAATAATTTAGAATATATAATGTAGAAAACAGAAAATAAAATAGCAAGGAAAATATTGAAGCCAGATTTTGGAACATGGAAAGCAGAACTCAGAATTTAGAATATAGAATACAGCATACTGAATATGCAATTTAGAATATAGAATGTAAACACAGAATTTAGAATATAGAATACAGAATACTGAATATAGAATTTATAATATAGAATGTAGCACACAGAATGTAGTATATACAATAGTGAATATAAAACCCAGAATTAAGAACATGGAATGCAGAACACAGAATTAAGAAAATAAAACACAGAATACTGAATATAGAATTTAGAACACAGGATATAGAATATAGAATACGGAATGCAGAATATGGAATAGAGAATATAGAAAAAAACTCAGATTAGAGAATACGGCATAAAGAATATACAATACACAATATAGAATGTAGAACACAGAATATAAAAAATGGAAAACAGTATACAGAAATCAGAATTTAGAACATGGATTGCAGAACACAGAATTTAAAATATAGAATACAGAATACTGAATATAGAATTTAGAGTATAGAAAGTAGAACACAGAATATAGAATATAGACTTCAGAATGCAGAATATAGAATACAGAATATAGAATGAAAAACACAGAATAGAGAATACAGCATAAAGAATATACAATACAGAATATAGAATGAAGAACACAGAATATAAAAAATGGAAAACATATTACAGAAACCAGAATTTAGAACATGGATTGCAGAACACAGAATTTAGAATATGATATACAAAATACTGAATATAGAATTTAGAACATAGAATTCAGACACAGAATTTAGAACATAGAATAAACAATACTGAATATAGAATTTAGAATATAGAATGTAGAACACAGAATATATAACATAGAATAGAGAATATAGAACCCAGAATTTAGAACATGGAATGCAGATCACAAAAATTATAATATAGAATACAAAATAGTGAATATAGAATTTAGAATATAGAAATAGAACACAGAATGTAGAATATAAAATACGGAATGCAGAATAAAGAAGGTAGAATATAGAATGAAGAACACAAAATATAGAATATAGAATAGAGAATATAGCAACCAGAATTTAGAAATGGAATGCAGAACAGAGAATTTAGAATATAGAATTCAGAAAACTGAATAAATATTTTAGAAAATAGAATGTAGAACATACAATATAGAATATAGAATACGGAATGCAGAATATACTTTGTAGAATGTAGAATGAAGAACACAAATATAGAATATATACTAGAGAGAATAGAACACAGAACTTAGAACCCGGAATGCAGAACATAGAATTAAGAATATAGAATACAGAATATTGAATATAGAACTTAGAATATAGAATGTAGAACACTTAATAAAGAATATAAAATACAGAATACTGAATATAGAATTTAGAATGTAGAATATAGAACACAGAATATAGAATATAGATAAGAAAATATAGAACCCAGAATTTAGAACATGGGTGCAGAACACAGAATTTAGAATATAGAATACAGTATACTGAATGCAGTATGCAGAATATAGAATGTAGAACACAGAGTATAGAATATAGAATACGGAATACAGAATATAGAATATAGAACACAGAATATGGAATATGGAAAACAGAATACAGAACCCAGAATTTAGACCATAGAATGCAGAACACAGAATTAAGACTTTAGATTACAGAATGCTGAATATAGAATTTAGAACATAGAATTCAAAACACAGAATATGGAATACAGCATACAGAACGCAGGATTCAGAACATGGAATTCAGAACACACAATACATAATATAGAATAAAGGAATAGAATGTAGAATATAGAATGTAGAACACAGAATATAGAATATAGATAAGAAAATATAGAACCCAGAATTTAGAACATGGGTGCAGAACACAGAATTTAGAATATAGAATACAGTATACTGAATACAGTATGCAGAATATAGAATGTAGAACACAGAGTATAGAATATAGAATACGGAATACAGAATATAGAATATAGAACACAGAATATGGAATATGGAAAGCAGAATACAGAACCCAGAATTTAGACCATAGAATGCAGAACACAGAATTAAGACTTTAGATTACAGAATGCTGAATATAGAATTTAGAACATAGAATTCAAAACACAGAATATGGAATACAGCATACAGAACGCAGGATTCAGAACATGGAATTCAGAACACACAATACATAATATAGAATAAAGGAATACAATGTAGAATATAGAATGTAGAACACAGAATATAGAATATAGAATACAGAATGCAGTATGCAGAATTTAGAACAAGGAATTCAGAACACAGAATATATAATAAAGTATACCGAAATATTATGTGGTATATAGAATGTTGTACACAGAATTTATAATATAGAATACAGTATATAGAATGTACAATACAGAATGTAGAACACAGAATATTGAATACAGATTACGGAATACAGAACCCAGAATTTAGAACATGGAAATCAGAACGCATAATATAGAATATAGTATACAGAATACATAATATACAATGTAGAATACAGAATGTAGAACACAGAATATAGAATATAGAATACAGAATGCAGAAACTTGATTATACAAGTTGTAATTCAGAACACAGAATTTAGAATATAGAGTGCAGAATACAGAATATAGAATATAGAATTTACATTGTTGAACACAGTATATGGAATATTGTATACAGAATACAGAATATAGAATGTAGAATACTGGATGTAGTAAGAGAATATGGAATTCAGAATACAGAGTACAGAACACAGAATTTAGAACATGGAATTCAGAACACAGAGTTTAGATTTTAGAATATTGAATACTGAATATAGAATGTATAACACAGAATATACAACACAGATTATAGAATATAGAATACACAATGCAGAACACATTATTTAGAACATGGAATTCAGAAAACAGAATTTAGTATATAGAATACAGTATACAGAATTTTGAATATAGAATGTATAACACAGAATATAGAATATAGAAAACAGAATACAGAACCCAGAGTTTAGAACGTAGAATTCAGAACACTGAATTTAGAATATAGAGCACAGAATACAGAATATAGAATGTATACTTTAGAATGTACAAAACAGACTATAGAATACAGAATACAGAAACCAGAATTTAGAACATTGAATGCAGAACACAGAATGTAGAATATAGAATACAGAAAAGAGAATGTAGAATAGAGAATGCAGAACACAGAATAAAGAATAGAGAATGAAGAATACAGAACCCAGAATTTAGAACATGGAATGCAGAACCCAGAATTTAGAATGTAGAACACAGAAATAGAATTTAGAATACGGAATGCAGAATATTGAATACAGAATATAGAATGTAGAACACAAAATACAGAATAGAGAAATTAGAACATGGAATGCAGAACACAGAATTAAGAATATAGATTACAGAACACTGAACATAGAATTTATAATATACAATGTAGAACACAGAATATAGAATATGGAAACAGAATACAGAAATCAGAATTCAGAACATGGAATGCTGAACACAGAAATTAGAATATAGAATACAGAATACTGAATATACTATTTAGAATATAGAATGTAGAACACCGAATTTAGAATATAGAATAAGGAATACTGAATATAGAATTTAGAATATAGAATGTAGAACACAGAATATAGAATGTAGAATACAGAATATAGAATCCAGAATAAAGAACATGCTATGCAGAACACAGAATTAAGAATATAGATTAAATAATACTGAATGTAGGATTTAGAATGTAGAATGTAGAACACAGAATATAGAATATAGATTATAGATCCCAGACCTAAGAACATGGAATGCAGAACACAGAATTTAGAACATTGAATGCAGAACACGGTATTTAGAACATACAATACAGAATACTGAATATAGAATTTTGAATATAGAATGAAGAACACAGTATTTAGAATATGGAATACAGATTACTGAATATAGAATTTAGAATATAAAATGTAAAACACAGAATATAGAAAATAGAATAGAGAATGTAGAACCCAGAATTTAGTACATGGAATCAGAACCCAGAATTTAGAATATACAATACAGAACACTGAATATGGAATTTAGAATATAGAATGTAGAACACAGAATATAGAATATAGAATAAAGTGTATAGAACCCAGAATTTAGAACATGGAATGCAGAACACAGAATTCAGAATATAGAATACAGAATAGTGCATATAGAATTTAGAATATGGAATGTAGAACACGGAAAAAAGAATATAGAATACCTAATACAGAATATAGAGTGTAGAATATTGAATGAAATGCACAAAATTTAGAATATAGAATAGAGAATATAGAACCCAGAATTTATAACATGGAAACCAGATCACAGAATTAAGAATATAGAATACAGAATACCAAATATAGAATTTAGAATATAGAATGCAGAACACAGAATATAGAATATAGAATACAGAATACTGAATATAGAATTTACAACATGGAATGCAGAACACAGAATTTAGAATATAGAATAAAGAATATAGAAGCCAGAATATACAACATGGAATACAAAACACAGAATTTAGAATATAGAATACAGAATACGGAATATAGAATTTAGAATATAGAATTTAGAACACAGAATATAGAATATAGAATACGGAATTCAAAATTTAGTATGAAGGATCTAGAATGAAGAACACAGTATATAGAATATATAAAAGAGAATATAGAACACAGAATTTAGAAATTGAATGCAGAGAACAGAATTAATAATATAGAATACAAAATACTAAATATAGAATTTAGAATATAGAAAGAAGAACACAGAATACAGAATATAGAAAAGACAATTTACAACATGGAATGCAGAACACAGAATTTAGAATATAGAATACAGAATACTGAATATAGAATTTTGAAAATAGAAGGTAGAACACAGAATATATAATGCAGAATACTGAATGCAGAATATAGAATACAGAATATAGAATGTAGAACACAGAATATAAAATATGGAAACAGAATACAGAACCCCGAAATTTGAACATGGTATGCAGAACACAGAATTTAGAATATACAATACAGAATACTGAATATAGAATTTAGAATATTGAATGTAGAACACAGAATATAGAATATAGAATAGACAATATAGAACACAGAATTTAGAACATGGAATACAGAACACAGAATTTAGAATATAGAATACAGAATACTGAATATAGAATTTGGATAATAGAATGAAGAACACAGAATATAGAGTATAGAATACGGAATGCAGAATATAGAATACAGAATATAGAATATAGAACACAGAATATAGAATATGGAAAACAGTATACAGAACCCAGAATTTAGAACATAGAATGCAGAACACAGAATGTAGAATATTGAATACAGAATACAGAATATAGAATTTAGAAAGTAGATGTAGAACACAGAATATAGAACATAAATACAGAATGCAGAATATAGAATGCAGAATAAAGAACTAAGAACACAAAATATAGAATATATAAAAGAGAATTTAGAAACCAGAATTTAAAAATTGAATCAGAACACAGAATTTAGATTATAGAATACAGAATACTGAATATAGAATTTAGAATATAGAATGTAGAAAACATAATATAGAATATATAACACGGAATGCAGAATATAGAACGTACAATATAGAATGAAGAACAAAAAATATAGAATATATAATAGAGAATATAGAACCCAGAATATAGAACATGGAATTCAAAGCACACAATTTAGAATATAGAATACAGGATAATGAATATAGAATTTTGAATATAGAATGTAGAACACAGTATATAGAATATAGAATACGGAATGCAGAATATAGAATGTAGAATATAGAATGAAGAACACAGAATATAGAATATAGAATAGAGAATAGAGAACCCAGAATTTAGAACACGGAATGAAGAATACAGAATTTTGAATATAGAATATAGAATTTAGAATATAGCATGTAGAACACAGAATTTTGAATATAGAATTGAGAATACTAAATATAGAATTTAGAATATTGAATGTCGAACACAGAATATAGAATATAGAAAAGAGATTATAGAACCCAGAATTAAGAACACGGAATAAAGAACACAGAATTTAGAATATAGATTATAGAATTTAGAATATAGAATGTAGAACACAAAATATACAATATTGAATACATAATGCCGAATATATTATACAGAATATAGAATTTAGAACACAGAATGTAAAATATGGAAACAGAATACAGAATCCCGAAATACGAACATGGTATGCAGAACACAGAATTTAGAATATAGAATAGAGAATACTGAATATAGAATATAGAATATTGAATGAAGACACAGAATATAGAATATAGAAAAGAGAATATAGAACACAGAATTTAGAACATGAAATGCAGAACACAGAATTTAGTATTTAGAATACAGATTACTGAATGTAGAATTTAGAATATACAATGCAGAACATAGAATATAGAATATATACTACGGAATAAGGAATATAGAATTTAGAATATAGAATGTAGAACACAGAATATATAATATAGAATATGGAATGCAGAATAAAGAATGTAGAAATAAGAATGGATTTCACAAAATATAGAGTATAGACTGGAGAATATAGAAGCCAGAATATAGAACATAGAATACAGAACACAGAATTTAGAATATATAAAACAGAATACTGAATATAGAATTTAGAATATAGAATGTAGAACACAGAATATACAATATAGACAACTGAATGCAGAATATAGGATATAGAATATAGAATGAAGAACACAAATTATAGAATACAGAATAGAGAATATAGAACACAGAAATTTGAACACGGTATGCAGAACACAGAATTTAGAATAAAGAATATAGAATTTAGAATACAGAATATAGAAAACAGCATATAGAATATACAATACAGAATACTACATATAGAATTTGGAAAATAAAATTTAGAACACAGAATATACATTGTAGAATACGGAATGCAGAATACAGAATACAGAATATAGAATATAGACTATGAATCTAGAATATGGAGAAAAGAATATAGAACACAGAATTTAGAACATGGAATGCAGAACACAGAATTTAGAAAATAAAATACAGAATACTGAATATAGGATTTAGAACACAGGATATAGAATATAGAATACGGAATGCAGAATATAGAATACCAAATATAGAATATAGAAAACAAAATATAAAATATGGAATACAGAATACAAAACCCAGAATTTACAATATGAAATGCAGAACACAGAATTTGGAATATACAATATAGAATTTAGAATATAGAATGTAGAATATAGAATGAAGAACACGCAATATAGGATAGAGAATATAGAAAACACAATTTAGAACACGGAATGAAGAACACAGAATTTTGAATATAGAATCTAGAATTTACAATATACAATGTAGAACACAGAATTTTGAATATAGAATAGAGAATACTGAATATAGAATTTAGAGTACAGAATGTAGAACACAGAATATTGATTAAAGAATACGGAATGCAGAATATAGAATACAGAATATACAATGTAGAAAACAGAATATAGAATATGGAAAAGAGAATACAGAACCCAGAATTTAGAACATGGAATGCAGAACACAGAATATAGAATATAGAATACAGACTACTGAGTATTGAATTTAGAACATGGAATGCAGAACACAGAATTTAGAATGTAGAACACAGAAATACAATTTAGAATACAGAATGCAGAATATTGAATACAGAATATAGAATGTACAACACAAAATATAAAATATGTAAAACAAAATACAGAACCCAGAATTAAAAACATGGATTGCAGAACACAGAATTTAGAAAATAGAACACAGAATACTTAATATAGAGTTTACAACATAGAATGCAGAACCCAGAATTTAGAATATAGAATACAGAATACTGAATGTAGAATTTAGAACATGGAATGCAGAACACAGAATTTAGAATATTGAATACAGAATAATGATTATAGAATTTAGAATATAGAATGTAGCACACAGAATATAGTATATAGAATAGAGAATATAGAACCCAGAATTTAGAACATATAATGCAGAACGCAGAATTTAGAAAATAAAATACAGAATACTGAATATAGAATTTAGAACACAGGATATAGAATATAGAATACGGAATGCAGAATATAGAATACCAAATATAGAATATAGAACACAAAATATAAAATATGGAATACAGAATACATAACTCAGAATTTAGAATATGAAATGCAGAACACAGAATTTGGAATATACAATATAGAATTTAGAATACAGAATGTTGAATATAGAATGAAGAACACACACTATAGAATATAGAATAGAGAATATAGAACCCAGAATTTAGAACACGGAATGAAGAACACAGAATTTTGAATATAGAATATAGAATTTAGAATATACAATGTAGAACACAGAATTTTGAATATAGAATAGAGAATACTGAATATAGAATTTAGAGTACAGAATGTAGAACACAGAATATAGATTAAAGAATACGGAATGCAGAATATAGAATACAGAATATACAATGTAGAAAACAGAATATAGAATATGGAAAAGAGAATACAGAACCCAGAATTTAGAACATGGAATGTAGAACACAGAATATAGAATATAGAATACAGAATACTGAATATAGTATTTAGAACATAGAATGCAGAACACAGAATTTAGAATATAGAATACAGACTACTGAGTATTGAATTTAGAACATGGAATGCAGAACACAGAATTTAGAATGTAGAACACAGAAATACAATTTAGAATACAGAATGCAGAATATTGAATACAGAATATAGAATGTACAACACAAAATATAAAATATCTAAAACAAAATACAGAACCCAGAATTAAAAACATGGATTGCAGAACACAGAATTTAGAAAATAGAACACAGAATACTTAATATAGAGTTTACAACATAGAATGCAGAACCCAGAATTTAGAATATAGAATACAGAATACTGAATGTAGAATTTAGAACATGGAATGCAGAACACAGAATTTAGAATATTGAATACAGAATAATGATTATAGAATTTAGAATATAGAATGTAGCACACAGAATATAGTATATAGAATAGAGAATAAAGAACCCAGAATTTAGAACATATAATGCAGAACGCAGAATTTAGAAAATAAAATACAGAATACTGAATATAGAATTTAGAACACAGGATATAGAATATAGAATACGGAATGCAGAATATAGAATACCATATATAGAATATAGAACACAAAATATAAAATATGGAATACAGAATACATAACTCAGAATTTAGAATATGAAATGCAGAACACAGAATTTGGAATATAGAATAAAGAATTTAGAATATAGAATGTAGAATATAGAATGAAGAACACACACTATAGAATATAGAATAGAGAATATAGAACCCAGAATTTAGAACACGGAATGAAGAACACAGAATTTTGAATATAGAATATAGAATTTAGAATATACAATGTAGAACACAGAATTTTGAATATAGAATAGAGAAAACTGAATATAGAATTTAGAGTACAGAATGTAGAACACAGAATATAGAATATAGAATACGGAATGCAGAATATGGAATACAGAATATAGAATGAAATACTCAGAATAGAGAATACGGCATAAAGAATATACAATACACAATATAGAATGTAGAACACAGAATATAAAAAATGGAAAACAGAATACAGAATCCAGAATTTAGAACATGGATTGCAGAACACAGAATTTGGAATATAGAATACAGAATACTGAATATAGAATTTAGAGTATAGAAAGTAGAACACAGAATATAGAATATAGAATACGGAATGCAGAATATAGAATACAGAATATAGAATGAAAAACACAGAATAGAGAATACAGCATAAAGAATATACAATACAGAATATAGAATGAAGAACACAGAATATAAAAAATGGAAAACAGATTACAGAAACCAGAATTTAGAACATGGATTGCAGAACACAGAATTTAGAATATGATATACAGAATACTGAATATAGAATTTAGAACATAGAATTCAGACACAGAATTTAGAACATAGAATAAACAATACTGAATATAGAATTTAGAATATAGAATGTAGAACACAGAATATATAACATAGAATAGAGAATATAGAACCCAGAATTTAGAACATGGAACGCAGATCAAAAAATTATAATATAGAATACAAAATAGTGAATATAGAATTTAGAATATAGAAATAGAACACAGAATATAGAATATAAAATACGGAATGCAGAATAAAGAAGGTAGAATATAGAATGAAGAACACAAAATATAGAATATAGAATAGAGAATATAGCAACCAGAATTTAGAAATGGAATGCAGAACAGAGAATTTAGAATATAGAATTCAGAAAACTGAATAAATATTTTAGAAAATAGAATGTAGAACATACAATATAGAATATAGAATACGGAATGCAGAATATACTTTGTAGAATGTAGAATGAAGAACACAAATATAGAATATATACTAGAGAGAATAGAACACAGAACTTAGAACCCGGAATGCAGAACATAGAATTAAGAATATAGAATACAGAATATTGAATATAGAACTTAGAATATATAGTGTAGAACACTAAATAAAGAATATAAAATACAGAATACTGAATATAGAATTTAGAATGTAGAATATAGAACACAGAATATAGAATATAGATAAGAAAATATAGAACCCATAATTTAGAACATGGGTGCAGAACACAGAATTTAGAATATAGAATACAGTATACTGAATACATTATGCAGAATATAGAATGTAGAACACAGAGTATAGAATATAGAATACGGAATACAGAATATAGAATATAGAACACAGAATATGGAATATGGAAAACAGAATACAGAACCCAGAATTTAGACCATAGAATGCAGAACACAGAATTAAGACTTTAGATTACAGAATGCTGAATATAGAATTTAGAACATAGAATTCAAAACACAGAATATGGAATACAGCATACAGAACGCAGGATTCAGAACATGGAATTCAGAACACACAATACATAATATAGAATAAAGGAATAGAATGTTGAATATAGAATGTAGAACACAGAATATAGAATATAGAATACAGAATGCAGTATGCAGAATTTAGAACAAGGAATTCAGAACACAGAATATATAATAAAGTATACCGAAATATTATGTGGTATATAGAATGTTGTACACAGAATTTATAATATAGAATACAGTATATAGAATGTACAATACAGAATGTAGAACACAGAATATTGAATACAGATTACGGAATACAGAACCCAGAATTTAGAACATGGAAATCAGAACGCATAATATAGAATATAGTATACAGAATACATAATATACAATGTAGAATACAGAATGTAGAACACAGAATATAGAATATAGAATACAGAATGCAGAAACTTGATTATACAAGTTGTAATTCAGAACACAGAATTTAGAATATAGAGTGCATAATACAGAATATAGAATATAGAATTTATATTGTTGAACACAGTATATGGAATATTGTATACAGAATACAGAATATAGAATGTAGAATACTGGATGTAGTAAGAGAATATGGAATTCAGAATACAGAGTACAGAACACAGAATTTAGAACATGGAATTCAGAACACAGAGTTTAGATTTTAGAATATTGAATACTGAATATAGAATGTATAACACAGAATATACAACACAGATTATAGAATATAGAATACACAATGAAGAACACATTATTTAGAACATGGAATTCAGAAAACAGAATTTAGTATATAGAATACAGTATACAGAATGTTGAATATAGAATGTATAACACAGAATATAGAATATAGAAACAGAATACAGAACCCAGAGTATAGAACGTAGAATTCAGAACACTGAATTTAGAATATAGAGCACAGAATACAGAATATAGAATGTATACTTTAGAATGTACAAAACAGACTATAGAATACAGAATACAGAAACCAGAATTTAGAACATTGAATGCAGAACACAGAATGTAGAATATAGAATACAGAAAAGAGAATGTAGAATAGAGAATGCAGAACACAGAATAAAGAATAGAGAATGAAGAATACAGAACCCAGAATTTAGAACATGGAATGCAGAACCCAGAATTTAGAATGTAGAACACAGAAATAGAATTTAGAATACGGAATGCAGAATATTGAATACAGAATATAGAATGTAGAACACAAAATATAGAATAGAGAAATTAGAACATGGAATGCAGAACACAGAATTAAGAATATAGATTACAGAACACTGAACATAGAATTTATAATATACAATGTAGAACACAGAATATAGAATATGGAAACAGAATACAGAAATCAGAATTCAGAACATGGAATGCTGAACACAGAAATTAGAATATAGAATACAGAATACTGAATATACTATTTAGAATATAGAATGTAGAACACCGAATTTAGAATATAGAATAAGGAATACTGAATATAGAATTTAGAATATAGAATGTAGAACACAGAATATAGAATGTAGAATACAGAATATAGAATCCAGAATAAAGAACATGCTATGCAGAACACAGAATTAAGAATATAGATTAAATAATACTGAATATAGGATTTAGAATGTAGAATGTAGAACACAGAATATAGAATATAGATTATAGATCCCAGACCTAAGAACATGGAATGCAGAACACAGAATTTAGAACATTGAATGCAGAACACGGTATTTAGAACATACAATACAGAATACTGAATATAGAATTTTGAATATAGAATGAAGAACACAGTATTTAGAATATGGAATACAGATTACTGAATATAGAATTTAGAATATAAAATGTAAAACACAGAATATAGAAAATAGAATAGAGAATGTAGAACCCAGAATTTAGTACATGGAATCAGAACCCAGAATTTAGAATATACAATACAGAACACTGAATATGGAATTTAGAATATAGAATGTAGAACACAGAATATAGAATATAGAATAAAGTGTATAGAACCCAGAATTTAGAACATGGAATGCAGAACACAGAATTCAGAATATAGAATACAGAATAGTGCATATAGAATTTAGAATATGGAATGTAGAACACGGAAAAAAGAATATAGAATACCTAATACAGAATATAGAGTGTAGAATATTGAATGAAATGCACAAAATTTAGAATATAGAATAGAGAATATAGAACCCAGAATTTATAACATGGAAACCAGATCACAGAATTAAGAATATAGAATACAGAATACCAAATATAGAATTTAGAATATAGAATGCAGAACACAGAATATAGAATATAGAATACAGAATACTGAATATAGAATTTACAACATGGAATGCAGAACACAGAATTTAGAATATAGAATAAAGAATATAGAAGCCAGAATATACAACATGGAATACAAAACACAGAATTTAGAATATAGAATACAGAATACGGAATATAGAATTTAGAATATAGAATTTAGAACACAGAATATAGAATATAGAATACGGAATTCAAAATTTAGTATGAAGGATCTAGAATGAAGAACACAGTATATAGAATATATAAAAGAGAATATAGAACACAGAATTTAGAAATTGAATGCAGAGAACAGAATTAATAATATAGAATACAAAATACTAAATATAGAATTTAGAATATAGAAAGAAGAACACAGAATACAGAATATAGAAAAGACAATTTACAACATGGAATGCAGAACACAGAATTTAGAATATAGAATACAGAATACTGAATATAGAATTTTGAAAATAGAAGGTAGAACACAGAATATATAATGCAGAATACTGAATGCAGAATATAGAATACAGAATATAGAATGTAGAACACAGAATATAAAATATGGAAAACAGAATATAGAACCCAGAATTTAAATATGGAATGCAGAACACATAATTTAGAATATAGAATACAGAACGCTGAATATAGGATTTAGACCATAGAATGTGGAACACAGGATATAGAATATAGAAAAGAGGATATAGAAACCTGAATTTAGAACATGGAATGCAGAACAGAGAATTTAGAATATAGAATACGGAATGCTGAATATAGAATTTAGAATATAGTATGTAGAACACAGAATATACAATATAGTATACGGAATGCAAAATATTGTATGTAAAATCTAGAATGAAAAACACACAATATAGAATATAGAATAGAGAATGTAGAAACCAGAATTTAGAACATGGAATGCAGAACACAGAATTTAGAATATAGAATACTGAATACAAAATATATAATTAAGAATATAGAAAGTAGAACACAGAATATAGAATAGAGAATTTAGAACATGGAATGCAGAACACAGAATTTAGATTAAAGAATATATAATACTGAATATAGAATTTAGAATATAGAATGTAGAACACAGTATTAAAATATGTAAAACAGAATATAGAACCCAGAATTTAGAACTTTGAATGCAGAACACAGAATTAAGACTATAGAATACACATTAATTAATATAGAATTTAGAATATAGAATGTAGAACACAGTTTATAGAATATAGAATATACAATAGAGAGTATAGTATCGAGAATTTTGAACATGTGATGCAGAACACAGAATTTAGAATATAGAATACATTATACTGAATATAGAATATAGAATGTAGAACACAGAATTTAGAATATAGAATACAGAATGCTGAATATAAAATTTACAATATAGAATGTAGAACACAGAATATAGAAAATAGAAAAGAGAATATAGAACACAGAATTTAGAACATAATATACGGAATATTTTATAAACAATTAAAAAATTCTATGTAGGACATAGAATATAGAATATAAAATACATAATACTGAATAAATAATTTAGAATATATAATGTAGAAAACAGAAAATAAAATAGCAAGGAAAATATTGAAGCCAGATTTTGGAACATGGAAAGCAGAACTCAGAATTTAGAATATAGAATACAGCATACTGAATATGCAATTTAGAATATAGAATGTAAACACAGAATTTAGAATATAGAATACAGAATACTGAATATAGAATTTATAATATAGAATGTAGCACACAGAATGTAGTATATACAATAGTGAATATAAAACCCAGAATTAAGAACATGGAATGCAGAACACAGAATTAAGAAAATAAAACACAGAATACTGAATATAGAATTTACAACACAGGATATAGAATATAGAATACGGAATGCAGAATATGGAATAGAGAATATAGAAAAAAACTCAGATTAGAGAATACGGCATAAAGAATATACAATACACAATATAGAATGTAGAACACAGAATATAAAAAATGGAAAACAGTATACAGAAATCAGAATTTAGAACATGGATTGCAGAACACAGAATTTAAAATATAGAATACAGAATACTGAATATAGAATTTAGAGTATAGAAAGTAGAACACAGAATATAGAATATAGACTTCAGAATGCAGAATATAGAATACAGAATATAGAATGAAAAACACAGAATAGAGAATACAGCATAAAGAATATACAATACAGAATATAGAATGAAGAACACAGAATATAAAAAATGGAAAACATATTACAGAAACCAGAATTTAGAACATGGATTGCAGAACACAGAATTTAGAATATGATATACAAAATACTGAATATAGAATTTAGAACATAGAATTCAGACACAGAATTTAGAACATAGAATAAACAATACTGAATATAGAATTTAGAATATAGAATGTAGAACACAGAATATATAACATAGAATAGAGAATATAGAACCCAGAATTTAGAACATGGAATGCAGATCACAAAAATTATAATATAGAATACAAAATAGTGAATATAGAATTTAGAATATAGAAATAGAACACAGAATGTAGAATATAAAATACGGAATGCAGAATAAAGAAGGTAGAATATAGAATGAAGAACACAAAATATAGAATATAGAATAGAGAATATAGCAACCAGAATTTAGAAATGGAATGCAGAACAGAGAATTTAGAATATAGAATTCAGAAAACTGAATAAATATTTTAGAAAATAGAATGTAGAACATACAATATAGAATATAGAATACGGAATGCAGAATATACTTTGTAGAATGTAGAATGAAGAACACAAATATAGAATATATACTAGAGAGAATAGAACACAGAACTTAGAACCCGGAATGCAGAACATAGAATTAAGAATATAGAATACAGAATATTGAATATAGAACTTAGAATATAGAATGTAGAACACTAAATAAAGAATATAAAATACAGAATACTGAATATAGAATTTAGAATGTAGAATATAGAACACAGAATATAGAATATAGATAAGAAAATATAGAACCCAGAATTTAGAACATGGGTGCAGAACACAGAATTTAGAATATAGAATACAGTATACTGAATGCAGTATGCAGAATATAGAATGTAGAACACAGAGTATAGAATATAGAATACGGAATACAGAATATAGAATATAGAACACAGAATATGGAATATGGAAAACAGAATACAGAACCCAGAATTTAGACCATAGAATGCAGAACACAGAATTAAGACTTTAGATTACAGAATGCTGAATATAGAATTTAGAACATAGAATTCAAAACACAGAATATGGAATACAGCATACAGAACGCAGGATTCAGAACATGGAATTCAGAACACACAATACATAATATAGAATAAAGGAATAGAATGTAGAATATAGAATGTAGAACACAGAATATAGAATATAGATAAGAAAATATAGAACCCAGAATTTAGAACATGGGTGCAGAACACAGAATTTAGAATATAGAATACAGTATACTGAATACATTATGCAGAATATAGAATGTAGAACACAGAGTATAGAATATAGAATACGGAATACAGAATATAGAATATAGAACACAGAATATGGAATATGGAAAACAGAATACAGAACCCAGAATTTAGACCATAGAATGCAGAACACAGAATTAAGACTTTAGATTACAGAATGCTGAATATAGAATTTAGAACATAGAATTCAAAACACAGAATATGGAATACAGCATACAGAACGCAGGATTCAGAACATGGAATTCAGAACACACAATACATAATATAGAATAAAGGAATAGAATGTTGAATATAGAATGTAGAACACAGAATATAGAATATAGAATACAGAATGCAGTATGCAGAATTTAGAACAAGGAATTCAGAACACAGAATATATAATAAAGTATACCGAAATATTATGTGGTATATAGAATGTTGTACACAGAATTTATAATATAGAATACAGTATATAGAATGTACAATACAGAATGTAGAACACAGAATATTGAATACAGATTACGGAATACAGAACCCAGAATTTAGAACATGGAAATCAGAACGCATAATATAGAATATAGTATACAGAATACATAATATACAATGTAGAATACAGAATGTAGAACACAGAATATAGAATATAGAATACAGAATGCAGAAACTTGATTATACAAGTTGTAATTCAGAACACAGAATTTAGAATATAGAGTGCATAATACAGAATATAGAATATAGAATTTATATTGTTGAACACAGTATATGGAATATTGTATACAGAATACAGAATATAGAATGTAGAATACTGGATGTAGTAAGAGAATATGGAATTCAGAATACAGAGTACAGAACACAGAATTTAGAACATGGAATTCAGAACACAGAGTTTAGATTTTAGAATATTGAATACTGAATATAGAATGTATAACACAGAATATACAACACAGATTATAGAATATAGAATACACAATGAAGAACACATTATTTAGAACATGGAATTCAGAAAACAGAATTTAGTATATAGAATACAGTATACAGAATGTTGAATATAGAATGTATAACACAGAATATAGAATATAGAAACAGAATACAGAACCCAGAGTATAGAACGTAGAATTCAGAACACTGAATTTAGAATATAGAGCACAGAATACAGAATATAGAATGTATACTTTAGAATGTACAAAACAGACTATAGAATACAGAATACAGAAACCAGAATTTAGAACATTGAATGCAGAACACAGAATGTAGAATATAGAATACAGAAAAGAGAATGTAGAATAGAGAATGCAGAACACAGAATAAAGAATAGAGAATGAAGAATACAGAACCCAGAATTTAGAACATGGAATGCAGAACCCAGAATTTAGAATGTAGAACACAGAAATAGAATTTAGAATACGGAATGCAGAATATTGAATACAGAATATAGAATGTAGAACACAAAATATAGAATAGAGAAATTAGAACATGGAATGCAGAACACAGAATTAAGAATATAGATTACAGAACACTGAACATAGAATTTATAATATACAATGTAGAACACAGAATATAGAATATGGAAACAGAATACAGAAATCAGAATTCAGAACATGGAATGCTGAACACAGAAATTAGAATATAGAATACAGAATACTGAATATACTATTTAGAATATAGAATGTAGAACACCGAATTTAGAATATAGAATAAGGAATACTGAATATAGAATTTAGAATATAGAATGTAGAACACAGAATATAGAATGTAGAATACAGAATATAGAATCCAGAATAAAGAACATGCTATGCAGAACACAGAATTAAGAATATAGATTAAATAATACTGAATATAGGATTTAGAATGTAGAATGTAGAACACAGAATATAGAATATAGATTATAGATCCCAGACCTAAGAACATGGAATGCAGAACACAGAATTTAGAACATTGAATGCAGAACACGGTATTTAGAACATACAATACAGAATACTGAATATAGAATTTTGAATATAGAATGAAGAACACAGTATTTAGAATATGGAATACAGATTACTGAATATAGAATTTAGAATATAAAATGTAAAACACAGAATATAGAAAATAGAATAGAGAATGTAGAACCCAGAATTTAGTACATGGAATCAGAACCCAGAATTTAGAATATACAATACAGAACACTGAATATGGAATTTAGAATATAGAATGTAGAACACAGAATATAGAATATAGAATAAAGTGTATAGAACCCAGAATTTAGAACATGGAATGCAGAACACAGAATTCAGAATATAGAATACAGAATAGTGCATATAGAATTTAGAATATGGAATGTAGAACACGGAAAAAAGAATATAGAATACCTAATACAGAATATAGAGTGTAGAATATTGAATGAAATGCACAAAATTTAGAATATAGAATAGAGAATATAGAACCCAGAATTTATAACATGGAAACCAGATCACAGAATTAAGAATATAGAATACAGAATACCAAATATAGAATTTAGAATATAGAATGCAGAACACAGAATATAGAATATAGAATACAGAATACTGAATATAGAATTTACAACATGGAATGCAGAACACAGAATTTAGAATATAGAATAAAGAATATAGAAGCCAGAATATACAACATGGAATACAAAACACAGAATTTAGAATATAGAATACAGAATACGGAATATAGAATTTAGAATATAGAATTTAGAACACAGAATATAGAATATAGAATACGGAATTCAAAATTTAGTATGAAGGATCTAGAATGAAGAACACAGTATATAGAATATATAAAAGAGAATATAGAACACAGAATTTAGAAATTGAATGCAGAGAACAGAATTAATAATATAGAATACAAAATACTAAATATAGAATTTAGAATATAGAAAGAAGAACACAGAATACAGAATATAGAAAAGACAATTTACAACATGGAATGCAGAACACAGAATTTAGAATATAGAATACAGAATACTGAATATAGAATTTTGAAAATAGAAGGTAGAACACAGAATATATAATGCAGAATACTGAATGCAGAATATAGAATACAGAATATAGAATGTAGAACACAGAATATAAAATATGGAAAACAGAATATAGAACCCAGAATTTAAATATGGAATGCAGAACACATAATTTAGAATATAGAATACAGAACGCTGAATATAGGATTTAGACCATAGAATGTGGAACACAGGATATAGAATATAGAAAAGAGGATATAGAAACCTGAATTTAGAACATGGAATGCAGAACAGAGAATTTAGAATATAGAATACGGAATGCTGAATATAGAATTTAGAATATAGTATGTAGAACACAGAATATACAATATAGTATACGGAATGCAAAATATTGTATGTAAAATCTAGAATGAAAAACACACAATATAGAATATAGAATAGAGAATGTAGAAACCAGAATTTAGAACATGGAATGCAGAACACAGAATTTAGAATATAGAATACTGAATACAAAATATATAATTAAGAATATAGAAAGTAGAACACAGAATATAGAATAGAGAATTTAGAACATGGAATGCAGAACACAGAATTTAGATTAAAGAATATATAATACTGAATATAGAATTTAGAATATAGAATGTAGAACACAGTATTAAAATATGTAAAACAGAATATAGAACCCAGAATTTAGAACTTTGAATGCAGAACACAGAATTAAGACTATAGAATACACATTAATTAATATAGAATTTAGAATATAGAATGTAGAACACAGTTTATAGAATATAGAATATACAATAGAGAGTATAGTATCGAGAATTTTGAACATGTGATGCAGAACACAGAATTTAGAATATAGAATACATTATACTGAATATAGAATATAGAATGTAGAACACAGAATTTAGAATATAGAATACAGAATGCTGAATATAAAATTTACAATATAGAATGTAGAACACAGAATATAGAAAATAGAAAAGAGAATATAGAACACAGAATTTAGAACATAATATACGGAATATTTTATAAACAATTAAAAAATTCTATGTAGGACATAGAATATAGAATATAAAATACATAATACTGAATAAATAATTTAGAATATATAATGTAGAAAACAGAAAATAAAATAGCAAGGAAAATATTGAAGCCAGATTTTGGAACATGGAAAGCAGAACTCAGAATTTAGAATATAGAATACAGCATACTGAATATGCAATTTAGAATATAGAATGTAAACACAGAATTTAGAATATAGAATACAGAATACTGAATATAGAATTTATAATATAGAATGTAGCACACAGAATGTAGTATATACAATAGTGAATATAAAACCCAGAATTAAGAACATGGAATGCAGAACACAGAATTAAGAAAATAAAACACAGAATACTGAATATAGAATTTAGAACACAGGATATAGAATATAGAATACGGAATGCAGAATATGGAATAGAGAATATAGAAAAAAACTCAGATTAGAGAATACGGCATAAAGAATATACAATACACAATATAGAATGTAGAACACAGAATATAAAAAATGGAAAACAGTATACAGAAATCAGAATTTAGAACATGGATTGCAGAACACAGAATTTAAAATATAGAATACAGAATACTGAATATAGAATTTAGAGTATAGAAAGTAGAACACAGAATATAGAATATAGACTTCAGAATGCAGAATATAGAATACAGAATATAGAATGAAAAACACAGAATAGAGAATACAGCATAAAGAATATACAATACAGAATATAGAATGAAGAACACAGAATATAAAAAATGGAAAACATATTACAGAAACCAGAATTTAGAACATGGATTGCAGAACACAGAATTTAGAATATGATATACAAAATACTGAATATAGAATTTAGAACATAGAATTCAGACACAGAATTTAGAACATAGAATAAACAATACTGAATATAGAATTTAGAATATAGAATGTAGAACACAGAATATATAACATAGAATAGAGAATATAGAACCCAGAATTTAGAACATGGAATGCAGATCACAAAAATTATAATATAGAATACAAAATAGTGAATATAGAATTTAGAATATAGAAATAGAACACAGAATGTAGAATATAAAATACGGAATGCAGAATAAAGAAGGTAGAATATAGAATGAAGAACACAAAATATAGAATATAGAATAGAGAATATAGCAACCAGAATTTAGAAATGGAATGCAGAACAGAGAATTTAGAATATAGAATTCAGAAAACTGAATAAATATTTTAGAAAATAGAATGTAGAACATACAATATAGAATATAGAATACGGAATGCAGAATATACTTTGTAGAATGTAGAATGAAGAACACAAATATAGAATATATACTAGAGAGAATAGAACACAGAACTTAGAACCCGGAATGCAGAACATAGAATTAAGAATATAGAATACAGAATATTGAATATAGAACTTAGAATATAGAATGTAGAACACTAAATAAAGAATATAAAATACAGAATACTGAATATAGAATTTAGAATGTAGAATATAGAACACAGAATATAGAATATAGATAAGAAAATATAGAACCCAGAATTTAGAACATGGGTGCAGAACACAGAATTTAGAATATAGAATACAGTATACTGAATGCAGTATGCAGAATATAGAATGTAGAACACAGAGTATAGAATATAGAATACGGAATACAGAATATAGAATATAGAACACAGAATATGGAATATGGAAAACAGAATACAGAACCCAGAATTTAGACCATAGAATGCAGAACACAGAATTAAGACTTTAGATTACAGAATGCTGAATATAGAATTTAGAACATAGAATTCAAAACACAGAATATGGAATACAGCATACAGAACGCAGGATTCAGAACATGGAATTCAGAACACACAATACATAATATAGAATAAAGGAATAGAATGTAGAATATAGAATGTAGAACACAGAATATAGAATATAGATAAGAAAATATAGAACCCAGAATTTAGAACATGGGTGCAGAACACAGAATTTAGAATATAGAATACAGTATACTGAATACAGTATGCAGAATATAGAATGTAGAACACAGAGTATAGAATATAGAATACGGAATACAGAATATAGAATATAGAACACAGAATATGGAATATGGAAAGCAGAATACAGAACCCAGAATTTAGACCATAGAATGCAGAACACAGAATTAAGACTTTAGATTACAGAATGCTGAATATAGAATTTAGAACATAGAATTCAAAACACAGAATATGGAATACAGCATACAGAACGCAGGATTCAGAACATGGAATTCAGAACACACAATACATAATATAGAATAAAGGAATACAATGTAGAATATAGAATGTAGAACACAGAATATAGAATATAGAATACAGAATGCAGTATGCAGAATTTAGAACAAGGAATTCAGAACACAGAATATATAATAAAGTATACCGAAATATTATGTGGTATATAGAATGTTGTACACAGAATTTATAATATAGAATACAGTATATAGAATGTACAATACAGAATGTAGAACACAGAATATTGAATACAGATTACGGAATACAGAACCCAGAATTTAGAACATGGAAATCAGAACGCATAATATAGAATATAGTATACAGAATACATAATATACAATGTAGAATACAGAATGTAGAACACAGAATATAGAATATAGAATACAGAATGCAGAAACTTGATTATACAAGTTGTAATTCAGAACACAGAATTTAGAATATAGAGTGCAGAATACAGAATATAGAATATAGAATTTACATTGTTGAACACAGTATATGGAATATTGTATACAGAATACAGAATATAGAATGTAGAATACTGGATGTAGTAAGAGAATATGGAATTCAGAATACAGAGTACAGAACACAGAATTTAGAACATGGAATTCAGAACACAGAGTTTAGATTTTAGAATATTGAATACTGAATATAGAATGTATAACACAGAATATACAACACAGATTATAGAATATAGAATACACAATGCAGAACACATTATTTAGAACATGGAATTCAGAAAACAGAATTTAGTATATAGAATACAGTATACAGAATTTTGAATATAGAATGTATAACACAGAATATAGAATATAGAAAACAGAATACAGAACCCAGAGTTTAGAACGTAGAATTCAGAACACTGAATTTAGAATATAGAGCACAGAATACAGAATATAGAATGTATACTTTAGAATGTACAAAACAGACTATAGAATACAGAATACAGAAACCAGAATTTAGAACATTGAATGCAGAACACAGAATGTAGAATATAGAATACAGAAAAGAGAATGTAGAATAGAGAATGCAGAACACAGAATAAAGAATAGAGAATGAAGAATACAGAACCCAGAATTTAGAACATGGAATGCAGAACCCAGAATTTAGAATGTAGAACACAGAAATAGAATTTAGAATACGGAATGCAGAATATTGAATACAGAATATAGAATGTAGAACACAAAATACAGAATAGAGAAATTAGAACATGGAATGCAGAACACAGAATTAAGAATATAGATTACAGAACACTGAACATAGAATTTATAATATACAATGTAGAACACAGAATATAGAATATGGAAACAGAATACAGAAATCAGAATTCAGAACATGGAATGCTGAACACAGAAATTAGAATATAGAATACAGAATACTGAATATACTATTTAGAATATAGAATGTAGAACACCGAATTTAGAATATAGAATAAGGAATACTGAATATAGAATTTAGAATATAGAATGTAGAACACAGAATATAGAATGTAGAATACAGAATATAGAATCCAGAATAAAGAACATGCTATGCAGAACACAGAATTAAGAATATAGATTAAATAATACTGAATGTAGGATTTAGAATGTAGAATGTAGAACACAGAATATAGAATATAGATTATAGATCCCAGACCTAAGAACATGGAATGCAGAACACAGAATTTAGAACATTGAATGCAGAACACGGTATTTAGAACATACAATACAGAATACTGAATATAGAATTTTGAATATAGAATGAAGAACACAGTATTTAGAATATGGAATACAGATTACTGAATATAGAATTTAGAATATAAAATGTAAAACACAGAATATAGAAAATAGAATAGAGAATGTAGAACCCAGAATTTAGTACATGGAATCAGAACCCAGAATTTAGAATATACAATACAGAACACTGAATATGGAATTTAGAATATAGAATGTAGAACACAGAATATAGAATATAGAATAAAGTGTATAGAACCCAGAATTTAGAACATGGAATGCAGAACACAGAATTCAGAATATAGAATACAGAATAGTGCATATAGAATTTAGAATATGGAATGTAGAACACGGAAAAAAGAATATAGAATACCTAATACAGAATATAGAGTGTAGAATATTGAATGAAATGCACAAAATTTAGAATATAGAATAGAGAATATAGAACCCAGAATTTATAACATGGAAACCAGATCACAGAATTAAGAATATAGAATACAGAATACCAAATATAGAATTTAGAATATAGAATGCAGAACACAGAATATAGAATATAGAATACAGAATACTGAATATAGAATTTACAACATGGAATGCAGAACACAGAATTTAGAATATAGAATAAAGAATATAGAAGCCAGAATATACAACATGGAATACAAAACACAGAATTTAGAATATAGAATACAGAATACGGAATATAGAATTTAGAATATAGAATTTAGAACACAGAATATAGAATATAGAATACGGAATTCAAAATTTAGTATGAAGGATCTAGAATGAAGAACACAGTATATAGAATATATAAAAGAGAATATAGAACACAGAATTTAGAAATTGAATGCAGAGAACAGAATTAATAATATAGAATACAAAATACTAAATATAGAATTTAGAATATAGAAAGAAGAACACAGAATACAGAATATAGAAAAGACAATTTACAACATGGAATGCAGAACACAGAATTTAGAATATAGAATACAGAATACTGAATATAGAATTTTGAAAATAGAAGGTAGAACACAGAATATATAATGCATAATACTGAATGCAGAATATAGAATACAGAATATAGAATGTAGAACACAGAATATAAAATATGGAAACAGAATACAGAACCCCGAAATTTGAACATGGTATGCAGAACACAGAATTTAGAATATACAATACAGAATACTGAATATAGAATTTAGAATATTGAATGTAGAACACAGAATATAGAATATAGAATAGACAATATAGAACACAGAATTTAGAACATGGAATACAGAACACAGAATTTAGAATATAGAATACAGAATACTGAATATAGAATTTGGATAATAGAATGAAGAACACAGAATATAGAGTATAGAATACGGAATGCAGAATATAGAATACAGAATATAGAATATAGAACACAGAATATAGAATATGGAAAACAGTATACAGAACCCAGAATTTAGAACATAGAATGCAGAACACAGAATGTAGAATATTGAATACAGAATACAGAATATAGAATTTAGAAAGTAGATGTAGAACACAGAATATAGAACATAAATACAGAATGCAGAATATAGAATGCAGAATAAAGAACTAAGAACACAAAATATAGAATATATAAAAGAGAATTTAGAAACCAGAATTTAAAAATTGAATCAGAACACAGAATTTAGATTATAGAATACAGAATACTGAATATAGAATTTAGAATATAGAATGTAGAAAACATAATATAGAATATATAACACGGAATGCAGAATACAGAACGTACAATATAGAATGAAGAACAAAAAATATAGAATATATAAAAGAGAATATAGAACCCAGAATATAGAACATGGAATTCAAAGCACACAATTTAGAATATAGAATACAGGATAATGAATATAGAATTTTGAATATAGAATGTAGAACACAGTATATAGAATATAGAATACGGAATGCAGAATATAGAATGTAGAATATAGAATGAAGAACACAGAATATAGAATATAGAATAGAGAATAGAGAACCCAGAATTTAGAACACGGAATGAAGAATACAGAATTTTGAATATAGAATATAGAATTTAGAATATAGCATGTAGAACACAGAATTTTGAATATAGAATTGAGAATACTAAATATAGAATTTAGAATATTGAAAGTCGAACACAGAATATAGAATATAGAAAAGAGATTATAGAAACCAGAATTAAGAACACGGAATAAAGAACACAGAATTTAGAATATAGATTATAGAATTTAGAATATAGAATGTAGAACACAAAATATACAATATTGAATACATAATGCCGAATATATTATACAGAATATAGAATTTAGAACACAGAATGTAAAATATGGAAACAGAATACAGAATCCCGAAATACGAACATGGTATGCAGAACACAGACTTTAGAATATAGAATAGAGAATACTGAATATAGAATTTAGAATATTGAATGAAGGACACAGAATATAGAATATAGAAAAGAGAATATAGAACACAGAATTTAGAACATGAAATGCAGAACACAGAATTTAGTATTTAGAATACAGATTACTGAATGTAGAATTTAGAATATACAATGCAGAACATAGAATATAGAATATATACTACGGAATAAGGAATATAGAATTTAGAATATAGAATGTAGAACACAGAATATATAATATAGAATATGGAATGCAGAATAAAGAATGTAGAAATAAGAATGGATTTCACAAAATATAGAATATAGACTGGAGAATATAGAAGCCAGAATATAGAACATAGAATACAGAACACAGAATTTAGAATATATAAAACAGAATACTGAATATAGAATTTAGAATATAGAATGTAGAACACAGAATATACAATATAGACAACTGAATGCAAAATATAGGATATAGAATATAGAATGAAGAACACAAATTATAGAATACAGAATAGAGAATATAGAACACAGAATTTTGAACACGGTATGCAGAACACAGAATTTAGAATAAAGAATATAGAATTTAGAATACAGAATATAGAAAACAGCATATAGAATATACAATACAGAATACTACATATAGAATTTGGAAAATAAAATTTAGAACACAGAATATACATTGTAGAATACGGAATGCAGAATACAGAATACAGAATATAGAATATAGAACTATGAATCTAGAATATGGAGAAAAGAATATAGAACACAGAATTTAGAACATGGAATGCAGAACACAGAATTTAGAAAATAAAATACAGAATACTGAATATAGGATTTAGAACACAGGATATAGAATATAGAATACGGAATGCAGAATATAGAATACCAAATATAGAATATAGAAAACAAAATATAAAATATGGAATACAGAATACAAAACCCAGAATTTACAATATGAAATGCAGAACACAGAATTTGGAATATACAATATAGAATTTAGAATATAGAATGTAGAATATAGAATGAAGAACACACAATATAGGATAGAGAATATAGAAAACAGAATTTAGAACACGGAATGAAGAACACAGAATTTTGAATATAGAATATAGAATTTACAATATACAATGTAGAACACAGAATATTGAATATAGAATAGAGAATACTGAATATAGAATTTAGAGTACAGAATGTAGAACACAGAATATAGATTAAAGAATACGGAATGCAGAATATAGAATACAGAATATACAATGTAGAAAACAGAATATAGAATATGGAAAAGAGAATACAGAACCCAGAATTTAGAACATGGAATGCAGAACACAGAATATAGAATATAGAATACAGACTACTGAGTATTGAATTTAGAACATGGAATGCAGAACACAGAATTTAGAATGTAGAACACAGAAATACAATTTAGAATACAGAATGCAGAATATTGAATACAGAATATAGAATGTACAACACAAAATATAAAATATGTAAAACAAAATACAGAACCCAGAATTAAAAACATGGATTGCAGAACACAGAATTTAGAAAATAGAACACAGAATACTTAATATAGAGTTTACAACATAGAATGCAGAACCCAGAATTTAGAATATAGAATACAGAATACTGAATGTAGAATTTAGAACATGGAATGCAGAACACAGAATTTAGAATATTGAATACAGAATAATGATTATAGAATTTAGAATATAGAATGTAGCACACAGAATATAGTATATAGAATAGAGAATATAGAACCCAGAATTTAGAACATATAATGCAGAACGCAGAATTTAGAAAATAAAATACAGAATACTGAATATAGAATTTAGAACACAGGATATAGAATATAGAATACGGAATGCAGAATATAGAATACCAAATATAGAATATAGAACACAAAATATAAAATATGGAATACAGAATACATAACTCAGAATTTACAATATGAAATGCAGAACACAGAATTTGGAATATACAATATAGAATTTAGAATATAGAATGTAGAATATAGAATGAAGAACACACACTATAGAATATAGAATAGAGAATATAGAACCCAGAATTTAGTACACGGAATGAAGAACACAGAATTTTGAATATAGAATATAGAATTTAGAATATACAATGTAGAACACAGAATTTTGAATATAGAATAGAGAATACTGAATATAGAATTTAGAGTACAGAATGTAGAACACAGAATATAGATTAAAGAATACGGAATGCAGAATATAGAATACAGAATATACAATGTAGAAAACAGAATATAGAATATGGAAAAGAGAATACAGAACCCAGAATTTAGAACATGGAATGTAGAACACAGAATATAGAATATAGAATACAGAATACTGAATATAGAATTTAGAACATAGAATGCAGAACACAGAATTTAGAATATAGAATACAGACTACTGAGAATTGAATTTAGAACATGGAATGCAGAACACAGAATTTAGAATGTAGAACACAGAAATACAATTTAGAATACAGAATGCAGAATATTGAATACAGAATATAGAATGTACAACACAAAATATAAAATATGTAAAACAAAATACAGAACCCAGAATTAAAAACGTGGATTGCAGAACACAGAATTTAGAAAATAGAACACAGAATACTTAATATAGAGTTTACAACATAGAATGCAGAACCCAGAATTTAGAATATAGAATACAGAATACTGAATGTAGAATTTAGAACATGGAATGCAGAACACAGAATTTAGAATATTGAATACAGAATAATGATTATAGAATTTAGAATATAGAATGTAGCACACAGAATATAGTATATAGAATAGAGAATAAAGAACCCAGAATTTAGAACATATAATGCAGAACGCAGAATTTAGAAAATAAAATACAGAATACTGAATATAGAATTTAGAACACAGGATATAGAATATAGAATACGGAATGCAGAATATAGAATACCAAATATAGAATATAGAACACAAAATATAAAATATGGAATACAGAATACATAACTCAGAATTTAGAATATGAAATGCAGAACACAGAATTTGGAATATAGAATATAGAATTTAGAATATAGAATGTAGACTATAGAATGAAGAACACACACTATAGAATATAGAATAGAGAATATAGAACCCAGAATTTAGAACACGGAATGAAGAACACAGAATTTTGAATATAGAATATAGAATTTAGAATATACAATGTAGAACACAGAATTTTGAATATAGAATAGAGAAAACTGAATATAGAATTTAGAGTACAGAATGTAGAACACAAAATATAGAATATAGAATACGGAATGCAGAATATGGAATACAGAATATAGAATGAAAAACTCAGAGTAGAGAATACGGCATAAAGAATATACAATACACAATATAGAATGTAGAACACAGAATATAAAAAATGGAAAACAGAATACAGAATCCAGAATTTAGAACATGGATTGCAGAACACAGAATTTGAAATATAGAATACAGAATACTGAATATAGAATTTAGAGTATAGAAAGTAGAACACAGAATATAGAATATAGAATACGGAATGCAGAATATAGAATACAGAATATAGAATGAAAAACACAGAATAGAGAATACAGCATAAGAATATACAATACAGAATATAGAATGAAGAACACAGAATATAAAAAATGGAAAACAGATTACAGAAACCAGAATTTAGAACATGGATTGCAGAACACAGAATTTAGAATATGATATACAGAATACTGAATATAGAATTTAGAACATAGAATTCAGACACAGAATTTAGAACATAGAATAAACAATACTGAATATAGAATTTAGAATATAGAATGTAGAACACAGAATATATAACATAGAATAGAGAATATAGAACCCAGAATTTAGAACATGGAACGCAGATCAAAAAATTATAATATAGAATACAAAATAGTGAATATAGAATTTAGAATATAGAAATAGAACACAGAATATAGAATATAAATACGGAATGCAGAATAAAGAAGGTAGAATATAGAATGAAGAACACAAAATATAGAATATAGAATAGAGAATATAGCAACCAGAATTTAGAAATGGATTGCAGAACAGAGAATTTAGAATATAGAATTCAGAAAACTGAATAAATATTTTAGAATATAGAATGTAGAACATACAATATAGAATATAGAATACGGAATGCAGAATATACTTTGTAGAATGTAGAATGAAGAACACAAATATAGAATATATACTAGAGAGAATAGAACACAGAACTTAGAACCTGGAATGCAGAACATAGAATTAAGAATATAGAATACAGAATATTGAATATAGAACTTAGAATATAGAGTGTAGAACACTAAATAAAGAATATAAAATACAGAATACTGAATATAGAATTTAGAATGTAGAATATAGAACACAGAATATAGAATATAGATAAGAAAATATAGAACCCATAATTTAGAACATGGGTGCAGAACACAGAATTTAGAATATAGAATACAGTATACTGAATACATTATGCAGAATATAGAATGTAGAACACAGAGTATAGAATATAGAATACGGAATACAGAATATAGAATATAGAACACAGAATATGGAATATGGAAAACAGAATACAGAACCCAGAATTTAGACCATAGAATGCAGAACACAGAATTAAGACTTTAGATTACAGAATGCTGAATATAGAATTTAGAACATAGAATTCAAAACACAGAATATGGAATACAGCATACAGAACGCAGGATTCAGAACATGGAATTCAGAACACACAATACATAATATAGAATAAAGGAATAGAATGTTGAATATAGAATGTAGAACACAGAATATAGAATATAGAATACAGAATGCAGTATGCAGAATTTAGAACAAGGAATTCAGAACACAGAATATATAATAAAGTATACCGAAATATTATGTGGTATATAGAATGTTGTACACAGAATTTATAATATAGAATACAGTATATAGAATGTACAATACAGAATGTAGAACACAGAATATTGAATACAGATTACGGAATACAGAACCCAGAATTTAGAACATGGAAATCAGAACGCATAATATAGAATATAGTATACAGAATACATAATATACAATGTAGAATACAGAATGTAGAACACAGAAAATAGAATATAGACTACAGAATGCAGAAACTTGATTATACAAGTTGTAATTCAGAACACAGAATTTAGAATATAGAGTGCAGAATACAGAATATAGAATATAGAATTTACATTGTTGAACACAGAATATGGAATATTGTATACAGAATACAGAATATAGAATGTAGAATACTGGATGTAGTAAGAGAATATGGAATTCAGAATACAGAGTACAGAACACAGAATTTAGAACATGGAATTCAGAACACAGAGTTTAGATTTTAGAATATTGAATACTGAATATAGAATGTATAACACAGAATATACAACACAGATTATAGAATATAGAATACACAATGAAGAACACATTATTTAGAACATGGAATTCAGAAAACAGAATTTAGTATATAGAATACAGTATACAGAATGTTGAATATAGAATGTATAACACAGAATATAGAATATAGAAACAGAATACAGAACCCAGAGTATAGAACGTAGAATTCAGAACACTGAATTTAGAATATAGAGCACAGAATACAGAATATAGAATGTATACTTTAGAATGTACAAAACAGACTATAGAATACAGAATACAGAAACCAGAATTTAGAACATTGAATGCAGAACACAGAATGTAGAATATAGAATACAGAAAAGAGAATGTAGAATAGAGAATGCAGAACACAGAATAAAGAATAGAGAATGAAGAATACAGAACCCAGAATTTAGAACATGGAATGCAGAACCCAGAATTTAGAATGTAGAACACAGAAATAGAATTTAGAATACGGAATGCAGAATATTGAATACAGAATATAGAATGTAGAACACAAAATATAGAATAGAGAAATTAGAACATGGAATGCAGAACACAGAATTAAGAATATAGATTACAGAACACTGAACATAGAATTTATAATATACAATGTAGAACACAGAATATAGAATATGGAAACAGAATACAGAAATCAGAATTCAGAACATGGAATGCTGAACACAGAAATTAGAATATAGAATACAGAATACTGAATATACTATTTAGAATATAGAATGTAGAACACCGAATTTAGAATATAGAATAAGGAATACTGAATATAGAATTTAGAATATAGAATGTAGAACACAGAATATAGAATGTAGAATACAGAATATAGAATCCAGAATAAAGAACATGCTATGCAGAACACAGAATTAAGAATATAGATTAAATAATACTGAATATAGGATTTAGAATGTAGAATGTAGAACACAGAATATAGAATATAGATTATAGATCCCAGACCTAAGAACATGGAATGCAGAACACAGAATTTAGAACATTGAATGCAGAACACGGTATTTAGAACATACAATACAGAATACTGAATATAGAATTTTGAATATAGAATGAAGAACACAGTATTTAGAATATGGAATACAGATTACTGAATATAGAATTTAGAATATAAAATGTAAAACACAGAATATAGAAAATAGAATAGAGAATGTAGAACCCAGAATTTAGTACATGGAATCAGAACCCAGAATTTAGAATATACAATACAGAACACTGAATATGGAATTTAGAATATAGAATGTAGAACACAGAATATAGAATATAGAATAAAGTGTATAGAACCCAGAATTTAGAACATGGAATGCAGAACACAGAATTCAGAATATAGAATACAGAATAGTGCATATAGAATTTAGAATATGGAATGTAGAACACGGAAAAAAGAATATAGAATACCTAATACAGAATATAGAGTGTAGAATATTGAATGAAATGCACAAAATTTAGAATATAGAATAGAGAATATAGAACCCAGAATTTATAACATGGAAACCAGATCACAGAATTAAGAATATAGAATACAGAATACCAAATATAGAATTTAGAATATAGAATGCAGAACACAGAATATAGAATATAGAATACAGAATACTGAATATAGAATTTACAACATGGAATGCAGAACACAGAATTTAGAATATAGAATAAAGAATATAGAAGCCAGAATATACAACATGGAATACAAAACACAGAATTTAGAATATAGAATACAGAATACGGAATATAGAATTTAGAATATAGAATTTAGAACACAGAATATAGAATATAGAATACGGAATTCAAAATTTAGTATGAAGGATCTAGAATGAAGAACACAGTATATAGAATATATAAAAGAGAATATAGAACACAGAATTTAGAAATTGAATGCAGAGAACAGAATTAATAATATAGAATACAAAATACTAAATATAGAATTTAGAATATAGAAAGAAGAACACAGAATACAGAATATAGAAAAGACAATTTACAACATGGAATGCAGAACACAGAATTTAGAATATAGAATACAGAATACTGAATATAGAATTTTGAAAATAGAAGGTAGAACACAGAATATATAATGCAGAATACTGAATGCAGAATATAGAATACAGAATATAGAATGTAGAACACAGAATATAAAATATGGAAAACAGAATATAGAACCCAGAATTTAAATATGGAATGCAGAACACATAATTTAGAATATAGAATACAGAACGCTGAATATAGGATTTAGACCATAGAATGTGGAACACAGGATATAGAATATAGAAAAGAGGATATAGAAACCTGAATTTAGAACATGGAATGCAGAACAGAGAATTTAGAATATAGAATACGGAATGCTGAATATAGAATTTAGAATATAGTATGTAGAACACAGAATATACAATATAGTATACGGAATGCAAAATATTGTATGTAAAATCTAGAATGAAAAACACACAATATAGAATATAGAATAGAGAATGTAGAAACCAGAATTTAGAACATGGAATGCAGAACACAGAATTTAGAATATAGAATACTGAATACAAAATATATAATTAAGAATATAGAAAGTAGAACACAGAATATAGAATAGAGAATTTAGAACATGGAATGCAGAACACAGAATTTAGATTAAAGAATATATAATACTGAATATAGAATTTAGAATATAGAATGTAGAACACAGTATTAAAATATGTAAAACAGAATATAGAACCCAGAATTTAGAACTTTGAATGCAGAACACAGAATTAAGACTATAGAATACACATTAATTAATATAGAATTTAGAATATAGAATGTAGAACACAGTTTATAGAATATAGAATATACAATAGAGAGTATAGTATCGAGAATTTTGAACATGTGATGCAGAACACAGAATTTAGAATATAGAATACATTATACTGAATATAGAATATAGAATGTAGAACACAGAATTTAGAATATAGAATACAGAATGCTGAATATAAAATTTACAATATAGAATGTAGAACACAGAATATAGAAAATAGAAAAGAGAATATAGAACACAGAATTTAGAACATAATATACGGAATATTTTATAAACAATTAAAAAATTCTATGTAGGACATAGAATATAGAATATAAAATACATAATACTGAATAAATAATTTAGAATATATAATGTAGAAAACAGAAAATAAAATAGCAAGGAAAATATTGAAGCCAGATTTTGGAACATGGAAAGCAGAACTCAGACTTTAGAATATAGAATACAGCATACTGAATATGCAATTTAGAATATAGAATGTAAACACAGAATTTAGAATATAGAATACAGAATACTGAATATAGAATTTATAATATAGAATGTAGCACACAGAATGTAGTATATACAATAGTGAATATAAAACCCAGAATTAAGAACATGGAATGCAGAACACAGAATTAAGAAAATAAAACACAGAATACTGAATATAGAATTTAGAACACAGGATATAGAATATAGAATACGGAATGCAGAATATGGAATAGAGAATATAGAAAAAAACTCAGATTAGAGAATACGGCATAAAGAATATACAATACACAATATAGAATGTAGAACACAGAATATAAAAAATGGAAAACAGTATACAGAAATCAGAATTTAGAACATGGATTGCAGAACACAGAATTTAAAATATAGAATACAGAATACTGAATATAGAATTTAGAGTATAGAAAGTAGAACACAGAATATAGAATATAGACTTCAGAATGCAGAATATAGAATACAGAATATAGAATGAAAAACACAGAATAGAGAATACAGCATAAAGAATATACAATACAGAATATAGAATGAAGAACACAGAATATAAAAAATGGAAAACATATTACAGAAACCAGAATTTAGAACATGGATTGCAGAACACAGAATTTAGAATATGATATACAAAATACTGAATATAGAATTTAGAACATAGAATTCAGACACAGAATTTAGAACATAGAATAAACAATACTGAATATAGAATTTAGAATATAGAATGTAGAACACAGAATATATAACATAGAATAGAGAATATAGAACCCAGAATTTAGAACATGGAATGCAGATCACAAAAATTATAATATAGAATACAAAATAGTGAATATAGAATTTAGAATATAGAAATAGAACACAGAATGTAGAATATAAAATACGGAATGCAGAATAAAGAAGGTAGAATATAGAATGAAGAACACAAAATATAGAATATAGAATAGAGAATATAGCAACCAGAATTTAGAAATGGAATGCAGAACAGAGAATTTAGAATATAGAATTCAGAAAACTGAATAAATATTTTAGAAAATAGAATGTAGAACATACAATATAGAATATAGAATACGGAATGCAGAATATACTTTGTAGAATGTAGAATGAAGAACACAAATATAGAATATATACTAGAGAGAATAGAACACAGAACTTAGAACCCGGAATGCAGAACATAGAATTAAGAATATAGAATACAGAATATTGAATATAGAACTTAGAATATAGAATGTAGAACACTTAATAAAGAATATAAAATACAGAATACTGAATATAGAATTTAGAATGTAGAATATAGAACACAGAATAAAGAATATAGATAAGAAAATATAGAACCCAGAATTTAGAACATGGGTGCAGAACACAGAATTTAGAATATAGAATACAGTATACTGAATGCAGTATGCAGAATATAGAATGTAGAACACAGAGTATAGAATATAGAATACGGAATACAGAATATAGAATATAGAACACAGAATATGGAATATGGAAAACAGAATACAGAACCCAGAATTTAGACCATAGAATGCAGAACACAGAATTAAGACTTTAGATTACAGAATGCTGAATATAGAATTTAGAACATAGAATTCAAAACACAGAATATGGAATACAGCATACAGAACGCAGGATTCAGAACATGGAATTCAGAACACACAATACATAATATAGAATAAAGGAATAGAATGTAGAATATAGAATGTAGAACACAGAATATAGAATATAGATAAGAAAATATAGAACCCAGAATTTAGAACATGGGTGCAGAACACAGAATTTAGAATATAGAATACAGTATACTGAATACAGTATGCAGAATATAGAATGTAGAACACAGAGTATAGAATATAGAATACGGAATACAGAATATAGAATATAGAACACAGAATATGGAATATGGAAAGCAGAATACAGAACCCAGAATTTAGACCATAGAATGCAGAACACAGAATTAAGACTTTAGATTACAGAATGCTGAATATAGAATTTAGAACATAGAATTCAAAACACAGAATATGGAATACAGCATACAGAACGCAGGATTCAGAACATGGAATTCAGAACACACAATACATAATATAGAATAAAGGAATACAATGTAGAATATAGAATGTAGAACACAGAATATAGAATATAGAATACAGAATGCAGTATGCAGAATTTAGAACAAGGAATTCAGAACACAGAATATATAATAAAGTATACCGAAATATTATGTGGTATATAGAATGTTGTACACAGAATTTATAATATAGAATACAGTATATAGAATGTACAATACAGAATGTAGAACACAGAATATTGAATACAGATTACGGAATACAGAACCCAGAATTTAGAACATGGAAATCAGAACGCATAATATAGAATATAGTATACAGAATACATAATATACAATGTAGAATACAGAATGTAGAACACAGAATATAGAATATAGAATACAGAATGCAGAAACTTGATTATACAAGTTGTAATTCAGAACACAGAATTTAGAATATAGAGTGCAGAATACAGAATATAGAATATAGAATTTACATTGTTGAACACAGTATATGGAATATTGTATACAGAATACAGAATATAGAATTTAGAATACTGGATGTAGTAAGAGAATATGGAATTCAGAATACAGACTACAGAACACAGAATTTAGAACATGGAATTCAGAACACAGAGTTTAGATTTTAGAATATTGAATACTGAATATAGAATGTATAACACAGAATATACAACACAGATTATAGAATATAGAATACACAATGCAGAACACATTATTTAGAACATGGAATTCAGAAAACAGAATTTAGTATATAGAATACAGTATACAGAATTTTGAATATAGAATGTATAACACAGAATATAGAATATAGAAAACAGAATACAGAACCCAGAGTTTAGAACGTAGAATTCAGAACACTGAATTTAGAATATAGAGCACAGAATACAGAATATAGAATGTATACTTTAGAATGTACAAAACAGACTATAGAATACAGAATACAGAAACCAGAATTTAGAACATTGAATGCAGAACACAGAATGTAGAATATAGAATACAGAAAAGAGAATGTAGAATAGAGAATGCAGAACACAGAATAAAGAATAGAGAATGAAGAATACAGAACCCAGAATTTAGAACATGGAATGCAGAACCCAGAATTTAGAATGTAGAACACAGAAATAGAATTTAGAATACGGAATGCAGAATATTGAATACAGAATATAGAATGTAGAACACAAAATACAGAATAGAGAAATTAGAACATGGAATGCAGAACACAGAATTAAGAATATAGATTACAGAACACTGAACATAGAATTTATAATATACAATGTAGAACACAGAATATAGAATATGGAAACAGAATACAGAAATCAGAATTCAGAACATGGAATGCTGAACACAGAAATTAGAATATAGAATACAGAATACTGAATATACTATTTAGAATATAGAATGTAGAACACCGAATTTAGAATATAGAATAAGGAATACTGAATATAGAATTTAGAATATAGAATGTAGAACACAGAATATAGAATGTAGAATACAGAATATAGAATCCAGAATAAAGAACATGCTATGCAGAACACAGAATTAAGAATATAGATTAAATAATACTGAATGTAGGATTTAGAATGTAGAATGTAGAACACAGAATATAGAATATAGATTATAGATCCCAGACCTAAGAACATGGAATGCAGAACACAGAATTTAGAACATTGAATGCAGAACACGGTATTTAGAACATACAATACAGAATACTGAATATAGAATTTTGAATATAGAATGAAGAACACAGTATTTAGAATATGGAATACAGATTACTGAATATAGAATTTAGAATATAAAATGTAAAACACAGAATATAGAAAATAGAATAGAGAATGTAGAACCCAGAATTTAGTACATGGAATCAGAACCCAGAATTTAGAATATACAATACAGAACACTGAATATGGAATTTAGAATATAGAATGTAGAACACAGAATATAGAATATAGAATAAAGTGTATAGAACCCAGAATTTAGAACATGGAATGCAGAACACAGAATTCAGAATATAGAATACAGAATAGTGCATATAGAATTTAGAATATGGAATGTAGAACACGGAAAAAAGAATATAGAATACCTAATACAGAATATAGAGTGTAGAATATTGAATGAAATGCACAAAATTTAGAATATAGAATAGAGAATATAGAACCCAGAATTTATAACATGGAAACCAGATCACAGAATTAAGAATATAGAATACAGAATACCAAATATAGAATTTAGAATATAGAATGCAGAACACAGAATATAGAATATAGAATACAGAATACTGAATATAGAATTTACAACATGGAATGCAGAACACAGAATTTAGAATATAGAATAAAGAATATAGAAGCCAGAATATACAACATGGAATACAAAACACAGAATTTAGAATATAGAATACAGAATACGGAATATAGAATTTAGAATATAGAATTTAGAACACAGAATATAGAATATAGAATACGGAATTCAAAATTTAGTATGAAGGATCTAGAATGAAGAACACAGTATATAGAATATATAAAAGAGAATATAGAACACAGAATTTAGAAATTGAATGCAGAGAACAGAATTAATAATATAGAATACAAAATACTAAATATAGAATTTAGAATATAGAAAGAAGAACACAGAATACAGAATATAGAAAAGACAATTTACAACATGGAATGCAGAACACAGAATTTAGAATATAGAATACAGAATACTGAATATAGAATTTTGAAAATAGAAGGTAGAACACAGAATATATAATGCAGAATACTGAATGCAGAATATAGAATACAGAATATAGAATGTAGAACACAGAATATAAAATATGGAAAACAGAATATAGAACCCAGAATTTAAATATGGAATGCAGAACACATAATTTAGAATATAGAATACAGAACGCTGAATATAGGATTTAGACCATAGAATGTGGAACACAGGATATAGAATATAGAAAAGAGGATATAGAAACCTGAATTTAGAACATGGAATGCAGAACAGAGAATTTAGAATATAGAATACGGAATGCTGAATAT
Organism: Vicugna pacos; assembly: GCF_048564905.1. Lineage (NCBI taxonomy): Eukaryota > Metazoa > Chordata > Mammalia > Artiodactyla > Camelidae > Vicugna > Vicugna pacos. The sequence continues at coordinate 374,784 of NW_027328737.1, forward strand.
AGAATTTAGAATATAGTATGTAGAACACAGAATATACAATATAGTATACGGAATGCAAAATATTGTATGTAAAATCTAGAATGAAAAACACACAATATAGAATATAGAATAGAGAATGTAGAAACCAGAATTTAGAACATGGAATGCAGAACACAGAATTTAGAATATAGAATACTGAATACAAAATATATAATTAAGAATATAGAAAGTAGAACACAGAATATAGAATAGAGAATTTAGAACATGGAATGCAGAACACAGAATTTAGATTAAAGAATATATAATACTGAATATAGAATTTAGAATATAGAATGTAGAACACAGTATTAAAATATGTAAAACAGAATATAGAACCCAGAATTTAGAACTTTGAATGCAGAACACAGAATTAAGACTATAGAATACACATTAATTAATATAGAATTTAGAATATAGAATGTAGAACACAGTTTATAGAATATAGAATATACAATAGAGAGTATAGTATCGAGAATTTTGAACATGTGATGCAGAACACAGAATTTAGAATATAGAATACATTATACTGAATATAGAATATAGAATGTAGAACACAGAATTTAGAATATAGAATACAGAATGCTGAATATAAAATTTACAATATAGAATGTAGAACACAGAATATAGAAAATAGAAAAGAGAATATAGAACACAGAATTTAGAACATAATATACGGAATATTTTATAAACAATTAAAAAATTCTATGTAGGACATAGAATATAGAATATAAAATACATAATACTGAATAAATAATTTAGAATATATAATGTAGAAAACAGAAAATAAAATAGCAAGGAAAATATTGAAGCCAGATTTTGGAACATGGAAAGCAGAACTCAGACTTTAGAATATAGAATACAGCATACTGAATATGCAATTTAGAATATAGAATGTAAACACAGAATTTAGAATATAGAATACAGAATACTGAATATAGAATTTATAATATAGAATGTAGCACACAGAATGTAGTATATACAATAGTGAATATAAAACCCAGAATTAAGAACATGGAATGCAGAACACAGAATTAAGAAAATAAAACACAGAATACTGAATATAGAATTTAGAACACAGGATATAGAATATAGAATACGGAATGCAGAATATGGAATAGAGAATATAGAAAAAAACTCAGATTACAGAATACGGCATAAAGAATATACAATACACAATATAGAATGTAGAACACAGAATATAAAAAATGGAAAACAGTATACAGAAATCAGAATTTAGAACATGGATTGCAGAACACAGAATTTAAAATATAGAATACAGAATACTGAATATAGAATTTAGAGTATAGAAAGTAGAACACAGAATATAGAATATAGACTTCAGAATGCAGAATATAGAATACAGAATATAGAATGAAAAACACAGAATAGAGAATACAGCATAAAGAATATACAATACAGAATATAGAATGAAGAACACAGAATATAAAAAATGGAAAACATATTACAGAAACCAGAATTTAGAACATGGATTGCAGAACACAGAATTTAGAATATGATATACAAAATACTGAATATAGAATTTAGAACATAGAATTCAGACACAGAATTTAGAACATAGACTAAACAATACTGAATATAGAATTTAGAATATAGAATGTAGAACACAGAATATATAACATAGAATAGAGAATATAGAACCCAGAATTTAGAACATGGAATGCAGATCACAAAAATTATAATATAGAATACAAAATAGTGAATATAGAATTTAGAATATAGAAATAGAACACAGAATGTAGAATATAAAATACGGAATGCAGAATAAAGAAGGTAGAATATAGAATGAAGAACACAAAATATAGAATATAGAATAGAGAATATAGCAACCAGAATTTAGAAATGGAATGCAGAACAGAGAATTTAGAATATAGAATTCAGAAAACTGAATAAATATTTTAGAAAATAGAATGTAGAACATACAATATAGAATATAGAATACGGAATGCAGAATATACTTTGTAGAATGTAGAATGAAGAACACAAATATAGAATATATACTAGAGAGAATAGAACACAGAACTTAGAACCCGGAATGCAGAACATAGAATTAAGAATATAGAATACAGAATATTGAATATAGAACTTAGAATATAGAATGTAGAACACTTAATAAAGAATATAAAATACAGAATACTGAATATAGAATTTAGAATGTAGAATATAGAACACAGAATATAGAATATAGATAAGAAAATATAGAACCCAGAATTTAGAACATGGGTGCAGAACACAGAATTTAGAATATAGAATACAGTATACTGAATGCAGTATGCAGAATATAGAATGTAGAACACAGAGTATAGAATATAGAATACGGAATACAGAATATAGAATATAGAACACAGAATATGGAATATGGAAAACAGAATACAGAACCCAGAATTTAGACCATAGAATGCAGAACACAGAATTAAGACTTTAGATTACAGAATGCTGAATATAGAATTTAGAACATAGAATTCAAAACACAGAATATGGAATACAGCATACAGAACGCAGGATTCAGAACATGGAATTCAGAACACACAATACATAATATAGAATAAAGGAATAGAATGTAGAATATAGAATGTAGAACACAGAATATAGAATATAGATAAGAAAATATAGAACCCAGAATTTAGAACATGGGTGCAGAACACAGAATTTAGAATATAGAATACAGTATACTGAATACAGTATGCAGAATATAGAATGTAGAACACAGAGTATAGAATATAGAATACGGAATACAGAATATAGAATATAGAACACAGAATATGGAATATGGAAAGCAGAATACAGAACCCAGAATTTAGACCATAGAATGCAGAACACAGAATTAAGACTTTAGATTACAGAATGCTGAATATAGAATTTAGAACATAGAATTCAAAACACAGAATATGGAATACAGCATACAGAACGCAGGATTCAGAACATGGAATTCAGAACACACAATACATAATATAGAATAAAGGAATACAATGTAGAATATAGAATGTAGAACACAGAATATAGAATATAGAATACAGAATGCAGTATGCAGAATTTAGAACAAGGAATTCAGAACACAGAATATATAATAAAGTATACCGAAATATTATGTGGTATATAGAATGTTGTACACAGAATTTATAATATAGAATACAGTATATAGAATGTACAATACAGAATGTAGAACACAGAATATTGAATACAGATTACGGAATACAGAACCCAGAATTTAGAACATGGAAATCAGAACGCATAATATAGAATATAGTATACAGAATACATAATATACAATGTAGAATACAGAATGTAGAACACAGAATATAGAATATAGAATACAGAATGCAGAAACTTGATTATACAAGTTGTAATTCAGAACACAGAATTTAGAATATAGAGTGCAGAATACAGAATATAGAATATAGAATTTACATTGTTGAACACAGTATATGGAATATTGTATACAGAATACAGAATATAGAATGTAGAATACTGGATGTAGTAAGAGAATATGGAATTCAGAATACAGAGTACAGAACACAGAATTTAGAACATGGAATTCAGAACACAGAGTTTAGATTTTAGAATATTGAATACTGAATATAGAATGTATAACACAGAATATACAACACAGATTATAGAATATAGAATACACAATGCAGAACACATTATTTAGAACATGGAATTCAGAAAACAGAATTTAGTATATAGAATACAGTATACAGAATTTTGAATATAGAATGTATAACACAGAATATAGAATATAGAAAACAGAATACAGAACCCAGAGTTTAGAACGTAGAATTCAGAACACTGAATTTAGAATATAGAGCACAGAATACAGAATATAGAATGTATACTTTAGAATGTACAAAACAGACTATAGAATACAGAATACAGAAACCAGAATTTAGAACATTGAATGCAGAACACAGAATGTAGAATATAGAATACAGAAAAGAGAATGTAGAATAGAGAATGCAGAACACAGAATAAAGAATAGAGAATGAAGAATACAGAACCCAGAATTTAGAACATGGAATGCAGAACCCAGAATTTAGAATGTAGAACACAGAAATAGAATTTAGAATACGGAATGCAGAATATTGAATACAGAATATAGAATGTAGAACACAAAATACAGAATAGAGAAATTAGAACATGGAATGCAGAACACAGAATTAAGAATATAGATTACAGAACACTGAACATAGAATTTATAATATACAATGTAGAACACAGAATATAGAATATGGAAACAGAATACAGAAATCAGAATTCAGAACATGGAATGCTGAACACAGAAATTAGAATATAGAATACAGAATACTGAATATACTATTTAGAATATAGAATGTAGAACACCGAATTTAGAATATAGAATAAGGAATACTGAATATAGAATTTAGAATATAGAATGTAGAACACAGAATATAGAATGTAGAATACAGAATATAGAATCCAGAATAAAGAACATGCTATGCAGAACACAGAATTAAGAATATAGATTAAATAATACTGAATGTAGGATTTAGAATGTAGAATGTAGAACACAGAATATAGAATATAGATTATAGATCCCAGACCTAAGAACATGGAATGCAGAACACAGAATTTAGAACATTGAATGCAGAACACGGTATTTAGAACATACAATACAGAATACTGAATATAGAATTTTGAATATAGAATGAAGAACACAGTATTTAGAATATGGAATACAGATTACTGAATATAGAATTTAGAATATAAAATGTAAAACACAGAATATAGAAAATAGAATAGAGAATGTAGAACCCAGAATTTAGTACATGGAATCAGAACCCAGAATTTAGAATATACAATACAGAACACTGAATATGGAATTTAGAATATAGAATGTAGAACACAGAATATAGAATATAGAATAAAGTGTATAGAACCCAGAATTTAGAACATGGAATGCAGAACACAGAATTCAGAATATAGAATACAGAATAGTGCATATAGAATTTAGAATATGGAATGTAGAACACGGAAAAAAGAATATAGAATACCTAATACAGAATATAGAGTGTAGAATATTGAATGAAATGCACAAAATTTAGAATATAGAATAGAGAATATAGAACCCAGAATTTATAACATGGAAACCAGATCACAGAATTAAGAATATAGAATACAGAATACCAAATATAGAATTTAGAATATAGAATGCAGAACACAGAATATAGAATATAGAATACAGAATACTGAATATAGAATTTACAACATGGAATGCAGAACACAGAATTTAGAATATAGAATAAAGAATATAGAAGCCAGAATATACAACATGGAATACAAAACACAGAATTTAGAATATAGAATACAGAATACGGAATATAGAATTTAGAATATAGAATTTAGAACACAGAATATAGAATATAGAATACGGAATTCAAAATTTAGTATGAAGGATCTAGAATGAAGAACACAGTATATAGAATATATAAAAGAGAATATAGAACACAGAATTTAGAAATTGAATGCAGAGAACAGAATTAATAATATAGAATACAAAATACTAAATATAGAATTTAGAATATAGAAAGAAGAACACAGAATACAGAATATAGAAAAGACAATTTACAACATGGAATGCAGAACACAGAATTTAGAATATAGAATACAGAATACTGAATATAGAATTTTGAAAATAGAAGGTAGAACACAGAATATATAATGCAGAATACTGAATGCAGAATATAGAATACAGAATATAGAATGTAGAACACAGAATATAAAATATGGAAACAGAATACAGAACCCCGAAATTTGAACATGGTATGCAGAACACAGAATTTAGAATATACAATACAGAATACTGAATATAGAATTTAGAATATTGAATGTAGAACACAGAATATAGAATATAGATTAGACAATATAGAACACAGAATTTAGAACATGGAATGCAGAACACAGAATTTAGAATATAGAATACAGAATACTGAATATAGAATTTGGATAATAGAATGAAGAACACAGAATATAGAGTATAGAATACGGAATGCAGAATATAGAATACAGAATATAGAATATAGAACACAGAATATAGAGTATGGAAAACAGTATACAGAACCCAGAATTTAGAACATAGAATGCAGAACACAGAATGTAGAATATTGAATACAGAATACAGAATATAGAATTTAGAAAGTAGATGTAGAACACAGAATATAGAACATAAATACAGAATGCAGAATATAGAATGCAGAATAAAGAACTAAGAACACAAAATATAGAATATATAAAAGAGAATTTAGAAACCAGAATTTAAAAATTGAATCAGAACACAGAATTTAGATTATAGAATACAGAATACTGAATATAGAATTTAGAATATAGAATGTAGAAAACATAATATAGAATATATATCACGGAATGCAGAATATAGAACGTACAATATAGAATGAAGAACAAAAAATATAGAATATATAATAGAGAATATAGAACCCAGAATTTAGAACATGGAATTCAAAGCACACAATTTAGAATATAGAATACAGGATAATGAATATAGAATTTTGAATATAGAATGTAGAACACAGTATATAGAATATAGAATACGGAATGCAGAATATAGAATGTAGAATATAGAATGAAGAACACAGAATATAGAATATAGAATAGAGAATAGAGAACCCAGAATTTAGAACACGGAATGAAGAATACAGAATTTTGAATATAGAATATAGAATTTAGAATATAGCATGTAGAACACAGAATTTTGAATATAGAATTGAGAATACTAAATATAGAATTTAGAATATTGAATGTCGAACACAGAATATAGAATATAGAAAAGAGATTATAGAACCCAGAATTAAGAACACGGAATAAAGAACACAGAATTTAGAATATAGATTATAGAATTTAGAATATAGAATGTAGAACACAAAATATACAATATTGAATACATAATGCCGAATATATTATACAGAATATAGAATTTAGAACACAGAATGTAAAATATGGAAACAGAATACAGAATCCCGAAATACGAACATGGTATGCAGAACACAGAATTTAGAATATAGAATAGAGAATACTGAATATAGAATATAGAATATTGAATGAAGACACAGAATATAGAATATAGAAAAGAGAATATAGAACACAGAATTTAGAACATGAAATGCAGAACACAGAATTTAGTATTTAGAATACAGATTACTGAATGTAGAATTTAGAATATACAATGCAGAACATAGAATATAGAATATATACTACGGAATAAGGAATATAGAATTTAGAATATAGAATGTAGAACACAGAATATATAATATAGAATATGGAATGCAGAATAAAGAATGTAGAAATAAGAATGGATTTCACAAAATATAGAATATAGACTGGAGAATATAGAAGCCAGAATATAGAACATAGAATACAGAACACAGAATTTAGAATATATAAAACAGAATACTGAATATAGAATTTAGAATATAGAATGTAGAACACAGAATATACAATATAGACAACTGAATGCAGAATATAGGATATAGAATATAGAATGAAGAACACAAATTATAGAATACAGAATAGAGAATATAGAACACAGAAATTTGAACACGGTATGCAGAACACAGAATTTAGAATAAAGAATATAGAATTTAGAATACAGAATATAGAAAACAGCATATAGAATATACAATACAGAATACTACATATAGAATTTGGAAAATAAAATTTAGAACACAGAATATACATTGTAGAATACGGAATGCAGAATACAGAATACAGAATATAGAATATAGACTATGAATCTAGAATATGGAGAAAAGAATATAGAACACAGAATTTAGAACATGGAATGCAGAACACAGAATTTAGAAAATAAAATACAGAATACTGAATATAGGATTTAGAACACAGGATATAGAATATAGAATACGGAATGCAGAATATAGAATACCAAATATAGAATATAGAAAACAAAATATAAAATATGGAATACAGAATACAAAACCCAGAATTTACAATATGAAATGCAGAACACAGAATTTGGAATATACAATATAGAATTTAGAATATAGAATGTAGAATATAGAATGAAGAACACGCAATATAGGATAGAGAATATAGAAAACACAATTTAGAACACGGAATGAAGAACACAGAATTTTGAATATAGAATATAGAATTTACAATATACAATGTAGAACACAGAATTTTGAATATAGAATAGAGAATACTGAATATAGAATTTAGAGTACAGAATGTAGAACACAGAATATAGATTAAAGAATACGGAATGCAGAATATAGAATACAGAATATACAATGTAGAAAACAGAATATAGAATATGGAAAAGAGAATACAGAACCCAGAATTTAGAACATGGAATGCAGAACACAGAATATAGAATATAGAATACAGACTACTGAGTATTGAATTTAGAACATGGAATGCAGAACACAGAATTTAGAATGTAGAACACAGAAATACAATTTAGAATACAGAATGCAGAATATTGAATACAGAATATAGAATGTACAACACAAAATATAAAATATGTAAAACAAAATACAGAACCCAGAATTAAAAACATGGATTGCAGAACACAGAATTTAGAAAATAGAACACAGAATACTTAATATAGAGTTTACAACATAGAATGCAGAACCCAGAATTTAGAATATAGAATACAGAATACTGAATGTAGAATTTAGAACATGGAATGCAGAACACAGAATTTAGAATATTGAATACAGAATAATGATTATAGAATTTAGAATATAGAATGTAGCACACAGAATATAGTATATAGAATAGAGAATTTAGAACCCAGAACTTAGAACATATAATGCAGAACGCAGAATTTAGAAAATAAAATACAGAATACTGAATATAGAATTTAGAACACAGGATATAGAAAATAGAATACGGAATGCAGAATATAGAATACCAAATATAGAATATAGAACACAAAATATAAAATATGGAATACAGAATACATAACTCAGAATTTAGAATATGAAATGCAGAACACAGAATTTGGAATATACAATATAGAATTTAGAATACAGAATGTTGAATATAGAATGAAGAACACACACTATAGAATATAGAATAGAGAATATAGAACCCAGAATTTAGAACACGGAATGAAGAACACAGAATTTTGAATATAGAATATAGAATTTAGAATATACAATGTAGAACACAGAATTTTGAATATAGAAAAGAGAATACTGAATATAGAATTTAGAGTACAGAATGTAGAACACAGAATATAGATTAAAGAATACGGAATGCAGAATATAGAATACAGAATATACAATGTAGAAAACAGAATATAGAATATGGAAAAGAGAATACAGAACCCAGAATTTAGAACATGGAATGTAGAACACAGAATATAGAATATAGAATACAGAATACTGAATATAGTATTTAGAACATAGAATGCAGAACACAGAATTTAGAATATAGAATACAGACTACTGAGTATTGAATTTAGAACATGGAATGCAGAACACAGAATTTAGAATGTAGAACACAGAAATACAATTTAGAATACAGAATGCAGAATATTGAATACAGAATATAGAATGTACAACACAAAATATAAAATATATAAAACAAAATACAGAACCCAGAATTAAAAACATGGATTGCAGAACACAGAATTTAGAAAATAGAACACAGAATACTTAATATAGAGTTTACAACATAGAATGCAGAACCCAGAATTTAGAATATAGAATACAGAATACTGAATGTAGAATTTAGAACATGGAATGCAGAACACAGAATTTAGAATATTGAATACAGAATAATGATTATAGAATTTAGAATATAGAATGTAGCACACAGAATATAGTATATAGAATAGAGAATAAAGAACCCAGAATTTAGAACATATAATGCAGAACGCAGAATTTAGAAAATAAAATACAGAATACTGAATATAGAATTTAGAACACAGGATATAGAATATAGAATACGGAATGCAGAATATAGAATACCACATATAGAATATAGAACACAAAATATAAAATATGGAATACAGAATACATAACTCAGAATTTAGAATATGAAATGCAGAACACAGAATTTGGAATATAGAATAAAGAATTTAGAATATAGAATGTAGAATATAGAATGAAGAACACACACTATAGAATATAGAATAGAGAATATAGAACCCAGAATTTAGAACACGGAATGAAGAACACAGAATTTTGAATATAGAATATAGAATTTAGAATATACAATGTAGAACACAGAATTTTGAATATAGAATAGAGAAAACTGAATATAGAATTTAGAGTACAGAATGTAGAACACAGAATATAGAATATAGTATACGGAATGCAGAATATGGAATACAGAATATAGAATGAAATACTCAGAATAGAGAATACGGCATAAAGAATATACAATACACAATATAGAATGTAGAACACAGAATATAAAAAATGGAAAACAGAATACAGAATCCAGAATTTAGAACATGGATTGCAGAACACAGAATTTGGAATATAGAATACAGAATACTGAATATAGAATTTAGAGTATAGAAAGTAGAACACAGAATATAGAATATAGAATACGGAATGCAGAATATAGAATACAGAATATAGAATGAAAAACACAGAATAGAGAATACAGCATAAAGAATATACAATACAGAATATAGAATGAAGAACACAGAATATAAAAAATGGAAAAAAGATTACAGAAACCAGAATTTAGAACATGGATTGCAGAACACAGAATTTAGAATATGATATACAGAATACTGAATATCGAATTTAGAACATAGAATTCAGACACAGAATTTAGAACATAGAATAAACAATACTGAATATAGAATTTAGAATATAGAATGTAGAACACAGAATATATAACATAGAATAGAGAATATAGAACCCAGAATTTAGAACATGGAACGCAGATCAAAAAATTATAATATAGAATACAAAATAGTGAATATAGAATTTAGAATATAGAAATAGAACACAGAATATAGAATATAAAATACGGAATGCAGAATAAAGAAGGTAGAATATAGAATGAAGAACACAAAATATAGAATATAGAATAGAGAATATAGCAACCAGAATTTAGAAATGGAATGCAGAACAGAGAATTTAGAATATAGAATTCAGAAAACTGAATAAATATTTTAGAATATAGAATGTAGAACATACAATATAGAATATAGAATACGGAATGCAGAATATACTTTGTAGAATGTAGAATGAAGAACACAAATATAGAATATATACTAGAGAGAATAGAACACAGAACTTAGAACCCGGAATGCAGAACATAGAATTAAGAATATAGAATACAGAATATTGAATATAGAACTTAGAATATATAGTGTAGAACACTAAATAAAGAATATAAAATACAGAATACTGAATATAGAATTTAGAATGTAGAATATAGAACACAGAATATAGAATATAGATAAGAAAATATAGAACCCATAATTTAGAACATGGGTGCAGAACACAGAATTTAGAATATAGAATACAGTATACTGAATACAGTATGCAGAATATAGAATGTAGAACACAGAGTATAGAATATAGAATACGGAATACAGAATATAGAATATAGAACACAGAATATGGAATATGGAAAACAGAATACAGAACCCAGAATTTAGACCATAGAATGCAGAACACAGAATTAAGACTTTAGATTACAGAATGCTGAATATAGAATTTAGAACATAGAATTCAAAACACAGAATATGGAATACAGCATACAGAACGCAGGATTCAGAACATGGAATTCAGAACACACAATACATAATATAGAATAAAGGAATAGAATGTTGAATATAGAATGTAGAACACAGAATATAGAATATAGAATACAGAATGCAGTATGCAGAATTTAGAACAAGGAATTCAGAACACAGAATATATAATAAAGTATACCGAAATATTATGTGGTATATAGAATGTTGTACACAGAATTTATAATATAGAATACAGTATATAGAATGTACAATACAGAATGTAGAACACAGAATATTGAATACAGATTACGGAATACAGAACCCAGAATTTAGAACATGGAAATCAGAACGCATAATATAGAATATAGTATACAGAATACATAATATACAATGTAGAATACAGAATGTAGAACACAGAATATAGAATATAGAATACAGAATGCAGAAACTTGATTATACAAGTTGTAATTCAGAACACAGAATTTAGAATATAGAGTGCATAATACAGAATATAGAATATAGAATTTATATTGTTGAACACAGTATATGGAATATTGTATACAGAATACAGAATATAGAATGTAGAATACTGGATGTAGTAAGAGAATATGGAATTCAGAATACAGAGTACAGAACACAGAATTTAGAACATGGAATTCAGAACACAGAGTTTAGATTTTAGAATATTGAATACTGAATATAGAATGTATAACACAGAATATACAACACAGATTATAGAATATAGAATACACAATGAAGAACACATTATTTAGAACATGGAATTCAGAAAACAGAATTTAGTATATAGAATACAGTATACAGAATGTTGAATATAGAATGTATAACACAGAATATAGAATATAGAAACAGAATACAGAACCCAGAGTATAGAACGTAGAATTCAGAACACTGAATTTAGAATATAGAGCACAGAATACAGAATATAGAATGTATACTTTAGAATGTACAAAACAGACTATAGAATACAGAATACAGAAACCAGAATTTAGAACATTGAATGCAGAACACAGAATGTAGAATATAGAATACAGAAAAGAGAATGTAGAATAGAGAATGCAGAACACAGAATAAAGAATAGAGAATGAAGAATACAGAACCCAGAATTTAGAACATGGAATGCAGAACCCAGAATTTAGAATGTAGAACACAGAAATAGAATTTAGAATACGGAATGCAGAATATTGAATACAGAATATAGAATGTAGAACACAAAATACAGAATAGAGAAATTAGAACATGGAATGCAGAACACAGAATTAAGAATATAGATTACAGAACACTGAACATAGAATTTATAATATACAATGTAGAACACAGAATATAGAATATGGAAACAGAATACAGAAATCAGAATTCAGAACATGGAATGCTGAACACAGAAATTAGAATATAGAATACAGAATACTGAATATACTATTTAGAATATAGAATGTAGAACACCGAATTTAGAATATAGAATAAGGAATACTGAATATAGAATTTAGAATATAGAATGTAGAACACAGAATATAGAATGTAGAATACAGAATATAGAATCCAGAATAAAGAACATGCTATGCAGAACACAGAATTAAGAATATAGATTAAATAATACTGAATATAGGATTTAGAATGTAGAATGTAGAACACAGAATATAGAATATAGATTATAGATCCCAGACCTAAGAACATGGAATGCAGAACACAGAATTTAGAACATTGAATGCAGAACACGGTATTTAGAACATACAATACAGAATACTGAATATAGAATTTTGAATATAGAATGAAGAACACAGTATTTAGAATATGGAATACAGATTACTGAATATAGAATTTAGAATATAAAATGTAAAACACAGAATATAGAAAATAGAATAGAGAATGTAGAACCCAGAATTTAGTACATGGAATCAGAACCCAGAATTTAGAATATACAATACAGAACACTGAATATGGAATTTAGAATATAGAATGTAGAACACAGAATATAGAATATAGAATAAAGTGTATAGAACCCAGAATTTAGAACATGGAATGCAGAACACAGAATTCAGAATATAGAATACAGAATAGTGCATATAGAATTTAGAATATGGAATGTAGAACACGGAAAAAAGAATATAGAATACCTAATACAGAATATAGAGTGTAGAATATTGAATGAAATGCACAAAATTTAGAATATAGAATAGAGAATATAGAACCCAGAATTTATAACATGGAAACCAGATCACAGAATTAAGAATATAGAATACAGAATACCAAATATAGAATTTAGAATATAGAATGCAGAACACAGAATATAGAATATAGAATACAGAATACTGAATATAGAATTTACAACATGGAATGCAGAACACAGAATTTAGAATATAGAATAAAGAATATAGAAGCCAGAATATACAACATGGAATACAAAACACAGAATTTAGAATATAGAATACAGAATACGGAATATAGAATTTAGAATATAGAATTTAGAACACAGAATATAGAATATAGAATACGGAATTCAAAATTTAGTATGAAGGATCTAGAATGAAGAACACAGTATATAGAATATATAAAAGAGAATATAGAACACAGAATTTAGAAATTGAATGCAGAGAACAGAATTAATAATATAGAATACAAAATACTAAATATAGAATTTAGAATATAGAAAGAAGAACACAGAATACAGAATATAGAAAAGACAATTTACAACATGGAATGCAGAACACAGAATTTAGAATATAGAATACAGAATACTGAATATAGAATTTTGAAAATAGAAGGTAGAACACAGAATATATAATGCAGAATACTGAATGCAGAATATAGAATACAGAATATAGAATGTAGAACACAGAATATAAAATATGGAAAACAGAATATAGAACCCAGAATTTAAATATGGAATGCAGAACACATAATTTAGAATATAGAATACAGAACGCTGAATATAGGATTTAGACCATAGAATGTGGAACACAGGATATAGAATATAGAAAAGAGGATATAGAAACCTGAATTTAGAACATGGAATGCAGAACAGAGAATTTAGAATATAGAATACGGAATGCTGAATATAGAATTTAGAATATAGTATGTAGAACACAGAATATACAATATAGTATACGGAATGCAAAATATTGTATGTAAAATCTAGAATGAAAAACACACAATATAGAATATAGAATAGAGAATGTAGAAACCAGAATTTAGAACATGGAATGCAGAACACAGAATTTAGAATATAGAATACTGAATACAAAATATATAATTAAGAATATAGAAAGTAGAACACAGAATATAGAATAGAGAATTTAGAACATGGAATGCAGAACACAGAATTTAGATTAAAGAATATATAATACTGAATATAGAATTTAGAATATAGAATGTAGAACACAGTATTAAAATATGTAAAACAGAATATAGAACCCAGAATTTAGAACTTTGAATGCAGAACACAGAATTAAGACTATAGAATACACATTAATTAATATAGAATTTAGAATATAGAATGTAGAACACAGTTTATAGAATATAGAATATACAATAGAGAGTATAGTATCGAGAATTTTGAACATGTGATGCAGAACACAGAATTTAGAATATAGAATACATTATACTGAATATAGAATATAGAATGTAGAACACAGAATTTAGAATATAGAATACAGAATGCTGAATATAAAATTTACAATATAGAATGTAGAACACAGAATATAGAAAATAGAAAAGAGAATATAGAACACAGAATTTAGAACATAATATACGGAATATTTTATAAACAATTAAAAAATTCTATGTAGGACATAGAATATAGAATATAAAATACATAATACTGAATAAATAATTTAGAATATATAATGTAGAAAACAGAAAATAAAATAGCAAGGAAAATATTGAAGCCAGATTTTGGAACATGGAAAGCAGAACTCAGACTTTAGAATATAGAATACAGCATACTGAATATGCAATTTAGAATATAGAATGTAAACACAGAATTTAGAATATAGAATACAGAATACTGAATATAGAATTTATAATATAGAATGTAGCACACAGAATGTAGTATATACAATAGTGAATATAAAACCCAGAATTAAGAACATGGAATGCAGAACACAGAATTAAGAAAATAAAACACAGAATACTGAATATAGAATTTAGAACACAGGATATAGAATATAGAATACGGAATGCAGAATATGGAATAGAGAATATAGAAAAAAACTCAGATTACAGAATACGGCATAAAGAATATACAATACACAATATAGAATGTAGAACACAGAATATAAAAAATGGAAAACAGTATACAGAAATCAGAATTTAGAACATGGATTGCAGAACACAGAATTTAAAATATAGAATACAGAATACTGAATATAGAATTTAGAGTATAGAAAGTAGAACACAGAATATAGAATATAGACTTCAGAATGCAGAATATAGAATACAGAATATAGAATGAAAAACACAGAATAGAGAATACAGCATAAAGAATATACAATACAGAATATAGAATGAAGAACACAGAATATAAAAAATGGAAAACATATTACAGAAACCAGAATTTAGAACATGGATTGCAGAACACAGAATTTAGAATATGATATACAAAATACTGAATATAGAATTTAGAACATAGAATTCAGACACAGAATTTAGAACATAGAATAAACAATACTGAATATAGAATTTAGAATATAGAATGTAGAACACAGAATATATAACATAGAATAGAGAATATAGAACCCAGAATTTAGAACATGGAATGCAGATCACAAAAATTATAATATAGAATACAAAATAGTGAATATAGAATTTAGAATATAGAAATAGAACACAGAATGTAGAATATAAAATACGGAATGCAGAATAAAGAAGGTAGAATATAGAATGAAGAACACAAAATATAGAATATAGAATAGAGAATATAGCAACCAGAATTTAGAAATGGAATGCAGAACAGAGAATTTAGAATATAGAATTCAGAAAACTGAATAAATATTTTAGAAAATAGAATGTAGAACATACAATATAGAATATAGAATACGGAATGCAGAATATACTTTGTAGAATGTAGAATGAAGAACACAAATATAGAATATATACTAGAGAGAATAGAACACAGAACTTAGAACCCGGAATGCAGAACATAGAATTAAGAATATAGAATACAGAATATTGAATATAGAACTTAGAATATAGAATGTAGAACACTTAATAAAGAATATAAAATACAGAATACTGAATATAGAATTTAGAATGTAGAATATAGAACACAGAATATAGAATATAGATAAGAAAATATAGAACCCAGAATTTAGAACATGGGTGCAGAACACAGAATTTAGAATATAGAATACAGTATACTGAATGCAGTATGCAGAATATAGAATGTAGAACACAGAGTATAGAATATAGAATACGGAATACAGAATATAGAATATAGAACACAGAATATGGAATATGGAAAACAGAATACAGAACCCAGAATTTAGACCATAGAATGCAGAACACAGAATTAAGACTTTAGATTACAGAATGCTGAATATAGAATTTAGAACATAGAATTCAAAACACAGAATATGGAATACAGCATACAGAACGCAGGATTCAGAACATGGAATTCAGAACACACAATACATAATATAGAATAAAGGAATAGAATGTAGAATATAGAATGTAGAACACAGAATATAGAATATAGATAAGAAAATATAGAACCCAGAATTTAGAACATGGGTGCAGAACACAGAATTTAGAATATAGAATACAGTATACTGAATACAGTATGCAGAATATAGAATGTAGAACACAGAGTATAGAATATAGAATACGGAATACAGAATATAGAATATAGAACACAGAATATGGAATATGGAAAGCAGAATACAGAACCCAGAATTTAGACCATAGAATGCAGAACACAGAATTAAGACTTTAGATTACAGAATGCTGAATATAGAATTTAGAACATAGAATTCAAAACACAGAATATGGAATACAGCATACAGAACGCAGGATTCAGAACATGGAATTCAGAACACACAATACATAATATAGAATAAAGGAATACAATGTAGAATATAGAATGTAGAACACAGAATATAGAATATAGAATACAGAATGCAGTATGCAGAATTTAGAACAAGGAATTCAGAACACAGAATATATAATAAAGTATACCGAAATATTATGTGGTATATAGAATGTTGTACACAGAATTTATAATATAGAATACAGTATATAGAATGTACAATACAGAATGTAGAACACAGAATATTGAATACAGATTACGGAATACAGAACCCAGAATTTAGAACATGGAAATCAGAACGCATAATATAGAATATAGTATACAGAATACATAATATACAATGTAGAATACAGAATGTAGAACACAGAATATAGAATATAGAATACAGAATGCAGAAACTTGATTATACAAGTTGTAATTCAGAACACAGAATTTAGAATATAGAGTGCAGAATACAGAATATAGAATATAGAATTTACATTGTTGAACACAGTATATGGAATATTGTATACAGAATACAGAATATAGAATGTAGAATACTGGATGTAGTAAGAGAATATGGAATTCAGAATACAGAGTACAGAACACAGAATTTAGAACATGGAATTCAGAACACAGAGTTTAGATTTTAGAATATTGAATACTGAATATAGAATGTATAACACAGAATATACAACACAGATTATAGAATATAGAATACACAATGCAGAACACATTATTTAGAACATGGAATTCAGAAAACAGAATTTAGTATATAGAATACAGTATACAGAATTTTGAATATAGAATGTATAACACAGAATATAGAATATAGAAAACAGAATACAGAACCCAGAGTTTAGAACGTAGAATTCAGAACACTGAATTTAGAATATAGAGCACAGAATACAGAATATAGAATGTATACTTTAGAATGTACAAAACAGACTATAGAATACAGAATACAGAAACCAGAATTTAGAACATTGAATGCAGAACACAGAATGTAGAATATAGAATACAGAAAAGAGAATGTAGAATAGAGAATGCAGAACACAGAATAAAGAATAGAGAATGAAGAATACAGAACCCAGAATTTAGAACATGGAATGCAGAACCCAGAATTTAGAATGTAGAACACAGAAATAGAATTTAGAATACGGAATGCAGAATATTGAATACAGAATATAGAATGTAGAACACAAAATACAGAATAGAGAAATTAGAACATGGAATGCAGAACACAGAATTAAGAATATAGATTACAGAACACTGAACATAGAATTTATAATATACAATGTAGAACACAGAATATAGAATATGGAAACAGAATACAGAAATCAGAATTCAGAACATGGAATGCTGAACACAGAAATTAGAATATAGAATACAGAATACTGAATATACTATTTAGAATATAGAATGTAGAACACCGAATTTAGAATATAGAATAAGGAATACTGAATATAGAATTTAGAATATAGAATGTAGAACACAGAATATAGAATGTAGAATACAGAATATAGAATCCAGAATAAAGAACATGCTATGCAGAACACAGAATTAAGAATATAGATTAAATAATACTGAATATAGGATTTAGAATGTAGAATGTAGAACACAGAATATAGAATATAGATTATAGATCCCAGACCTAAGAACATGGAATGCAGAACACAGAATTTAGAACATTGAATGCAGAACACGGTATTTAGAACATACAATACAGAATACTGAATATAGAATTTTGAATATAGAATGAAGAACACAGTATTTAGAATATGGAATACAGATTACTGAATATAGAATTTAGAATATAAAATGTAAAACACAGAATATAGAAAATAGAATAGAGAATGTAGAACCCAGAATTTAGTACATGGAATCAGAACCCAGAATTTAGAATATACAATACAGAACACTGAATATGGAATTTAGAATATAGAATGTAGAACACAGAATATAGAATATAGAATAAAGTGTATAGAACCCAGAATTTAGAACATGGAATGCAGAACACAGAATTCAGAATATAGAATACAGAATAGTGCATATAGAATTTAGAATATGGAATGTAGAACACGGAAAAAAGAATATAGAATACCTAATACAGAATATAGAGTGTAGAATATTGAATGAAATGCACAAAATTTAGAATATAGAATAGAGAATATAGAACCCAGAATTTATAACATGGAAACCAGATCACAGAATTAAGAATATAGAATACAGAATAACAAATATAGAATTTAGAATATAGAATGCAGAACACAGAATATAGAATATAGAATACAGAATACTGAATATAGAATTTACAACATGGAATGCAGAACACAGAATTTAGAATATAGAATAAAGAATATAGAAGCCAGAATATACAACATGGAATACAAAACACAGAATTTAGAATATAGAATACAGAATACGGAATATAGAATTTAGAATATAGAATTTAGAACACAGAATATAGAATATAGAATACGGAATTCAAAATTTAGTATGAAGGATCTAGAATGAAGAACACAGTATATAGAATATATAAAAGAGAATATAGAACCCAGAATTTAGAAATTGAATGCAGAGAACAGAATTAATAATATAGAATACAAAATACTAAATATAGAATTTAGAATATAGAAAGAAGAACACAGAATACAGAATATAGAAAAGACAATTTACAACATGGAATGCAGAACACAGAATTTAGAATATAGAATACAGAATACTGAATATAGAATTTTGAAAATAGAAGGTAGAACACAGAATATATAATGCAGAATACTGAATGCAGAATATAGAATACAGAATATAGAATGTAGAACACAGAATATAAAATATGGAAACAGAATACAGAACCCCGAAATTTGAACATGGTATGCAGAACACAGAATTTAGAATATACAATACAGAATACTGAATATAGAATTTAGAATATTGAATGTAGAACACAGAATATAGAATATAGAATAGACAATATAGAACACAGAATTTAGAACATGGAATACAGAACACAGAATTTAGAATATAGAATACAGAATACTGAATATAGAATTTGGATAATAGAATGAAGAACACAGAATATAGAGTATAGAATACGGAATGCAGAATATAGAATACAGAATATAGAATATAGAACACTGAATATAGAATATGGAAAACAGTATACAGAACCCAGAATTTAGAACATAGAATGCAGAACACAGAATGTAGAATATTGAATACAGAATACAGAATATAGAATTTAGAAAGTAGATGTAGAACACAGAATATAGAACATAAATACAGAATGCAGAATATAGAATGCAGAATAAAGAACTAAGAACACAAAATATAGAATATATAAAAGAGAATTTAGAAACCAGAATTTAAAAATTGAATCAGAACACAGAATTTAGATTATAGAATACAGAATACTGAATATAGAATTTAGAATATAGAATGTAGAAAACATAATATAGAATATATAACACGGAATGCAGAATACAGAACGTACAATATAGAATGAAGAACAAAAAATATAGAATATATAATAGAGAATATAGAACCCAGAATATAGAACATGGAATTCAAAGCACACAATTTAGAATATAGAATACAGGATAATGAATATAGAATTTTGAATATAGAATGTAGAACACAGTATATAGAATATAGAATACGGAATGCAGAATATAGAATGTAGAATATAGAATGAAGAACACAGAATATAGAATATAGAATAGAGAATAGAGAACCCAGAATTTAGAACACGGAATGAAGAATACAGAATTTTGAATATAGAATATAGAATTTAGAATATAGCATGTAGAACACAGAATTTTGAATATAGAATTGAGAATACTAAATATAGAATTTAGAATATTGAAAGTCGAACACAGAATATAGAATATAGAAAAGAGATTATAGAAACCAGAATTAAGAACACGGAATAAAGAACACAGAATTTAGAATATAGATTATAGAATTTAGAATATAGAATGTAGAACACAAAATATACAATATTGAATACATAATGCCGAATATATTATACAGAATATAGAATTTAGAACACAGAATGTAAAATATGGAAACAGAATACAGAATCCCGAAATACGAACATGGTATGCAGAACACAGACTTTAGAATATAGAATAGAGAATACTGAATATAGAATTAAGAATATTGAATGAAGGACACAGAATATAGAATATAGAAAAGAGAATATAGAACACAGAATTTAGAACATGAAATGCAGAACACAGAATTTAGTATTTAGAATACAGATTACTGAATGTAGAATTTAGAATATACAATGCAGAACATAGAATATAGAATATATACTACGGAATAAGGAATATAGAATTTAGAATATAGAATGTAGAACACAGAATATATAATATAGAATATGGAATGCAGAATAAAGAATGTAGAAATAAGAATGGATTTCACAAAATATAGAATATAGACTGGAGAATATAGAAGCCAGAATATAGAACATAGAATACAGAACACAGAATTTAGAATATATAAAACAGAATACTGAATATAGAATTTAGAATATAGAATGTAGAACACAGAATATACAATATAGACAACTGAATGCAAAATATAGGATATAGAATATAGAATGAAGAACACAAATTATAGAATACAGAATAGAGAATATAGAACACAGAATTTTGAACACGGTATGCAGAACACAGAATTTAGAATAAAGAATATAGAATTTAGAATACAGAATATAGAAAACAGCATATAGAATATACAATACAGAATACTACATATAGAATTTGGAAAATAAAATTTAGAACACAGAATATACATTGTAGAATACGGAATGCAGAATACAGAATACAGAATATAGAATATAGAACTATGAATCTAGAATATGGAGAAAAGAATATAGAACACAGAATTTAGAACATGGAATGCAGAACACAGAATTTAGAAAATAAAATACAGAATACTGAATATAGGATTTAGAACACAGGATATAGAATATAGAATACGGAATGCAGAATATAGAATACCAAATATAGAATATAGAAAACAAAATATAAAATATGGAATACAGAATACAAAACCCAGAATTTAGAATATGAAATGCAGAACACAGAATTTGGAATATACAATATAGAATTTAGAATATAGAATGTAGAATATAGAATGAAGAACACACAATATAGGATAGAGAATATAGAAAACAGAATTTAGAACACGGAATGAAGAACACAGAATTTTGAATATAGAATATAGAATTTACAATATACAATGTAGAACACAGAATATTGAATATAGAATAGAGAATACTGAATATAGAATTTAGAGTACAGAATGTAGAACACAGAATATAGATTAAAGAATACGGAATGCAGAATATAGAATACAGAATATACAATGTAGAAAACAGAATATAGAATATGGAAAAGAGAATACAGAACCCAGAATTTAGAACATGGAATGCAGAACACAGAATATAGAATATAGAATACAGACTACTGAGTATTGAATTTAGAACATGGAATGCAGAACACAGAATTTAGAATGTAGAACACAGAAATACAATTTAGAATACAGAATGCAGAATATTGAATACAGAATATAGAATGTACAACACAAAATATAAAATATGTAAAACAAAATACAGAACCCAGAATTAAAAACATGGATTGCAGAACACAGAATTTAGAAAATAGAACACAGAATACTTAATATAGAGTTTACAACATAGAATGCAGAACCCAGAATTTAGAATATAGAATACAGAATACTGAATGTAGAATTTAGAACATGGAATGCAGAACACAGAATTTAGAATATTGAATACAGAATAATGATTATAGAATTTAGAATATAGAATGTAGCACACAGAATATAGTATATAGAATAGAGAATATAGAACCCAGAATTTAGAACATATAATGCAGAACGCAGAATTTAGAAAATAAAATACAGAATACTGAATATAGAATTTAGAACACAGGATATAGAATATAGAATACGGAATGCAGAATATAGAATACCAAATATAGAATATAGAACACAAAATATAAAATATGGAATACAGAATACATAACTCAGAATTTACAATATGAAATGCAGAACACAGAATTTGGAATATACAATATAGAATTTAGAATATAGAATGTAGAATATAGAATGAAGAACACACACTATAGAATATAGAATAGAGAATATAGAACCCAGAATTTAGAACACGGAATGAAGAACACAGAATTTTGAATATAGAATATAGAATTTAGAATATACAATGTAGAACACAGAATTTTGAATATAGAATAGAGAATACTGAATATAGAATTTAGAGTACAGAATGTAGAACACAGAATATAGATTAAAGAATACGGAATGCAGAATATAGAATACAGAATATACAATGTAGAAAACAGAATATAGAATATGGAAAAGAGAATACAGAACCCAGAATTTAGAACATGGAATGTAGAACACAGAATATAGAATATAGAATACAGAATACTGAATATAGAATTTAGAACATAGAATGCAGAACACAGAATTTAGAATATAGAATACAGACTACTGAGAATTGAATTTAGAACATGGAATGCAGAACACAGAATTTAGAATGTAGAACACAGAAATACAATTTAGAATACAGAATGCAGAATATTGAATACAGAATATAGAATGTACAACACAAAATATAAAATATGTAAAACAAAATACAGAACCCAGAATTAAAAACGTGGATTGCAGAACACAGAATTTAGAAAATAGAACACAGAATACTTAATATAGAGTTTACAACATAGAATGCAGAACCCAGAATTTAGAATATAGAATACAGAATACTGAATGTAGAATTTAGAACATGGAATGCAGAACACAGAATTTAGAATATTGAATACAGAATAATGATTATAGAATTTAGAATATAGAATGTAGCACACAGAATATAGTATATAGAATAGAGAATAAAGAACCCAGAATTTAGAACATATAATGCAGAACGCAGAATTTAGAAAATAAAATACAGAATACTGAATATAGAATTTAGAACACAGGATATAGAATATAGAATACGGAATGCAGAATATAGAATACCAAATATAGAATATAGAACACAAAATATAAAATATGGAATACAGAATACATAACTCAGAATTTAGAATATGAAATGCAGAACACAGAATTTGGAATATATAATATAGAATTTAGAATATAGAATCTAGACTATAGAATGAAGAACACACACTATAGAATATAGAATAGAGAATATAGAACCCAGAATTTAGAACACGGAATGAAGAACACAGAATTTTGAATATAGAATATAGAATTTAGAATATACAATGTAGAACACAGAATTTTGAATATAGAATAGAGAAAACTGAATATAGAATTTAGAGTACAGAATGTAGAACACAGAATATAGAATATAGAATACGGAATGCAGAATATGGAATACAGAATATAGAATGAAAAACTCAGAGTAGAGAATACGGCATAAAGAATATACAATACACAATATAGAATGTAGAACACAGAATATAAAAAATGGAAAACAGAATACAGAATCCAGAATTTAGAACATGGATTGCAGAACACAGAATTTGAAATATAGAATACAGAATACTGAATATAGAATTTAGAGTATAGAAAGTAGAACACAGAATATAGAATATAGAATACGGAATGCAGAATATAGAATACAGAATATAGAATGAAAAACACAGAATAGAGAATACAGCATAAAGAATATACAATACAGAATATAGAATGAAGAACACAGAATATAAAAAATGGAAAACAGATTACAGAAACCAGAATTTAGAACATGGATTGCAGAACACAGAATTTAGAATATGATATACAGAATACTGAATATAGAATTTAGAACATAGAATTCAGACACAGAATTTAGAACATAGAATAAACAATACTGAATATAGAATTTAGAATATAGAATGTAGAACACAGAATATATAACATAGAATAGAGAATATAGAACCCAGAATTTAGAACATGGAATGCAGATCAAAAAATTATAATATAGAATACAAAATAGTGAATATAGAATTTAGAATATAGAAATAGAACACAGAATATAGAATATAAAATACGGAATGCAGAATAAAGAAGGTAGAATATAGAATGAAGAACACAAAATATAGAATATAGAATAGAGAATATAGCAACCAGAATTTAGAAATGGCATGCAGAACAGAGAATTTAGAATATAGAATTCAGAAAACTGAATAAATATTTTAGAATATAGAATGTAGAACATACAATATAGAATATAGAATACGGAATGCAGAATATACTTTGTAGAATGTAGAATGAAGAACACAAATATAGAATATATACTAGAGAGAATAGAACACAGAACTT
This sequence comes from Vicugna pacos, assembly GCF_048564905.1. Taxonomy (NCBI): domain Eukaryota; kingdom Metazoa; phylum Chordata; class Mammalia; order Artiodactyla; family Camelidae; genus Vicugna; species Vicugna pacos. The sequence goes on from NW_027328737.1 coordinate 400,898, forward strand.
AGAACCTGGAATGCAGAACATAGAATTAAGAATATAGAATACAGAATATTGAATATAGAACTTAGAATATAGAATGTAGAACACTAAATAAAGAATATAAAATACAGAATACTGAATATAGAATTTAGAATGTAGAATATAGAACACAGAATATAGAATATAGATAAGAAAATATAGAACCCAGAATTTAGAACATGGGTGCAGAACACAGAATTTAGAATATAGAATACAGTATACTGAATACAGTATGCAGAATATAGAATGTAGAACACAGAGTATAGAATATAGAATACGGAATACAGAATATAGAATATAGAACACAGAATATGGAATATGGAAAACAGAATACAGAACCCAGAATTTAGACCATAGAATGCAGAACACAGAATTAAGACTTTAGATTACAGAATGCTGAATATAGAATTTAGAACATAGAATTCAAAACACAGAATATGGAATACAGCATACAGAACGCAGGATTCAGAACATGGAATTCAGAACACACAATACATAATATAGAATAAAGGAATAGAATGTAGAATATAGAATGTAGAACACAGAATATAGAATATAGATAAGAAAATATAGAACCCAGAATTTAGAACATGGGTGCAGAACACAGAATTTAGAATATAGAATACAGTATACTGAATACAGTATGCAGAATATAGAATGTAGAACACAGAGTATAGAATATAGAATACGGAATACAGAATATAGAATATAGAACACAGAATATGGAATATGGAAAACAGAATACAGAACCCAGAATTTAGACCATAGAATGCAGAACACAGAATTAAGACTTTAGATTACAGAATTCTGAATATAGAATTTAGAACTTAGAATTCAAAACACAGAATATGGAATACAGCATACAGGACGCAGGATTCAGAACATGGAATTCAGAACACACTATACATAATATAGAATAAAGGAATAGAATGTAGAATATAGAATGTAGAACACAGAATATAGAATATAGAATACAGAAAGCAGTATGCAGAATTTAGAACAAGGAATTCAGAACACAGAATATATAATAAAGTATACCGAAATATTATGTGGTATATAGAATGTTGTACACAGAATTTATAATATAGAATACAGTATAAAAATGTACAATACAGAATGTAGAACACAGAATATTGAATACAGATTACGGAATACAGAACCCAGAATTTAGAACATGGGAATCAGAACGCATAATATAGAATATAGTATACAGAATACATAATATACAATGTAGAATACAGAATGTAGAACACAGAATATAGAATATAGAATACAGAATGCAGAAACTTGATTATACACGTTGTAATTCAGAACACAGAATTTAGAATATAGAGTGCAGAATACAGAATATAGAATATAGAATTTACATTGTTGAACACAGTATATGGAATATTCTATACAGAATACAGAATATAGAATGTAGAATACTGGATGTAGTAAGAGAATATGGAATTCAGAATACAGACTACAGAACACAGAATTTAGAACATGGAATTCAGAACACAGAGTTTAGATTTTAGAATATTGAATACTGAATATAGAATGTATAACACAGAATATACAACACAGATTATAGAATATAGAATACACAATGCACAACACATTATTTAGAACATGGAATTCAGAAAACAGAATTTAGTATATAGAATACAGTATACAGAATGTTGAATATAGAATGTATAACACAGAATATAGAATATAGAAAACAGAATACAGAACCCAGAGTTTAGAACGTAGAATTCAGAACACTGAATTTAGAATATAGAGTACAGAATACAGAATATAGAATGTATACTTTAGAATGTACAAAACAGACTATAGAATACAGAATACAGAAACCAGAATTTAGAACATTGAATGCAGAACACAGAATGTAGAATATAGAATACAGAATAGAGAATGTAGAAGAGAGAATGCAGAACACAGAATAAAGAATAGAGAATGAAGAATACAGAACCCAGAATTTAGAACATGGAATGCAGAACCTAGAATTTAGAATGTAGAACACAGAAATAGAATTTAGAATACGGAATGCAGAATATTGAATACAGAATATAGAATGTAGAACACAAAATATAGAATAGAGAAATTAGAACATGGAATGCAGAACACAGAATTAAGAATATAGATTACAGAACACTGAACATAGAATTTATAATATACAATGTAGAACACAGAATATAGAATATGGAAACAGAATACAGAAATCAGAATTCAGAACATGGAATGCTGACCACAGAATTTAGACTGTAGAATACAGAATGTAGAATCCAGAATAAAGAACATGCTATGCAGAACACAGAATTAAGGATATAGATTAAATAATACTGAATATAGAATTTAGAATGCAGAATGTAGAACACAGAATATAGAATATAGAATATAGATCCCAGACCTAAAAACATGGAATGCAGAACACAGAATTTAGAACATTGAATGCAGAACACGGTATTTAGAACATACAATACAGAATACTGAATATAGAATTTTGAATATAGAATGAAGAACACAAAATTTAGAATATGGAATACAGATTACTGAATATAGAATTTAGAATATAAAATGTAAAACACAGAATATAGAAAATAGAATAGAGAATGTAGAACCCAGAATTTAGTACATGGAATCAGAACCCAGAATTTAGAATATACAATACAGAACACTGAATATGGAATTTAGAATATAGAATGTAGAACACAGAATATAGAATATAGAATAAAGTGTATAGAACCCAGAATTTAGAACATGGAATGCAGAACACAGAATTCAGATATAGAATACAGAATAGTGCATATAGAATATAGAATATGGAATGTAGAACACGGAAAAAAAGAATATAGAATACCTAATACAGAATATAGATTGTAGAATATAGAATGAAATGCACAAAATTTAGAATATAGAATAGAGAATATAGAACCCAGAATTTAGAACATGGAAACCAGATCACAGAATTAAGAATATAGAATACAGAATACCAAATATAGAATTTAGAATATAGAATGCAGAACACAGAATATAGAATATAGAATACAGAATACTGAATATAGAATTTACAACATGGAATGCAGAACACAGAATTTAGAATATAGAATAAAGATTATAGAAGCCAGAATATACAACATGGAATACAAAACACAGAATTTAGAATATAGAATACAGAATACGGAATATAGAATTTAGAATATAGAATATAGAATACGAAATTCAAAATTTAGTATGAAGGATCTAGAATGAAGAACACAGTATATAGAATATATAAAAGAGAATATAGAACCCAGAATTTAGAAATTGAATGCAGAGAACAGAATTAATAATATAGAATACAAAATACTAAATATAGAATTTAGAATATAGAAAGAAGAACACAGAATACAGAATATAGAAAAGACAATTTACAACATGGAATGCAGAACACAGAATTTAGAATATAGAATACAGAATACTGAATATAGAATTTTGAAAATAGAAGGTAGAACACAGAATATATAATGCAGAATACTGAATGTAGAATATAGAATACAGAATATAGAATGTAGAACACAGAATATAAAATATGGAAAACAGAATATAGAACCCTGAAATTAAATATGGAATGCAGAACACATAATTTAGAATATAGAATACAGAACGCTGAATATAGGATTTAGACTATAGAATGTGGAACACAGTATATAGAATATAGAAAAAAGGATATAGAAACCAGAATTTAGAACATGGAATGCAGAACAGAGAATTTAGAATATAGAATACGGAATGCTGAATATAGAATTTAGAATATAGTATGTAGAACACAGAATATAGAATATAGTATACGGAATGCAAAATATTGTATGTAAAATCTAGAATGAAAAACACACAATATAGAATATAGAATAGAGAATGTAGAAACCAGAATTTAGAACATGGAATGCAGAACACAGAATTTAGAATATAGAATACTGAATACAAAATATATAATTAAGTATATAGAAAGTAGAACACAGAATATAGAATAGAGAATTTAGAACATGGAATGCAGAACACAGAATTTAGATTATAGAATATATAATACTGAATATAGAATTTAGAATATAGAATGTAGAACACAGTATTAAAATATGGAAAACAGAATATAGAACCCAGAATTTAGAACTTTGAATGCAGAACACAGAATTAAGACTATAGAATACACATTAATTAATATAGATTTTAGAATATAGAATGTAGAACACAGTATACAAAATATAGAATATACAATAGAGAGTATAGTATCGAGAATTTTGAACATGTGATGCAGAACACAGAATTTAGAATATAGAATATATTATACTGAATGTAGAATATAGAATATAGAATGTAGAACACAGAATTTAGAATATAGAATACAGAATGCTGAATATAAAATTTACAATATAGAATGTAGAACACAGAATATAGAAAATAGAAAAGAGAATATAGAACACAGAATTTAGAACATAATATACGGAATATTTTATAAAGAATTAAAAAATTCTATGTAGGACATAGAATATAGAATATAAAATACATAATACTGAATAAATAATTTAGAATATATAATGTAGAAAACAGAAAAAAAAAATAGCAAGGAAAATATTGAAGCCAGATTTTGGAACATGGAAAGCAGAACTCAGAATTTAGAATATAGAATAGAGCATAATGAATATGCAATTTAGAATATAGAATGTAAACACAGAATTTAGAATATAGAATACAGAATACTGAATATAGAATTTATAATATAGAATGTAGCACACAGAATGTAGTATATACAATAGTGAATATAAAACCCAGAATTTAGAACATGGAATGCAGAACACAGAATTTAGAAAATAAAACACAGAATACTGAATATAGAATTTAGAACACAGGATATAGAATATAGAATACGGAATGCAGAATATTGAATACCAAATATAGACTATAGAACACAAAATATAGAATATGGAATACAGAATACAGAACCCAAAGTTTAGAACATACAATGCAGAACACAGAATTTGGAATATACAATACAGAATACTGAATATAGAATTTAGAGTATAAAATGTAGAACACAGAATATAGAATATAGAATACGGAATGCAGAATATAGAATACAGAATATACAATGAAGAACACAGAATATATAATATGGCATAAATAATATACAATACAGAATATAGAATGAAGAACACAGTATATAGAATATGGAAAACAATACAGAACCCAGAATTTAGAACATGGAATGCAGAACACAAATTTTAGAATATAATATACAGAATAATGAATATAGAATTTAGAAAATAGAATGCAGAACACAGAATTTAGAATATAGAATGCACAGTACTGAATATAGAATTTATAAAAAGGAAAGCAGAACACAGAATTTAGAATATAGAATACAGAATACAGAATATAGAATTTAGAATATAGAATGTAACACAGAATAGAGAATAGAGAATAGAGAACACAGAATTTAGTACATGGAATGCAGAACACACAAATTAGAATATAGAATACAAAATACTGAATATAGAATTTAGAATATAGAATATAGAACAAACAATATAGAATATAAAATACGGTTGGCAGAATATAGGACGTAGAATATAGAATGAACGACCCAAATATATGACATAGAATAGAGAATATAGAAACCTCAATTTAGTAATGGAATGCAGAACAGAGAATTTATACTATATAATACAGAATACTGAATATAGATTTTAGAATTTAGAATGTAGAACATAGAATATAGAATATAGGATACGGAATGCAGAATATACTATGTAGAATATAGAATGCAGAACACAAATATAGAATATATAATAGAGAGTATAGGACCCAGAACTTAGAACATGGAATGAAGAACAGAGAATTAAGAATATAGAATACAGAATACTGAATATAGAATTTAGAATATAGAATGTAGAACACAGAATTAAGAATATAGAATACAGAATACTGAATATAGAATTTAGAATATACAATATAGAACACAGAATATAGAATATAGTATAGAAAATATAGAACCCAGAATTTAGAACATGGAATGCAGAACACAGAATTTAGAATATAGAATTCAGAATACTGAATATAGAATTTAGAATATAGAATGTTGAAAACATAATATAGAATATAAAACACGGAATGCAGAATATAGAACGTACAATATAGAATGTAAACAAAAAATATAGAAATGAATAGAGAATATAGAACCCAGAATTAAGAAATGGAGTGCAGAACAAAGAATTTAGAATATACAATACAGAAGACTGAATATAGTTTTTAGAATATAGAATGTAGAACCCAGAATATAGAATATAGAATACGGAATGCAGAATATGGTATGTAGAATATGGAATGAAGAACACAATGTATAGAATATAGAATAGAGAATATAGAACCCAGAATTTAGAACACGGATGTAGAACACAAAATTTAGAATATAGAATTCAGAATACTGAATATAGAATATAGAATATAGAATATACAAATCAGAAAATAGAATAGAGAATATAGAAACCAGAATTTAGAAAATGGAATGCAGGACACAGAATTTAGAATATAGAATACAGAAACCTCAATATACAATTCAGAATATAGAATGTAGAACACAGCATATAGAATATAGAATAGAGAATATAGAAGCCAAAATTTAGAGCATGTAATGCAGAACACAGAATTTAGAATATAGAATACAGACCACTGAATGTAGAATTTAGAATATAGAATGTAGAACACAGAGTTCAGAATATAGAATACGGAATACAGAATATAGAATTTAGAATATAGAATGTAAAACACAGAATATAGAATATGGAATACGGAATGCAGAATATAGAATACAGAATATAGAATGTAGAACACAGATTATACAATATGGAAAACAGAATAGTCAACCCAGTATTTACAACATGGAATGCAGAACACAGAATTTAGAATTTATAATACAGAATACTGAATATAGAATTTAGAACATAGAATGCGTTACACAGAATTTAGAATATTGAATACAGAATACTGAATATAGGATTTAGAACATGGAATGCAGAACCCAGAATTTAGAAAATAGAATAAAGAATACTGAATATAAAATTTAGAATATAGAATGTAGAACACAAAATATAGAATATAGAATACATAATGCAGAATATAGTATACAGAATATAGAAATTAGAACACAGAATATAAAATATGGAAACAGAATACAGAACCCCGAAATTTGAGCATAGTATGCAGAACACAGAATTTAGAATATACAATACAGAATACTGAATATAGAATTTAGAATATTGAATGTAGAACACAGAATATAGAATATAGAATAGACAATGTAGAACACAGAATTTAGAACATGGAATGCAGAACACAGAATTTAGAATATAGAATACAGAATACTGAATATAGAATTTGGATAATAGAATGAAGAACACAGAATAAAGAGTATAGAATACGGAATGCAGAATATAGAATACAGAATATAGAATATATAACACAGAATATAGAATATGGAAAACAGTATACAGAACCCAGAATTTAGAACATAGAATGCAGAACACAGAATGTAGAATATTGAATACAGAATACAGAATATAGAATTTAGAAAGTAGATGTAGAACACAGAATATAGAACATAAATACAGAATGCAGAATATAGAATGCAGATTAAAGAACTAAGAACACAAAAAATAGAATATATAAAAGAGAATTTAGAACCCAGAATTTAAAAATTGAATCAGAACACAGAATTTAGATTATAGAATACAGAATACTGAATATAGAATTTAGAATATAGAATGTAGAAAACATAATATAGAATATATAACACGGAATGCAGAATATAGAACGTACAATATAGAATGAAGAACAAAAAATATAGAATATATAATAGAGAATATAGAACCCAGAATTTAGAACATGGAATTCAAAGCACACAATTTAGAATATAGAATACAGGATAATGAATATAGAATTTTGAATATAGAATGTAGAACACAGTATATAGAATTTAGAATACGGAATGCAGAATATAGAATGTAGAATATAGAATGAAGAACACAGAATATAGAATATAGAATAGAGAATATAGAACCCAGAATTTAGAACACGGAATGAAGAATACAGAATTTTGAATATAGAATATAGAATTTAGAATATAGCATGTAGAACACAGAATTTTGAATATAGAATTGAGAATACTAAATATAGAATTTAGAATATTGAATGTCGAACACAGAATATAGAATATAGAAAAGAGATTATAGAACCCAGAATTAAGAACACGGAATAAAGAACACAGAATTTAGAATACAGATTATAGAATTTAGAATATAGAATGTAGAACACAAAATATACAATTTTGAATACATAATGCAGAATATATTATACAGAATATAGAATTTAGAACACAGAATGTAAAATATGGAAACAGAATACAGAATCCCGAAATACGAACATGGTATGCAGAACACAGAATTTAGAATATAGAATAGAGAATACTGAATATAGAATTTAGAATATTGAATGAAGGACACAGAATATAGAATATAGAAAAGAGAATATAGAACACAGAATTTAGAACATGAAATGCAGAACACAGAATTTAGTATTTAGAATACAGATTACTGAATGTAGAATTTAGAATATACAATGCAGAACATAGAATATAGAATATATACTACGGAATAAGGAATATAGAATTTAGAATATAGAATGTAGAACACAGAATATATAATATAGAATATGGAATGCAGAATAAAGAATGTAGAAATAAGAATGGAGTTCACAAAATATAGAATATAGACTGGAGAATATAGAAGCCAGAATTTAGAACATAGAATACAGAACACAGAATTTAGAATATATAAAACAGGATACTGAATATAGAATTTAGAATATAGAATGTAGAACACAGAATATACAATATAGACAACTGAATGCAGAATATTGGATAAAAATATAGAATGAAGAACACAAATTATAGAATACAGAATAGAGAATATAGAACACAGAATTTTGAACACGGTATGCAGAACACAGAATTTAGAATAAAGAATATAGAATTTAGAATACAGAATTTAGAAAACAGCATATAGAATATACAATACAGAATACTACATATAGAATTTGGAAAATAAAATTTAGAACACAGAATATACATTGTAGAATACGGAATGCAGAATACAGAATACAGAATATAGAATATAGAACACTGAATCTAGAATATGGAAAAAAGAATATAGAACACAGAATTTAGAACATGGAATGCAGAACACAGAATTTAGAAAATAAAATACAGAATACTGAATATAGGATTTAGAACACAGGATATAGTATATAGAATACGGAATGCAGAATATAGAATACCAAATATAGAATATAGAAAACAAAATATAAAATATGGAATACAGAATACATAACCCAGAATTTAGAATATGAAATGCAGAACACAGAATTTGGAATATACAATATAGAATTTAGAATATAGAATGTAGAATATAGAATGAAGAACACACAATATAGTTTAGAGAATATAGAAAGCAGAATTTAGAACACGGAATGAAGAACACAATTTTGAATATAGAATATAGAATTTACAATATACAATGTAGAGCACAGAATTTTGAATATAGAATAGAGAATACTGAATATAGAATTTAGAGTACAGAATGTATAACACAGAATATAGATTAAAGAATACGGAATGCAGAATATAGAATACAGAATATAGAATGTAGAAAACAGAATATAGAATATGGAAAAGAGAATACAGAACCCAGAATTTAGAACATGGAATGCAGAACACAGAATATAGAATATAGAATACAGAATACTGAATATAGAATTTAGAACATAGAATGCAGAACACAGAATTTAGAATATAGAATACAGAATACTGAATATTGAATTTAGAACATGGAATGCAGAACACAGAATTTAGAATGTAGAACACAGAAATACAATTTAGAATACAGAATGCAGAATATTGAATACAGAATATAGAATGTACAAATATACACTGTTGGTGGGAATGTAGTTTTGTGCAGACATTATGGAAAACAGTATGTAGATTCTTCAAAAAACTAAAAATATGATTCAGCAATTGCACTCCTGGGCACATATCCAGAGGGAACTTTAATTTAAAAAGATTACATGCACCCCAAATTTCATAGCAGCACTATTTACAATAGTCAAGTCATGGAAACAGCCTAAATGTCCATTGACAGATGACTGGATAAAGAAGTTGTGATATATGCACACACATACACACACCAAAATACTACTCAGCCATAAAAATGGATAAAATAATGATATTGGCAGCAACATGGATGGACCTGGAGATTTTCATTCTAAGTGAAGTCAGCCAGAAAGAGAAAGAAAAATATCATATGATATCATTCATATGTGGACTTTAAATAAAAGACAAGTGAACTTATTTAAAAAAAATAGAAGGAGACTCATAGACATAGAAAACAAACTTATGGTGACCAAGGGGGAAGAAGGGTGGGAAGGGATAATTTGGGAGTTCACGATTTGTAGATACTAAATACTATATATAAAATAAATTAACAAGTTTCTTCCATATAGCACAGGGAACTATATTCAATATCTTGTAATAACCTATAATGAAAAAGAATAAAAAAACAAATAATGTATGTATATATATGACTGAACTGTTATACTGTGCACTCAAAATTGACACAACATTATGAACTGACCATACATCAATAAAATAACTTTAAAAAAAGATAACAAGTGTTGGTGAGCATGTGGAGAAAAGAAAAGCCTTGAACACTGTTGGTGGTATTGTAAACTGGTGCAACAACTATGGAAAACAGTTCATCAGAGAAGAAAAAGTAAAACTAGCACATAATCCAGCAAAATACCCACTTCTGGGTATTCATTTGGAGGAAATGAAATCACTCTTAGCAGGGATATCTACTCTCTAACCTTCACTACAACATTATTTGCAATAGTCAATATGCAGGAATAACCTAAATGTCCATTAGTGAATGAACAGATTTTTTAAACAAATGTGCTCTACATATACAATGGAATATTGCTCAGCCTTAAAGAAAGAGGAAATTCTGCCATTTGTGACACTATGGATGGACCTGGAGAACATTATGCTAAGTGAAATATACCAGGCATAGAAGGACAAATACTACATGACCCCACTTGTATGAGGGGTCTAAAATAGTCAAACTCATAGCAACAGAGAATAGAATGGTGGTTTCCAAGGTCTAGGAGGGAGAGGAAAACAGGGAAGGATTAGCCAAAGGGGACAAAGTTTCAGTTGTGCAATATTAATTAATCCTATAGATCTACTTATTGCCCTAGAGATATATGAACAGAGATATAGGGCTTATAGTCAGCAATATTGAGTTCAGATACAAGCATTATGGGATCATGACCCACTGTAAGATCTGCCAATTGCACAAGAATGAAACTGGGGCTGCATCTGGAACTGGACATCACTGAATTATCCACAATACTTTCCTCTTATTTTTGTGAGTAGTGGAAAGATGACTGTATTTCAAATGAAAAGGGACTAATATGCATTGAGACGTTGATATGCTCATATGGATTCTAAGTTTTAAAATGAAAATGTTGGCAAGAGTAAAAACTATCCATTTTTTTAGCTGGAAATAATAATAATAGCATAATAATAATCTCTTGCTTTTAAAAGAGATCATATCACTGATTCATCAGCAGTAGGATATTTTTCCTACAGAGGGGCACATATTTTTACTAATTTTCTAATTGGTAATCAATGGCCCTCAGTTGAAAGATTGTTTATTGAATTTAGGAATCAGTATTTAGGCAGGGGAAAGAGGAAAACCATCTGAATGTGAAGAGGATCACTAGTTATCTTTTATTATATTATTTTAATCAACTGAATTTATTGACTCACTGTAGGGCTTTCAAGAATCACTATGAGAAATTGCTATTTTGCCTTTTGACTGAGAGGTGGTTCAAGTTTGAGCTCATTGAATCATTAAGGGCTACTTAGCACTTACGTGCAGAATTTCCACAGCCCTTCTGACTTTCAGTGAACTCACTGAGAGAAAAACACCAAAGCTGCTAAACACATAAAACAATTGAGTGATGTGATAACTTTTCTGTTACAATTATACTGATGCTCATTACAGCTCGCCATTCTGAACATCTCAAATGCCATCAGGTTTATGATTCTATAAATCTGCAGAATGCATCACTGTGAAGTAATGGTCATCTGTTTCCAAATTAAAATGGTATCATAACACTGGGGGCCAATATGCATGAAGTTGTTAACTCTTATAAATAAACCATTAAACAACGGGAAAATCCTTCTCTGATTTGCTATTTCTGAAATAGCTATGAATTTAAAGAATTTCAAAGAAAAAAAAAAGAATTCCAAAGAGGCGAAGATAATTTTTTTCACTTCTTATATTGGGAAATATATTAAGATGTTGCAGACTTCTTGATCCAGTCTTGACTGCAGATGTGGTTAGAGCGAAACACAGTGGGATGTGTAAGGAATCCAATCATCACTTTTAAATTAATAAATGAGGAGTTTCCGAGTAGGCATTCCTGAACAGAGGACACATAAAATGAATTAACATGTATTAGAGAGACAAAAGTTCTAAGACCATGTCAGAAAAAAAAATGTATTACACCAGCTGGACTGGAATCCTGCCATTGGGTCCTTTTTTTCTGTAGAAAAGGACACAAGCCAACAGAAAAATTTCCACACAACTCTTTGCTATAGGCAAACATGATATAAATTCAGCTTCTGAACGTAGCTTCTGAAGTAGAATCCAAGAAAGACTATAAGTCCACAGGTCAAAACATTTCACCTGTCTTCTATTCCCGACACCCAGCTCATCCACATGGTACCTGGAAGAACCACGTCACCCCAGAAAGTAGGTACCTGTGTTACTGCTGAGAAGAAACACAGAAACAGGGAGCAGTGGTGGAGGAGGTCCCGGGGAGGACGGGGCCGCCGGCCGCCCCTGGAGCCGGACCCAGCGACCTGCAGCTGCTCCTCCGCCCGGTCCTCGGAGTGTCTGTGCCGCTCCTTGTTCCCGCAGCAGCAGCTGCTTTGGGGGATGCAGCCCCGAGAGAGCACGTTGCGGAGACCATCTGGATGGTGTGCGGGCTGCACCCCGTTAATCCTCCATGAACTTTTGAGATTCTGCAAGTGGAGACAGAGATCTTGTCTTGTGGCCACTGGAGATAAACCCCACGTGTAAGTGCCATTGCTTTTTCGAACTACCAAGCTGAAGGATCTGCCTCTTTCTTCTCTCCTTATGTTCCGAGTAAGGGGGCGGTTTCAGGTTTCACCCGAGAAACTCCCAAGGTTGTGAACCAACAAACAGTCTATTTGATTAACTCCTAATTAAACAGATACCAGCGAACTGGGCACATTTACTGTGTTCAAGGGATTCAGTAAATATGTATTGAATTAATGAGTTGCCAGCACAGAAAAGAAAGACAAAAGAGGGTGTGTGCTACTTAATCTTACTGTGTCTGAGACTGAGTTTTAGACATAAATTTGGCTCTTATTAATTCCCTTCTTGCTGGGGAATCCCTTGGTGTGGTTCCTACATCCTGCAGGTTGGCTGTTTGTGAATATTTTATAAAAACGTGGTTTCCCAGGTGTGCCACAGGGGGCCCAGTGCCAATCCAAGCAGGCTTTGGTTCTTGAATCCCTTACTAATTACGTGAATTTAGGTGGGACACTTCCCCTAGACGTGTCCATTTCACTGTTCAGAGCCATTGTGTTAGTTTCTCTCTCTCTCTCTTTGGTCTTCACCATTATATGCATATAACTATAAACTTTCTTTTGGGGGCAATTGTGTGATTTCCCCACTAGGTAAGTGTTCCTCCACCTTCTCAGGGTACAGCTGCTGGTTGATGGTTTAAGTGCACCTTTGACTCTACCAGGCATCAGTAAATACTTTTCAAAATGTACCGACTTACATTTATACAAGAAGTACATTAGAGTTTTTATTTTATCTCATATCAACATCAACACTTGACATTCTGTTATTCTTTAAAGTTTTCCAATTTTAAGAGAGGGAAAAATTTCAATGACACTTTAATTTTCATTTTGCTGATTACTAGTTAGATGGAGCAAATTTTGTCTGTTGTTCATTTGGCGTCCCATTTTAAGAATCTGCCCTTTCCTAGGCTAGGCCATTTTTTATTTAATTATTCAGGTTTTAAAAGCTTGATGTGCAGTGGATCTTTATAAGATATGAAGACATCAATTCTTTGTTGCTTAAACATGCACAAATAGGTTATGCAAATCAGAAGATTCACTCTTATTTTTTGTAACATTGCCACTTCATGAAAATATTTCAATGTCCTCCCATTGATCATTTTTGTCCTCTGACCTCTTGGCTTTGGGGGCCTTATTTAGGAAACCAGTATTTGCTTTGATAATCAGCATTTTCTCTTGCATTCTTTAATGTTTGCTTTTTACATTTATGTCTTTAATCTGTGTGGAATTTAACTATTTGTTGGTGGTTTGTTTAAAGATTCATGCATGATTTAGAAAACTCGAGAGGAGAAGGAAAGGATATTGTATTTACCCATATTTTTACTTTTCCCATTGTTCTTTCTTCCTTCCTGATGTCCCAAGATGCTTTTTTATCGTTTCCTTTCTGCTTGCAAGCACTTACATTAGCTGTTCTTTTAGCGTAGGTTCGCTGATGACAAGTTCTCTTGGTTTTCCTCCATCTGAATTCTCTGAGTCTGCCTTGACCTCTGCTTCATTTCTGAAGGATATTTTTGCTAGAAATAGAATTCAGAGCTGACAGTTCTTTTCTCTCAGCACTTGAAATATGTCCTGCCACTTCCTGCTGGTCTCCATCGTTTCCAGCGTGAAGTCCTTTGAACTGTGCTCCCCCTGCAGGTGGTTTCCCTCTGTCTGCATCTGAGATTCTTTTCTTTTTCTTCAGTTTCCAGCAGTTTGACTGTGGCATGTCTTGGCTTGGGTTTCTTTGGCTTTGTCCTTTTTGGATAAATCCTTGCTCAGGTTCTGGAATCTGTAGGTTTAAGCTCTTTGGCCAATTTAGGATAATTTCAGCTATTAGTTATTTAAGTACTTTTTCAGCCCCACCCTCTTTCTCCTTTTCCTCCAGGATCCCTAATATCTGTGTCATTTTGCTGTTGACATCTGTTGATTGTCATTTCTCATTCAAGTAAAGTTTTCCTGTTTCTTGGTTTAATAGGGATTTTTTTATTGGAACCTAGACATTTGGGACATTATGTTGTGAGAGTGTAGATCTTCCTTAAATATTCTACTTTAACTAATTTCCTCTGGCACTATTCCAGTGGCAGAATGGAGAGGGGTGCTACATTCTTACCATGTGGAGGAGCAGTCAGGGTTCTCATCTAAGCTTTGTTGATGTAGAAAGGGGAGGGGCTTTTGCTATTGCCAGTTGGGGTGGTAGTTCTGACTCCAGCTTCTCCTTCAGCCCACTTCACTGGCTGCAGCGGGAGAACGTGCCCGCTTTTAAGGACTCATGTGATACGATATGTTCTACCTGCTTACCACTGGGTCATCTCCTATTTTATGGCCTGTAAACTTCATAATATCTGCTAAGTCACTTTTTCCACGTCACATATCATATTCCCATATTCTAGGGTATAGAGCATAGACCTTTATGCTCACCACACTGCAGAACTGAACTTTTCAATAAAAATAATATCCAGGTCACGAATATGAGCAATCTATATAATTTTATATTTACTATATTAAATTAATCAAAAAGGAAACAGGTAAATTGCTATTAATAATACTAAGTATGTTTTATTTAACCCAATATATCCAAACTATCATCATTTCAATATAATTAGTATAAACATTCTTATTGACAAATTTACATGCATCTCTCATACTAAGTACTTTAAACTTACAGCACATCTTAATTTAGACTAACCGCGTTTCAGGTGCTCAGTAGCTTACGTGTGGCTTGTGGCTACCATATTGAACAGCTTGGGTTTAGACTGCTTTGGTCAATAAAACCTACAAATTTCTTTTCTTTCCTGACTTGGTCCAGTGTCAAATGTGGTATGAGGTTTTTACTAGCCTCACAAGCTAAGGTTGTTTGCTTTGTTCCTTAGTTTACTCTGAATGTTCATAAATAAATAAAGATAATATGCTACTTAAAAGATTGATATAACCAACTGAGCATGGTGTTTTGGGCATGGGGTGTTGGGAAGGATTCTTATTATCAGTGCAATTAAGTTACAGGTTGCTGGTTTATTCAGACATTCTCCGTATTTAACCAATTTTGATAATTCAGAATTTTCTAGAATCTATTGATTTTTCATTTTCAGTTTAACAGTCTTACAAATCTATAGATATTATTTTATTTTTATCTGATTTTGTTTATCATTAAGTATAACCTTTTGCATGAAATTTATAGAAGGATATAATATGTAAAGTAAAACATTATTTTTCAGTATGTAGCTCATTACATTTTTATATTTAATCAGTATAACCAACACCATAATCAGAATATAGGACATTTTCATCATTGTAACAAGTTTTTTTCTGCCTCATTGCAGTTAATTATTTCTTCTTTCCTGGCCTCTGGAAACCAATCTTCTGCTTTTAATCACTAAAGAATAAATTTTTTGTTTATAGAATTTTATGTAAATTCAGTCAGACAGTATGCAATCTTTTGTGTCCAACTGAGTATTTTCAGCATCATTCTTTTGAAATTCATACACTGTATTGAATGTATCAGTAATTCAGTCTTCCTACTTCAGAGTTGTATTCCACTACATGGATGTGCCACAACTATTTACCTATCCCCTTTTAGAGTTGCAAATTTTCAATCATATTTTCTTCTATAAATTGTGTAATTTTAGTTTTTTGTTTGTTTGTTCACTCTTTGGCTCATTTTGAATTAATTTTTCTGTATAGTGTCTGGCTCAAGATTAATTTTTCTAAACATAAATCTAGTTGCATTTCAAACTTTATTAAAAAGATGAGTCTGCAGTTTGAAAAGTGTGCTGTTTCTCGACTCACTGGGTTTTTTAAAGTCAGGTAGTATCAGTCAAATAAACTTCTTTTTCAAAATTATTTTGTCTAGATACCTCTTTGTATATTACAGCTTGGATTTTCCTATAAATATTAGAATTAGCTTAACATTGTAACTGAGACTGCACTGAATCTATCAGTCAATCATGTGATAATTGACAACTTAATAATATTGAATCTTTCAATTTATGAATCTGGTATAAATTTTCATTAATTTAAGTCATCTTTATTTTCTCTCAGTGATGTTTTATCATTTTCAGCATCTTGCACATGTTTTGTTACATTATTTCTAAGTCTTTTATGTTTCCAGATTCTATTATACATGCTATTTCTCAAAATTTCATTTTCCATTTTGTTATTGTTAGCATATAAAAATAAAATTCTCTTGATTTACTCATTTTTCAGTTCTGATAATTTTTTTATAAATGCTTTAGAATTTTATACAGTAGGTCAAGTTAGCTGATGGTGTTGTGTTAATCTTAGTTTTTAAAGGTTTCTTGTCTTTTCTATCATTTAATAACAGAGCAGTGACATTTGTCTATTTCTCCTTCAAGTTTTGTCAACTCTTTGCTTATGTATTTGAAGTTTGATTGTTGAATATATAGACATCCAGGATTCCTATGTCTTAATGTTAATTGATTGGTGTTCTCCTTTATACTTAATAATATTCCTCTCCCTTAAGCTTATGTGGTATGATACTAATGTAACCACTCTACCTTTGTTATGATTACTGGTCGTGTGGTATATGACCTCTTTAACCAATATTTTACTTATAATCGAACTTTTTTCTTTGTATTAAAGATATTTAATTTGGCTTTTTCACAGACAGCATAAAGTTTTATTTTGCATTCTTCCAGTTTGATAATCTGTGTTTATTTGGAATATTTAAATAGTTTGTAGTTAATAAAATGTTTTGGATAAGAGTGAATTTGAGTTTAATTCTACCAGATCTCTATGTGTTGCTGGTTTACTGATGGGCACAGACCCTCCGGTTCCCTTGGCAGGGCTGATGATGGGGTGTGGGTGGGAGGAGTTGAACCCACGTCCACGTGGGACAGGAATGCCCCAGTCCACGGCCAGGGTCACAGCTTTTACTTTTAGACCATGTCATGTCAATGGAATCTAAATGTTTTCCACCTGTATGAGCTCGAGGAATAATCAGTCGTAAACTCCCCAAGGGTTGTTTTTCACCCTTACCTTGTGAAGTTTGAGCTTCATGATGAAGGTTAATATATGTAGATTCACATAGTATGTAATCTTTTAAGACCAGCTACTCTCAATCAAAATAATATGCCTGTGATCCAATCAAGCTGTTGCATGCATCAATAGTTTATTCCTTTTTATTGTTCAGTAGCATTCTTTGTATGGACGTGGCAAAGCTTTTGGTTTTGTTTTAAATATGTTAACTCGTTGAAGAACATTTGAGCTGCTTCCGCATTTGAAGATTTAACAGAGTTTTTGTAAATATTTATATACATGTTTTTGTGTAAACATAAATCTTCTTTTCTCAGGGGCGTATACTAGTGAGCATCATTGTCAGGTCATGTGGTAGTCTATGTTTAACTCTATAAGAAATTGCCAACAGATTTTTCCAGAGTAGTTACACTATTTTGCATTGCTATCAGCAATTTATGAGGGGGAGGGTGTAGCTCAGTGGTAGAGTGAGTGCTTAGCATGCACAAGGTCCTGGGTTCAATTCCCAGTACCTCCATTAGAGATAAATTAATAAAATCAATGTAATTACAGCCCCCCCAAAAAAGATGCTTAAAAAACCCATTTATGAGAGCTTAGTATGGATGTGTGTAGCTATGTGGGTGTATATGTATTGCCATATATGTGTATGTCATCAGTACTTTTAATTCTGTCTGTTATAATAAACATGCAGTGATAGCCTATAGTGGTTTTAATCTGCATTTTCTTCATGCCTATTGATGTCAAAATCTTTTCATCTTCTCTAAGTACCACTTTAAAATAAAATTATGGTGTCATATATTATCTCTAAGCCATATAAACCTGCTCATTTTTATTTTAGTTTTTGTCTTTTTTATTGAATGAAAGGTTCTTTAAATATTATAGTGCTTTACAGGTTTCATAAGTTCCACACAGATGATTTCATATAATCTGATAAAACCCCTTTTTCCCCATCCCTATATTGCCCCTCGTCCCCTTATCTCTCCCCACGGATAACCACTAGTTTTTTATCTATGTCCGTGAATCTGCTTTTTTTTTTGTTGATTTATTCACTAGTTTGCTGTATTTTTTAGATTCAATGTATAAATGATATTGTACAGTATTTGTCTTTATCTGTCTGGTTTATTTCATTTAGCATAATGCCCTCCAAGTCCATCTATGTTGCTGCAAATGGCAAAATTTCATTCTTTTTATGGCTGAATAGTATTTCATTATATATACACCACATCTTCTTTATCCAGTCCTCTGTTGATGGACTGTCAGGTTGCTTCAACACTTTGGCAATTGTAAATAATACTACTATGAACATTAAGATTCATGTACCTTTTCGAATTTATGTTTTTGCCTTTTTCAGCTGTATATTCAAGAGTGGAATTGCTTATTTTTAAATCATTGTCAGTGCTTACCTAATTGCATGTAGAATAAATTCATATTTGACTTGTACATTTTGACAGCCGTCTTTCTTATCATTAAATATTTTTGTGTTTAAGAATTCTATTTTGCATTTGCAATTTGAATGTTATTTTTCTTTCATGCTTATATTATATTAGTTACTGTTATTTTTCTCTTCCCACTGCTTTCTGTCCAGTATTTCAACAATTTTATGGTTTTCTTCATCATATCACTCCCTGACCCACCTCCCACTCTAAACCAGTCCTAAGCCATCATGAGAAGTGTCTGCACCTTGAAGTGGTTGGGTATCTATTGCTTAAGTGTTCTATCTCGAGTGGAAACTTTAACCTTGGTTTCTAATACTGAATCTGACTTTCTGCTTTGTAGAGTTTTGAGTCTGGGTCATTTCAGAAAATTTGATTCCTTGGCCTTTATTCCCTGCTCTCAGATGGGGGTACAGCCACTTCACAACTTTTGTCCATTCAGGGTTTTGCACTCTCTGCTCAGCTTATAATCTTTTGAGATAATCATATATTTTTAATTCTACACATGGTCATTTCTTTTGATTTTATTTTATTACTTTTGATTTTATTTTATTACTTTACTGAAGTACAGTTACAATATGTCAGTTTCTGGTGTACAGCATCTTGCCCCAGTCATGCATATACATACATATATTTGTTTTTGTTTTCACTCTTTTTCATTAAAGATTATTACAAGATATTGAATATCATTCACTGTGCTATACAGAAGATACTTGTTTTTTTAATCTACTTTTATATGTAGTGACTAATGTTTGCAAATATCAAACTCCCAAATTTATCCCTTCCTAACCTTTTTCTTTCAGTGACCAAAAGATTGTTTACTATGTCTGCAAGTCTGTTTCTATTTTGTAGATGAGTTCACTAGTGTCCTCTGTTTTTCTCTTTTTTAGATTCCACATATGAGTGATATCATATGGCATTTTTCTTTCTCTTCCTAGCTTACTTCACTTAGAATGATAATCTCCAGGTCCATCCATGTTACTGCAAATGGCATTATTTTATTATTTTTTATGGCTGAGTAGTGTTCCATTGTATAAATATACCACAACTTCTTTATCCAATCACCTGTTATGGGCATTTAGATTGCTTCCGTATCTTGGCTATTGAATAAGGTAATAAGGTGCTGCTATGAACATTGGGGTACATATATCTTTTAAAATTAGAGTTCCCTCTAGATATATGCCCAGAAGTGGGATTGCTGAATCATGTGGTAAGTCTATTCCTAGTCTTTTGAGGACTCTCCATACTGTTCTCCATAATGGCTGCACCAAACTGCATTCCCACCTTCAGTGTAGGAGGGTTCCCTTTTCTCCACAGCCTCTCCAGCATTTAATGTTTGTGGATGTTTGAATGATGGCCATTCTGGCTGGTGTGAGGGGATATCTCACTGTAGTTTTGACCAGTATTTCTCTGATAAATAGCGATATTGAGCATTTTTTTGATGGTTGTATTTTTATATACCCCAATCATACCTTTTAGTTAGCTCTTTCAATACATTTTCTCTACTATTGCCATGATTTGGGCCAGAGGTGTCTCCTAAATTCTTAGGTCATCTGGAATTTTTCCAAGTGTTCTAATGGTCTATGCTAGCTCTGTAATCCTATGTAAACACCTCAAGTTGACCTAGAGCATCAATTCACTGCATGTTACACCTATGGATATGCATCTCATTCTGTGATGTTAGCATTCACCTGTGTTCACACACTATTTAATTTCAATAGAAATTAATTTTAAAGACCTGCTGTATAGCACAGGGAACTATATTCAATTTCTTATAAAAGCTATAATGGAAAAGAATCTGAAAATATATGTATGTATATGCATAACTCAATCGATTTGCTATACACCTGAAACTAACATTGTAAATCAACTACACTTTAATTAAAACAAATAAAATTTTAAAAAAAGAAAAAGGAAATTAATTTTTATTTAATCATTGTATTTTATTTTATTATTATTTATTATTGAAGTACAGCCAGTTTACAATGTTGTGTCAATTTCTGGTGTACAGCATGTTTCAGTCATACACAGACATACATAGACTCTTTGTCATATTCTTTTTCATTATAGGTCACTGTAAGACATTGAATACAGTTCCCTGTGCTACACAGGTTGGTGACCCAGAATGTCTCCAGAAAAAATTATACACCCATGGGATCTTGTGTCAAAAGCAGTCACAAGGTCTGAAAGACAAATACACCTATGTCATCACCTCACTTTAGCTAAGATTTACTTACATGTGATACCTTGAAAATGTGTTGCCTGTGTAAAGTAAATGGGCTTCCAAGGATTAAGTGTGATAAAGTAATTTCACACCATCTTTATGAGGCTAGCCATCACAAAGGAAGTGTGGTCTAATGGAAGAATTACTTACCTAATTATCAGACACGAATACATTACATTGAAAGATTGTGTTTCAATTTCTCATTGAAAAATTGCTAAGACCAAATCAAGTTCTTATAATTATATATAGAATTAGCAATGAGTTCCCTAAAAGGATTTTTTTCCTAATTGTATTTTGTCATTACTTTGTGGTCCAGAAAGCTCTGATTAAAATCGGGATTTAGATTCTAAATGTATTATTAATGATTGGCAGAAATCTTATCTGGGAGTAATTAGTATTTAAGATTAGTATTTAAGCTCTCTCTAATTGAAAACAAATTTTGATCATGAGTACTAGAAAGCATACTTAGTACATTTTCTGACTTTAATATATATACTGCTTACACTATATCTCATTTTCTTAATAGTAGTTATATAAGAATCACTTAATGAACATTTTTTATCCATAAATATTATTGAATTCTGCAAAGCAGCACAGGTTAAATAAATTTGTATAAATTTATATTTATATAAATTAAATCAACTGAAACATAATATGAGGGTATGTAACACCAAAGTTATAGTTAAATTTCTAAATAAAAGTTACTAGCTCTCTCCTATTTGAACTTAAGCCCACAAAATCATTTTTCTCCTATAACATCTTAACGGCATTATTAAATTTCAACTACAAAGCTTGAGAAAAGTGCAGCAATGACTTCTGCCCAGGCAGTCTAGGCTAACTTGTATATTTCTACTGATTTTCTGTCTACTCGCTCAGTCAGTTACTGAGGGAGTGGTGCTGAAGTCTTTAGCTGTAATTGTGGATTTATCTATTTTCCCCCAGTTCTGTCAGTTGTTGCTTTGTAAATCTTGAAGCTCTTTTATGAGGGACATAAATATTTGAGTTCACTATGCCTTCTTGATAAACTGAGCTCTTTTATCATTAAGAAGTGACCCTCTTTATCCCAGGTAAAATTCTTTGCTCTAAAACTTATTTTCTCTGATAGTAATACAACCACTACAGTTTTCTTTTGACTAATGTTAACATGATTGTTTTCTATCCTTTTATTGTAAAACTCTTTGGTTGCTATTTAAAGTGAGTTTCTTGCAGGTAACATGCAATTGGATACTGTTTATTCATCTAATCTGAGAATCTCTGCATTTAGTGGGGTTTTTTTAGACATTTACACTTAATGTGATTATGGATGTGTTGAGTTTCATTTTATTCTCATGCTTTTTTTTCATTTGTCCCATTTTTTCTTTGATATTTCCTCCTCTTTTCTGGCCTCTTTGGGGATTAACTGGATAGTATTTTATATCTTTTATTTGTTCACTTATTAGGTATAGCTCTTTTTGTGCATTTAATGGTTGATTTATGTTTTATCCTTGATACCACTTTGATTTCTCATTTTATTTGCTTTATTTTTCTCTCACTCAATATGTGTACATATTTAAATTTAGGAATGTAGTTTCTATTCACTTACATATTACATAAATATTTTATATTTATATACTATGAGTAATTATTTGAGTTTTTTGAGGTATAGTCATTTATAATATTATACTAATTTCAGGTGTATAATATAATGATTTAATATTTTTATAGATTGTACTCCATTTATAGTTATTATAAAATATTGACAATATTCTCTGTGTTGTACAATATATCCTTGTAGCTTATTTATTCTATACCCAGTAGTTTGTACCTTCTAACTCCCTACCCGTGTTTTGCACCCCCTTCCCTTTCTCCAAAGGTAACCAGTAGTTTAGTCTCTGTATCTGTGAATCTGTCTAGTTTTGTTGTATTCACTAGTTTGTTTTATTTTTTAGATAACACATATAAGTGATAGCAAAATATATGTCTTTCTCTAACTTATTTCACTAGCATAATACCTTCTAGTCCATCCATATTGCCGCAAGTGGCAACATTTCTTTCTTTTTTATGGCTGAATAATCTTCCATTGTATACATTTACACCACTTCTTACCCAGTCATCTGCTGTTGGGCACTAGGGTTGCTTCCATACCTTGGCTATTGTAAATAAAGCTGCTATGGACATTGAGGTGCATGTATCTTTTTGAATTAGTGTTGTTGTTGTTTTTTAGTTCAGATATATTCCCCAGAATGGAATTGCTTATTTTTGAATTTTAAATTTTAAATTTAAAGACAAACATTCTGGGGGCTCATCTTCCTTGTGCAGGACCCCTGAGCTGGGGGGCCTGATGTGGGGCTAGGAGCCCTTGCTTCTTGGGGGCAGCCTCAGCAATCGTAGTTACTCTCTTGTCTGTGGGTTGCCCACCTTGGGGTGCAGGACTTGACTCCAGCATTACTCTGCCCCTCCTGCCCATCTCATTGTGGCTCTTTCTTTGTATCTTTGGCTGTAGAAGATCTTTTCTGGTAGGTTCTGGTCGTTTTCATCAATAGTTGTTCTGTAAATAATTGTAATTTCGGGGTGCCCATGATGGAGGTGAGCTCAGGGTCCTTCTCCTCTGCCATCTTAGGAACTTCAACCCGCATATAATTATTTTTGAACCAGTTGAGAATGAACTGCACACATGAGGCCTATGTAACTAAAAAGCCAGTACTCTTTGTGCATAAATGACCCGACTCCCATTAGTGGGGCACTGGGGTCGTCTGAAAGGGCTAGAGGAGCTACCCGAGCTCATCCCTCTCCAGTCCCTCTCCGTGATTCCACTTTAGTAGCTTGAAGCCAGCTGTTGGGAGGATCCTCAACCCGTAAATGGATTAGGATTAGCCTTGTAAACACTCCATGAATCTTCCTTCACCCTCCCACTCTTAACGCCACAACAATAAATTATCCAATTCATTGTATCCCCTGATTTGGTATTAGACATTGCAGCAACTAAACAAGGAAAGAAGGTTAAAAAGGAAAAAAAAAAAGGCAGGTCTTAATTTTCTACCAGTCGGCTTTCTCATGCTTTTCTTTCCAATTTGATTCAGCAACATCTGATTCAGTTCACAGCAACTATAAATGAGTACTCAGAGTACAACCTTTCTTTTATTACCAACTCCAGAAGGAGCCACTGTTGAAGTCTTCCTGTGGACGGGCTATGACTCCTGCAGCCCCCACTGTTGCTGTCTTGTGATAAGCCGTCCAGTGTGAATCATTCTTTGGTTTAAAAAGGTAGAATGGACTCCATCAAAAATGCGCATCTTTTTGCCTAATGGTGTTGCACTTAGAAAATTGCTTCTTCTGCTTAATATTTTTAAAATTTTTGTTCAACTAGAGAAGAAAATGTAATCAATCACTTCCCATGTTTGTGTGTGCATAATATTAAAAGCTCAGTAACCCCAAAGACTCAATTTTGTGGTGAGAATGTCTATTTTTTATTAGTTGTGGTGAAATATATGTCAGATGAAATTTACCATTTTAACCAATTTTCAGTGTGCAGGCCAGTGGTGTTAAGCGTGTTCACCTTGTGCACATAATCGCCAGAAACTTATCATCTTGCAAAACTGAAGCTTTGTGCCCTTTAAGCTGTTCCCCACTTACACTTTCTGCTCTTCTTGGCAACCATCTACTTCCTTTCTCTATGAATTTGACTACTCTTGGGTCCTCAGATAAATGATATCATACATTATATATCTTGTTGTGATTGGTTTAAAACCCAAAGCACAATGCCCTCAAGGTTCATCCATGTTGTTGCCTGTGCCAGAATTTCCTTTCTTTTAAAGACTGAATAATATTCCACTGCGTACATGTACCATATTTTGTTTTTCCATTCATTCATACATGGACACCGGAGTTGCTTCCACTTTTTGGCTATTGTGAATAATGCTGCTATGAACATGGGTGTGCATATGTTATATTTTTTAATTAACCTAA
Source organism: Vicugna pacos (assembly GCF_048564905.1). Taxonomy (NCBI): domain Eukaryota; kingdom Metazoa; phylum Chordata; class Mammalia; order Artiodactyla; family Camelidae; genus Vicugna; species Vicugna pacos. The sequence goes on from NW_027328737.1 coordinate 426,735, forward strand.
GAGATTGACTTAGTAATGGCACAGACTCCAAATTCTTAAACTTAAATAAATTTTCAAGTTGAAATAGTGAAGCTGGCTCTTTTTTACCTTTCCCCTTCTCTGATCTGGGACATTTCACTTATGTCTGGGAAAAAGATTTCCATTTCAGAAAACCCAGAATTCCAAAAGCTGTGAATTTCAGTGTCATCACAAAAGCTATAAATACTAAAATAAACAAGGATCCTTTTCTCTCCCCTTATTATCTAAGACCAAACCTTCAGCTTTTTGTCTAGATTTATCCATGCATTATCCCATCAGAATTGTCTACTGTCTTATAATGATTTGAACAATAGATGGAATCTCTTTTTTCTTATTCTGGAATCACAGTTACTCTGAAACCTGGACTCCTTTGCATCATACTTTATTGTGAGTAAAATTATGCTCAGTTTTGGTTTTTTTTTACATTTTTTATTGATTCATGATCATTTTACAGTGTTGTGTCAAATTCCAGTGTTCAGCACAATTTTTCAGTCATTCATGGACATATACACACTCATTGTCATATTTTTTCCTCTGTGATTTATCATAACATTTTGTGTATATTTCCCTGTGCTATACAGTGTAATCTTGTTTATCTATTCTACAATTTTGAAATCCCAGTCTATCCCTTCCCACCCTCTACCCCCCCCGGTAACCACAAGCCTGTATTCTCTGTCTGTGAGTCTATTTCTGTCCTGTATTTATGCTTTGCTTTTGTTTGTTTTTGTTTTTTAGATTCCACATATGAGCGATCTCATATGGTATTTTTCTTTCTCTTTCTGGCTTACTTCACTTAGAATGACACTTCACTTAGAATGATTTCCTTCTGGGTACAAGCCCAGGAGTGGGATTCCTGGGTCCTATGGTAAGTCTATTCCTAGTCTTTTGAGGAATCTCCACACTGTTTTCCATAGTGGCTGCACCAAAGTGCATTCCCACCAGCAGTGTAGGAGGGTCCCCCTTTCTCCACAGCCTCTCCAGCATTTGTCATTTGTGGATTTTTGAATGATGGCCATTCTGACTGGTGTGAGGTGATACCTCATTGTAGTTTTGATTTGCATTTCTCTGATAATTAGTGATATTGAACATTTTTTCATGTGCTTTTTGATCATTTGTATGTCTTCCTTGGAGAGTTGCTTGTTTAGGTCTTCTGCCCATTTTTGGATTGGGTTGTTTATTTTTTCCTTATTGAGTCGTATGAGCTGCTTATATATTTTGGAGATCAAGCCTTTGTCGGTTTCACTTGCAAAAATTTTCTCCCATTCCAAAGGTTTTCTTCTTGTTTTATTTCTGGTTTCCTTTGCTCTGCAGAAGCTTGTAAGTTTCATTAGGTCCCATTTGTTTATTCTTGCTTTTATTTCTTCTAGGAGAAAATTTTTGAAATGTATGTCAGATAATGTTTTGCCTATGTTTTCCTCTAGGAGGTTTATTGTCTCTTGTCTTATGTTTAAGTCTTTAATCCATTTTGAGTTGATTTTTGTATAAGGTGTAATGGTGTGTTCTAGCTTCATTGTTTTACATGCTGCTGTCCAGTTTTCCCAACACCATTTGCTGAAGAGACTGTCTTTATTCCATTGTATATTCTTGCCTCCTTTGTCAAAGATGAGTTTACCAAAAGTTTGTGGGTTCATTTCTGGGCTCTCTATTCTGTTCCATTGGTCTATATGTCTGTTTTGGTACCAATACCATGCTTTCTTGATGACTGTAGCTCTATAGTATTGTCTGAAGTCTGGGAGAGTTATTCCTCCAGCCTCTTTCTTTCTCTTCAGTAATGCTTTAGCAATTCTAGGTCTTTGATGGTTCCATATAAATTTTATTATGATTTGTTCTAGTTCTGTGAAATATGTCCTGGGTAATTGGATAGGGATTGCATTAAATCTGAAGATTGCTGTGGGCAGTGTTATCATTTTAACAATATTGATTCTTCCAATCCAAGAGCATGGAATATCTTTCCATTTTTTAAAGTCTTCTTTAATTTCCTTCATCAATGGTTTATAGTTTTCTGTATATAATACTTTCGACTCCTTGGTTAGATTTATTCCCAGATATTTTATTACTTTGGGTGCTATTTTAAAGGGGACTGTTTCTTTACTTTCTTTTTCTGTTGATTTATCATTAGTGTAAAGAAAGGCAACTGATTTTTGAATATTAATTTTGTAACCTGCTACCTTGCTGAATTCTTCGATCAGCTCTAGTAGCTTTTTTGTGGACCTTTTAGGGTTTTCTATATATAGTAACATGTCGTCAGCATATAATGACACTTTTACCTCTTATTTTCCAATTTATATCCCTTTTATTTCTTTCTCTTGCCTGATTGCTATGGCTAGGACTTCCAGGAATATATTGAATAGGAGTGGTGATAGTGGGCATCCTTGTCTTGTCCCAGATTTTAGTGGGAAGCTTTTGAGTTTTTCACCATTGAGAACTATGCTGGCTATAGGTTTGTCATATATAGCTTTTATTATGTTGAGATATGTTCCCTCTATACCCACTTTGGCGAGAATTTTTATCATAAATCGGTGTTAAATTTTACCAAATGCTTTTTATCCATCGATTGAGATGATCATGTGGTTTTTGTCCTTTCTCTTGTTGATGTGATGTATTACATTGATTGATTTGCATATGTTGAACCAGCCTTGTGTCCCTGGGATGAACCCCACTTGGTCATGATGTATAATCTTTTTTATGTGTTGTTGGATTCTATTTGCTAAAATTTTGGTGAGGATTTTGGCATCTATGTTCATTGGTATTGGCCTATAATTCTCTTTTTTGTAGTGTCTTTGCCTGGTTTTGGTATCAGGGTGATGGTGGCTTCATAGAATGAGTTTGGGAGTATTCCCTCCTTTTCAATCATCTGGAAGAGTTTGAGAAGGACTGGTATGAGTTCTTCTTTGTATGTTTGGTAGAATTCCCCTGTGAAGCCATCCGGTCCTGGACTTTTATTTGTAGGGAGGTTTTTAATTGCTATTTCTATTTCCTTTCTAGTGATCGAATTGTTCAAGTGTTCAGTTTCTTCTTGATTCAGCTTTGGTGGACAGTATGTTTCCAGAAACTTGTCCATCTCCTCTAGGTTATTCAGTTTGGTTCCATATAGTTTTTCATAATATTCTCGTATGATATTCTGTATTTCTATTTTGTTTGTTGTAATTTCTCCATTTTCCTTTCTTATTTTGCTAATTTGTGCTCTCTCTTTTTTCTTCTTTGTGAGTTTGGCCAGAGGTTTGTCGATTTTATTTACTTTTTCAAAAAACCAGCTTTTGGTTTGGTTGATTTTTTCTATGGTCTTGTTAATCTCTATTGTATTTATGCTCAGCTTTAAAAAAGAGTTTCTACTGTAGTTTTGTTTCACACACACACACACACACACACACACATGCACGCAATTTACATGGTGGAGTTTCAGGGCAATAACCCTCAGAATGCCCTCAATGTAGTTAAATGAATTGTGCTGCCTAACGAGTGAATTTCACAGATCCCTTGTGCCAGTCTTGTCTTCCTTGGTTCTGAGTGTGGTGAGGGTTGTTTTCACTATACAGCAGTAGAATTTTCACTCGTTCACAGTCATTTTATAAAAATCAAATGCAAACTCATGGTTACCTGAGGGGAAAGGGGGGAGGGAAGGATAAATTGGGACTCCAAGATTTCTAGACACTAAACTATATTCAATGCCTTAAAGTAAACTGTAATGAAAAAGAATATGAAATTGAATATATGTAGGTGTATGTGTGGCTGAAACATGATGCTGTACACTGGAAATTGACACACAGTAACTGACTACACTTCAATTAAAAAATAAATCATTGACCAGTCATTCTCAACCACATGAGTGAAAACCTGCCCTGTGTCACGTCCGGCATGACTGATGTTATTCTCATTTGGCTTTGAAAGTGATTCTCCACATGTCTGCCTTCCTTGCAGAAGTGGTTTGCAAGTGTGTTTGTGAATGTATCCATTTCTGAGTCCTAGCTGAGTTGCCAAATGATAAGTCCTAGCTGAGTTGCCAAATGATACCAGATCTCAGTGTGCTGCTCTGTGAGAAAAGCCTCCTCTTTCACTTTATAAAAAAAGCATCAGTAACTGCCAGGGATGATTTAATTGCAATCATTTCCCCTTTGAATCTCTGGACAACTTTCCTGGAGACTCTCTCGTAGGGATTTATCTGGCAAACAGATCTGTCTATACGTACTACAGGGATATGTAATTCAAAACAGATGGACGCACTATCCAAAAGAAAGACATACATGCAGATATTTAAATATTTAAACCTGGGTTTTCATGACTTGAGGATAAAAGATTACTTTTTTTATATATAGATATATATAACTGAAGTATAGTCAGTTTACAATGTTGTGTCAATTTCTGACGTACAGCCTAATGCTTCAGTCATATGTGCACATACATACATTCATTTTCATATTCTTTTTCACCACAGGTTACTGCAAGATATTGAATATAGTTCCCTGTGCTGTACAGTATGAACTTGTTGTTTGTGTATTTTATATATAGCAGTTAGTGTCTGCAAATCTCAAACTAACGTCTGGTTTGCATAATGCCTGCAGGAACGAGTCTTAATGCGCATTTTTAATTTTGGGCACCCACCTGCCTGGCAGGCACCGGTCCTTTCAGTCCTTTGGTGTTTGCCTTCTGCAAGTTCATGACCTCCTACTGTTGAGGCTTAGATACGAGTGGGTGCTTTTTTCTTCTTTTCTTTCATACAGAGTAAGTTCCAAAAATGTACACAAATCAATGAGATCAAACTGTGAGACAAAGCTTTATGTTATGGGAACAAAGTGTTAAATTGTATATTTGAGCCGTTAGCCTGACCCACAGTCTGCACGGGGAAGCGCTACAGAAAACAGCACAGACGCACAGCGAGAAGTGTGCCCGTGACCTTGAATTCCTTCTCCTGGACATTTCTGTGAACTCAGACTCCTGCCCAGAGCTCAGCCCTTGGAGAAAAGACCCTGTTCTCCAGAACAGACTGTGTCTAGACTGCCAAGGTTTATAATCTTCCTCTGTTATGCAATATAAACATTTCCTGAGCAAAACGTGATTTATACTCAGTTGCATGTCTCTGGAATAGATCAGTATATTAAATCATGTAATCATTTATATTCAAAAGACCCGTTATTATGAAACAGCTTTTCATCTATCTCTAAGATAAGGGAACTCCAGAAATTCTTAGGGAAGACAGAAGAAAAATATTTTCTTTGTGAAGAGAAAAATTTCCATCACAGAAACTGCCAGCTCAGGAAAATTGTGATAAAAATGGCTGATTGCTACTTCAGAACAACAAAAACTAAGAAATAGGAATAACAAAGTCATCAAACGGCACAAATAAAATTAGTAAACTTTTTTAGTATATTGTAAAATAAATACAAAAAGAGTAAGAATTCAAGTTCATGTACTATTACTAATTAAGGTAAATCCTTGAACACTATGCACCAGCTTAATAATTTCCTATAAAAGTATTTACATGTATTCTTTGTAATCTTTGAACTTGCCACAGTGTGAGTTATTATGCAAATGTAACATTTTCTTTTACGTTTGATTCGTATTTCTTTTTTTCTTTCCATTTCTTTGAACTTTCTCAGTTTCTCTTATTGCTTGTATGGGTCTGATAAATGATCAAATCACTTAAATTCATGGAACGTAAACATTTGCTTAACTATATTCAATTATACTGCCTTTTTTCAAAAGATTTGTTTCTGTGAATCTCAGACAATGTTCCCCATAAGTGTTTCTCTGCTTTTTACCACCTGGATCAATTTTAAAATATCATTTCTTTGAAAAATGTTGTATCTGAACAGTTCGATAGATCAACTTAAATTGCAGTTTCAATATAACTCATTTGATACTTTCAACTTAAATTGTAGTTTTAATACAACTAATTGACTTTAAGACCTTGGGCTAATAGGAAATTGAACTAAAGAACTAGGATTGAAAAGATTTAAATTATATGTATATATAAAGAGAGCACAAAAGATCTGTGTCACTGTTGTGGTTTAGCTCACATATTCATGTTTATATAAAATATTTTTGCTAGTTGTAAACTCCAGTTAAAATCATATACCTTTATTGTGGTCCATGTATTATGTGGACAAGATTTGTATATTTGGGTTTGTGTGTAACTGTGTGCATATTTAAAAACAAGCCTATAACCGTACACCATTATTATTTGAAAAAGTCTGTGAACTATAAAAAGGGAAACTCAATAGTTTGGAAGGAAAATGACCGCCTTCAGTCTGGTTTAAGAAAAGCAGCGCGGAGCAGCCCAGCCTGCTTTGTCGCCCAGCGAGCACAGGCTTGTGTGTGACCAGGATACACTCACTTCACAACAGCAACGGACTTCTTTGTTTGTGTTGTTTTTAGCAGAAGAGTGAGAATACTTAGCAATTACTACCCGCCCCTGTATTCGTTTTGAATGTTCTTATGCTTCCAAAGCCTGGAGTGGTTTCTTGTTTTCAGGTCGATTTCCATGACTTATTTTCATGACTTACATCACAACGACTTTCAGGCCCCAAACTCAGAATAATACAGAGGTTGGACTTTTTACATGCAAACCATTTTTGAAGATTAGCACTTGGCCATGGGAGAGCACCGAGTTTGACTTTCCACCTTCAAAAGGGAGGAAAGCTTGAGTTAGCTGCATGTGTTGCATATTTACTGTGTATTTAATTAGTACACTGCTGTTATGATCATTTTATTAAGTCACAATGTCATATCAAATGAAGGAGCTAAATTTTCTCTGCATCTATTATGTTCCTACACGATTCAAAATTTATGTACTTTTCAAGGTAGACGGATACATACAGGCGTTCATGTCCAAAGACTGGCTTTGTGACTTAGTTGATATTACAGAGTATGTTGCTTCATGGTTTAAAGATCTGTGTGGATTGCTGGACTTTGTGACGTATGGTTCACTGGATGAGTTGGAAGGCTCTAGAAATTTGTCAGTGTCTTCACTGTCCGTAATCTTGTTTCACCCTCAGGGTAATCAAAAGATTGATTCAATAGTTTAGTGTCATGAGACCTTACAAAAGGATTCTATAACCCTCTGATCTTATGTTGTTTGTTACTATAATAAGTTATCAGAATTGAGTCTTGAAGAATGATGGCTCCACACGGGCTGTGCATGGCTTTGGGGCTGAGGGTGTCTGTGTTATCTCCCTGGGGACACCTTGGAGCCTGGCACCACCATGAGCACCCGGTCATTGTGGTCTGAGTGCCTGAGTCAGGATTTCCAGCTCCTGAGACAGATGTCTTCACAAAAGCTAACCCAAAATCAACTGAATGAGAATTAATTATAGAGAAAAATGAGATGAGTGAGGAAGAGCTCATGAGATGTTTGTGCTGTGATTGGTCTTGCTATTAAAATTCTGTTTTCTGATGGGTGCCTGAGAAAACCTTTGTCTTTCTTCTTATCTCTGTTTCTCGATGTAGTCAGCTCTGTTTACGTAAAGTGAAATGGAACATTCTTGGAGTGATATCTTACTTCCTATGACCACTTGGAATTCAGGGAAAATACCCTAATATTGGCATAAACACTAAAGATTCTGAGAGGCTTGCAGTGTGACTATAAAGTCTTCACAAGCCTGTCTTTGGAATCTACAGTCTTTAACCCCTGTTAACATCACTCTGAACTCTAGGGTTCTCAAAACATAATTTGAAAAATCTTCAATAGTATGTATCTATTTCTAGATTTTCAGAAATGCTAATTTTTACATGGATTAGTCCTTAACAATCTCACTTTAACATTAGAAAAAAAGGATTTAGGGAGAATTTCAGCTTCAACTTCCAATGAATTATGAGAGAATTGCTATAAAGGGTAATCATGAATTACCAGTGGGCTCCAAGCGGTGGCCGGCTAATTCCAACCTGCAGACATGTTACAGTTTGGCTTAAGCAGCTTAAAGAAACATGGACTCAGCATTGAAAAATCAGAAGATTCAAATAAAAATATTCATTTCTGGCTCTGCCTGACACGGGAGAGCATCTGCCAGTGTTAGAAATGTCTTCCCTCAAGGCCACACTCGGCTTTTGCTAAGTCGCACTGCCTCTTATAAAAGGGGGGTGTCCTGGGTGGAACCCCTGCTGGTCTCCTTTGCTTCTGTTATCAGCCTGGACCCTAGAAGCATTTGAGTTTACAGTCCCTGATGTTTGTTCCTTTTTTTAATTGAAGTGTAGTCAATTACAATGTGTCAATTTCTGGTGCACAGCATCATGTCCCAGTCATGCGTATATATACATATATTCATTTCCATAATCTTTTCCATTAAAGGCTATTACAAGATGTTGAGTATAGTTCCTTGTGCTATACAGAAGAAGTTTGGTGTTTTATCTATTTTTATATATAGAAGTGGAAGCAACCTAAATGTCCACTGACAGGTTTTTTTCCTAAACATGAATCTCTTCTCAATAAATGGGAAAGATTCAGAACAGAAAAATAGATACAACTAAGCTCATAGCCTTTGTAGAGATAATGAATCAATAAAAGCAGGGTTTCATCTTTCTGGACAATGAACAGTATTAGACATGTGTTCTATTAAAACAAATAGCCCACTGCAGTCAATCAGGACTTGCTGGTAGAAAGAGACCATCACAGCATTGTAAGGAAAAATTAGCAACTCTACCAAGTGTTTAAAAATTCTCTTTATGTCAGCATCATGTCAGAGGCTAAGATGAAAACTGATCCATATTCTTTCTTCACTTAAAAGGCATTTGTGCACAGCTCTGATGAGTCAGAACCTGTGTGCTGGAATACACCTCATGACACTATCCTAAAGGCTCTTGGCTTGTTGTAGTTGGAGGCAGATGAAAAGGGAATGCAAGATAATTTAGCAGCACAATCTAAATTGTAATCCATCACTTTCAGTGACAAATCACAGAAGTCACCTATAAAATGTTTATAAAAAGTCCAAAGTCAAAAGAAACTGCACAGTTTTGTGAATGAGTGTGGAGCTACAATGTTCATGGCTTAAAGTTAATTTGTGATCACTGAAAAGAGTTAAGTTTCATCTTTTGACTAATAATATCTTTCCCCAAATAAATTGTAGCAAAGATAATTTGCAAAGAAACTTTCTCAATCATTTCTGTATGCAGATTGGGCTCTGAGAATCCCAGCTACGATTTGACGTATTGATCTTATTCGAATACCATTTTCCTTATTGGAAAACAATTGCTCAGTTTTTATTTTGCTGGTTTTTATTACTCAAAATTTAGTAACTAGACATTAAGATATGAGGGAATCTGTAATAAAAATATGAAAAGATAAGTAAAGAAATATTATGGCATAGAGGTAAAACTGCTTCTAAATAAGATATTTTTTCAAAGCATTTCATGAAAAATCCAGCTACCTTAATCCATTTAGAATAGTTACAGAGCATTTCAAACCTTTTGAGAACCTTAGCTCCAGAAAGATTAGTCAGTCCTCTTTCTCATTTTAATCAAACATTTCAGCATGAATTCACTCACCCAATTCTAAGGGCCATTTCCTCTGAAATTATCCATAAATCTTCTGTGTCCTATGGTAGAGAAATATAAAGTTTAACAACATTTTTAAAAAGCATTAAAATTAAACTTTGCTGAATTTTTAGTGGAGCCCTAAGTTGAATATGACATCCACAATACTTGGGAAGCTACTGAACACTTGTAAAAAAAATTTGGATGAGACTTTCTGATGTGTGGCTCCATATATATTATTAGTCATTCTAGTTCTTTTATTTCAAGGAAACATTTTTTGACTCTTTCCAAAGCCTTTCATCTTTGGTAAAACTTTTTCCTCTATTGCTAATATGCTCCATGACCTTGAGCAAATTGTTTACTTGGCTGTAGGCTTTTGATCAACCCCATATATAATTAAGATGATAAGTGTTTGAACTTTACAGAGTCTGAAATTAATTATATATCAAAATTTTGATACCATGCATTTTTTGAGCATTTAATTTTGGAATAATTTTAGATCTGTTGAAAAGCTGCAAAGATAATAGAGAGTTTTGGTTTACTTTTCATTCAGCTTTATAGTGTTGATCTATTTGTCAAAACTAAGAAATTAACATGTATACAGTATTACTAGTTAAAACTTTGGCTTTGTTTGGGCTTCACCAATGTTTCTGCTGCCTTTTTATTTTTCCTGTCTAATCTAATCTGGGATCTAATCCCCAGATCCCACACTGCATTTAGTGCTCAGGTCTCCATAGCCTCTGTCAACCTGAGACCATTTCTCAGTCTTTCCTTGTCTTTACGACTCTCCTGGAAATACTCCTTAGTTAATGTCCCTCCTTGGCCGTGTCCAACATTTCTAGGCACAGATGAAGATGTTGCTGGTGGATGTAACCATTGTCCAGGTTCTTGTCCCATCCCAGAGAGAATTCAGAGACAAGATGTGGAGATTAAGAAAGCAAAGTGAGGATGGAAAACACACTCTCAACGGGAGGTGGGCAGGCTCAGGTGAGCAGCTGCCCTGAGTTTCTTTGAGAAGTTGGTTACATAGAGTGTAAAAATGAATGGACAGAATACTCATTGGGGAGGGAAGGATTTGGGGTCCTATTCCCTCATTTTCATCCCAACTCCAGCTTCCTGAAGGGAGGAAGGATTTTTGTTCTTATTTAGTCTGGATCAGAAGTGTCATGATGTCAGTGCGTGATGGGTGGTTCTAATCTACAAGGCTAATTTTATTGAAATGAGGACATAATAAGCAAGAGGTTATATTCAGACACTGGAGATTCCTGCCTTTTCCCACCTTTCCTTGTCGATTCCAGACCCCTTGCTACCACAAAGTGTGTGACCGCTTATCAGCCCAGAGGTACCTGCTTGTCTTTCTCTGCCCAGGGACCTCTGGTGTCTGCATGGTGAAGGGTTTCCTGCATTTGGCCGGTGCCCCTCCTTTCTGCCCAATTCCTGCCATTTGGCCTGCGTCCCCTTTTCTCTGTTCATATCTAGCTCTCTGCCTGCTCTCACAGAGGTTTTAGATTCTGAGGAAGAACATCACAGCTGCCCTTCTCACTGCATCCTATAAGAGTGACGTGATATCAGTATGACCTTGCACTGGGGGCACTGGCTTTGATCACGGGTTAAGTCGGTGTCTGTCCAGTTTCTTTCCTTCTGTTTTCTCTTTCCATTCTCCCAGAAGCACAGCCTCTAAGTCCAGCCCACACTACAGGGAAGGGGAATGAAGCTGCACCTGCTGAGGGAAGGGCATTGCAGAATTTGTGTTCATATATTAACACCACACCATATAGAGCAAGTTTGGCGACTACACAAAGACCCTGTTTTTCCTTCAGTTTCCTACCTATGGGTTCTAATGCCTGTCAATGGATCTCACCTGCTGCAAATTCCTCTACAATATTTAATGAGAATTCTTCTGAAGAAAGATTTGCCTCTTCTTCTACACTGCTTTATGCAATATAGAAACCTCATGGAGATTTACTCTATTTTTTGCATTATAATCTAATATTATCATTATTGCATTGTTCAGTTGTTCCAAATTTTGCCATTGCGAGTCCTCTCCAATTGGCTCCTGGGGCCCTTTGACGTACACATCATGGCTTTTTGCTTTGTGTTTGTGTGTGTTTGTTGCCCCAGAAGGGGAAGAGAAAAGACCTCAGTTCTTGTCATACCCAAAAGATAAGAATTCAGACAGGACATGCAGTGCTGTGTAGTGAAAGATTTTAAAGGATTTATTTAACACCTCCAAGAACGGGAGGTGGGCTGATCCAAGGGCAGAAAGCAGTGGGCTTTGTCTCTCCTCTTACACCCTTGCTTAGAGGTGGTCTCTTGACTGACTGATGGCTCTTGCCCCTGGAGTGCTGAGTCATGCTTGTCCCCTTTCGCACGTGTCCTTACCCACGATGCACACAGAGAAACCCAAGGGGGTGCCTCAACCACAATGCTGATTATTTCACAATGAGCACTGAGTCATGTCTGGTTAGACCCTTGTTGCTACTGCACAGTCATGGCTTTCAGGTTCTATCCAGTTTCTTGCTGGCACTCATTTTGAGGAAATAAAGTCCCTTTACGCTGAAGGCGGGCACACCAACATCTAATGGACCAGCCTCCCTCTCCTCCACCTTACCTGTCAGGTGCCTCCCACTAATCTAACTACCTAACATGTTCACTTGCATACTTTGTATCTGATGGACTGCAGGATAATGTTCATCTTGTAGTTTCACTGCCTCCACCCTAGGACCAGCCCTGCCTCCATGGAGCCCTATTAGTTTCCTAGGACTTCTATTCCTAGCACGTTACCACAAGCTGGGGGGCTTCAAAACAGTAGAAATGACTTTCTCACAGTTGGGAGGCCAGAAGTCTGAAGTCAAGGTGTGAGCAAGGTTGTGTCCCTGTCTGTTCTGTGCCTGTCTCCCAGCCCTGGTGGCTGCTGGTGACCTGGCTCTCTTTGGTTTGGTGTCATCACAGAAACCTCCTTCTTGCATGTCTCTCCATGTCTTCCCCTGTTTTGCTAAGGATGCCAGTTATTGGATCTAGGGTGCATCCTAATCCAGTATGACCTCATCTTAAATAATGACGTCGGCAAGAACCCTACTTCCAAATAAGGTCATATTCTGAGGTTCTGGGTGGACATGAAATTTGGAAGGACGCTAGTCACCTCACCACCATTTTAGAAACCAAGATCTGGGCACTGCATTTTAAAATGAAAAATCAGTGTGTGTATGTCTATGTATAATATACACATAATATATGTCATCATTATATAATTATTTGTAAATAAAATGTGATATTTATAAGATGTTACAACCTACTTGATGAGTGCATTGCCTTTTTCCTTTGTTTTACCCTGTATTTCCAAGTCAAGTAACTTCCTTAGATATATTACTTAAGATATATTTAATCTCTGCAATTTGAATACGTATCTTTCAAAATAGCTTTGCTGAAATCAAATCTTATTGAGAGAGATGATTAGACAGGCTTCCTGATTCAGGCTGGTTATCAACAAAGGGAAGAAGGTGCCAGGCTGTTGAAAAACAGGACCTTTTCTATTCCCCTGCAGCCGGCACCTCAATTCCAAGGACACAACCACATACTGAGACATGTGATGTTCTACAACTGCTGTGTCAGTCCCGAGGACCTACCCCAGTATCTCTTTTTTTGTTCTCTTTCTGGCCAAAGTTTCTGTTTTAGGGCTGAGCTCTGTGAGAGAAAAGAGCAAGTAATAGAAGATGTTTGAGGGGAAGGGTACAGCTCAGTGGTAGAGTGTGTGCTTAGCATGCGCGAGGTCACAGGTTCAATCCGCAGTCCCTCCATTCAACAAATAAATAAATAATCATGTATATTCGAATCAATATCCAAAATTATAATGATACATTCACAGACATAACGTTACTTTATTGTTTTCATATTTATGTAAATGATACTATGGTATGCATATTCCTTTTTGATTTTCTTTTAGTCTTTCATTTTTCAAGATTTATATTACTAAATACAGAGTGTTTTAGTAGCTACACATTTACAATGTCATGGATATTAGAAAATGTACAATAATTGAAAATTCATTTCTCTATTACCCCAAATGTAGGTTGTTTTGTTTTTCAACATTAAAATCATTCTTTAATCGGTATCTTTGCACAAAGAATTACAGATCCTTCATGTATGTGGATGACTCTGGAGGATATTGCTAAACGCCATGTTCTCCAAAATAGTTATTCTTATATATGTATGCTTATTAGCAATGTAAGCAAGGTTCTGCTTCTCCAAGTATGTGCCTAGTTGATATTATCATATATAAAATGTTCTTTTACATATCTATACCATATGTTTACATTTTTACCATTGATAGATGTGAAATTGTGTCTCACTGCCTTAATAAATATTTTATGAAAAAGATTATGAAAATGAATATATGTATATTCATATATGACTGAAGAATTGTGCGATGCACCAGAAATTGACACAACATTGTAAACTGACTATTACTCAATTAAAAAAAAATCAAAAAAGAAATAATTTCCTTAATTTCGAATAATCTCGAGCTTGGAAAATACGGGGATTTTTTTGGTCATCCCAATTCTCCTTCTGTAATTTGTCTGTTCAAATCCTTGGTTGATTTTAGTTATGCTTTGTTTTTATTTTTAGAAACTTTTAATGCATTCAGATACTAAATCTTGTCTAGTCATATGTAACGCTAACATAATTTTGCAGTTCACAGCTTCTGTTTTATCTTCTTTTATTATCCAGAGATTCCAGATTTCCACGAAGTGAATTAAATTGTGCTTCTCACATGTGGGTGGATGTGTGTGGCAGACTGTGTGTTTGCATATGATGTACACATAATTATTTTAAAAATTCGTCTTTTCCTCAGGTTATATATTCTTTTAAATTATGTTTCTTCTATCTAGATTCTATTTTTGCATAATACAAAGTAAATACTCTTTTATATTTTGTTTTTCCATTTGGACATCCAATGTTTCCAACATCACGTATTAAATAAGCCATCATCTCTCTAGCAATTATGGTTGAAAACCACTACTTCTGGTACCTTCTGTATCAACATGTATGTGTGGTTTGCTTCTGGGCCACCTTTTCAGTTCCATTTCTCAACTGTCTATCCTCATGCCAGAACTATAATATCTTTTTTTTAATCTCTTATTTTTAATTTTGGGGGGAGGGAGGTAAGTAGGTTTATTTCTTTATTTACTTTTAGAGGAGGTACTGGGGATTGAATCCAGGACCTTGTGCATTCTAGGCATGCACTCCAACACTGAGCTATACCCTGCCCTCCTTATAGTATCTTAACTTTAATCTATTTTGCCACTTTTTAAGTCAAGTGTTCCCTTTTTGCTCTTCTATGAGTGCGGTATAACACACTGGTTTATCATGTAATATTTGTAGGTAACACACCAGGGTTCAAATCTGTTTTAGCCTCGTTTGCCAACATGCCATCGGCATGTTACTTAGGTTTCCCGTGTCTCGGTTTCTCATCTGCAAAATAAAAATATTATTGGTTCCTATATCATAGTGTTCTTTCAAAAGTTAAATATCCTTCTTCACCCAAAGCATTAGAATTGTTCCTAGAAAATAGTAAATGTGTAATAATTAGTCAGGATTCAAAATTGTCTTGATTCTTCTCAGTCTTATACTCTGTACATTTTAAAGCCAGCATTTCAAATAGTTTAGTAAACCATCTCCAGATTCTGAACTGAAATTTCACTGAGCTTATAGAGTAATTTACATTTTCTAGCCGATTATCTGAAATCGATTTGTTTGGGCAGCATTAACTCCTAACCCTAAATTATGACAGATATACATTGTTAGTCCTGATGAGCAACATTTTATGAAGGTGTATTGTAAAACTTCATGACTATAAAAGGATTTTAGAAACTGGGGGATTTTTAAGGATAGAGGAATAGCAGAATCAATTAGCCCCTTGTGTTACAAATGGGAACGCGAGGGTCACACTTGCTTTTTGTGTCCCGAGGCCTGGAGGAGGTCTGAGGCCCAGTGACTGACGTGTGGCTATCTGCATACACTAGAAATTTCTTTATCCAAAAAAGGTTTGCCATTATTGGTCATTAAAAATAACAAGACACATTAATGCTAAAACTCTACTGAACGTTACTTAGTGCATTTTTGATGGCTCTAACTACACTTAAATATTTTAAAGTGGTCAAGGTCAATAGGACCATAAATTGATGTTCTGGAGAATATTTAATCGTTTCAGCTGTAAAACAAATAATAGCATAAGAATCAGCTTTTACTGTGTGGATTTCGGCTCAAGTCATAGCCCTCCTTTTTTCTTTTTCCTCCAAGGCCTATTAACCACTTACCCACTCTGTAAACATCTGGGTGCTGGGCACATCCTGGTCAGCTCTGGTTTGGGGCTGACGCAGTCTCAGACATGCCAGGCTCTGGGCTCGGCGAGTCCTTCCAGATGACGGCCTTGGGAGGAGTGTGCTGGTCATGTTACTATTAAGAGCATCTATTTCATCAGTCACACCCACCTGATGGTAAAAACCGTATTTGACTGCAATGCATCTTTCGAATCCTGCTTCACTGTCACCTCCTCTGTGAAGCTGTGTCCGACATCCACCAGAGGAAAAGGAGAAAATGTTTTTGTAAATAGCGCCCTCTTTCAAGAAAAAAATAATATAACTATTTCATAATTGGATACAAGGCTGGCTACCAGATGATTTCTTCACAAATTTACTACACCTAAATTTTCTTTGTATCTTTTTAAAAATTATAGTTTAATCCATTAAATGTGCAAAACAAAAAAAGAAAATCTACTTGGCACAGCTTCAGACTTTATCTATTTCTGTTAATTTTTGTGTATAGTGTAAGGTAATGGTCCAGTTTCATTGTTTTGCATGTGGCTGTCCAGTTTTTCCAACCAGTGTGGAAGAGATTCTTTCAGAAGATTTCGGTCTTCTTGAATTCGCAAAGACTTGTTTTGTGTCTTATTGTATAATCCACCCTGGAGAACGATCTGTGTGCTCCTGGGAAGAATGTGCATTCTGGTGCCGCTGGATGAAATGCTCTGTCTGTGTCCGTTTGGTCTAATGTATGTTTCAGTTTATATATTTTCTTGTTGATTTTCTGCCTGGGTGACCTACTTTTTACCAACATTGGTGTATTGAAACCCCCTATTATTATTGCATTTTTGTCTATTTCTCTCTTCACATCTTTTAGTATTTGCTTAATAAATTTAGGTGGTCCAAAACAAATTCATTATGATAATTATGCTTTTGGTATTGTTGCTTGTGAGCCACAAATAAAAATCCTGGTGATTAGGTTTAAAAGAGGAAAATTTCTACTTATTTCCTCAGGTAGTTTTGCTGGGTTTCAAGCAGGCAGAGTCTTAATTCACTTTCCTGTCTTTAAATCCTTGAATCCTTGAAAAGGATTTTATAGAGGAAAAGAAAATCTGCATTTGTTGTCCACTCGCTGGTCCATTTTGCAGCAATTCACAGCAGAATTTGTGATTTCCAGTCCTTTTTGGATGCATCGGCTCAGAGAGCTAGGATTGAAAGGCTTTCCTGCCTCAAAGCCTCTGTTTTCAGTAGCTTGTAACCAAACTAATTAACTGAAATGAAGTGACTCATGTTTGTTGTCAGTTAAAAAGTGAATCTGGCGCTATGGAAACAAATTCCGTAAAGTTACTTTAGAGGATCAGATTAAAACAATTACATATTTCCATGAAAATGTGTTAGTGGTGTGAGTCAGCCCAGATTCAGCATCACTTACATCCAAACAAGTAACAACCATCCGAGGACCATGGCGCTTTGCCTGTTTTTTGTTCTCATCAGGAACACGAGTGTGGTCTCATCATGTTACAAAACAACACTTGATATGTTAGAAACAAAACAAAACAAGCTACTGTTCATTTCTAGGAATATAAGGGCAAAACCAGCAACAGTTATAGGTATATGATTAACAGCCAGTCACGTGGGAATTTGTTTCTTCACTCCTTCCTTACTAGTTAAGTAACATCGAACAGGTTACTTAAGTATTCTGTGCTGTAAAACCAAGAAACAGCACCCAATTCATGGCATTGTTATAAAAAGTGAAGTAAGCCAGGAAGAGAAAGAAAAATACCATATGATATCAGTCATATGTGGAATCTAAAAAAAAAAAAGGGAAAAGAAAAGAAAAAAGAGGACATTAATGAACTCATCTACAAAACAGAAAGAGACTCAGATATGGTCAACAGTCTTATGGTTACCAGGGGACAGTGAGTGGGAAGGGATAAATTTGGGAGTTTGAGGTTTGCAAATGTTAACCACTAGATATAAAAATAGATTAAAAACAATATTAAATATCTTGTGACAACCTTTAATGAAAATGAAAATATGTAAATACATGCATGACTGCGACATGATGCTGTGCACCAGAAACTGACAGTTCATAATTGACTATACCTCAATAAAAAAAAATAATAATAAATAAAAAAAATTTAAACTCAAGTGGGATGAGAACCAGCTTCTAGATTTGACAAGGATGTATGGTATCAGTAAAACAGAGCATAAGCTCTGAATGTACAAAGCACAGAATTTTTGCTTATGACAGGTTAAATGAAGGCATCTGAAACTCAACTTGTCCAAAAGGAAACTGACCTGTGTTCTGTAACACGTGCCCATCCTAAGTCAGAATGGTCTCTTGGTCTGCCCCACCTCTTCACAGCCTGTTTCACCACATGGACAGGTGATGAGCAGAGATGAATCTGCTGTCACTTCTAGATCACCCTCTCCACACAGCACAAAGTCCGATATCCTTGGCACCATATATAAAAACTTGGACACATTCTACTATTCTAAATATTTAAATAATATTGAATTTTTAAACAATACACTCTTCTGGTCAGTCATCTTCAAAAGAACATGGCAATAGTCATTTTTCCCTTCTCTCTTATATCTTGTGAGGGACTATGTGGCATTTTGTTAAGAGCAGAGATCTGTTTAGGACCCATCCTCCCAGGACGCTTGGTTAGAGGAACCTGACCACCCCCACTGTGCTCTTAAGTAACTTGAATATTTGTGTCAGGAAGGCCTTGAAAACATGAATAAAGGGGCAATGGGTCCAACAGGCATTGAAAGTGATGCTGTCTAAGTACTTGTGGGGAGATCTTCTGCAGGAGTTTCCCAAACTATTAGGAAAGAGAAATCAGAGCCTCATTTGCTCAGCAGTTGCATTTCTTGAATGAACATAAATAAAATAGCAATTTAGTTTTATACAATCATGTCTGTGAACTTAATGCGTGCCAGCTCACAAGAGAGGAATGCACTCAGTGGACTGTCATATCAGCTCTTTGCATAAAAAGACCAGATGCTAGATGGCGGTGAACTTACCAAGAGGATGCACTGTATGAAACTGGTCCAGGGGGGCCCCACGAGCTTTTCTGTGAACTGTTACTTGAAAGTCTATTATGCTTATTTTTTTAACCTTCTAATGCAAAGGAATCTGCCGACAAATTTAAATTTAATGTAGAATAAATAAATCTGCAAAAATAATTACAGTGCTGCATCTTTTGTAATAAACAAAGGGCCTCTTCATTATTTCCAAAATGACTAACATTATTTCTGATAACTAAGTTTCTTATAAGTAATTAACTCCATCAGTAAAATTTAAGTCAGTGTTGATGGCTTATTTTCTACTTATTTTAAGGAAGTCAGTGATGTCTCATTTTTATTTTGATTTCTTTAGGGTTTTATCAGTTACTTTATGAAATATACTAGCTATGTTTTAGCCCCAGCATGCACACTTTTAAGCTAGAAAAGTTCTTGGGTTGAATTGTAATAGTAGTAAATAACTCATTCATGAAAAATAGCAATTTTTATTATGGGAGGTAATAAGAAAAAATCCTAGCTCGGCGATAACTGGTGACAGTTTCCATTCTTTCTTGTTAGTTTCTCTTTAGAGCAACTGTTAGAATTTTAGTTTTAATCACAAAATATTGATGTATTTATTAAATAGATAATGATTATTTCAACCATATTAACTAAGTTAGATAAGTGAAAAATGCAGTAGATGTCTAAAAACATAGAAATTTGATTTGAAATTGCAGACTGGAAATCTGAAGCACAGGTCAGGGAACTTTTCTTGTAAGGAGCCAGGTAGCAAACATCGTAGGCTTTGCAGGTGGTGAGGTCTTTGCCAAAGCTATTCAACTCCGTTGCAGTGAAACATCCAGAGGCAGTACATAAACCAACAGCTGTAGCCGTGTTCCATCAAATTTGCAAAACAGGCAGCAGACTGGATTTGATCCACGGGCCAAAACGGGCTGACCTCTGAACTCAAGTGTTCAGAAACCCATGCCTACATTGTGACCAAAATGTCCCTGAGGTAACAGTGTTGTTTTGGAACTCAGAGTTTGGCATCTAAACCTGGGTTTGACTCCCAACCCAACCTTTCCCAGCTCTATGACGTTTGACAAGTTACTTTGTGTTTCAAATTCTTCAACTGCAAATGGAAATAAAATCTATTTTGTGAAAAAATATTGGAGAATTCAGTTTGGTGCAGCCATTGTGGAAAACAGTATGGAGATTCCTCAAAAGACTAAATAAAGACTTACCATAAGACCCAGCAATTCCACTCCTGGGCATATATCCAGAAGAAACCCTAATTCAAAAAAACACCTTCACCCCAATGTTCATAGCAGCACTATTTACAATAGCCAAGACATGGAAACAGCCTAAATGTCCATCAACAGATGGCTGGGCAAAGAAGTTGTAGTATGTTTATACAATGAAATATTACTCAGACAAAAAAAAGAACATGAAGCCATTTGCAGCAACATGGATGTTCCTGAAGAGTGTCATTTTAAGTGAAGTAAGCCAGAAAGAGAAAGAAAAATACCATATGATATCACTCATATATGGAATCTAAAAAAAAAAGAAGACAAATGAACTTAGATATAAAACAGAAACAGATTCACAGACATAGAATATAAACTTGTGGTTGTCAGGGGAGAAGGGGATGGGAAGGGACAGACTGGGAGTTCAATACTGACAGGTATATATAGAATAGATAAACAAGTTTATACTGTGTAGCACAGAGAAATATATTCAAGATCTTGTAGTAGTAGCTCATGGTGAAAACGAATATGAAAATGAATGTATGTATATTCATGTATGACTGAAAAATTGTGCTGCACACCAGAAATAGACACTACATTGTAAATTGACTATAACTCAATAAAAAAAAGATTCAAAAAAATTGGAGATAATGACCCAGATAATTCATGTAAAGTGCTTAGCAGAGTGTATTTGGACACATGAAAAGCAGTTAATATACCTTAGCAGTGTTCTCACTTTTCTCTAAGATTATAGAAATACTATATAATATAATATAATATATACACTGTATGATTATCATTTTTTTCTCCCTAATATTATATATTACATAATTCATAAAGGCATGCCATTTATGCAGTTCAACCTGACACAGATATTATTTAATTAGGAACAATTTTGTTTTTGAAATTTTTATTGCCCAATAACTTTTGGTGTTTTTTCCCCTTTAGTTTTGTATGTATGTTACTTACAGTGTCTAAAACAGCTCTGTATTGCTTTAATTGAACACACTTTCATTTAGTCAATCAATTTGGGGGATAAAGGTAGGAACAGGCAAAATAGGAAATGCTAAACCTGGACACCTTAGAATTAAAGAAAACTGGATAATCTGCTGAATTTAATTAAGCTGGATTCACATTAAACTAAGTGATTCCAAAGGTTTTCACATGTTAACCATCAGTTATATGTAACAGCAACATTAGGAAGAAATAAATTTGGTCCTGAAAATAAGGCAAATGAAATACATGCCTTTCATGTTTCAACTCGTACAAATTGGTAAAATCTAGACTTCATAAAATAAAAATAGAATCAACATTTACCTTGTATCCTTTCATCTGTCAATGGACATTTAGGCTGTCTCCATGTCTTGGCTATTTTAAATAGTGCTGCTCTGAACATTGGGGTGCAGGTGTCTTTTTGAATTAGGGTTCTTTCTGGATATATGCCCAGGAGTTGGATTGCTGGGTCATAGGGTATGTCTATTTTTAGCTTCTTGAGGAATCTTCATACTGTTTTCCATAATGGTTGCACCAAACTACATTCCCACCAGCAGTGAAGAGGGTTCCCTTTTCTCCACAGCCTCTCCAGCATTTGTCATTTGGGACTTGTGAATGATGGGCATTCTGACTGGTGAGAGGTGGTACCTCATTGTAGTCTAAGATGTGGTATATATATACAATAGAATACTACTCAGCAATAAATAAGAATAAAATAATGACATTTGCAGCACCATGGATGGACCAGAGATTGTCATACTAAGTGAAGTAAACCAGAAGGAGAAAGGAAAGTGATACCATATGATATCAGTTATATGTGGAATCTAAAAACATGACACAAAAGAAATTATTTACCAGACAGGAACAGACTCACATAGAAAGCAAACTTATGGTTACCAGGGTGAAAAGGTGGAGGGAGGGAAAACTTGGGAGTTTGGGATTTGCAGATACACATTACTATATATGTAAAATAAAAAACAAATTTCTACTGCATAGCACAGGGAACTATATTCAATATCTTGTAATAACTAAAATGGAAAAGAATATGAAAAGAAATGTACTTGTATGAATGAATCACTGTGCTGCACACCAGAATTTAACACAATGTTGTAATCTGATTATACTTCAATTAAAAAAAATTTACTTTGAGTTATAAAAATATCTTTCAGTGACATTTTTCTTTACACCACATATATATACATATTTGTATAAATGTATATATGACTATATAATTGTCTAAATATATTGCACAATTTTTGGTCTCAATAGAGTTTAGTAAACAGCTGTGTTAATCATAATTAACCTTCCTGGTCTTCATTCCACAAAAGTGAACACGACTCCTGAGCTTGCACCCGAGGGCCCTGGGATATTCAGATTATTACTTTCATTTCACCTGATAGTTACAGTTTTTTATCACGTGTTGCCTGGTACAAATCAATTAAAATCATACTGCTTCACCTTTAATTTACCTGCAGTCTGAATGCAGTAGCAGCCTGACTGTGGGATTAGAGCTTTGTGACACCCCAATGCTCAAGGTGTTTATCTCTGTTTGCTCCTTTTTCAGAGAGACATGAACTTAATATGTACACACAGAAATTGATGAATTATCTTGTTTCTTCTAAGACCATACTGAGTTTGAACTCTGGAAGAAGATGATACTGTTTGTTGAACTCCACAGGTGACTTGTACCCAGCAAAACTAGAAACCCATTGTTACCAAAGTGCACATTTTGACTATTGGAAGTTTTATATATTTCAAGATTTTAAAGAATTTTTAAACACTTTCAAATAATTTTTGACAGCATGGATAGTGAAGATATTCACAAATGTCTATTTGAAATCTCTTTTCTCCCTTGTACATTAATCACTACCGTGATTGAGAGTAATCACAGGACTTTATCACTACTAATAAAATGTGTTACAATTTTACCATTTTTCCATTTAGCCCTGATGGTAAAAAAACAAACACACAAACAGTGAGTCACCAGAAGTCAGCTTACAAATTAAGTAGCTCTCATTCTCCTTGGTTTCTTTCAAAACCTCAGTTGGTCGGATGCTCAAAGAATTCCTGAGCAGTCTTTTCTCATTTGATTCTAACAACTGTAGGCCAGAAACCAAGATACCTTAAATACATAAATATATAAAGATGTGGTTTACCTCAAATGTCTAAAGCTCCAGAGTTCTTCTACCAGAGGCAATCTAAGCTTAAATTAATTGAAAAATCAGGAAGGAAGTAGTTATCAAACAATACAGAATTTTTTTTAGAGATAATGATCTGCTTTTCCCCTCAAAAAGAGTAAATGTATCAACTATAATACAACCTTCCCCAACACAAACCAAAATAGATTCCAAAAATCCATCTCATACTCATCATACTTTTATATGAGTATTAAAATATGCTTCCCCCCCAAAGTTACTTGTAATTTTTTTCTCGTGGTTGACTGGTGATCTTAAAGATTCTATTTAAAGATAACATTTTTAAGGAATCTGGCAACCTACTGCTCTAATGTTGACATGACTTCTCTACATAGAAGTCAGTCCCTGAAAAAGGAGACTGAAAACCTGGAGAAGAAAGCAACTGAGTGAAGCTGATTGGAGTGAGTGACACAGGAGAGGGTGTAGAGGCCCCCAGGGAGGACCTGGAGGGTCCTTGCTGCTCAGGAGAGCCAGTGGTGCCTCTCTCCCCAGCTCTGTGCTGGTGGCAAATTGGTCGCTTTAAACTGGCCACGGTACGTGGTAGGTCAGAAATGCTACAAATCAAGTCTGCCTTTCTTTCTTTTCTTCTTTTTTTCTTCCTTCCTTTCTCTCTCTCTGTCTTTCCTTTTCCCCTCTCCAGAGCCAACTCTTAAAGATTTACAAGCACACTCCTGAATCCAAACCCTGTTAGAGTAGTTTCTGAAAAAGACTCAAATACATTTTCTTTAGGTTTATAAAGCATTAAGTGATAATCTCACTTAGAATGGTGATGAGTAGAATGAATAAGGAAATAAGAATGAGTCAAAATCAATAGTAGTCGCACCACTTTGACTTTAGATGGTAGACCACAGTTTATTTTTTAATTCATTCACTTAATCACCTCCGGCTTGGTGCTGTGTATCCTGCATGCCAAATGCTATGACTGAGTCCAAGAGTT
The DNA here is from genome assembly GCF_048564905.1 of Vicugna pacos. Taxonomy (NCBI): domain Eukaryota; kingdom Metazoa; phylum Chordata; class Mammalia; order Artiodactyla; family Camelidae; genus Vicugna; species Vicugna pacos. The sequence continues at coordinate 450,901 of NW_027328737.1, forward strand.
TTGAAGATGAGTAAGAAAAACCTGCCACTCAAAGAGCTCACATCTGAAGGAAAACTCACATAAACAGAGAATATGTATTAAACCCAAATGTAGAGATGTGCTTGGGATATTGTAAGAATACCAAAAAGAGAACCCGTAACAGTGTAAGAAGTTTATGACAGACTTCTAGAGGGCACAGCATCTAACTTTTCAATGAAGCTCCTTGGAATGTAGGTACTACAATGTATACAGTTTATTAAATCAGTAACAAAGAAATGGTTCCTTCCACCTAAAATCCTAAATTCAACAGCATATATTTAAGATGCCTAACTGTATCAAAACAAAAACACCACTCCAGTCTAAAACAGATCTCAGCTCTCTTTGAATCTAAGTATATATCCATCACAATATCATGGCATTTTCTGTGTTCAAATTGTCAAAGAGAACTTGATTTGTTCTCAGACTATGAAACAGAAGGTGCATGTAATGGAAAGAAAAGCAACTTTTTCAATGTAGGTTTTTTTTTTTAATGGCTCAGAGAGTTATAACCCCAGGTATATATGCTTTAAGTTACATTTCTGCATATGCCAAAGAAAATATATTTTGTACTTGGCATAAGAGAGGAATTTACAAGACCTTAGTTGAAGAAATGATAAATTCTTTAAAATGTTGTCAAAAAGTAATTCAAATACTGGAATGCACAGGCCATGTCTAGACTGCATCAGATGCTTTGTGAGGATATCCAGAGGTACTATTACTGCCTTTGCAAACAATCAAAATTAATTGTAGTTTTTGTTAAGTCATTCACACTGGCAGTGATAAAGTCCATTTTGGACCACTGGCCATTGAGTACTGACACCAGAGAAATCATCTGAAAATCTGAGGTCTAAGGAAGAGAATATTTTTGTCTGTATCTGAGGCCGTCCAGCTTGACTAAAATGAATGTGATACTGGTTAGACCCCGAGACATGGCTTCCAGTCATGCCATTTCATGAAAGCTCATTTTCCTCAACTAGTTTGTGTTGAGCATCTGTCACTGAGGTGTCATTAGTAAATTTCTAGAATGTTCCCCACTGTAATTTTCCAGGGGTGAGGCATAAAACATAGAGAAGATACAAAAAAATGGTTCTTAAAAATAAGTATGTCAATAAACTACACATATTTGAGATGTACAACTGGATGAATTTTGATAGATGTACATGCCCATGAAACCAGCACACAATCAAGATTGCTAACATTTCCATCACTCCCCAAGTGGTGCAGTTTCAAAATCCTAATTTATACAGGAACTATACAACAATAAATGTGTTTTAAAATATATAAATATACCTGTCAGAGGATCATCAACTTAGTAGATGCCATGGAGCTATTCATAGGGATAAACATGATCAGAGCTGCCATATAGAAAATTAAAATAGTGATCTTGGTCATTATTATGTAATAGTGAAAACATGCCAATTGGGTTCACTAGGATGAGAGGATTATACAAAAGAGAAGCAAATTTAAAAATGGAAATCGTAACTAAGAGCTGGAGAGTGGCTTTGCATTTTCAAAATACTGTCAGAAGCATCATCTCATTTAATCCTAATAAATTCTCTGTTAAAAAAAGAATTATTTTGACGACTGCACTGCATGTGAAGTTCAGAAATGTAATTTAAGTCACTTGAAGACACAGGAGTAAAAAGAGCTAGACTGGAAATTTAATCAGCAATATTTATACCCCAAAGTATAGATGCCTGATCGTATGAGATGGTTTTTCAAGAAAATTCCTTCAGCTTACCTGATATGAGCCATTTGACCATGAATGGACAATGAAAGTTACCTCTGATCACCAGAAGTATTTTCCTGAAAAACATGGCAGGTGGTGGGGTGTTCTGGCCCATTCAGATTAAGCCTAGGGCCCCAGGGCAGGGACTGTGGCCCCTTATTAATATTCAATCATGAATTCCCTCTTTTTCTTTTGAAATACAAAGGAAAACATGATAAATTTCTTCCTCAGTTCTTTGCAGGAAATAGACAAGAAGGCTTCCAAAGCAAAAATCATAAGCAAGTGATTCTATAGAACTTCCTTCTCTTTCAGTATAGGGATGCTGGATAATTCCTGAATGTAGGGGAGAAAATATTACTGTGTGAAGGAAGATTTATTCCCTGGTAATAGCAGGGAATTTCCTTGAGACTATCTAAGAACAGCGATGTTGTGTAACGTGACTTCTATACTTCCTGGTATTTGTAAGTGAGGTCTGGCTTTTGAAAATGTTGGCTCAGTGACAAGGAGGGTATGAAACTCAACTTTAGTTCAATTTATTGAGCACTGGCTACGTCCAAAGGTGCAAAAGTTACAGGGCAGGGACAGGTTCAGTTCTGAATCTTACTTCTTTGTGGAGAAACTCTAATTTTTGCCCAAACGAGAATATACAGATTCAGAGCTCTGTTCTTTAAAATGTCACATCACAGCAGCAGTGCCTCCATCTGAGAACCAATTTGGCGAGGCTGATTGGCGGAAAGGCCGGAGATCAGGGTGGACTCTCACACACAGAGCAGCAACCACAAAAATGAGCTGGACACCTACACTGGAGACAGGTCCACATTCCCTGCAGGTGAGCTTGGTTAAGTATGGACCCACAGATTTCTAACGTCTGGAGGCTGCTCGGTCATCACTACTGCACTAACTGGAGCTGATTTATTATTGCACCAGCTATGGTTCCTGCTTTAAAGCAGAGGTTTTTCTAACTGCTATACTGAGGTCACTGTGTATAATTTAAGGGCTAGGGAATAATACTTCTAAGTGGAGCAAAATATTTAACACAAACAAAATTTCAGTTTGCATATAATTAAAGTGTAACACTAGAGATTCTGAAACTGGTAAGGGGACATTTTAATTAAGTTGTTTCATGCTCAAAGGAAGATTGGCATCAGTTTCATTAAAGGTTTTACAAAGCTCCCCTCGTCCATTCTGGTTTTCTGTTGATGTTCTTACCTTCATCTTCCTCGCATTTCACAATGTCTTGAGTTATTCAGGCTCAGTGTTTAAATAGGGGTAGAGCGTTACTGAGAAGAGACAGTAATAAATGGAAATTTGTTCTTGAATTTTTCATCCTAACCAGAACTATATTTCCCAGAACTTCTCAGCCAAACAGTGAGCTTGTTCTATTTCTGGAAAATTTACATTCTTTTTTTTTTTACTTTAGATGTTTTTTTCAGTTACAACACCTTAAAGATCAAAACCTATATATATATTGAATTTTTTTCATATGCTCGGCACTGTTCTATTTGTGTCAGGAATTCAAAAAGATGAAACCGAGGCCATGACCTCAAGCCCTGGCAATCTAACTGGGGCTGATTAGCATTGTGCAGGGAATAAAGACCAGGAAACAAGGCGGAAAGTTAGTGGTTAAGTCATGCTTATGACATGCGTTCCCCCAGCAAACATTCACAGGGCATATTGTTTCAGATGCTCTTCTAGGGGCTGTTCATACAAAACTGAACAAAACTGATGAGATACCTGTTCCAGCATGGCTTAAAATGCAGTAGAGCAGACAGTAAGCAAGGTAAAAAGTAAATATATTAAAAAGAAAGCTAAGCAGGAGCATTGAGGAAGAAAGTGTTACTGGGCAAGTCAGGGTCAGTTGAGGAATCTCTGCAGGGCACTCAGTGAAGGACTCACTGGGTAGAAATCTGAAGGAAATGAAGGACTGAATTGGCCATAGAGGTACCTGGAAAAGCACATTCGGGCAGCAGGGATGTCAAGTGCAAATGTCCTGTGGCAGGAATATGTTTAAAGGGGCACAATAGTAGATGAAGCAAAGACAGAGGGAGCATTGGATTATGGGGTGCCAGATCATTAAATGTAGTTCATTGTAAGAACTTTGGTTTTCACTTGGTGTGAGACAGCTTTGAGATAAGAAGGGACAGAAATCAAGTGGTCGGTAGATAGTGTAAGAAATTAATAAACAGAAACCTCACTTAAGTAGAGCCGGGAGACCAGCAGGGGTGCTCTCAGGCAGAACCCAACAGGAAGAAGGAAGTCTCCACTTCTTTCCTAGCAAGGACTCAGCCATTGAAAAGCCATGGGCTCTTTGTTTACTGCAGCACCCCCCAACTTCCTTTCCCCTCTATAAAAGCGGCTCCTCCCCTTGCCCTGTGGAGACTTGCATGTGGCTCCCAAGACTGCAGACCCTGATTTGTAATTCTCTGCTGACTCCAAATAAACCATCTTTGCTGGGGAAATGTCTGGCAGTCTGTTTCAGGATAGGAAAAAGGATAACTTCAGGATTTGAAATTGGAACCGGATTTTGATAGGCGGATAGTGTGACTTAGTGTATTATTATGAATAAAAATCTCAATCTGAGCAAAGACATGGTTGAGACCTTTAGAGGCCTTCAAGGTAAGGTGCCTACTTTGCCCTGAATTGAGAAAACCTCCTGGGATGGGATAACAACTGTGGAACTAAACTACTGATGGCCTCGAAAGATATGAAAAGAAACTTGCATGTGATAAGAGAGAAGAGTTCAGAATCTTGGAAGTTTTTGACCTCCAGACTTTGAATACATTGGAGAGAGACCAGAGCAGGACAAGAGACAAGAGGAAAAATAGAGAAAAAAGAAAACTGATTTCTACAGCAGTTTGAAAAATCAAACTTCGATTCCTTGCCCTCAGTGGACTTTGAATTTCGCCCCCGGTTTGTGAATGTCAGTGCCTCTGTATGGATGGAGCCATTGATAATGGTAATCTAGTATGAAGAATGTGGTAACGTGTGAACATTTACTGCAGTGGAGTAACCTCAGGCTAACCCCCGCTGATCATTCAGTTGTCCACATTTTGAGAGGAGACAATGTTTTGAAGCCTTTTTTTCTAACAGTAAAATAATAATAATAAAAAAGGACTTTAATGTTTGCCTCCTACTGCTTCTCTGACATGGAAAGATTTTCACACAGGTTGATACACGAGGTAAAAATAAAAATTGTTTTTGCCGAGCCATTGGACTGCAAAATGCAATAAGTTTCTAACTGGCCACACTAGACCAGTGTTTATGACTGTGGGGGACTTGCTGATGGCAGGGTATACTCTTAGGTGAGTGGGGAATTTGGGAAATTCTATTTTCTATATGTGACCTTTAGCAAGTATAGAAGATGAGAGAAACATTCTTTTCAACCTTGACTGGTTTTGCAAAGTAATCCCCATTAACTGAGTTGTCACTGTCAGTGGATGGTTAAGCTAACTGAAGTCAGTTTACATACGTGAGCTGGAAAGTTTCATTTTCTGAGCCAAAATCAAAAAGGTGTAAGGGAGCATTTTGTGAATAAAGAGCAACAGTGTTTCAAATATGTTTTATGAATTGCTGCTGATCTATTCATGTCAACACTTAGTTGTTGTTACTGGCTTAAATGAGTCAAATCTGGCATGGAAATATACAGCAATGCCCTGATTACAACACACAGTCATTTACTGATGGGGAGAAACAGAAAGCAAGGGTCTAAGACAAGGTTCCTTGAACTGCGGCCCATGGACCAAATCTGCCCCCCTCCAGCTTATTTTTATAAATAAAGTTTTATTGAAATACAGCCAACTGCATTCATGGCTGCATTGCTGATGGCTGTTTTTCCAACACCATGGCAGAGCTGAGTAGTTGCTATAGAGATTCCCTGCACCCAGAGCCACATGTGTGATTACTATGTGACTTTTCATACAAAAAATTTGTTGTGTCCATTCTTTTAAGAGAAGCCAGGGGCCTCATGAAACAGCTGTGAGTGTGGTTGTTTACGGAGAGCTTCTGTGAACATCCACCATCATTCAACGTCTGATTTATTAGTAAAAGTAAAAATAGATTTTCCCAAATTCTGTAGCAGTAACGTTTTTGGTTGCCTTAGGAAGAGGTGTATTTATTTTTACGGACCAGACTAATACCAACACAACAAGTTAGCAACACACCAAACAATTGTTAACACTCACGTTTCTTGACCAAGGCAGTAAGTCATCTTTTTGTTCTCAGTGCCTTTTATTATAATAGTGTTGTTTTCAAGCTACATGAAAGAAAACTGCTGCTTGCTGCCTTCACAATGGAAAGGCAATTTACTTTTTTTTTGTATTTCTTTTTATTGAAATATAGTCAGTTTACAATGTTGTGTCAATTTCTGGTGTACAGCACAATGTTCCAGTTATACATAAATATACAAATATTTATTTTCAAATTCTTTTACACCATAAGCTACTATGAGGTATCAAATATAGTTCCCTGTGCTATACAGTATAAACCTGTTTATCTATTTCATATATAGTAGTTAGTATCTGCAACTGTCGAACTCCCAGTATATTCTTTCCCACTCCCTCCCCCCAGTGACCATTAGTTTGTTTTCTAAGTCTGTGAGTCTGTTTCCATTTCATACATAAGTTCATTTGTCTTTTTTACATTCCACATATAAGTGATATCATATGGCATTTTTCTTTATCTTTCTGACTGACTTAACTTAGAATGACATTCTCCAGGTCCATCCATGTTGCTGCAAATGGCATTATTTCATTCTTTTTTATGGCTGAGTAGTATTCCATTATATATATATACCACAGCTTCTTTATCCAGTCATTATAGATGAGAAATTCAGATCTATTACATGCCACATATACCAACCATTTATTTAAAAATTGAAATTTGTTGTGTTTACTGAGGAGATTATCCATTTTCTCTCTTTTGGAGAAAAGCTTTATATGCCTCTGTCTCATGCATGAAAACTCAGCAGACATCACACTTTACAAACAGAAGAGAAAAACTTGAATTGTGCCATCAGGTGATGGAAAAGCTAATTTCAGTTACCAAGTACATCAGCTATTTTTATTATTGCTGGCAGAGCTGTCACAGCCTTTGTTTAAAAAACTGAATTGATGAGTAATAAAAAAGTCAATTTTCATTTGTTTCAAGATAATTGTGAAATTTTTTTGAAGGAACTGAGCTTCTTTCCATTTTTGCAACAGATTTTAATTCTAATGTAATAATCAGCTAAAATAGCAGGAATGGTTGAGAGTAGTTTTTCTCAGACTATGTGGTCTCAGAACACATTCCCATTCAAAACTTAGAGCTTGAAGGAGTGTTTTGTTTTTGTCAATTGTATCTACTATTGGTGTTCATACTATTAGAAATTAAAACTGGGTAACTTTAAAATATTTATTAATTCATTTTTAATTCTAATTGTGGTAAAGTACACTTACCCTAAAATTTGCAATGTTAACCATTTTTGAGTGTACTGTTTAGTAGCTTTAAGTATATTCATATTGTTTTGTATTATTAATTTATTTTTAAATGACAATAATCCACACTGTACATAGTGATATAAACATTTTTAATGCAAAATGACTATTCATTTATTTTTAAAAGATAAATACAAAGATTTTTCTCCCAACATCTATAAAGATAAAAGTGGCATTGTTTTACATGATTTTTGTAAACATTTCTTTAATGTTCTGGCTTAATAGAAGATGCTGGATTCTCATATCTGCATTTGCATCCACTATAGCACAGTACGTTTTTTGGTGGAATTATATGAAGAGATGTGGACTTGGTATAAATATGTAGTTAAAAAAAGAAGAATATTTTAATAGCCTTTCCAAATAATTGTGGATTTGTCATGTAGCCTGCACTGTGCACATGAAACAGAATAAAAATATGAAAGGCAAATGATATCTTTGTATACTGAAAAATAATTTTGACCCCCCGAGGTCCTCTGTAAAGGACCCTCATGGGTCCTCAGACAATTACCAGTCTGGAGTATATAGCACTGTGCAAATTATGATACGACTTCTTGGAGGCAGGGGGTTAACACCAAACACTGTAGTTACTTAAAAATCACGTTTTTAATTTTTCAAGAAATTGTGGTAAAAAAAACACATTACATAAAATTTACCATTTTAAACATTTTTAAGTGTAGAGTTCAGTACAGTTTAACAGTACTAACTATAGTCCCATCATTGTGCAACAGATCTCTAGAGCTTTTTCATCTTGCAAAACTGGTACCCAGAGGCTGTATATCCAACATGCACAAGAATAAAGTTGAACCCTTACTACCTGCTCTATTTACTGATTTCACAAGTGACATCTTTTATAGTGTGTAACATTAACAGAGATTTATAGCTACTTCTATGATTTTATCTATTAAATTATGTACAGAATAAAAAGTGATATAACTATCAACACTACAATGCTACAGGATTATTTACTTGTGTATATATCTCCTTTACCACATAGCCTTATAATTTTATATGTTTTTATGTTTCTGTCTAGCATCTTTTCATTTCTACTTGAAGGAATACTTTTAGTGTTTCTGCTAGGGCTAGGGCAGTGATGATGAATACTCTCAGCTTTTGTTTATCTTGGAAAGTATTAATGTCTCCATTTTTTTCTAGTTTCATAAAGGTATAACTGACAGATAAATATTGTATATATTTAAGGTATATGACTTGACGTTCAATATACATATACTTTATGAGGTAACCACCACACTCAAGTTAATGAATATATCCATCACTTCACATAGATTTCATTTTAGTGTATGTGGTGAGATTACCTAAGACTTGCCCTTCCATCAAAGTTCAAGTATGAAACGAAGTGTTAACTATAGTTACCATGCTTTACATTAGGTCTCCAGAACTTATTGATCCTAATTAACTGAAACTTTATATCCTTAATCAAAATCTCCCTGTTCCCTCTCTCCCTGGTCCCTGGCAACCACCATTCTCTGTTCTGCTTCTATGAATTTGACTATTTTAGTTTCCACATATGAGTGAGATCATGGAGCATTTGTCTTTCTGTGTCTGACATATGTCACTTAGGTGTATGTCTTCCAGGTTGATCCATGTTGTCACAAATGGCTAGATTTCCTTCTTTTTTTAAGACTGAATAACATTCATTTGTGTGTGTATCATTTGCACATATACAATTATATGTATATAAATAAAACATGAATGTATATATACATCCACACATATTAAAGTTGTTTGTTCATTAACACAAATTTGTTTATTAATATTTGTCTGTTGACACATGTTTAAGTTATGTTCAAATTTGGTTATTGTCAAAGATGCTGCAATTAATATGGGAGTGCAGATATTTCTTCAAGATACTAATTTCATCTTTTTAAAAAATATATAACCAAAAGTGGATTCCTGGATCTATCTGTAATTTTTTGAAGAACTCCCATTCTGTCTTTGTAGGGGTTGTACCAATTTACATTCCCACCAACAAGATACAAGGATTCCTTTCCTCCACATCTTCACTAACACTTATCATTTGTCTTTTTGATAATACCCATTAACAATGTTACCAAGAACACACACTGGGGAAAGATAGTCTTTTCAATAAATGTTGCTGGCAAAGCTACATGCAGAAGAATTAAACGGGATTCTTACACACCTTTTACAGAAATCAACTCAAAATGGATTAAAGACTTAAATGTAAGATGTGAAAATTTAAAACGACCAAAATAAAACATTGAGTAAAGTCTCTTGGCATTGGTCTGGACAATTTTTTTTTTTGGATATGACCCCCAAAACACATGAAATAAAAGCAAAAAATAACAAGTGGGATTGCATCAAATTAAAAAGCTTCTGCACAGCAAAAGAAGTAAAAAGCATGAAACGTCAGATTATGGAACTGAAGAAAATATTTGCAAACATGTATCTGATTAGGTGTAAATATCCAAATATATAAAGAACTCTTACAGCTTAGAAGCCAAACAGTAAATAACCTGATTTAATAATGCAGAAAGACTTGAGTAGTCACTTCTCCAAAGAAGACATACAAGTGGTCAACAGGTATAGGAAAGGGGCTCAATGGCATTAATCATCTTGAAAATGCAAATATCTGTCATTCTGAAGGACAGTTTACTAGATGCTGTATTTTTGGTTGGTGTTTTTGTTTTTGTCTTCTTTTAGTATTTTGAATTTATCAACCCATACCCTTCTGGTCTGCAAGATTTCTGCTGAGAAATCCATTGATAATCTTATAGAAGCTCCCTTGTATGTAATGAATCATTATTCTTTTGCTGTTTTCAAGATTCTCTTTTTGATTGTGATTTGCCAGTTTGATTATAATCTGTTGGTGTGAGTCTCTTTGGATTTATGTTAATTGGAATTTGTAGAGTTTCTTGAATTTGCACTTCCATTTCCTTCCTCAAGTTTGTAAAGTTTTGATCATTATTTATTCAGATAGGCTCTCTGTTTCTTGCTATTTCATATGCATCATGAATTTATTGCTTTCCTGGCATTATTTCATAGACTCTTAATTTCTCTTGTGTTTCTTCATTTTTTTTTCTTTTAGTATCTCTGATTCAATATTCAAGTGACCTGTCTTTAAGTCTGATTCTCTCTTTTTCATGATATCTGCTTCTGAATTTCTCTAGAGAAAATGTCAATTTAGTTATTGCATTCCTTAGCATCAGAATTTCTATTTGGTGCTTTTTCATAGTTTCTGTCTCTCTTGATATTCCCAATCTGTGCATTCATTGTCATCATGATTGTATTTAGTTGTCTATCCAAGTTGTCTTTAGCTTATCGAGCATCTTTAAGACAGTTATTTTGAATTCCTTGTGAAATATTTGCAGATCTGTTTCTGTATAGTCAGTTTCTGGAGATTTATTTTGTTCATTTGATTAGGCTACTTCCCCCAGCTTCTTTGTATACTTTGTGGTATTTTGTTGAGATTTGGGCATTCGAAAAAACAGATGTGATTATAGCAAAGTTGCAGGATATAAGGTTGATATACAAAAGTTAATTGCCTTCCTATATGCCAGCAATGAACAAGTATAATATGGCATTAAATCCACAATATCATTTATATTAGTAACCAATAAAATGAAATACTTAGGTATAAATTTACCTAAGATTTACAAGATCTATATGAGGAAAACTACAAAATACTTACAAAAGAAATCAAACAAGACCTTAATAAATGGACAGGATGACTCAGTATTTTCAAACTGTTAGTTCTTCCTCCCAATCAAAATCTCAGCAAACAATTTCATGGATATATATATAGAAACTGACTTTAAAGTTTATATGAAGAGACAAAAGACCAAGAACATCCAACACAATATCACAGAAGAATGAAGTTGGAAGAGTGACACTCTCTGACTTTAAGACTTACTATAAAGCTACAGTAATCGAGGCAGTGTGGTTTTGACAAAGTAATAGACAAAAGAATCAATGGAGCACAACAGAAAGCCGAGAAACAGACCCACATAAATATAGTCAACAGCTCATCAGTGAAGAAGCAACGGCAAATGGCGCTGGAATAGCTGGACATCCACACTTTGAAAAATGAATCTAGACATTGACCTTAGAGCCTTCACAAAAAATAACTCAAAATGGATCACAGGACTAAATGTAAAACAACAGACCTACTAGGTAAATATAAAATAAAAGTCCTAGAAGATAATATAGGAGGAAGTCTCAATGACCTTGGGTATGGCAATGCAATACCCATGGCATGATTTGTAAAATAAATAGTTGACAGGTTGGATTTTATTAAAATTAAAAACTTCTACTCTGTGAAAGACAGTGTCAAGAGAATGAGAAGATAAGCCATACACTGGGAGATGACATTGGCAAAGACATGTCTGATAAAAGAATGGTACCCAAAACATTTGAAGAACTCTTAAAACTCAGTAAGAACACAAACCAATTAAAAAATGGGTCAAGAGCCTTAACAGACACCTCACCAAAGAAGATGTACAGGTGGCAATAAGCACATGAAAATATGCTGCATATCATATGTCATCAGGGAAATGCAAATCAGAATAGCAATGAGATATGATTACACACTTATTAGAATGGCCAAAATCCAGAACACTGACAACACCAAATGCTGGCAAGGATGTGGAGCAACAGGAACTCCCATTTGTTGTTGGTGGGACCTCAAATTAGTATAGCCACTTTGAAAGATAGTTTTAGCAGTTTCTTAGAAAACTAAACATACACTTTCCATGTTATCCGACAATCACATTTCTTGGTATTCACCCAAAGGATCTGAAAACTTATGTCCACACAAAAACCTGCACACAGATTTTTATAGCATATTTATTCATAATTGCCAAAACTTGGAAGCAACCTTGGAAGATGTCCTTCATTAGATGAATGGATAAATAAACAGCTGTATGTCCAGACAATGAAATAATATTCAGCACTAAAAAGAAATGAGCTATGAAGCCATGAAAATACATGCAGAACTTCAAATGCATATTCCTGTGAAAGAAGCTATTTTGAAAATGCTATGTTCTGTAAGATTCCTATATATTTTGGAAAAGGCAAACTATGGAGACAGTAAAATTATTGATTACCACAAGTTGGGGGTCGGGGGATAAATAGATTGAGGACAGAGGACTTTCAGGGCAGCGAAAATATCTGTAGGCTACATAGTGATTGATAGTTGTCATCACACATTTGTCCAAACCCACAGAATGTACAATACCGAGAGTGACCTGTGATGTCAATGATGTCTGGTTAGGATGTGCCAGTGTAGTTTCACCAGGTTTAACAAATGAACCGCTCTGATGGGGGTTGTGGATAACGGGGGAGGCTGTGCATGTGTGGGGGCAGGGGGTATATGGGAAATCTCTGTACTTTCCCTTCAGTTTTTCTGTGAGCCTAAATCTGCTCTAAAAGAAATAATGTCTTAAAAATTTTTTTTTAATTACAAACAAACAAACCAACAGCCACACCTCTCAGTTTTACTGTCTTCATACCTTCACTCAGGGGAAGACCTTGACTGTAAGCTTGGCTGGAGATTTGGGGAGTACCTAAAACCTTTTCTGAAGCTGTATCTTTTCTGAGCTTGTGCGAATATTCCCCAGCTAAAGAAGTTTACCCCCTTCTCTGGATCGTGTAAGCTCTTGTTCCTCCTTGGTGTCCATCTGCAGTAAGGTGGTCTCTCCGATTGTGTCTTTGTGGCCCTCAACCTGGCCCCAAACTGCCAATCATGTTGGTGCTCTGAGTCAGGCCAGATGAGACCCATCCCTTGGGTAGCCCTCTGGAAAGCTGGACCATTGACTCACAGTGCACTCTTCTTTTTCTCTTCTGAGTAGAGAGATGAGCCTGGGGGCTGGCGATTTTATCCAGATCAGGCTTTGCTGTGACAGGGTGTGGTGGGCAGATGCAAGGAACCTTCCTCCTGGCTTCTGCCCAGTGCCTTCTGGCTTTGCACTCATCCAGGGAGCTGCAATATCTTACCTGGTTTCTGGCGTTCTCCCAAAGGCACTTTGGGCCATATGTTGTTAACTCCATGCTTCTGTAGGGGAACCTGGGCCTGAAACTTCCTACTCCACTATCTTGCTGATATCACTCCAGTAAATCTCTTTTGAAATATACATTTTTACTGCAAAGGAATCTAATAGTGTAGTTATGAGTAGAATTTCCTAAAGAATTTTTTTTAAACTTTCAAAAACACCTTTTGCTTAAAATACATTTTGGCTCATTTAATCTTTTTTTAAACCCTTAGTGTGCTTGACTAATTTTAGAAATCAGCAAAGACATTTTTTATGAAACATCACATAAGTCAATAGGAGCATTACATTATTAATATCTATTTTCAGTGGCCATGATTGGCTTATTATTCTTCCTTTGCCTGTTATAATGTCCAATATATCATCATGAAGAGAAGCAGTATTCAAAACCTAACAAATTTTGTTATGCTTTAAGTGGCTACAATTGAAAAAGTAAAAACATTTTCCAGCATGACTTAGTTTCAGATGTGCAGGTGAAAAAGGAGATAGCATACTAAAGCACTCAGTCAGTGTTAATTCCCAAGAGAATTTTACTCAGGGTCATTTGTCTCTCTCTTTTTTTTTTTGCATAAAAACATATGTAAGGAAAATTAAGCAATGATGTGTTTTTAAAAGAATTACAATCTAAATTGAATAATTGCTTTTCTTTAAAAGAAACATAGTGTATTGAGAAATTCATAGCTCTGATAATAGTTGGTCAATATTGTGCTTCTTTGCCCAAATATAAAAACATTAACACTAATGAATTTATTGAGCATTCTTTATGGACAAGGTCTTCAGGACTGCTGGAGGGTATTTCTCTACCATCACTTTGGCAATGACCAAAGAAAATTAAAATTTGATTTTTTTTTCTGATAAGTAAAGCACATAGAATTACTACTTCTGACCCATGCCAAGGTATGCAGATATTTTATATTTAGAGTAAAATATTTCAAAAAAGATACTTTTCTAGAGTAACATTTTTTTGAGCCAAAGAATAAGTCTCCAAATGCATTCCCATTGGACACACTTGAGTATTCCTGCTTTTAGGGATAAATCCATTGGTTAAGTGGATTAAGATATAAATAACAGATCAAGACCAACTCGAATAATGATATGTAAGACAAGGATATTTAGAATTCGGACTTACAGGAAGTTTTGTATGTCTTTAGAAAACATGCTTTTCAAATTCAAGGTGACATCTACAAATATCAGCAATAATGGATATAAATGACAGATTTTTAAAATTTTGACTTTCAAAGTTTTATACCCTTTATGCTTGCATGCTTTATCTCTTTATCTCTAAATAAGTATGTCTGTCTGTTTTCACATCTACTTATCTGTTTTCGCAATTTGTCTATTACTCTACTTCATCTAAAAATAGTTTTGGGAGCATGTATAAGAAACATTTCAGTCAAGAGCTGGGCACTGCAGGACATTTACCAGGTTGGAAGTCCTGTCGCAAATATTTTTCTAAGTTCTCATGAACAGAATCCCTTCAATCTCTTTGCTCATTTTCTGAAGAGTGAATGCAAGTCTGACAAATATTTGATGAAAATATGAATATTTGGTGAGCGTAATTGGGGGTAGGTGGAGAATGAGAGATTTGTTTGGTAATTAATCTTACATTTGTTCTACAAATTTTGTCAAGGATTGAAGCAGAATGACAGATAGTTTGGACTCTAATATTTGAGGGTGTGTTGGATATCTAGTATTATATGAGTTAATCATTGATTAAAATTTAATAAACCAAAGACTCAGAAAGAACTAGAAAATGATTCATTTCTCCAAACCGTTCCTCCTCCTGATGGAATGCTAATGTAAATTATCACCTGGAGCGAGGTCAGCCTGGTAACTACCCTCCTAGCATTGTTGGCTTAGCTCTCAGAGTTTGCCCTGTTAGATTTTCCCTCTTCCTGCCCAGATGTTACTTCACTGATCAGCCTATGTCTTTTTGGCTCATCTTAAGCCAAGTGAAATATCGCAGGACCACCATCAGGGTAAGATGTCATAATAACAATTATAGTGCAAGATGGCAGTGCCAGACTTCCTTCAGTGCTTGAGATGGAGATCAAAGCAATGGAAACTTTGCTTGACTAAAATTGCTAAAATTCTTGAGGTTTTGGTGACTGTCTTGCTGGCTTATACTCTTTTAGCTTATTATGAAACGTCTCCAAACCCTTGATGTCACAGTGATTTTGCCAGGCAGCACAATGGGTCACACTCTGTTGCATGTCTATACACTTCTTGTGGGTCTACTTATTTCTGGAATTTCTTCACTTAAAAATCACAAAGGAATAATTTCCATTGCAGTCTTGAGTTTATGCTCATTTATTATAAAATACAGCTAGACACTTGCTGTGGAAACCAGTAAATCTCTGAAATGCCTTATGTTAAAGTAGAACAGAAATAAACTCATCTTTAGAAAAAATATGGCTCCTTAAGTGTATATGAGTTTCCTTTAAGGATGAAATAATCCACATTTCTTGTCCAGGAAATATTTTTAGGTTAAATCTTTATTCTTTTGGTGACTTGTTTCTGGGAAAAGACCAAGCCCTATCATACACTGAGCCACAAATGTCAAGTCAGATGCAGTGGGAGGCAACTTGCAAGAAGTTATGGTAACTGATAGAGCAGATCATAACATATAATAATTGCCACTCCCTTAGTTTACAAACATTTTCTGTTATATAGTTAACAGATTCATAAATCAATGCTGGCAAAACAAACAAACAACAACAAAAAACTAAAAACAGGATATTAAAAATTACCAAATTTTTTTGAATTTGGCAAAAGTCCAATATATCCAACATTATGTAAAATACAAATGCTGGCATACAAAACTGAAAACGTACTATTCATTCAGAAAGGGCATTTTTCACTGTACAACTTTACTATTGACTTAGTCATGTTCCTTTCTTCCATAGTTTGATGAAATGAATGGTATATTTGAAAAATTCGAATGAAATAAATAAGATATTAAGGTGCTTGTGATTGGAGTAGTGTGGATTATTAAAATGCAGCGTTTTACACTCTGAATCTAAAAAAGTATCACTTAATCTAATTAGCCACCAAAATACAGTGACATTTTTGTCCATCTATTACAGCATTACTCAAAAGTGATAAAGAGCTTTCAACTAAATTTGAAAAGCATGCTTGGGATAGTTTGGCTTAATAGGAAAGACTCTACAGTACATGTGAAGCCCACTTTGATCCTCATAGGAGACATCCAAAAATACAGTCACTCCACAGGAAAGGAGAAACTAAGCATGAATTTCCTAGTTTCAGAAGATGTGATCACATAGTCTGACAATATATAGGCTGACACTTAAAATGCATCCATTTGTGTGCTCAGGAATAAAATGTATGTGACATTTATACGTCTGAATGCCTGCAAAAAAATAAAAAAATGATATATATATATATACACACTACACTACTATTTATTTACTTATATGTTTATTTTAAAATAGTAGTAAAATAATAATTTAACTGACCACAAATAGTAGTATATGTGTATATTATTTTACCAATGCTATTAATACTATATGTAAATGTATATACACACAATATTTATGGCTAATTAAATTATTATTTTAAGTGTATATATATATATATATATCTCACCTGTATGTATTACTATATAATGTTCAGTAAAAAAAAAGCTGAAATACAAAGTTAATATGTAGAATGATCACACTTTTGAGACATGGCATTTATTAGGATAGGATCGGCCATTTGGCAGTCAAAGACAGAGCTTTCAGTTTTGGATCACTCATACACACAAAGGCAGAAAAGGGTCAGGGAACCCTTCTTCATCTTGAAGCCATGTCAGTGGCACATGTGGTCCCCAAGGGCACTGTGTTTAAGAAGGGAGGGGTGAAGGAGCTACACCAGCCCGAGCTGGCATGCCCAGAGGGTGAAGCATGTTTTGTCACCACATCCATCCTCCAGAACTGGACCCCAAGCCCACACACACATTCAAGAGATCCTAGGAAATGACAGGGATGCAGGAGCATCTGGTGAACACTAACTCTGCAACAAATGTACTACCTTTAGAGAATAAAATATTCTTTATGAAGGATGCTATTAACATCAAGATATTCATAGCTTTCTGAGTGCTTGATTATGGTTAAATTCAATTTGTACTTTTCTCCCCTTTCCCAAATACTCCATAATATATAATGTTTCCATAAAGTAATTTTAAAAGTATTGAAACTGCCAAGTAGTCATTGACTCCATGTCATATTATTATATATATTCTTTTCAAGTGCACATGGAACATTTTCTAGTATTGATCATGTAGTTGGTCACCAAAGAAGCCTCAACAACTTTAAGAAGATAGAAATTATCTCAAGCATCTTTACTGACCACAATGCCATGAAACTAGAAATCAACTAGAGAGGAACAAAGGAGAAAAAAAGGAAAGCATGGAGATTAAACAACATGCTATTAAAAAAATCAATGAGTCAATGATGAAATCAAATCAGCAGTTAGAAAATATCTTGAGACAAATGAAAATGAAAATACAACCACATGAAATTTATGGGACACAGCAAAGGCAGTGCTAAGAGGGAATTTTATAGTGATACAAGCCTTCCTCAAAAAAGAACAATCTCAAATGAACAATCTAACCCACCAGCTAAAAGAACTAGAAAAAGAAGAGCAAAAAACCAAAAAAGGCAGCAGAAGGAAGGAAATTATAAAGATCAGGGAGGAAATAAATAAAATAGAGATTAAAATAAACCATACAAAAAACATCAGTCAAATCAAAAGCTGATGTTTCTGAAAAGTAAATAAAATTGACAAACCTCTGGCCAAACTCACAAAGAAGAAAAGAGAGAGAAGCACTAATAAGCAAAATAAGAAAGGAAAATGGAGAAATTACAACAAATAAAATAGAAATACAGAATATCATACAAGAATATTATGAAAAACTATATGGAACCAAAATGTATAATCTAGAGGAGATGGACAAATTTCTGGAAACATACAGTCCACCAAGACTGAACCAAGAAGAAACTGACCACTTGAACAAACCAATCACTGGAAATGAATTCAAATTAGCAATAAAAATTCTCCCTACAAATAAAAGTCCAAGACCAGACGGCTTCACCAGGGAATTCTACCAAACATACAAAGAAGAACACATACCAGTCCTTCTCAAACTCTTCCAGAAGAATGAAAAGGAGGGAATACTCCCAAACTCATTCTATGAAGCCACCATCACCCTGATACCAAAACCAGGCAAAGACACCACCAGAAAAGAGAATTGTAGGCCAATATCACTGGTTAACATAGACAAAATATCCTTACCAAAATATTAGCAAGTAGAATCCAACAGCACATAAAAAAGATTATACATCATGACCAAGTGGAGTTCATCCCAGGGACACAAGGTGGTTCAACATATGCAAATCAATCAATGTCATATGTCACGTCAACAAGAGAAAAGACAAAAACCACATGATCATCTCAATAGATGCAGTAAAAGCATTTGATAAAATTCAACACCCATTTGTGATAAAAACTCCCGTCAAAGTGGGTATAGAGGGAACATATCTCAACATCATAAAAGCTATATATGACAAACCTACAGCCAGCATAGTACTCAACGGTGAAAAACTCAAAAGCTTCCCACTAAAGTCTGGGACAAGACAAGGATGCCAACTATCACCACTCCTATTCAACATAGTCCTGGAAGTCCAAGCCACAGCAGTCAGGCAAGAGAGAGAAATAAAAGGGATACAAACTGGAAAAGAAGAGGTAAAAGTGTCACTATATGCCAATGACATGTTATTATATATAGAAAATCCTAAAAGACCCACACAAAAACTACTAGAGCTGATCAAAGAATTCAGCAAGGTAGCATGTTACAATATTAACGTAAAAAAATCACTTGCATTTCTTTACACTAATGATGAATCAACAGAAAAAGAAAGTAAAGAAACAATCCCTTTTAAAATAGCACCCAAAGTAATAAAATACCTAGGAACAAATCTAACCAAGGAGGTGAAAGACTTATACACAAAAAAGTATAACCTGTTGATGAAGGAAATTAAAGAAGAGTTAAAAAAATGGAAAGATATCCCATGCTCCTGGATTGGAAGAATCAATATTGTTAAAATGGTCACACTGCCCAAGGCAATCTACAGATTTAATGCAACCCCTATCAAATTACCCAGCACATATTTCACAGAACTAGAACAAATCATAATAAAATTTATATGGAACCACAAAAGACCTAGAATTGCCAAAGCATGACTGAAGAGAAAGTAAGAGGCTGGAGGAATAACTCTCCCAGACTTCAGAGAATACTACAGAGCTATAGTCATCAAAACAGCATGGTATTGGTACAAAAAAAGACATATGGACCAATGGAAAAGAATAGAGAGCCCAGAAATGAACCCACAAACTTCTGGTCAACTCAACTTTGACAAAGGAGGCAAGAATATATAATGGAATAAAGACAGTCTCTTTAGCAAATGGTGTTGGGAAAACTGGACAGCAGCATGTAAAGCAATGAAGCTAGAACACTCCCTTACACCATACACAAAGATCAACTCAAGATGGATCAAAGACTTAAATATAAGACAAGATACAATAAACCTCCTAGAAGAAAATATAAGCAAAACATTATCTGACATACATCACAATAATGTTCTCCTAGAAGAAATAAAAGCAAGAATAAACAAATGGGACCTAACAAAACTTACAAGCTCCTGCACAGCAAACGAAACTGTAAGTAAAACAAAACGACAACCTACAGAATGGGAGAAAATTTTTGCAAATGTAACTGACAAGGGCTTGATCTCCAAAATATATAAGCAGCTCACACGATTTAATAAGAATAAAACAAACACCCTAGTCCAAAACTGGGCAGAAGACCTAAACAAGCAATTCTCCAAGGAAGACATACAAATGATCAATAGGCACATGGGAAAATGCTCAATATCACTAATTATCAGAGAAATGCAAATCAAAACTACAATGAGGTATCACCTCACACCAGTCAGAATGGCCATCATTCAAAAATCCACAAATGACAAATGCTGGAGAGGCTGTGGAGAAAAGGGAACCCTCTTATACTGCTGGTGGGAATGCAGTTTGGTGCAGCCACTGTGGAAAACAGTATGGAGATTCCTCAAAAGACTAGTAATAGACTTACCATATGACCCAGGAGTCCCACTCCTGGGCATATATCCAGAAGGAACCCTACTTCAGGATGACACCTGTACCCCATTGTTCCTAGCAGCACTATTTACAATAGCCAAGACATGGAGACAGCCTAAATGTCCATCAACGGATGACTGGATAAAGAAGCAGTGGTATATTTATACAATGGAATATTATTCAGCCATAAAAAATGGACAAAGTTACGCCATTTGCAGCAACATGGATGTTCCTGGAAAATGTCATTCTAAGTGAAGTAAGCCAGAAAGAGAAAGAAAAATACTATATGAGCTCACTCATATGTGGAATCTAAGAAGCAAAACAAAACAAATGAAATATAAATACAAAACAGAAACAGATTCATAGACATAGAATACAAACTTGTCGTTTCCAAGGTGGGGGTGGGTGGGAAGGGACAGACTGGGATTTCAAAGTGTAGAATGGATAAACAAGATTATACTGTATAGCACAGGCAAATATATACAAGATCTTATGGTAGCTCACAGAGAAAAAATGTGACAATGAATATATATATGTTCATGTATAACTGAAATGCTCTACACTGGAATTTGACACAACAATGTAAAATGATTATAAATCAAAAGAAATTGTTAAAAAATAAAAATAAAAGTATTGAAACTGCCAAGTAATCATTGACTCCATGTCATATAATCTTAGCTTTTTATTATTTTTAGAAACTGTTCATTTACTTTTATTTTTTAAATCACTTTGGCTCTCAGTTAAAAATAACTGTATTCTGTTAGCATTCACTTTGTGGTGGGTAATATAAAATGTATGATCATAAATAATTAGATTTTAAGATTGAACAACTTAAACACAGTTAAATGTATTCTGTCAACGTGGTAGCATAATATTTGTAAGTTTATGCTAAAACTATAAAAAACAAACTGTCAAAACAGGAATAAAAAGATAATAAACTCTGTAGCTGAGAAGACGTGATGGGAGAAAGTAAAAGAATGCAGTTCAGTTATAATCGTTGACAAATGCCAAAATCTCAAACATTTGTGTCCCTGAGACAAACACGTGTACCAACTAAGGGGTATGAGTATTGTGAAATCTTTTATTTTTCAAATCAGTTGTTTCAGCATCCATCATTTGAAGTATATCAAGACATCCATCTCTCTCTCATGAAACCCAATTTGGGCTTGAATCATCCCAAGAACTCAGAACTCTTCCACTGAAAATGGTCTGTCAGCTGGAGATCATCATCCTTCTAAGTGAAGTCAGCCAGAAAGAGAAAGACAAGTACCATACAATGTCACTCATACGTGCAGTCTAAAAGAAGGAAAAAGAAACTAATGAACTTATGTATAAAACAGAAACAGACTCACAGACATAGGAAACAAACTCCCAGTTACCAGGGAGGAAAGGGGGTGGGAAGGGATAAATTGGGAGTTCAATGTTTGCAAATATTAACTAGTATATATAAAGTAAATAAATAACAAGTTTCTTCTGTACAGCACATGGAACATTATTCAGTGTCTTGTAGTCACCTCTAGAGGAAAAGAATATGAAAAGGAATATACGTATGTATATGTATGACTGAATTATTATGCTGTACATCAGACATTGATGCAACATTGTAAACTGATTATACTTTAATAAAAAAATCATAGACGATTAAAAAAAGAATCAGTCATGTTTCTAAGTATCAGGTGAAGAGGAAATCGGAGGATTCATTTCACTGTTTTTGCCTCTGCCAAAGCTTCATTGTGGTGTTCCTGAAAATTCTTCCTGCAAAGTAATTTCTTCACAGATTTCTGTGTGCTTCACACATTCTAGTTCTTGAAGTTGCAGCTTTTTAATCAAAAGGGACCTGCACAGCCATTGTTCCTAAGTCACACACACTATTACCTTGGTGCTTCAAAAAAAAATAAAGGGGGGGCACAGTTTCCTACCCTTCCCTAATCCACTGCTATTTGACGTGTGGCATCACATCAAAGCAGCTCCTTCCAGCAAGAAATGAGTTTATTCTTCTACCCCTTGAATCTGGGATGGTCTTGTCTCTTGCTTTGACCAACAGAAAATGGAGGACGTCACATATGGCAGCTCTAAATCTAGGATCCATGGGTCTTGTACCCTCCTTCTCATCCTCATTGAATCCTGCTGCTGCCAGTTGGACACACCCAGGCCAGCCAGCTGAGTGAAGAGAGGCATGTCACCCCTGTCACCAGACCCCATAGTGAGTGAGGTCTCCAGGATGAAGGTTGTCCCCAGCCAACCCATCAGAGAAACACGCAAAGCCAAGCTATGATCCATCATGCATGGCCAGGTCAGCAGAGCCACACGGCTAACCCTAGATTGACAGCAGTAACAGGCGATTGCTGTCTTGAGCCCTGAGCTTTGATGTGCTGTGTTACACAGAAATGTCATCCCCACAAACCTGGAGACGGCCGCTCTGGGGCTCAAGACACCAGTCCACATTAACACACTGTTCTTCATGTTGAGTTTCACTGATTCCCTTAACTACCAGTGGACATCATTCATCAAAGAAGTTCTGCTAACACTGAACCACAAAGGGAAGTGACGGTCTGGGGCTCACTGTCCCAGCAGGCTTTTTCCCTCCACAAATGTCCTGACCTTTTCAGTAGCCACTGTTGCCAAAAAGCATCTCCCAGAAGAAACAGGGACGTTTCTGGAGGTGATGTACGTTTAGCTCCTTGACTGTGGCGAGGGTACCATAGGAGTATGAATGTCTGTCCAAACTCATGAAAATGTGCACATTAAACATGTAAACGTTTTTTGTACATCAATTATACCTCAATAAAAATGAAAACAGTGTCAAGTGTTGTCATAATCTTCCCTGAGGGAAACAAAAACCACAAAAGTTATGTTCAACTGGATCTGTTTCAAAGTAACTTTCTCTATGTATCTGGACATAGAAGTGACAGATGGCTTCTTTTGTCAACTGGTAAACCTCAACTGTTCTACCCCAAGTGTGACAGAATGGGGGTATCCTGGCTGATTACAGGGACGATAGTGAGTTCAGTTCCCGGGTTTATTGTGCCATAGCCCGACTTGGCCAAATCACTCACCCTCACTGAGCCCTAGACCTCTTTTCAAGAATTGGTGAAGGAAACATGCTGGCTTCTGGATGAAATCATGTGAGCACAACTTGGGCACAGAGCACCCTAAGTAGCAGGATTAAATAAACGCCCGCGATGATTACAACGAGGAAGACAGCACAGGCAGACATCTGTAGGAATTTGGGGACCACAGACACTAAAATCCCAGATAGCAAAAGACCAAAGTCCATGAACTTACACGAAATGTATGGTGCAAAACCCCTTACAACACAGAGGCAGCATCAATGTTCTCAGCAAATCGGGCTCTCCCCTGTGATGTGGTTTCCTAGAGAGCAGAGGCTCATCTCTGCTGCGGATGTGGTGCCTGGTGGGCATTAACAGTAAATGCACGGGGCGTGGTGAAGAGCTCTGGAACAGAGCAGCCAGCCAGCGTTCCCCGGACATCACCACTCTCCTCAGTGAGATAGACGAGGACCTGCTTATCCCAGGGTTTGCGCGAGGTCTCTGGGCCTGATGCGCTGTCACTTACCAGGTGTGTGACTTCACACAAGCTGTATAATCTTCTGGGCCATATCTATAAAATGGAAATGCTAATAACACAATCTCACAGTGTTGTGGTGAGGACTGAATTTTTATATGTGTTATATATACATAAATACGTGCTCAAAATTGTCCCTAGCATATAAATTCTAAGGGTTGACTGTTAATAAACATGTAATATAATATAATATAATATTATATAATATAATATAATATAAATAATATAATATATCATCCCTATATAAATTACCTAATTTTTCTTCATCTATAAAACAAAAATTTTAATCATTTACATTTACACATAGGGTTGTTCGAGGATTTAAAGAAATAAATGTACGTAAAAGATTCAGAACAGTGACTGGAAAAGTAAGAATGCAATAAACATTGTTCATCACTAAAATTCATAAATAACATGTCAGTGATTCTTAGAGGTTTTTCAAGGGAATTTCGTGACTTATTTTATACATTTTATCCTTAACTCTCTTAAGAACCCATCCTCCTAAAATTTCCTTAAGTTTCATACTGGCTGTCTTACTAAATATTTTTTGAATTTCAAAGTTATCAACTATCTTATTGGCTTCAAGTTGCTTCTATATGGACACATGAACCTAAATCATATTGGATATAAAAGGATCACAGAAAGTCATTTCTGGGTTTATTTTGATAGCATCCAAGCTAAATATCAGCTCCATTATTTTTAGGGAATATACAATCACAGTGTTTGTTTTTCATTTCAGGATAACTTGATAGCTTCTAAAATATTTTCACCTGCATCATCTCATTTTATTTTTTTTAACATTTTTAATGATTTATAATCATTTTACAATGTTGTGTCAAATTCCAGTGTTCAGCACAATTTTTCAGTCATTCACGGACATATACACACTCATTGTCACATTTTTTCTCTGTGAGTTATCATAATATTTTGTGTATATTTCCCTGTGCTATACAGTGTAATCTTGTTTATCTATTCTACAATTTTGAAATCCCAGTCTATCCCTTCCCACCCTCCACCCCCCTGGTAACCACAAGTCTGTAATCTCTGTCTGTGAGTCTATTTCTGTCCTGTATTTATGCTTTGTTTTTGTTTGTTTGTTTGTTTCTGTTTTTGTTTTTGTTTTTAAGATTCCACATATGAGCGATCTCATATGGTATTTTTCTTTCTCTTTCTGGCTTACTTCACTTAGAATGACATTCTCCAGGAGCATCCATGTTGCTGCAAATGGCATTATGTTGTTGGTTTTTATGGCTGAGTAGTATTCCATTGTATAAATATACCACATCTTCTTTATCCAGTCACCGGTTGACGGACATTTAGGCTGTTTCCACGTTTTGGCTAATGTAAACAGTGCTGCTATGAAAACTGGGGTGCAGGTGTCATCCTGAAGTAGATTTCCTTCTGGATACAAGCCCAGGAGTGGGATTCCTGGATCATCTGGTAAGTCTATTCCTAGTCTTTTGAGGAATCTCCACACTGATTTCCACAGTGGCTACACCAAAGTGCATTCCCACCAGCAGTGTAGGAGGGTCCCCCTTTATCCACAGCCTCTCCAGCATTTGTCATTTGTGGATTTTTGAATGACGGCCATTCTGACTGGTGTGAGGTGATACCTCATTGTAGTTTTGATTTGCATTTCTCTGATAATTAGTGATATTGAGCGTTTTTTCTTGTGCTTTTTGATCATTTGTATGTCTTCCTTGGAGAATTGCTTGTTTAGGTCTTCTGCCCATTTTTGGATTGGGTTGTTTATTTTTTTCTTATTGAGTCATATGAGCTGCTTATACATTTTGGAAATCAAGCCTTTGTCAGTTTCACTTGCAAAAATTTTCTCCCATTCCATAGGTTTTCTTCTTGTTTTATTTCTGGTTTCCTTTGCTCTGCAGAAGCTTGTAAGTTTCATTATCAAATTTCTTTTTTAGGAAGTAAGTATCCATCTTTACTTCTTTTTCTAATCTGTAACTAATTGTGTCAGCATCATTTGTTTAAGAAAACTTTCCCTCATCTGTTATTTTTTATCCCTGTATTTTTAAAATAAGGTAGTATCCAGGGACTTAGCAATATCCACAAAGCATGTCTCAAAAATCTACTCTATTTTGTTTCTGAATTTACCTGTATTCACAACATGTGCATTTCTGTTAAAAATGGCTTCCCTCCAACTGATAGACACAGAATGAATGCAATCAAAAAAATTATTATGGGGCTGTTGAATCTAGGTCTCAAATGATGAAAATATTCTCTTCATGAAGAAAGTCAAAGAGAGGGTGAAGATGAGGAGGGGCTGAAGAGAAAGGGAAACATCCTTTGTGTTCTGGCTTCCATATTATTTAGCTCAAGAAGAATATATTCTTAATAACTATCAAATAAAATAACATTTCTCAATGTCATATTATAGAAGATTATGCATATCATGTTTCTGAAGCTCCCAGGGGGAGCTTTTGTGGATTTACAGGAAAAGCCTCATGATCTGGACAATGGGAGAGGATCTGGGGCTTAGACTCTAACAAAGACATCACCGTGTAGCACTACTGTGTGATAACACCCCCAACACCACCGCAGGCTATCATGAAAAACAGGGTTCCTGGGCGAGCATTTACGCAGTAGAACAGAGATTCCAAACAGAAAAGCCAGAGTCATCTGTCCATTTAACACCAAGATAGGTAGTGGACACATGGCTGGGTATCATATGGAAGAGGTCAAACCTCTGCAGATATCAATTCAGGATGATTCAAGTTAAAAATATTTTGAAAAATCTCACAAGCCAAAAATAATTCTCGATGACCTGAAGTGTAACAATAAGATAACCAGTGTGTGCAAGATAGACAAGCCCACCCTCCTACACTGTTGGTGGGAATGCAGTTTGGTGCAGCCACTGTGAAAAACAGTGTGGAGATTCCTCAAAAGACTAGGAATAGACTTACCATAGGACCCAGGAATCCCACTCCTGGGCTTGTATCCAGAAGGAAATCTACTTCAGGATGACACCTGCACCCCAATGTTCATAGCAGCACTATTTACAATAGCCAAAACATGGAAACAGCCTAAATGTCCGTCAACCGGGGACTGGATAAAGAAGATGTGGTATATTTATACAATGGAATACTACTCAGCCATAAAAACCAACAACATAATGCCATTTGCAGCATCATGTATGCTCCTGGAGAATGTCACTCTAAGTGAAGTAAGCCAGAAAGAGAAAGAAAAATACCATATGAGATCGCTCATATGTGAAATCTAAAAAACAAAAACAAACAAACAAACGAAAACAAAGCATAAATACAGGACAGAAATAGACACACAGACAGAGAATACAGACTTGTGGTTACCAGGGGGGTGGAGGGTGGGAAGGGATAGACTTGGATTTCAAAATTGTAGAATAGATAAACAAGATTATACTGTATAGCACAGGGAAATATACACAGAATGTTATGATAACTCACAGAGAAAAAATGTGACAATGAGTGTGTATATGTCCATGAATGACTGAAAAATTTGCTGAACACTGGGATTTGACACAACATTGTACAATGATTATAAATCAATAAAAAATGTTAAAAAAATAAAAAGATAGACAAGCACACAGGGATGCAAGTATGAGAAAGCTTTGTCACAATCACAAAAGCTCAGGGGACCACATCAGAACAAAGATGAGCCCCTTTGCTGGATGAAAATAACTGGAAATGATCATCCGAACACAAAGTATATCTGTTATTTGTAATTACATTTATATATTCTTTTATCTCAAGCTGCATAACGTATTTTTAAAGTCTATTTTCAAATAATCTTTTAAAAATAACCCTTAAGACCTGAAATAAACTAGTTTTCCACTATTTTCCTATATGGCTATCTAGAAAGCACAGCCCTTCGCTATCTGCTATAATCAAGATCCCTTCACTCAATGAAGTGAAAATTATCCAAAAATATAACCTTGAGAATATTTATTAAAGTATCTTATTTTGCTATTTGTGTCATTCTGCAACAGGAAATCCCTTTAATTTAGATATTGTCTTAATCAGAATATTGTGTTATCACTTCTAACTTATATATCTTTTCATGTTTTTTCCTCTTTCTTCTAAGTGGAAGCAGAATCTTCCAGTCTCAACTTTACTATCACCATTCCAGACAGCATTTCTGAATAAGTCATATTTTAATATTGCTTCTTCACTTTGAATAAAGCATGGATCTTTTCACTACACTTAAAATAAAACTCGATAAATATTTATTGATCACTTAAATATATCAGGCACTGTGATTAAGAATTTAAATAAATAAATTTCATCCTTTAAACTATTTTTTTAAAATGCACTACTGTTAGCCCCATGTTATATACAAGAAAACTGAAACATAGTGATGTTAAATTAAGTTTGGGGGTCATCGACCACTATGGACTGAATGTTTGTGTGCCCCACCCCATAGTTCATCTGTTGAAATCCTGGTGCCTGTGCGAGGTGATTAGGTTGTGAGGGTGAAGCCCCCAAGATTGGGTCAGTGTCCTTAGAAAAGAGACCCCACAGGGATCTCTCACCCATTCCATCATTTGGGAACACAGGAGAAGACTTGCTATGAGCCATAAGGTGAGGCCCTCACCCAGGACATTAACGTGCTCATACCTTGATCTTGGACTTAGCCTTAGAACTGTGAGAAAGACATTTTTGTTGTTTATGTCACTAATGTGGTAGGATTTTGTCACAGCAGCCCAGCAGAATAAGACATCTGTCAAAGCAATGGTCTAAGATTGGCATCCAACCAGTCAGACTCCAGAACTGACCTGCTCTTGTGATTTTACAATTACTAACCCTTCTTCCTCTTTCCCAATTCTCCACTACTTTAGCCAAACATCAAAATCACCTGTTGAGTTTTTCTTTAACACAGATTCATCAATTCTACTCTTTACCTCCATCCTGATTCAGCAATTCTGAGTTTTACTCTTTGATATTCTCAGCATTCTCCCAATCTTAAACAGAGGAAATCAAATGTGTGATTGTGATGCTCAGTCACCAGGGAGAGCTATGGCCTTAGAACCGACACTTCCTATATTCAGGGACAAAATCTTGACTTATTCAGAACCCCTATTACATCTCTATAGTCTTGCTGCTAATAGATACTCCATAAATATTTCCTCAGTGAGTAAATCTTTATAGGCCTCAACACTATTAAACAGTTGCCTTAGGGTGCTAGTATCTGAAAAGTTAATTGGAAAAACCTAAAATAATGTATTATATTGAGTTGATTGCTAATTTTATTTTCAAGACAGTACAGAAGGGAACTGGGGGGGAAGAAAATTTGTAGTACATTCCTAAAATTTTGAAAATTGTATGGCTACTGCTAATTGACTGTTATATATTGTGTGAGAATAATAATCACAAGGTTTGACAAACTGTAGGTGATGAACACTTTTCAGTCAGAATGTACAAGGCAGTGAACATCAGGTGTCATTACACTGGACTCCAGCAGCTGAATTTCAGACCTGTGTTTAACCACAGGCGTTTGTCACGATCTAAAAGATAAATTCTGTCTGTTACAATGTGATCAATTTTAAAGTTAAGTTTATTTTCCCATTTCATATTAAGTTTGTACTCACGGTTCTAAATAACATGGTCTCCGCATAGTACACTTTAAATGCAGTTTTCTGTGTAATATACATTGCTTTGATATACAGTGACATTAAAGTCATTTCCTTTCTAAGTTTGATTATGTCAGTATGATTTTTACTTGGCAATATTGTGAAAACTATTTTCCTAGCTTTTAATGTGTACACAATATATGTTTATAAATTAGCAATAAAAGTAATTTAGGCAAGCTTCTAATTATTGAAGGTCAAAGAAATACTATTATCTAAAAATTTATGTGGTTTTCTAAAAATTATGGAAATTTCTTACTGGCCTATTTACTTAGATATTTAAAATAGCACAGTGAAATATAAATTATATATATATATATATTGAATTTGATAGATACATTACTCTTAACACCATTCTTTCCTAAAGTAAAAAAAAATTTCATGTATCATTTCAAAGAAACACAGTAGAAACCGAAATGTACAGGAATTAAAATTTTTATTTCAAATTCGTAGCAAACAAAAAGTGAAGCAACTGCGTTATTTGGTAGACAAGCTACCACCAGGCGGCGCAGCTGATCCCCCAGCCAGGAGTGGCCGCGCGCTCCCGCTCGCGGGCGCCGCGCTGGGTAACTGGGAGCCGTATCGCTGCCCTCTGCGCCTGGGCTGGCCGCCGTGGGGCGCCAGCTACCGGCTCGGGTCGGGGCTGGTTTTCTCGCCGGCCATCGGGGAAGGCCGCTGGAGAGAGGGGAGGGAGGACAGGGGGTGGGAGCGGCGGGAGGGCAGCCGGAGAGCAGGGCGAGGAGGCGGTAAGGGGAGGGAAGGGGGAGGGGAGAGTAGGGGAGGGGCCTCGCGAAGCTGGGGCCAGGCCGGGAGGGGTGCTGGCAGGGTTGGGACCGAGAAAGTAACTCCAGGACGAGACCAGAGCGCCCCGCGCCGCGGGCACAGGCGGCGTGGCTGCGCCCGAGGCCGCTCCGCCGCTCCCGCACCAACGTAAGCCCGGCGCGGGCGCCACCGTTCAGCGATGCGCACTCCTGTCCCTAACGTGGCTGCGACGCCCAGAAAGTCGCCCAGCCGGGATTCGGACCTGGGCAGGGGCGGCGGGACACGCGGTGCGGGGACATCCAGCATCTAGGCCTGGTGTGGAAGGGAGGACTGCCCACGTGGCCGGCCCTGGCCCCACGTAGACCCTCTCCAGGCAGGTTGGGGCCTCAGGTCCTGGCACGCGGGCCCCAGTGCAGGGCTGGCGAGTGTCCGGGGTCAGAGCCTGGCTCCCGGAGCTGGGGCTTTGGGCTGTCCGAATCAGAGAGAGAAAAGGTCTCCAGCGGGAAGTATGTGCGCCCTCTGACGCCCACGCGTGAGTCCGAATTGGAGTGGAAGGGGCTGGGGCGCTGCTGGTCGTGCTAAGCGTGCGAGGTCTAGAGACCCAGGGCGGCAGCTGCGAGATGGGATCGCCCCGCGGTAACCCCGTTGCCCGCGGGCATCCCCAGATCTGGACCGCGCATCGCATACACTCGCAAACAGCCCCCTCCCCCGGAGCTGAAGCGTGTTTCCCTCCCTCGTCCCCCAGCCTGACTGCAGAAAGATAAGCTTCAAATTTGCACTCCGTGTCTTAAATGTGCCTGAAGGTATTTAACTGCACGAGTGAATAACAGCATTAGTTTCAACTTCGTTTTAATCCCTGCAACAATAAACTTTGAGAACAACAACAAAAAAAAACTAAAACCAAAACTATGAAAATTCTATGTGACAATATTATTTGTTGGTACATGTAATTAGTTAGATTAATTATATTTTATTTCACTTAAGGAAACAATACTGTAAAAAATTTCTATTAACATGCGCAATAAAAATACATATAAATATCACTCACTTTTACAGAACTATTATTCAAAGTGTTTTACATTTGCAGAGTCAGACTTGCCATGAAGCTGATGGAATTTGTTTCCGAGCACCTCATTTGTACAAGCCTTTCCAGGGACCTGAAAATAGTCCTAGAATGTGTTTATATGGGCAGTTATTTTTGTTACATTTAGAAATATAATTATAATTGTGATTTTTTTTCTTATTGCAGTTAATATTTTAGTTTGTCACTGATATTTATAATTTGTCTTCTATTTCTTAAATAAAGCCGCTTCAAAAAGGAGGGGCTTTAAAATTTAAAGGGTCATATAGCCTTGAGCTGTATTAGTTAGCTATATGAATGCACTGCATTAATTTGTTTAATTAATATGACAATATGCTTTACACACAAAGAAACAGGACAGGAAAGTTAAGGAACTTCTCTATGAAGGCTGTTTAGTTAATGATATAATATTCAAAACAAGGCCGTCTGGCTCTTGAGTCCCTGTTCTGAAAGTCCACGCTTATAGACATAGATATTAACACAGATGGAACTCCAGACTCTGTCATATATGTATGCAGTATGGCTTAATTTATGTAAAATTCCAAACAGGCAAAAATAAATGGCATGTTTTACAGATACATACATTTACATTAAAAATACAAAGACTAGCAAGGAACTGGTTAACATAGGACCCATGGTAGGAGTTACCTCTAGAGAAAAAGGAGAATTTAGTGGGGAGGAGCCTCCAAGTGCTTCAAGTGTCTTTGCCATCGTATATTTTTAAATGATTATCAGAGTATTATTTTACTTTAAGTCATATGTAGCTAATAGATACCCTCATGTGTGCAATACGTATAAAAAATTCAATAAAAAGTTGTCAAATATTTCAAAGTACATAGGTTCCCCTAAGTATATGTAGAAAATCCCAAATCTCTTTCTTTTTACTTTAAATAGACAGGAACTGTATTTTTTAATTTAATGGAATAAAAATAATATATTTAGATTTTAAGCTATATTTTGGCATATTTCAAAGGAGAACACATCTTTATTTTGGTTTCATCATGAAATATTAATAACATAATAACCAAAAGTACCTGGAATCTTGGTAACCATGAATAATTAGTGATTTAATCACATGTATTACCAAGACCTGGTTCCATCTAAGGATAGACACATGGAAAGAGTGTCATACTTATCAGACCATAAGAAGAAGCTGGGAAATCTGCAAAATCACACTGCTGCTGAACCCATCAGAGTGCTGACTTTGAAGGGATATCATCAGGGTAAAATTTGAGGAATGCTGGCATGAGCCTCCAGACAGACAAGACACTGGCAATCCCTCACCTCTCCCAGAGCACTGGAAGTGTTAGGTAGTTAGATAAGCAGGGGCACGAGGCAGACAGGTGGAGGAGAGGGAGGATGGTCCGGAAGATGGTGGCATGCCTGATTCCAGCATAAAGGGACTTTACTTCTTTTAAGTGAGTGCCAGCAAGAAACCAGTTAGAGCTAAAAGGCTGGAACTGCATGGTAGTGACAAGAACCTAACCGGACAAGACCCAGTGCTCATTGTAATATAATTAGTATTGAGGTTCAGGCCCCTCCGTGGGTTTTTCTGTGTTCATCATGGATAAGGGCATTCACAAAACGGGACAAACATGACTGATCACTCCAGGGGCAAGAGCCATCAATCAATCAAAAGACCACCTCTAAGTGAGGGTACAAGAGAAGGGAGCAAGGACCATTGCTGTCTGCACTTGGATCAGCCTGCCTCCTGTTCTTGGAGGGGTACTTCACCTTTCCTAATAAAATATTTCACTGCACAATGCATTCATCTCCCATGTGAATTCTTATCTTTCGGGTAAGTCAAGAACTGGGGCCTTTTCTTTCCCCCTTTTAGGGTAACAGAAGGAGACAAGGTGGCCATGCAAACAAAAGTATCAAATAACTCCTTAATGAACTGCTCAAAGCTGAGCACTCCCAGTTGGGAGAGTGTGGAGTCCTGGGAACACAGATGGTTGCAGCCCCTTCTCCATGGACTTCACTGTTTGCTTGTGAAAAAGCCTGGGGGCAGGAAAGAGTGGAGAAAACATCCCTCAGCTGGTGTGTTCCTGTTGCCCTGGAATGGCACTGCTGAGGGAGAAAACAATTCTTACCTGGATGCTTTCCCCAGTGGAATAATGTCTTAAGATGCTGAAAATAAAGGGCAGTAAATCCTGTCACTTTCAGCAGGTGAAAACTCAGAGTTTGATTAATGGAGACAGGCAGACATCCTCCTTGTTTCAGAAAATTAAAGATTTTTTTTACCATGGAATGCTGAGCAGGATCACCAAGGAAACTTGGCTCCAAAGACTCAGAGACATGTGAGCTACCTATGACTGATACTAAATGAGGAAAATGTGGAAAGCCTCTTTGTTCCTCACCATCTGGAGTAACCAGGACAAAGAAACAAGCAACAGCAGACCAACCCCCAGCAGAGGGATAAGAGCACACAGGGACCAAGATGCAGGGTCACAGGGAACATCTACAACTGAAGGTGGACCAAGCACATTCCAGAATAAAACTCAGATTGTCTGTCAGTCTAGCTCCCATCCTAACCACAAGGTGACACTGAAGGAACCTGAGTTTAGCCATGCATGGCAGGTAATTGAAACAACCAGCAAAACAGAAACACAGCTCAGCTCCCCAAGAAAGCCTAGCAGGAAAAGAGGCGTGCCTATTTCCAGCCTTAAACATTATTTACTTAGGCTTCTGACCCCCTACATGGAATATGTAGATTTAAAATAAAAGTTATGAGACCTATGAAATTGAAAGAAAAAATCCACTGTTGAAAGATAAAACAAATAATAGAAGTGAAAATCAGACAGGGGATATAAAATCACTATGATTAATACATCAGAATTTCCAGTGAAAAGACTTGAAGCTATTCATGAATAGATGGGTCATTTCAGCAGAGAAATGGAAACAATAAGAAAATGTCAAAGAGCAGGCTAGGAATAAATTTAAACACATGCCCAGCGAAGGAGATGAAGAACGCCTTTGACAGGCTCATCAGTAGGCCTGACACATTCAAGGAGAGCCTTGGTGGACTTGAATATAGGTCAACAGACATTACTCAAATGAAAACAAAAGAGGAAATTCTTGGAAAATTTTAATAATTTAAATTTAAAAGAACAGAGTATCCAAGAGATGTAGGCCTATCAGTCTGAAATATATTTAATTGAAGTCCCAGAAGGAAAAAGAAAGTAAAAGAATGAGGAAAAAAATATTGCAAAATGAATGGTCAAGAATTTTCAACAAATAATGAATTAAAAAACAACCTAGAAATAAATTCATACTGCTAAAGGCCAAAGATGAAGGGAAGCATTAAACTCTGTCAGAGAAAATACATGATCATCTTTAGGAAATGGGGTGTCTCCCAGGTGTTTGAGGCCAGGTGGAACCAGAATAAAGATATCAACGTGCCTAAAAAAATTATGTATAATTTAGAGGAGTGAATGATCTGCAAAAGGGGTTAAGAGAAATCAGAGTAGGGAGGTAACAAGGTCAGTTATACAGTGTAAAGTATGCTTTTCCTGGCTAGAAGTTGGATCACCCAGTCATATATAGTGTACAAATCAATGAATCAACTAATTAACTGTATGAACATACATAAATAACAAATAAATACAACTTAAAATTATATTCTGATGCTATTATATATCCAAATGATAAAACAAAATATGTCTCAGTATTTGTACTCAAATAATATACATTTCTGATGATTTTTTTAATGTAAGTATAGTCAGTTTACAATGTATCAATTTCTGGTGTACAGCATAATATTTCAATCAGGCATATAAATACATATATCCCTTTTCATACTATTTTTTATTATAGGTCACTGAAAAATATTGAACATAGTTTCCTGTGCTAAACAGTATAAGCTTGTTGTTTATCTATGTTATACATAGTAGTGTCAGCAAATCTCAAACTCCCAATTTATTCCTTCCCACTCCCTTTTGATTTGCTTTTCAATAACATTTGCTTCTTTCTTTCAATGTAATTTCAGTAATTATGTTTCCAAAATCTTAGGTTGATTTTAATATTCTACTAAGTTGAGCTTAATATTCATTGACAGATATTTTAAAGTTCATAGTTTAAACTGACAAATATTACTATGCAAAGTGCACTCAACTTTACTACTGTGAATCATGTCTTGAATCAGAAGAGCTCTGGGACCCTGAATGAAGCAACCACATCAGTCAAGCACTAATCCAGAGGCAGGAACCATGTGGTACCTTGAATGTGGACATTTTAATTAAAAGTATTAACTATAACAGGGAATCATCTACTAAAGTGTAAAGGGTCCTATAAAAAAATCTAGGAATAACAGATAAAAGAACAACCAGATCTCCTAGAGATGAGTTCATGAACTACAGGGAAAGACACATTTCCTGAAGTGTGGAGAACACCCAGACCTCTTTTTAGATGGTGGGTATATCTATGGCTCATGAGAGAGTGGAGAAGTTCACCGAGGCCACAAGCCTCCCAGGGAGTACAGGAAGAAATTTTTAATAGGAGGTACCCTGCTGGAAAATCCCCACTAAGAAGCCACTGTGGAGTTGCTGGAAAAATCTACCCCCAAGGAATATCCTGAGCTTCTTATAAGTCAGGTACTTCTGGAGTCAAGGGACTGGAGGAGCTATGCCCTCTGCTGAGCTTGGAAGTTGACATGGTGCAGGAGCCTGCCTAGGAAAACAGAGCAGACTTGGAAGAGAAACACCTTTCTTACTCTATTTTCTCTCTGGTACTCTCTACTAACAAAGCATGCCATCTGCCACAGGAGAAACATCTACAGGGTCCAGATATATTATTTCACAGCAGTCATTTAAGAGTGGTTTGCAGCAGAGAGGCAATGCACTGATAACAAGTATACTACATATTAATGTCTCCCAAGAAAAATGCATCTGGAAAAAAACACTGTCAGCCATCTGGTCTAGTGTGAGCCACACATTTTGCACTACATGCACTTGCTATTCTAAGTATTTGCCAATAATAAGGGGAAAGAAAGAGACAACAGAGAGAAAACATTCAAAAGCATCCCAGAGATGGTTATGTCAGTGCTTTCAATTTGTGAAATCTCATCAAGCTGTAAAGTTAAGTTTTATGCACTTGCCTTATCATTTTCATATTTCAATAAAGACTTTTAAAGTAAGGCATATATGTGGCAAAGTTTAATTTCTGATTACGTAGCACTCCATAGAATTCATATATTTAGCTCTATTGGCACATGGATTTCTTTATATTTCAATTGCCAATTCAATTGCAATGACTCTGAATTGAACATAATTGTATTTCCAGGCTCTCAATAAAGATTTTTTTTTAAATTGAAGTATGAGTGTATTTTGGAAGGAATGATTTGTCAATCATGCAAAATATGTGTTTTCTTTGACTTCTTAGAGGTTCCTAGGTTGCCTCTAACTGAAAGTTATAGCCATTATAAATGCGATCAGGAAGCTAGTAATTATTGTATGGTAATTACTTTATGGTAAAAAACCAAATGACCCTCATTTCATTCACTAAGTTCTTTTATTTTGAACTGAAGTATTTTTGACTTACAATATATTAGTTCAGGTGTACAGCATGGAAATTATATATTTTTATAGATTATACTGCATACAAAGCTATTGTAAAATAGTGACTCTTTTCCTTTTGCTATCCATTAGGTCTTTTTGTATCTTGTTTTATGCATAGTAGCTTGTATTCCATAATCCTTTATATTAGCTTTGCCCCACCCCACACCCCTCTCTCCTGAAAACCAACAGTCCGTTCTCTGTATCTGTGAGTCTGTTTCTGCTTTGTTATATCTCTTCCATTATTACCGTTGTTGTTGTTATTATTATTATTATTATTATTATTACTATTATTATTATTATTATTACTGTCTTCACCATTCAATGGAGAATCAGTCCCTGTCTTAGAAGACATGTCTTCAACATTGTTATTAACAAGTGAATCACCTTTTGTGGTAGGCTAATTACATTCATGATCTCATTAATTCTTTTCTAAATCCTGTCATTTTCTTTGTAATTTTCTGCTCTTCCCTTTGACAATGGGCTTTTCTACGTCTCAAGCTCTGGTCAAAACAATGTTAACAAGTGTGATATAAGCTGAAAATTCATTGAAGATAGAAGAGTGCACTTTTGCTTGTCCTGTTCATGACATGACCTACTCTCTCTTGAATCCTCACCATCAACCTGAGAATGAGCTGAGACTAGCTTCCTGGCAGCTAAGAGACCGCATCAAGCAGGGTTGTCACCCCAGCTAAAGCCAGCCAAGTCTGATCAGTTCACTACTAACCCATAAGCTTATTATACAGGAGAGAGAACCTTTAGCAATGTCAGTCCAACTCAATTCAGAATAGCAAGACCTCCAAACTGAATCAAAACCTTGCAAAAAATAACAGGTAGATGTAAAATTTAAGTCACTAAATTTTGATATGTCATGGGAAAACATCGACATAGCATAACTTTTCACTTCTGACAGAAGGTTTCTCTCTCACTCAATATTTTAAAATTAAAAAAAATGTTTTTTATTTCTTTAGGAAATATTATTCATAGGACACCTCTTGAGTTTTATGCATTAACAAGGAATTAAGAACCAGAAAAAGCAGTGATATTCTTACATGAGATGGTCATGTGAATTTATTATAGTTAGAAAACATTTTTCTTCATACTAGCAAGAGAAATTGTGAATCTAAATTTCACTATAACTAAGATACAGAATATTATGTACTATGAACTTGTAGGGTTCCTTGGGAAGAGTTAAAAATTTAAAGTTAAAATCTACAAGTGTTGAGTCCAACAAATGAGAGAATTGATTAGAAAATAATAATGGTTTTTATTAATTACTTTTGGACCTAGAGATGATCATATTATCTGAAGTCAGAGAAAATCAAATATCATATTATATGCTGAATCTAAAAATGATACAAATGAACATATTTACAAAACTGAACCAGACTTAGAGACATAGAAAAACAAACTATGGTTACAAAAGGGGAAAAGGCAGCGGAGGGCTAAATTAGGAGTCTGGGATCAACAGACACACAAGGTATAGCACAGGGAACTCTATTCAATCTCTTGTAATTACCAATAATGGGAAGGAGTCTGAAAAATTATATATATATATATATACTAAATCACTATGCTTTACAACTGAAATTAACACAATATTGTAAATCAACTATACCTTAATTTAAAAAAATATAATAAAGCCAGCAATCTCTCAGTGCTGGTCATTGGCAAAACAAAAACAAACAAAAAACCAAAAAAGACAATACTGGTGATCTGATTCCCTCATTAAGAGATGTTGCAAGAGTTAAGTGAATTTTTTTTCAAAATTATTTAGAAATATTTTACAATAAAAAAGTGATAATTGAATAAGTGTAGGCTTAATCATTGTTACACCAAGTGTGCATCAACCCATAGGTTATTAAAAAAAACAGAGCAAATTTAATGACTGACAATTAGGGCAATAATGATGAACAGCTGCCCAAACCAAACTGTCCCAAGTCCTGAATCATTGTGAAAACTCAGGGAAACAACCTGTGACTTGATGAATAGCCAATAAATATAATTTATGTGAGAAATGCATTACTATATTTTATGAAGATTTGTGTGTGTGTGTCACTCGGTGATGCCACATGTTGGGCTCAGCTGTGATTCATGGGTCAAGAGAGAATGGGGAGCATTATTCTGTTAATAGCACACACAACAGCTAAAACATATATCGTATTCCAAAACAATGACCCTTTGTTTTTATTTTTATACTGTCTGTCTGTTTTGGAGATAAGAATAAACAAGAATTTTAAAAACGAAGAGCACTAAAAACATTCTCTAAGACTATTTTTTTGAGAAATGTTTGTTGAGCACCTCTTCTTTACCAGCTACTATGAGTCACAGGCAAAGACTGTCTAACTCTCCTTGCAGAAGTTGGATGGGAAGAAATAATATCCTTTTAACTAATCACAAAGAAAAAGTTATAATTGATGTTGAGGACCTGAAAAAAGCCATCTGATTCTTCTTCTACTTCTAGTCTTATGTAATTTCAACTCTCCAATTTTATGTTTGCTTATATAGCTAAGAAGATATTTACAGTATTCTTGAATGATGATTATTTATCATCTCTAAATGTTTTTTCTTTTGACCTATCCTTTCTGCTTCTTTGAGCTACATTGGATGACATTATCTACCCACATGTGCACAAAAATTTTCCCATGAAAATGAAGCTTCTTAGAGAAAATCTATTGTTGCTTGGGTTAACTTTACAGCACTTCAGATCCAATTATTTATTTAGGCCATTAAGTGTTTGAAAAAGAAAGACTTAGATTTGAAACCCAATTTGGTCACTGACTGGTTTCAAGAAATTGGAGAAAATTATTTCCTATCTCTCTCAGCTTTAATTTCCATACGTACAAAATTGGAATTAAAACATTTGCTCACTTTATCCCACAGATAGGTGTAAGAAGAACATGAAATGCAGTTTCAGAAAGAACTTAGTAAATTACAATGAAACGTGAAGCATACTCCCTTAATGATAAGGAATTAAAAGTTCGTACATTGACATATCTGATTTCTCATGCATTGGAAATTTCTAAATGGGAATAATCCTGTTAGGGTTGTAAGGGTGAATGTTTTATAATTAATTCTAGCCATTCATTCCAATATCACATCCCTGTATTCTTTGTGAGGTTGGTAAATTTAAGATGTTCTGGGTTCCCTTATAAGTGAAGCTGCATATTCTTGCTTTCTCAGGGAAGGACTACATTTCTAAGGGTCTCTTTCATTTTGGCTGTGAGGGATCAGACAGCTTCATTGTTCAGATGATAGCTTAACATTCAGAGAAAAATAGGAAGGCAAAGGATAACTGGAAATCAAACTATTTTCACAATTTGGAAAATTTATGCACATTTCTCAAATCACGAAAAATCATACAGTAAAAAGTCATGACTATAAATCTTAAAAAAGTAATCTTGTGGGTTTCTAGACTTTATATTATATTGCCTTTCTAGGAAATCATTACTACATATCACTAAAAAATATTTCATACTTTAGGTTAATAGTTATAAGGGGGGACACATATGGTACAATAAAAGAAAATGCCATGAGTGATCATTTTTCTGAGAGTTTTAAATTTTATATCCAAAAAGAATATCTGATTGCCTCTCCACTTTTATCTCCTGCCATCAGGCTTGGCCCAGAGAGGCCTCATCTAGACCCTCCAGCAGCCCAGGATACATCGTATCTTGTAGTCCACATATTTGTCACCTGGGATACACTTTTCAGAATATCTCCTACGTATCCTTGAGACATTATGTCTTTTCTGGGATAACATAAATTAGGTCCCCTTTGTAAAATCTATCACTTGACATGTTGTTAAATAATAATAATAATAATCAGAAAAGTCCTGTGTTTGTGGTGAACATGAAGTTGTAACATTCTGCTGAATACAATACTCACTGTTATATTTTTATAGTTGTATAATGGGTATATTTTTGCTGAATATCTTTCAGGTTAAGAAATATTATGTTGCTTTAATTTCCTTAAATCAAATCACTTGTATATTAACACCTCTTCCTTATGTGGTGAGAAATATTTATTCTATTCAGCCCAGTTACTCAATGGGGAGAAGTTCCCTCCTCACTGGCATTTTTATATTTGACCCTTGGGGACTTTCACTGGCTGGTATGTTAGACAATGCACTCCCCTACACACACACTCTCTCCCTGACATGATCTATTCAGCACATAATCTTGGGTCTCTGCTCATTTTGAAAGCATCCAAACTAGTTGGCTAATGTCCTGTCACTACTATCATTCACATAGACAGAATTGAGGTTGTCAGGCTCCAAGCCAAAAACCTATGTCTAATATAAGTCCAACTATAGGCAATTGCAAAGTATTTACTTGAGGAAACTCACAAGGGAAAGCTGCTCAGCCCACCCAGACTCAGTGCCCAGCCAATGAATTGCAGTCTCAGAACCCAAGGCCCCTAGTCATGCATGCCTTTACACTTACCTCATTTCCTGGCCCAGGCCCTCCTCTTGGAGGCTTCATCATCAGGGTCTTACTGCAGGGGAGACTCTCAGGCACCTCTGCCAAGTTAACCTTATCAGGGGCCCTTGAAAATATTTTTCTCCATGCTATCCTTGCCCTTACCCTTTGGCTCCCCACAGACCTCAGGCTCAATGTGACAGGAGCATTTGGTTTGGGGGCTCCTTGGAAATTAAGACAAATATTTTCACTGATCCACCTGACCATTGTCTTGGGCAATATCCTGGGGGAAAGTGAACCGCCATGGGAACTGGCACTTTCTCCTGTTTAACCTCTAACTGTGTCATCTCAGCAAGTGATAGAAGGCTTTACTGTTACATTCATCTGGCCTTTTGTCTTGATCAACTACTTCAACATCTGACAGCTTATCTCTCTTTAGCTCAGAAGGCTCTGGGTAAGGCCCAGAGATGGGGCACAGCAACAAATGATGCACAGCAACAAATGAAGTGTGTAGTAATAGAGCCAGAGCTTAGGAAAATACTCTATGAACATCATCATTTTCGGCCATACAGCTGTTTTTCATTTATACCCTTTTTGCCTTTACACATTTTGGAATACTGTAATTCTAATATTTGAATATTAAAATTAGTTTCTAACCATTGTCCTTTTAAGTCCAGAATAGCCACAATTCCCAGGACACAATGCTTCTCTGACTTTGAGGAGGGTTACCATGGTCTCTCACTCTTTGCTGTGTAGGATACAGTTATAAGAATAAAATAGAAATTAACATTTATTAAACAATCCTGTCAAATGTGTGATAGGAAAATATTCTTTCTGTGTTATCCTTCCAAGACTTAATCTCTCCTGTATCTTAAGTCAATTGCTCTCTTTCTGAGTCACACCTGCTTCTCTTTCCTGTGTGTTTAATATTTATGCTAGTGGGTTTTTGACAGCATTATCTCTTATGATCTTCATCTCCCCTCTACTCCTCTTCTCTTTCCTTATTTTTTTTGGGTTTTGTGTTTTGCAGTTGTACTTATTTGTTTGTTTGTTTGTTTGTTTGTTTATGCATGCATGCTTTCTGATGGAAAGGATAGTTCACCAACTTCTGGCCACTCTGCACTGTTACATATTGTGAGAAGTTAATGACAATACAATGGGGAAATGGAGAATGTGCACACAATCAGAAAAGTGAATCTTGCATCACTCTTGTTGTCATGCTTTATTCCTTTTGACACTATAATTTTTATATTCTGGAATTTGCCATGCATCAGTGTTTCATGCAGATTGATTGGGTGGGAGCAGTACAGGGAAAGAGACACCATTTGTACCCTTGAATCATACAGCATGGTTCCTTGACTCTGTTGAGAAATTCCAGATTTTTTAAAAATATAAATATTTTTCCCTAAGGGAAAAACTAGATTTTAAAAGGAATAAAATCAGAAGAATATATGTCCTATGGAAAACATGACTGGCAGCTTCAGGTTTAAAACAAGAAAGAAAAGAATATTGTAGAACAAAATATATGGTTATCCATATTATTTTCTAAAACTGAGTTTCATACATGTTTCTATTTATTTACAATCCCCAAGTTTGAAATGGAGAATAAAACTAGTCTCTTAAAATATTAATTCTCAAATTGTTTTTTAATATTTTAAAGAAGAAAACATTTTGAGTTTATTCCTTTAATAAACTTACAACAATTAATTTTTGAATGTCTTAAAAATAGCTTTTTAATGCATCTGAAACTATATACAACATCAGATATGTTATTAGAATCTGATAGCATAATATCAATAGATGAGAAATTGCATCTGCAACCCTTCTTGTCTTCCTTTATGAGTATGGAAATGAGATACTGTCAAATATCTCTTTTCAATTATCCATTTTCAAATATCCATTGTCAATTGCTCAAACTTTTGATATTTTCTGGGGTTTTTTGACTTGTAATAAATCACAATTGTATCAGATCCAAATTTTTTAAAAAGCAACTTCCTTAGAAAAAAGTGTTCCCAAATTTATATTATAACCAAATAAATTAAACTGACTTTTTTACCTTTGATGTAGGGCTGCTCTCATAGGGTATGATGTCCCTTTGGAGAATTACTGAGGAACAACACTGATAGAAATTGAATACTGTTTGGAAGAAATCTGTGAGAATCAGATTTGTAAGAGGACAATAAAACATGTTTTACTGCTGCATTATTCAGTAACCGTTTGGTTAAAAGTGACATTGATTCAAACTAGTTTAAGCCATAAAAGATTACTTATCAGTCCATACCTTGAGAAGGATAGATACTGTGATAAGGGAAATAAGAATTACCATGGTTCTTAGTGAACTGAAAAAAAAATTAATGAGAGACCGAAAGTGTGATGTAAGCAAGATGTTTATTAGTAAATTAAAAGGTACTAAAAGAGAGTACACTCCTGACAATTGGGAGCAGGCCAACCAAGAGGAAAAGTGCTTATTTCAGGTGAGAATGGATTCCAGGCTTCAAATATGTCACTAGCAACTTGTATCATTTTCTGCATCTCGTTTCTGACTTCTTTCTGAGACACCCTCTCTTAATTTTTATGACTGATGCTCATAGAGTTCCAGTTTAACAAAGAACTTATTTTTCAGGACCTCACATGTAGAGAGAAACCCCTTTCCAAATTCCACCTGGAAAATCCATATATGTCTACTTCTACCACACAGAAAAAGAATCAATCAAGATAAATCAAATTAATCAAGCAATCCCAATTCTGTCTTGCTTAACTTAAACCACATAATCATCCTTAAACCAATTGCAATCTGTGGAAGTTACATTCTAACAGAAATGTTGGTCTCTGTGTTTTGCAGTGACTGCTTCTTGACAAATTATCCAAACTTTAGTTGTGAAAATTCATTTTGCTTTTTGGTTCTCTGGGTCAGTGATTCAGACAGGGAATGATGGGGAAGCCTTTCTGCTTCACATGACATCTGCCAGGGCATCTCAGAGGCAGGGGTCTGAAGTAATCTGAAGTCTCTCTCACTCATATGTCTGCAGATTGAAGTTAGAGGGAGTTGGACAGATTAGGGACAGAATAGACAGGAATCCTATGGCATCTCTCTCTTACTCCATGTGGTCTCATCACCTGACCTCAGTATGATGCTTAGGGTAATCAGGCTTTTAATGTGTCAGCTCAAAAGTTCCAGAACAAGAGATCCAGGTGGAAGGAAGTTGCATTTCCTTTTTCTTAGAGTCAGAATTTATACAATGTAACTTCTGACACATTATATTCATTAGAAGTGAGTCAATAAACCAGTCCATATTCCAAAGACTCACATATCTTGTGACAATTTGAGAACATGTTTGAAACAACCTCAACGTGCCTTATTTCAGGAGTGGTAAATGACACATTTTGATAGAAATTCCCACAAAGTAGAAGAATAGATAACAAAAAAAAAATGGGGGGGTGTATATGTTTGTTACAACCATGTAAGAAATAAATACATAATAATAACAATCAATTTTAGTTTTAATAGCCCAATATGCTATAGATATTATCTAATTAATTATAATTTGCTATTACAGGTCTAATAAAGTTAACAATTATTTATAT
This sequence comes from Vicugna pacos, assembly GCF_048564905.1. NCBI lineage: Eukaryota > Metazoa > Chordata > Mammalia > Artiodactyla > Camelidae > Vicugna > Vicugna pacos. The sequence goes on from NW_027328737.1 coordinate 495,900, forward strand.
CATCTCTGAATTATCACTAAGCCTTTTTCATTGTTAGACATTTTAATCAATCTTTCTATTTATGAGTATTCATTTTCATTTTTCTATCAATTGGTTAAAATAGATCTTTATGAATTTTTTTTTAGGCAAAGTAAACAGGGTCAAATTCTTCTTGAGTCCTGTTTACTTTAAGTGGATTTTATCTTGAAAAGGAATATCTGATCATAAGCTTTTATTTTCAACATTAAACTATGGATGATGCTGTGAGTTTGTTTTTTCTTCTATCATTTTGTGTTTCAAAAGAAAATGTGAGGAATATGAGTTTGTTTATATGCTATTTTTAGTATGAAGCTAACCTTTATCTTTGACTTTTCTGTTATATATTTTATGGGATGAAGTTCCTTCGTCTCTCCTCTTTGTTTACATGTAGGTGTCTTAAGAATTATATTATATGTAACATAGTGAGCATTTCATTACACATGCAATGATTTTTAAATATTTTTATTTGTCTAGAAAACATATCCACACTATAATTTTGGCTACAACTTCTTCCCTTTTTGTTCTGTTCTATCAGTAATCACCTGTAATCTGCATTTTAGAATCACCAGTTTACAGCTTCTACAGATACTTGCATCTTTTTTCTGTTAATTTCATCTTGTCCTGTGAATTCAGGGAAACCTTTTCAAATTGTTCCCCATGTCACTTAATCAATAACATTCTTCTGAGAATTCAAAACAATTTCCCAAACATTTTCCAAATTATGGAATAGATCATTTTCAGAATTAATATCCTCCTTTAAGTGTTCTGTATTTTGTTCAATATATTTGATTCTGTACTATACTTTCACGGCTCACAAGTTGTTAATAACTATGTTTTTCTTTTAATATCATTTCAATTGTAATCCTTCCAACATTGTTTATCAAGAGGTGGGTTATGTTAACTTGATCTCTATTCTTCTGAGAGTGCCACACCATCTTGAATAATGTAATTTATAGAAAGTTTTGAAATTGGGAAATGTGAGTCTTCTACCTTTGTTTATCTTTTCCATTTTCGTGGTATCCTGGGCCCTTGAATTTCCATATCAATTTTACAGTCAGTTTATCAATTTCTGTGAAAAAGTTTGGTAGAATTTCAATAGGGAATTCACTGAATCTTAATCAGTCTGGAAACTACTGATGCTTCAAATATATTGTTTGCTAATTTATGAATATGATATCCCTTTCCACTTATGTAAGTTTATCTTAATTCCTTTAAAAGAGGTTTTACAGTTTTCAGAGTACAAGTCTTGTAGTTCTTTTGATAAATAGAATTTAAACATTTTATTCTTTTATATGCAAGATCATAAATGTATGGAATTTGTCCACTGCTATTGTATAGAATTTCAAATAATATTTTATACTGATTTGATATCCAACAATCTTGCTAAACTCATTTGTTACTTCTAATTGTGTTTCAGTGTGTGTGAAATCCTTTGTAATTTCTGTATCCACTCACATGTCATCTATAAGTATATGGAAACATTTTTATATTTGGCAAGGCATAACTCATGTTTTCCTTTAGTTCATGAAACATGATTTACATTAGTTCTTGGGAGATATTTGTAGAAGTTGATATAAAGTCTTTGTAAAGTGTATCCCACATCTAAGTTTTCTCAGGGACAGTTTCTTTACTCTTTTTTTCCCTATTGTGTAACACAGTTTTGTGATTCTTTGCATGTCTCATAAGCTTGTTCTTTTTTTTAAAAAAAACTGAACATTTAAAGTAATATAATGTGGCAATTGTGGAAAAAAGATTTTTGTTCTTACTGCTTTTTTTTGGTACATTTCCTGAACAAATCTATAAAGTCTGTGTTCTATATCACTTGTCAGCAGAACTATCTCTTTTGTTAGCTTAGCGGTCACTTAATAACTTCACACATTTTACTTAAATGTGATATTCCAATAAGTCTCCTGGATATTGCTGAGGGGTTTTATGTGCATGTTAGACACATCTTTAATGCTCCTTCAGTTTACAGCTATGCTTCATCTCTCACTTTGGAGTTTCAATATCAGCCAGCAGTGAGATATTAAGACCTTCTCAGTTCCTCCTGGGCTTAAAAACTGCCCAATACATGACCTTCCACATTCTCAGGAATATATCAGAGCTATTTAAAACCCCCATGGATGTCCTATTTTACAATTTTTCCTTTTAAGTCTTTTGGTCTTCTTCCCATTTGCCCCAGTTGTTGTTATTGGCTCAAGCAGTTTTGGTACTAAACAATTATGGCTGATGATTTTTAACATGTGTCCTGGGGTAAAAATTTCCACTCTACATTCTGACTCATATCAAATAAAAAGCAGCTGTTGAATTTGGGCTCACAGGGGGCTGCCATGCCAAATAATAATAAAATATCTGTAGGAATGAGGCTCTATGGGGTAGTCCAAATCTATTCTACCCTATTGGGACACCAACTTCAGGAAGTGCTTCATATTTGTTTATATTTAAATAGATACAGAAAAGTACTTAAAGAATATTATCCTATTAATGCAGTGAACAGAGGGTAGCTATTTTAAGATTGTAAATCATATATAACTTTCTGTAAAAGTTAAATGTGCTAGAAAATTTTATATGGGTTTTCTTGGTATTACTTTCAGGTATGCAGCATAGTGATTCAGTATATTTGCTGATTTTATTTCAGTATATGTTATTACAAGATATTAGGTATAATTCCCCATGTTATACAGTAAATCCTTATTGCTCATCTATTTTATATATTGCAGTTTGCATTTGCTCATTCCATATTTTCTTAAGATTGACAATAAGACCAGGTCACCCATTTCATCATAACTTCAGTGAAGTTTAAATTATAATTCCTGACAAATTATTTTTAGTAAATACTCAACATACATACACAAGGGCATCTATTTAATACTAGTTCAATCATTTAAAAAAAAAAAAAGAACCTGGAAGGCTTTTCCTACCTGAGAAGATGTCATATTTTCATATTTTAAAGAAATAAAACAACGTAGTATAAACATCACAGTCAACAAATCAGCTTCTTGAAATAAAATGGAAAATTTTAAAATAGAAATAAAACACATTTGAATGAATCTATTCTGTGATAAAAGTATCACAAAAATTGGGCAAAGTGCTGCTTGTTTAAGGGAAGGTGTTGGAAAAACTGAATCACAGAGAAGATTATAACTTTTGATTTCTACATATCAAGATACACAAAGACCTATATGGGAATAGTAAAATCATAAAGGTAATAGAATAAAACCAAGGAAACTATATGCAACATTGTGTTCAGTAAGGGATTTTAATAAAGCATTTGAAAGCACATATACAAGGCCAAAATTTAAAAACTCTGGTTCAGTATTGGCAAATTTAATATTGTTGTTCAATCAAAGGCACAATTGGAAAATAAGCTGAGATGATAGAGAAATGAAGGTATTTGCAAAATTAGTATCTGAAAAATACTTCACATCTACACTATACAAGTTTATATAAACATAATAAAAAACAATAGAGACCAAATGCAAAGAGAACAAATCTCACTAATAAGCAAAGCAAAGAGAGACCTCTGTACATATTCTGTACATGATATGTCCTTTAGTGTATATTTTCAAGATATTTATTACAGCATTCTATGTGGAAGCAAATAATTGGAACCATCCTTGTTAGTGATTACTAAAAATAACAATGCAAATGTAGGATATGTGTAATACATACGATGCCATAATAGGTAGCAAAACAGATATGTATTAACTAGAGGCCCTCAGAGCATTTTGATGAATCTTAAAACATGAAGTTGGGTAAAAACAAGAAGAAAAATAAAATGTCATTGTATTATCATTTCTCAATCCCATTTATGCATGTAAACAATGAAGATATGTGAAAAAAAATACATTATACTTAAAAGGATACATAATATTCAACATATGTGTGTAGACACATATATTCAATTATTCATGCCCAAAGCATTAGAATATCTCTGTTGGGGGAACTGGGGATATTGAAAGCATGTAGAAAGTAGAATTGGGAAATATGTACTTAATTCTTGTACTACAAGTCTGCAATAGTGAGAGGAAAAACAAAAATACAGCTATTCTAACCTAATGGGTAAAACTTAAATCTTAACCTGTGATACACTGGTTTTATACTTTACCTCCTACAATCCCTTTTCACAATCAAACTATTATTTATATAACAAATAAATGTTAATTTCCTGGATGCTGATGCCCAATATATTGGGTATGTTTTCCTATAATATCAAGATAATAAAGAAACCTAATTCATTGTGCTGTTTTAAAGATTACATGATTCAATATGGGAAAATATTTAGAACAATGTTTGAGACATATTAAAAGCTCAGCAAAATTGCCTTCTTGAAATTTTTGATTGTTTATATATATATATAAACAATATTTTAAAATAAATAAAAATATATATATACTATACTATGTACAGTATTTAGAATAAATGATATTGCAATGTTATTTCATCATTATTAAGTGATTAGAAATCTGCATTCAGTATTGTTTCACTTACTTCTAAAGCTTACTGATAGTCTCAATTTTGAACTTGGTCTTTGAAAAATTTAAGAGTCTTATAGTTAAATATGACTATATACATAATATATTTAATATATGAAATATTTGTAAATAAATGTATATATACTCATTTAAATAAAACTGTAACTGATTAGATCACAGCAGAAAACCTTAAAGAGACCTGGATTATTTTGAATGCTAATTTCCACATTCACACATCCTCAGAAATTTTGCTTTATTTCTGTGCATTCTGTGATGTTTTGGGCATTTTTCTCCTCTGTGAGTCACTTTCACCATTAAGACAGCTTATCTGATGAGTAAAATATACATAGGAGTTCCTAAAATCCCTATGCTACTCCAACCAGTCCAATATTCTATTGTTCTCAAGGAGTTAGACAATGCTTCTTTCCTTGCTGCCTTAGCTAAGTGTTCTCAATGTCGCGTGACCTGGATTAGATTTTGTGGTCATCTCAGAACTGAATTCTGTGGCTAGGAGAATGGGAGTCCTTCACGGAGTTTAAGATTAATCATTCCCATCAAACTCAAGGAGAGAGTGGAATGGGAATGCCATTTCACAAAAGAAAAGCTGAGTGCTCTAGTTAGAATTCTAGGGAGTGAGTCTTAAGTAAAGTACCAACAAATAGAACCTTTAAAATGAATACACAATAGTTCTATACATTCCCTCTAGAGTCTTTTTCTTCTTTTTTTTTATTATAAAGGATTATTCAAGATGTGTATCTCCATTTAATCTGTTTTCTCATGTTTTTAAAGACTTTCCCAATATATCTAAGTTCTTGGCTTCTCCTTATGACAACATTTCAGATATTGACAAATCCATTGGTTTCATTTTTTAAATATTGTTTGTGGAGTATTTAGAGGCTCTGCTGTAACAGGCAAAAAAAAAAAAAAGAAGAAGAAGCACATATATTTTCCTGATAAAACATCTGTGCTACAAAGATATTCAATGTTGTATTTCTTTGTTATTCTTTAGCTTTAGACAAACAAAACCAAGTGCATATAGTTTGATGAAGTCTAACTGAAATTATCATGGTCAAGCTAAAGGATATAGGTTGGTTGCATCACCTAACTACATATTCAGTTTTCCCTACAGTGTAAGCATAAAATCACTGATGCTGACACTCGGAAATGGCCTATCAACATGATGCTGGACATGTGCCTGGTAAGGGAACCAGGAAAATTTCAGAGGATGTACTATGCTTTTCTTTAGAGGCATGCAATATATTTGAGGATGCTTTCAGAGAATGTGTATAAAGAAAGAAATGAGTGTAGGGCTTTTCTCTCTCACCTATAGGTGTCAGATTGCAGAAAAAACACAAGCAAAACACCTCACATTTGGGGGATTGGAAGATTGTTTAGATAAAATAAAATATAACAACATAAATAACCATAATAAATTTATCTCTGACCACTGAATGGCAAGGATTATAGTTTATCCAGGAAACTTGGATTTTTTTCATGATTAGTCTAAGCTGCAAGTGAATATTTTACTTGATGTTGCAACATGTAACATGAAAATCACTAAATCAGCTTGTTTTGCTCCTTTCACAAAGTATTTAATAAATAAAGAAGGTACAAAAATTAGAGGAGCATATCTCAGTACTGCAAATTTTGCTGTTTAAAAATAAAAGTTAGAATATATTAAGGTACAGATTTTAAGCTTTAGGACATAGATTATAAAATTCAAGAGTTAGATACAAACCTTCTACATCCCAGAAACAATATTGTAAGGCAATAAAGTCCATCAGGAAATTTTCTAGAGAATCAAGCACAACAGGCCAGTACATATTGTTAGATTTCAAATAACAGAAGACTCCAACACAATTTGCATTTAACTGTATGTATATTATTTGTATACAAGACATTTAGAGACAGGATATCTTGAAACGTTATTTGTTGACATGCAGTGACATCAACAAAGACCCAGTTCTTCTCATCTTTCTTCTTTGCCATCCTGAGGGTGTTTGATTTGTCCAGCCCTCAGATGAGGCTAATGGCTGATGAACAGGAAGGAAGTTGCTGCATACTGATGTAGCCTAGGTGGGTAAATTCATCCTGCAGTAAAAATGTCTTTTTCTGAAGACAAAGTCATTGAATTTATCTACAACAAAGTCCACAAGCTGGGATTAATAGCCCAGTGGCCTGCATTATCAAAAACTCATGAAAATAGTCCCATAGTGCCTTGCACAGCCAAATAAGCACATGGAAGACCGGGCTAGACTAAGAATTTCAATGAGATTTGTGTCCTGAATGGGTGAATTTTTTTTCTGCACCCAGCAGGGATTCCTACAGAATTGAGAATTTTCTTAATAAATCTGAATAAGAATAATAATCTTTCTCATCTAGTGTGATATTGGAGGTCATGAATTTGGTCATTCTTTGATTCCTATGTGTTCAATTCTGCTTTACAAATTTTTTGGTTGGCAAATTTTTGAAGCTGGCTTTACTTGTTTTTGTCTGGGAGTAATTTTTTAAATGTCAAATCTGTAAGAAAATTTTAATCTATTTTGCTGATACAAAATTTTACTTATTTTCTATGTCTTGATGATTTCATTAGAAATGTAGAAGACTAAGCCTGTGGGTAGGAAAACCCATCTGATTTCAATATGTTTTACTCTTTACATGATACTACGTGAAGGTTTTATTTTATGCATATGGACATTAATACATTAAAAATATTTTTCATCAATATGAATATTTTGATCAACTGTTTTATCTTAAATTACTTTATAGAAAAAAATGAACTGTCATTGATGGTAGTTCTATAGGGTATGTAATTATTGCTATTCATATAATTCATTAGGAGGAAAAGATAACAAATTATTTTAATGAGTCCCCAGACATAGATTTGATTCAATCTACAAACTCATGTATGTTTTTGTGATATATTCAAATTAAATTGTCACTATCTGATATTCTCAGAATTGTTCTTTCTTGTAAAGTAATAAATATAGCACATAGATCAAAACAACTTCTTTACTCAAGTGTTATAGCACTTCCAGGAAATTATTAACACTTCCGGCAAACCTTCTACTTATGATTTTAAAAAACAATATTATTATTTTCCATTCAATATGGTAAACTCAGACATCACTGTATGATGATGTACAGTAGAACCATGAAAAGCCACTTATCTAAAGAATCTTATTTAAAATATTTCATAATTATTTTATCCAAACAATTGCAGCTATCACTACATAAATGTACAAATGTTTAAAATAGTAAACTCTAGAGTAAACTGCGTGGACTGGAATTCTGGCTCAGGCATATTCTGGATATAATCAAGTAACTTATGTGTTAATTTCCTTATCTGTAAAACTAAGGATTAAAATAGTACTTTCCAAATGAGTGATTATGGTTATTGACATTACAATACAGATAAAATGCTCATTGAAGGCATATTATTTTAATTATTAAATACATTTTCTTATCTTGAGTGTATGAATATATATGAAACATAGGATATATATTTGGTCTTTGCTGCCAATTTCTGACACAGAGCTTCTAAATCTCTTGTAACTTCCTGGATGATGAGAATATCTTTTGTTCTAATGAGTAAACTCTTGGTGGCTTTTGGATAGCTTCAGCATCAGAGCTGGTCACCAGAAAGACCAAGCCATTACCAGAAGTTTGGAACTTTCAGCCTCATCCCCTGTTCTCCAGGGAGGAGAGATAGGCCAAAAATTGAGTTAATAATCAATCATTTCTACCTGTATCTCAGCACCTCCCTGTGTCTCAGGGCTGACAGCTTTTCCTTTTCTATGTGAAAAGAAGTGTTTCCTATGTTCTGTGCATTCTCTGAAAGGCATAGAAGGGCTCCTTGTTTCCTTTTTTCTGGACCACTACTTGTCATCTACTTCTAAGCAAAGATCACTCATGCTATTTAAACTTGAAAAGATTCAGTGCTACTATATTTAAGGTGTTAATAAGAAAGAAAAAAGAGAAAAAAGAAAACAGACAAAGATGGAGAGGACAAAAGAGAAATAAGCAAAGAGAAGAAAAGGAAGGAAAGGAAAGGAAGGAAGAAAGAATGATATAGGGAAAATGATAGGCAACAAAAATAACATTTAACATTGTTTTGTTAGCTAAACTATAGAATATAGGATGCAACAGAAACATCAGAATTCTTTGATATGACCCTTTAACATCAGATGAGAAAACTGAAGAACTGCTGTGCTTGGTATCCTTGAGTTCATTCATCAGTGCTTATTTAGTGCTAATAAAAGTCAGGCTTTGGTCTAGATGCTAGAACACAGCAGTAAATAAAAGAAAGTCCCTATTCTGGGGATCTTCTTAGCAGAATTAAGATTCTTGTTCTGATTTCCCAATTCCCAATTACTCTGCCTACCTCATTACACCCATGCCCTAGTGAAAGTGACCTCAATGATGGCATGAACCTGGTGTGTATTTTTGGAAGAAGTGGCTACGTTTAGCATTTTAACATGCTAAGAATCTCTGGTCATAAATATAATTATTTAAAACACCAAATTATTAATTAGAAAATTATTTCCATAAAATGTATTCTACTGAATGTGTGCTGGCCTCACTAAAAAATGAATAAATGACTTGTGGTTGGTAGATAAAAGCAGCAAAGGGATCATTCTTAGAAAGTTACATTATTCTTTGTTTATGTTTCCAGTCTTTTAGTGTGCCAGTTATTCTGGCAAACAAACAAGCAGCCCTTAAATACTGTTACAACACAGAAATCATGCTTAGGTAAAGATAAAGGCTATATTAGAGAGGATTTTAAAATACTTGGAAATATTGCACATGCAAAACAGATAGAGGAGTTGCAGAAAATGCTACATTTTTACTTGTGTTGATTGGCATAGGTAGGGGAATGTAAATTGCTTGGGGTCCATCAAAACACGGCAAGTGACTCAAAGATGCGCCAAGTGACATTGTACAAGCTAGACAATTTGTCACTAGAAACCTCTTTTCATTTTTGAGTGTGTCTTTGTTTGGAATCACATTGTTGATTTATCACATTTTATAGTGCATTTAGTATGCATTTATGTATAATAAACATTATTCTGCAAAAAATGTTTTCTGAGTATAGATTAAAAAAATGTTTAAGAGCTTTGTAGCAGGAAAGCATAAACTGAACAGTCCTATGTCAGGAAGGTCTACAACCTTCTCCTGCTTTTACCTTCTTTTCTTCCTTATCAGAGTCTCTGTCTTTTCTTTTCACTTTTCACCCCCATGGGGAAATGTCTGTCTCTTTATCAAGGTCAGATTTAAATGTCAGCACATTGTGAGGCTGGTCTCACCTCCAGTTCTGTCTTTCTTTTGTTAATCTCCTCATTTTCTGCAATTCTGAATCGTTCACATTTACTTCCTTTATAGTAGTTTAGAAAAATCAGTCCTGCAGTGTTGATAGGATTAGAGTAATGAGATGAGGAGGCAGGAACACTATTTAAGAGTCTGATTGCATAATCCAAGTAAGAATTGATGCTGACCTGATATAAAGTAATGTGGTGGAGATGAACAGAAAACAATAAGAAAGGTATTAGGTAATATAAAATAAAAATGTGAAATTAAACAAAGTAAAGCACAAAACCAAAAAACAAAATAAAGGCAAAAACAGAAAACCAGATGAAATAAACTAACAAAAAAACCTTGATTCATCAGACTAAAGAAAAACAGTAGAATAATTTGGGTGAATATATAATATATCATCTGAATCAGGAAACAGTTTAGGGTGAAAAGGAACACTATTGATAATTAAATCAAACAAGAAGCTTCTAACTAGAGCAGGCTTGTGAAAACCTGGGCATCTGGTCACCCTGAGGATAATGGAATCATTGCTGAATTATACATTGAAATGTATTTAAATCCTAATCTTAATTAATCACTACTTTTCTGGGAAAATTTTTCAAAATTAGCTAAATGATTTGAGGGTTAGTTTTATCTTGCCAAAATTGGTCTAGATGTACTGAAGAACGGTGGGTGAAAAGGACTAAATCTAAGCATCTAGCTATATTTCTAAGATTGTATGAAAACAAAGAGGATAAAAGCTCTCCTTCCTCTCCCTTCCTTCCCCACCCATCCTCCAACTCCTGAACACAGATAAGCAAACCAGACCTCCTCTGAAGAAGCCAGGTGCTCACCATGATCACATTGTCAAACCATGGGAAGATGTTACTCCTTGCTAACCACATTCTTGAATCAAATGATTAAGTTCCAAAGCTTCAACATCGTGTTTTTACTGATGCTTTCAAAATGTGTATCTCCAATCTCAATATCTCCAATGAATGGAAGACAATATATTTTATGGGGTACTCAACTCAAATTTTTGAAAACTAGCATGTATTTTACACTTAAAAGATATCCAATTCAGATACTAGATTTTCATCAATTACTTGATCTGTATTTGGATTTTATAAAATTTGCAGTTCAGAAAGTAGAGTCACAACCTAAGTTGATCCAAATACAAGGAAAATTTTTCAGTGAGTTGAGTAGCAGCTTTAAATTTAAGTTTAACTTCAGTAGATTAAATAAAATGTAAAATTTTATCTCTGCTAAGTACCAGAGGCTACCACACAAAACAATGTAGGAAAAACAGGTGTCTCAAAGTTACAGATTCACAAATTGCATGTTTACCCTACCCTCAAATCTGCTTCTCTCCTAGGCTTCCCGACTACAGTACCTGGCACTGTCATTTACCAGTGGGCTAAGGTCAAAAAACTTGAAGTCAGACAACTCTAGGCTATTTCCACCCCTCATATTCAGTGTCCAGGAAATTGTAATATAAATGTAAAAAAAAAAAAAACTGACCACCATTCACCACCTCTGCTGTTAAAGCTCAAATATTTATTGATTCTTCTTCTTTCACTTTTAGTGCCTATATGCTATTTCCCAGGCTAACTAATCCTTTTCATCTGAATGTGCTACTTAGTTGCTCAGAGTTCCTCAAAATATTTTCATTACTCATAAAAAACATACTGCAATCAAAAGTCTGACATGATCTGGTCAATTTTCGCTCTGTTGACTCATCCGCCATCTGCAGATCATCCAAGGTGTTTTCCTGATTATGCCCTGACCACAGGAAGCACATCCCACAGTAAGGCTTTACCTTTGCAGACCGCTTTGAAGTTATTTCTCATCTAGTTACTTGGCTAACTCCCTTATCTTCTCATTGAGGCTCTCCTATTTTTTTATTTTATTTCATTTTTTTAATTGAAGTATAGTCAGTTACAATGTATCAGTTTCTGGTGTACAGCATCATGTCCCAGTCATACATATATACATACCTATATTCATTTTCATATTCTTTTCCATTAAAGGTTATTCCAAAATATTGAATATAGTTCCTTGTGCTATATAAAAGAAATCTGTTTTTAATCTATTTCTATATGTAATTGTTGCCATATGCAAATCTCAAACTTCCAAATTTATCCCTTCCTAAACCATTTCCCCCAGTAATCATAAGATTGTTTACTATGTCTGAAAATCTGTGTCTGTTTTGTAGATGAGTCCATTAGTGCCCTCTTTTTCCTTTTTCTTTTCTTTTCTCTTTTTTTTTTTTTTAGATTCCTCATATGAGTAATATCATATGGTATTTTTCTTTCTCTTTCTGGCTTACTTCACTTAGAATGACAATCTCCAGATCCACCCATGTTGCTGAAAATGGTATTGTTTTATTCTTTTTTTTTTTAATCAGTGAGTGGCATTCAATTGTATAAATATACCACAACTTCTTTATCCAGTCATCTATCAATGGACATTTCGGTTGCTTCCTTGTCTTGTCTGTTGTATATATTGCTGCTATGAACATTGGGGTGCATGCCTCTATTTCATTAAATAAAAACTCTCTCACCTTTCAAACATTCATTCTATTTTCTCTTAACAAGTTAAACTCTAATTTGTTTTCAGAACTCTTCTTACATGGAGAACTGTCACAGCATAGTGGTTAAGAGTACAGATTTTTTGGAGCCATATTTTCTGGGTTTTACTTTTTAGTAGTTATGTGACCTTGAGCAATTTTACCTTACCACTCTGTGCTCTGGTTTCCATAACCCTAAAAATGAGGCTAATAATAGTACCTTGATAGTGATAATGTTACTTTATCTAAGGGGCTTAAAACAGGGCCTGGCACATGGAAAATACCCAATGTTAAGTTATATATTTATTTGTTATTATTTATTTCTCACATTAGAGTGAAAGATACATGAGAAGGGGAAATTTGTCAGTTTATTTACACAATCTTCCTAGATCCTAGAAAAAATGCCTGGCCTATACATGAATAGAAAGGCCAGAGTTAAAAAATATACATACAGATGCAAGAAGACATCAACAAATAATAATAATTAAATAAGATAATGCCCAGAAGAAGTATTCAAACAGGGAATTGGGAGAAGAGAGGATTAAAAAGAAAATCTATCTGTACTGTTTTGAATTAAATTAAATTGTTCTTTTAGTTTCACTCTTTTGTTAGCTCATTTCTGCATCCATCCTTCATTTAATACTTTACATAGGTAAGGCTAACTTGCCTTGGCTTATCAACAGGGAAAATTATGTGACACCCAAGATGCTCCATTTGAAAGCATGCCATGTATTGCAATTAAGAGAGGACCATGTCAGTAAATAGGAACCTGGATTCATTTCTTGACTATACCACCACAAGGGATTGATACTGCTTTGTGTCTCTCATCTTAGTTTTCTCATGAATGGAACTGGATTAAGTAGTTACTATTCACCTTCTAGCTTTCTAATTTATTGCATTTTTGTGGTATTCTCTGACTTTTTCCTGAATGTGTTCTATCTTTGTCCTCTTTCTGTCCTCAATTGGCACCAGTAGAAGGCATCAAAGTAATTTTAATATCATGGTAAACAGAGCATAATTGCAAAAATAAACATAAGGCACAAAATTTTATGCTATATATGTGTACTCACTGATAGTTGAATGTTATGCTATTTGGATTAGCATGGGTAATCATTTCTTATCTTGCCCAACCAAATATGGTAATATGAATTGTTAATTGATTGCATAAAGCACATGAAAATGAAGCAGTAAAAGTAAGTAAAATAGAGAAAAGAAGGGTACCAGATAAAATTACAAATGGACAAAATGAGGGCAAGCAGATTCTATAGCCATCATAATTTATATATTTCCTATGGCTTCAAATTCTTTCTTGTTTCACAAATTAACCAAAACTGCTTTCTAGTGGAATAAGAGAATGGAGAAAATCAACAAATATGTGTAATCCTGAATCTGATTTCCAAATGGGCATCTGAATCAGTGAGGATGTGTTGTCTTCAAGTTGTAGAAAATCTGAATAATTTTGGCTTCTACTGTAGGCACTTGTATGCTTCCCTTTAATAGAGATTTTAGAAAAAGAGAATCTCACAGAGCGTGCTCCAGTGATGGAATGATGGAATCCTTTTCAAGCATTCTGCTGAGTATTCTGGCTACTCCTCCATTCATCAGATGGTGCTGGGGTTTCAGTATCACATCCTCAGTTAACAACATCTGAAAGCAGCAAGGAAGGAGTGTGTAGAGGAGATCTTTCTTACTACTCTCCCTTTTCATCAGGAAGAAATAATGTTCCCTGAAACACCAAGTATTTTCTCTTATGTTCTCTTTGAAGACAATCTCCAGCAAACTAAGCCAATTGGGCTGAATATTGGTCATTCCCTGAGTTTAAGGTGCCATCTGAAAACACTGATATCCTTATTAAGTTTATTTGTGGTTTTTAACAGATAAGTGGGAAGGAAAGACAGACTGTTGGGTCAAAGTGTGTTTGTTTATTTGTAGTTGTTCTTCCTTTTCACATGTCCTTTAATAGGTAATAGTTCTAAACAAGGTCTATATTATTTTGGGCCTTGTATAAGATTGTTCTTCATTTCTTTAACTTTTATTTTAATATGATTTGCCCCTCAGGCTGAGTATCCCCACCGCCTTCCCAGGAGCAGGAGGTGAAAACATGGAGCCCTTTTTTGGAGTTTTGCTGTAGGATTTTGTATAAGTAAAGTTGATAAACACACATGGGAACATTTCTGGACCTACTATGTGGTGGTGCACTTAATGCTTTTTAGATTTTTAAGTATCACAACTGCTGACTTCCATTGATCTTCACAAAATGAAAAATAGAAATAAGTTGTGAACAAATCACTCATAAACTCTTTAGCCACAGTTGAATCAATCATTTCCTTGTGATTGCATTTTGGGAAGAGGGTTACAAATAAAGCAAAGTCCCTACTGGGAGAGTTTCAACCACCAAAACAACCAAACAAGTGTTAGATATGACACTGTCTTCTTAAAAAGGAGCCCTTAACATTGGCCAGTATATGAATTTTGTGTGTTAGTGTGTGAGTGTATGTGTGTCTGCATGTGTGTGTATGGACTAAATTATTAAATATCAGGGCTGCTGTAAATTCTTAGGATTAATTTTATTATTAGGAATAAAGAAGGGAAAAACATTTGCCATAATTTTTTGTGTCTTTTATTATAGTATTTTAATAATTTGTCAGAAAACTAAATACCTATATATTTTTATTAATTATATAATTTTTTGTAACTCATAAACAGTAACTATATAATTTATTAAAATAATATTTATAATAACTTATTAGAAAATTTACGGTGCTCAAATGTTTTATTATTTTGATATAAAACAGAAATTTATGAGAAATTATCGTTAAATATATTAAAAAATCAAATAAGGATAAAAATTAAAAATAAATTCTTAAATGCTAAGTAGTACACAAATTTCATGTTGTCATGGTAACCTAAATATCAGAGATCAACTGGAGTGTCAGACAGAATGGGAGACAGCTTTAATACATTTGTTTTAGAATTTTTGCCTCATGTAGCAATGTTTTATGCATTTAACTGCAATTTCATTCATATATTATCATCTAATGAGTAATATAAATGACTGTCAATGAACCAAATATGTTACTGTAGAAAATATATTTTTAAAAGACGTAAAATCAAAGCTAATATTGTACAAGTACCATAAATGCAGACTTTCTTCTCGTCACACATTAATTAAAATGTTATTAAAATTCTCTCAGTACAATGATTTTCAAACAGAATAACATATATTCAGCTCTTAAAATCATCTTTATATGAGTGTCCTGTTTTCCTGTGGAGTTTCAAGTTAAGTGACCATTTCTTCCCCTTTTGCTGTTGTCAATCATGCACATATTCAAAACATAGAGCTTACACAGTCATTGTCAAATGAAGAGCCAATCCGAAGGAAAACAAAGAAAAATAATTATCGCGGACATCCTTTGAAAGAAGAATCTAAATAGCCAAAACTAATGCCAAGTAAATGCAAGGGGTTTTTTATTATTTTTTTCTCTATCTCATTACTGCTGTGTTTCCTCTGATAGCAAAATTCTTTTCAAAACTGCTATATAATTTTAGTTATATTGAAAAGTCTCCAATTGATTCTAAATACATGAGAATTTAAATCAACCTATCTGAGACAAGCCTTTGTGGGCAGGAAAATGGACATTTCCGCCTCAAGGTCTTGAGGGTTTTTACGAGTGACAAGATGACAAATGCTAAGGTCATTGTCCTGGATGAGCATATCAGTGATTTGATATATGACAATCTGTTTTGAACAACTCGTTTGGGATATTGAGATTGAATGCTATTGCACCTATGTGATTGAAATTTTATTAAATTTTATTCTCCACCCCCCATATTCACAATCAAATAACAGGGGAAATATTAAATCAGTGGTTATAGATTATTTCATTATGTTTCATTGATGGATTTCAGAAAAACACATAATCCTGATATTTATCACAATTAAGTCTCGATAAATACTCTATCCTTGGTCACACTTTAGGGAAAAAAATATCAAAGTATTGTGAGAGAAGTTCTTAGTGTTTATGAATACTAGCTTTACAATTGGTAGCCTCCACACCAGTGTTTGTGTTTTAGTGTCAGTCTAGCAGTTGTACGTTCTTAAATAATGTCCTAGGATTTAAATTTCCTAATGTCCAAAATTACTAATTTTTTGGCTTCAATCTCCAAATATGTACTGATGCAGCTCTCATCTTTATTTCCGGATTAAAGAATCTTTGCATTCATCTTAATTTAATGTTGTTAAAATAAAAAGCACGGTGAGTTTTTAGATTTACCAAATTCTCTGTAACACACAGTTTAAATTTTAGTGGGTCATTTTAGGGTAAAGAATAAGAGACTTTGTTCCATTATAAAGAATATGTTATTAACCATTTAAAATAATAGAAAAATTTTAGTCTTTTCTCTTTAGAGCTTGAACTGAATGTAGGCATTAAGAAATAAAGAAATTGTGGTAACAATAGAAGTTACACATAGAAAAGTAAAGAAAATGATCACTTATAATTCCTAATTTTAGTGACTTTGATAATGATAATAACATCAAACTATAGTATAAAAGTCTAGATGTTCTAATAATTTAATGTATTTTGTCCTTTTAAGCCTCCCTGATAATTCCATGAGCTAGATTTCATTATTAATCTAATTTTACAATCAAGAAAACAGAAGTAAAGAATTTAAGTTACTTGTGCAAGATCACACTACTTATAAATGACAAACTTACTATTAGAGCCAAAGGAGACCCGACTTTTTACACTAGGTTGATACTTCTTATAAATTTCAGTCTTCTTTGGTGTCCAAACATCACAAATTTCTCCCTGCTTCTTCTTAGTCTATCCATTGCTTTTATCCTGCTACCTTTTGAATATATATGAACCAGAGTTAAGTTCTAAGATTTTATATTCTCACCTTGTACCTAGGTAACTTGTTAATGTAACTAGAGTAATTTACTTCACAAGGCAGCAATCTTTTGGAGATTAAGACATTTTTACTCCATATTATTCGGTGGCTGCTGGAGGCATCTTGCCAATGATATTAAATCTTAAATGCGATTGAGCTCTGCAGTCATCACATAAGCTAATACAGGCAGACTTCCAAGTTTTCATGCTGTTGGGTGTAAGCCTACTGGGAACCATGTGATAGCTCTGCCCTGCTTTCCATCAAGTAGAATCTCATACAAATCAAACCCTTCTGGCATTACATCCAAGAAAATTTGAAAAGATTTGTATGCAAACATCCTTCCCTTTAATGCATCAAGCTTGTAAATATCTGGTGAACATGTTTGATGGCAAGCTGTTTTCCAAGGCAGGGCAAAGTTCTTCCATGAGGAAAATTCATTTTTCAAAAAAAAAAAAAACATAAAGCAATAAAAAAGATCAACTTATATCACCTTTAACAAATGGAACTAGGGGACTTAAAATTTTTCCTGAATGTTTTTCCTATGATGAATGTGGTTAAATTGTATGTCACATATCTAAGGACAAAATGATGAGTTTTCATTCTCTGATTTACTAAGGCCTCTCATCTACTGCTCTCCAACACACACTCCACTTTCCCCTTCATAGGACAGTAGGGAAGAGAGTTCTGGATTTAGAAATAAGAGATCATGGAATAATAGTCCTATTTAAAAAAAAGATCAACAATCGCTTAGGCTCCTACATATGGATATGTGTAATGCAGTCTTTCTTATATGCATATTGTGTTTTAAAAATAAGATACCACGTGAATAGTTCACACATAAAAAAGGAAGTCCTCTATATAAGTTTACAAATATATATAATGGATATTTTGTATGTTTGCTTGTGGATGTGTGGATGTGAAACTAAGTAAATGTATTCATATATACACATACATATATACACATATACATATATATATTTATATACACACATATACATATATATATATTCAGTGCTGTTCCAGAAGGTAGATTATTACCTACATTTTTCAGACATACTGGAGGTACAAATACACTAATAAACATTTTTCAAAGACATTAATCCATGCATAAAGTCTCTATCAGTTATCTATTTGCTTAGTTTCATCATTTATATTATAGTGGGCCTCATGATGTTAGATATGAATGCAATATGATCCATTATGTCAGGCCCCAGGTTGTTAAACACTCCCAGTGAGCTGGTAAACTTTTCAGAAAATTGCATTGTCATGATACTTGTCAACCACAAGCAAATATTAAGAACTTACTTCTTCATTGTGCATTGCTAATTGCAGGATAATTAGTTGAAGGGTTTTGTGACTTACAGAAGCAAAGTCCGTGATCTCTCTGGTATCATAGACACAGTTACATAACAGCCTTAGGAAACAGAGATAGGAAATGTTAATTAAAAATGAATATTTGGATAAGTACTAGAACAATATAAAACAGACATCCAGGAAGCTTTTCATATAGAAACACCAGAGAAGAATGCCATAGAGGTTTGAAAGATTTGGGAAAATATTGGTAAAGTGAGCTGGGAATTAGACATATATTTTTAAAGGAGGAAGGGATATTGATTTGGAATTGGATCAAACATCTACCTTCTTTATGTGATTTAAAGGACTTTTCAAACACTTCTTCTTCAATGATTTGATGAACTTAACAACCACAAAACTTGTTTTCACTAATTCCTGTTAATCCACTGAAGAACTTCATTCTAACTCAACTATCCACATATATATGAGTTTTAAGTTGTTATTAGCTTGTACTAGCAACCATCACCCATAGCTAAATAAATAATTGTACAACTATTTAGATGTCACAATTTACAATATTTTCACTCTTACATTTGAACCTCAATATAATGTGAGTTAAGGAGGACATGGTATATGTTTTTTCAATTTTGCAGATGAGAAAAATGAACATGGCATCTTGAATCAGATATACTCGATTTCAAATTCTGGCTTTGTAACTTACGATCAATTTGCATTTCCATGCATTCTTCAGTATTTTTTAAATAAAATGTTTTGAACAGTTAAATTAAATAGGGGCAGTAAAGCTGTTAGTACAGTCTAACAGATTAAGAAATGGTAGTTATTTTATTTTAAATTTAAAGCTAACATTTTCTCACTCTGTCAAGTTGAATGCTAAATCTCAATCATTCAGGTATTTTAGACTTTTTGTATACTAGACAGTGTATTCATAAATATTCATGAAATTTAACTTTTAAACCCTGAGCTGTATGTTTCGGCACATATTCTATTCCCTATGTAATGACAAAGATATGCGAGTCCCTGTCATTAAGTGGAGTTAGGTGAGGCAGAAAGGAGAAATGACACTGATAAATAATTCCAGGCCATTTCTGTGAACCACAGATGTTTACATCAAGCTGATTAATATTTTCATAGTTCACAATAGATTAATTTATTGTGGGTTGCCACCTCCAGCTCTTTTATAAATCAAATTTTTAAAATTGTATTTAATAAATCACTTTCGTTTTCTAAAAATATGTAAAAAATTTAGCTGTCATATTAACATATATTGTGAGTCCACAAAGGAAGATTTTTTGAACTCTAACTCCCATAATACAGAAAGAGATTTCATATATTGAAATACAGACAGCCTTTGAAAACATTTGTACATCATTATTAGATAATAAGTTTAAGGCAGATGTCATCTTTCCATCTTTATCAATCTGATCAAGTTTGTCCAAATATTGGTCAAAAGAGGAATCTGAGTCTATAATCTTATTCCAGTCTCCTGCCCTGACAAAGGTTTAGTTAATTTCTTTAGAGGCTTCTGTTGGAGGTACATATTTCTTGTTAACAATCTTCTTTTGTCTCTCTGTATATTCTCTTCTCTCACATTTTAAGATTATAGTTTTCATATTATCTTTAAAAATATGAGCAGATTATTCAGAATGATTTCGTAATCAACTAAGTTAATTATTCATTCTTGACCCTAACTAGAAGCAAATCTATAAACTAAAAATGCTGTTAAATAATTGATTTCCTTTCTTGTTTTAAGCGACTTGTTCAAACTGTGATTGTTAATTTTGCTGGAAATTTCAATTTAATCTCCTCTAAGATAGTATGCAGTTATTTTACTAGTTTCTTCTCTCCCCATCATAAATTTTTAAAACAATTTTCTAAATGTATTATTGATGAACTTTACCTACCTATCTATCTATCCCTTCCCTTCCTCAGGATTTAACTCATTTCTCATCTCCACACTTCTGCTTATTTGTTGTGGACTGAATTGTGTCTTTCTAAAATTCATATGATGTCATATGATGTCCTAACCCCCAATGTAATTGTGGCCATACATAGGACATTTATGAGGTAATTAGTTAAATTAAGTCATTAGGGTAGGACCCTAATCCCACAGGACTTCTGTCTTTATCAAAAGAGAAAAAGATACCGGGTCTCTCTCCATGTACATACAAAAAAGGGGACATATGAAGACACAGAGAGCAGATCATCATCTACAAGGCAGAAAGAGAGGTCTCCCAGAGACCAACCTTTTGGCAACTAGATATCAGACTGCCAGCCTCCAGAATGGTATGGAAATAAGTGTGCCTGTTGTTTAAGCCACCCAACATGTGGTATCTTGTTATAGCAGCCTAAGCAGGCTCATCCTAAACCACTAATTTCTACCGCCCTTTCAGATTTCTGTGTAAATATCACCTTTTCCAAAGCCCTTTCTATCACATCCATTTTCATCACACCACATTATTAGACTTGCTGCATTTTGATATGTTCTTGCTCATACTGTTTTGGATTTCTGTCATCTGTGACTGATTTAGAAGCTTCTTAAGTTTAGAGACTGTTTCCCACCAATTAGACATCTTTAAGACCTATCGCAGGGAGTGGTGAATGTTAGGCTACAAGAAATGTTTGTTGAAGTGCATTTTTGGAGACATATCAGTACCTGGAAGGCTAGCTACCATAAAGATGTCAAACAATTGTACATGTTCAATTTAACTTGAATTGAAATTCTAAAGACCTTTTTTATGTGGTTCTTCCCTGCAGTGAAGTAAAATATCTACCAATGAGATTATTAATTATATTATGCTATATCAACTCAATAGACATTTAAGTGGCCTCTAAAAGTAATGATTATGAACTCTGTGTAGCATTGTGGAAACATTATAATAAAATGTATGTGAATTGCATGTAACATAATAGAAACATTATAATAAAAAGGAAAAGACAAGAGGTGAAATTGCTCATGAACTATGATTCCAAGTGTTAACAGATAGAAACATGAGAATATTTAGAGAATAATAGTTATAACATGGTGTCAATATGAATATTTTCTCCATTTTCCAAATTTCTGTGTTTTTTTCTATTTTCACCATTAAAATATTAAGTTTACTTAAAAAATCAAGGAAACATGTGAGTAGCATAGATAATATGTATTAGAAGAATATGTGTTAAAAAGGTGAGTCTGTTAGCATGGCAGCTGGAATCGTGGGCATGGGCAACCTGGATGGGGTTAAATCTCATATTTAATGCTTACTAGCTTGATGATCTTGAAGAAGTGATTTGGATGGTATGAGACTTCATCTCCTTGTCCTTTGAATGAGAAATGATATTAAAATAATGCCCACCAAAGAACTAAGACTGCTGGAGTATCAGGAGTGCTCTTAAATGCCAGCTAATAATTTCCAATACAGTGTAAACTCTGTGAGGCTAAGGACCTGTGAATTCACTACTATAGATTAGTGCCTGGCATTTGGTAATTTTATAATACAACTTTATTTATAGATAAATGAATAAAAGGGTGAATGTAATGAAGCTAATAGAAAAGACTTCATAGAAAGTCTAGGATTTTTGAAGAAAGAAGAGCAGGACTTTATATACATATACGTGCATATCTATCTATAATTACATTATATGCCTGATGTCTAAGCAGATAACTAAATAAACATTTTCTGCTTCCTTAATAGAATTAATCCAATTTCCCTTTAAGTTCTTTCCTGAGTAAAATAGATACTTTTTTCAGAAACTGCTTTAACCCATACCTTGTGGTAATTTACTGTGTCTCTGTTCAGAATGATTTCCTTGTGGTAGGTTAGCTCAGGTTCTAGTAGAATCAGCCATGGTAAATATGTAAAATATAATTACTGTAAGAAAGATGAATAACATTGGTAAGATCATTTAATATTTTTGGAAGAGAAAAAAAGCAGAAACTGCTCAAAGCTTAGAATGCCCCTAGGAAAAAGCTGCATTCCCTGCTTTCAAAATCCTTCTTGCTACTTCTGCTCAGTGACGGCACTGAAATTCACTGATCCCTCTGCACACAGTTTTCTTTTTTCAATCTCAGGTCATATCACATTTACAGTTTACTTTCTTAAAAACATCTGGAGTGCAACCAGTGTATTGATTATCTCTCATATTTAAATTGAAAAATATAATGGACTTGGAAGGGAGTAAACCAAGTGGTGGGCAGTTTTCTCTATCACTTTTTCTGTGTGTAGCACAGCAGATATATCTAAACATTTTCAGGATAAAAGGAGATTCGAGTGAGCCACTCAGTGATGTCATAATAAACTTCCTTCCCACACACACATAGGAGTGTAACGCTGACTTAGACATGTTCCAGGAGATATATCACTCACCCATTCTTTAGGAAACAATTATGAATGGAGTAAGTCAGAGTGTGTCTCCTTGTCCCCTCTCCAGCCCTTATTTATATATTCATACATCTATTGATTCAAAAGGTTAGTCATTCAAATATATATACTATGTATTCATCACACATTTTCTCTATACTAAAGGGCTGTGGAATTTTTGCATTCCAAGAACTTACATTCTAACTGGGAGAGAGACACTCTAAATGAAAGAAAATAAGTAAAGTAATTTCAGAATGCAAAAATTAAAAAAAAGTAAAGAAGAAATAAGGGGGAGAGGTATAGAGTGAGGAAGTTTTCATGGCTACTTTAGAGCTAGCATTCTGAATGGCTTCTCTTAGGGAGTTATAGTTCAAGCTGGGGTGTGACAAATGGACACTCAGCCACAACAGGATATTGGGAGAAGAGAGTGTCAGGCTTAATTTCCAAAGAGCATAGTGGCTTGATGTTTCTAAAGAATTGAAGAAGGAAAGGAAGGAAGGAAGAGGGGGAGAGAGGGAGAAAGAGAGAAAAAGAGGAGAAAATGTTAGTGGGATTGAAGGAAACAATGACAAGTTTTATGGGGTGGATGTGAAGGAATAATATGGGCTCAATTTGGCCATGAAAAAGTCTTAGGTTTTCTGCTAATTGCAATTGATCTTCAGTGGAGCATTTTCTCTAAGGCAGTGATATTATCTATTAGATAATTTCTAAAAGGTTTTACACACACATACATACACACACACACACACACACACTACTCCAACATCTTGTGTCTTATGAAAAAGTTGTCTAGACACAGAGATAGGACACCAGGTACTTAAAGAAGTCAGAGAAATGTATCCAAAGGAATCAATGCGAGAACTGAATTGTGAAAGCTTTGAGTTCCAGTCCAGATGAACCAGAGGAAAAAAGCATTTTTTAAGTATTTAAGTATTGGTGAATCAACTGTACACTAACATTTTTAAACTCTTGATTTTGTCAAAAAACAAATATAAACAAGATGCAACTGAAATTTTTTGACATCCCTGAAGTTTTAAACAATCTAGACATATTTGCTTAAAGTTTGAGTAAAGGTTGGGAGGTTGACTTCTCAAGTATCTGCATATATTTTATTTACTTCAAATATAAAAATTTCTTGTATACCAGAAACAGAATAAAAAGTGGTTCCTCAAAAATATGTTGTTGTATATTTGTAAAATATCTACCCTTTATTGGACTATTACACTGTTCTGTACATATTTTAATTTTTCAAGAATTCAGATTTGAGGGGTAGGGTAGAGTTCAGTGGTAGAGTGCATGCCTAGCATGCACGAGGTCCTATGTTCAATCCCGGACCTCCATTAAACAAACAAACCAAAAAAAACAGACCAAATTACCTTGGCCCCTACTCACCTCAAGAAAAGATTGCATTTAAAAAAAGAAATTCAAAATTTACATTGACACTAACAGGGAACTATTATCATGTTCAATTTCCTGTTGAAGAAAATGAGTTTCAGGGAGGCTTCCCCAGCTCATTTCAGATGGCAAATGTCGGGGTAGGACTAGACCTGAGCTCAAGTCCATCGAATTATTCTGCTGTTCCACACAGTTTAAACCATGGCTACTTTCAAAGCATGCTTGAGTATTCAGCAATAGAATGTGGGTTTTCCTTTACTGTGTGGCTTACTCTGAAAACAATAAAAGCACATAAAACTATGAAAAAGAGGAAAGAAAACATATACTTTTTTTGTTATTTTTTAAACTACTCTATATCATTCTCCTCCTCATCCTCTTTTCTACTGTCCTTTCTTACTTAATGGCTTCAATCTTTCTTATATCCCTTCTTCATGTCCTTTTTCCTACTGTGCTTTATTTCTTTGTGGCATAAGCCTTTATTCTTAGATCTACAGTCTTAGAGTACATTTGTAATATATCTTATCTTTTTAAGAGAAAAATATGTAATATATATATGATCATAGAATAGCAAACTTTATAGGGCTCCTAAATCTATAATTTTATATGAATATTTCGGTCATTTTTAAGCTTATAAGCAAAATCTCCATGTGAAGAGTATGTTTGCAAATACACAGACACCAAATATAAAATCATATAATTTAGAATTTTTATATATTAAAAGCTACAGAAATAAGCCATAAGCAAAGTGCTTATAATTGTTGGCATGGCAGAGAGAAAGTTATGTAGTTTACATAGCCTCGGAGCATCTGTTATCTGAATAAGAACTGAAAACACTCTTTAAAAGATCCTGGGCACATTAATGGAATCATGATTTCCCCTAAAAGTGAATAAACCTATAGATTAATATTACAGGAAACTGTGTAAGAGGATATAGTAAAATATTTATTTAATGTTATTTTAAAAAATTACTTCTATTCTACCACCTGAAGACATTCATGTATCAAGAATTTGACTGGAAAGAACAAAGGAAGAAAAAGAAATAAGTAGGAAAAAGGCTTGCAGTCAATTTTCCTAGAAGCAGTACCTCATTCCTGGGCTTGGTGCTTTATAAAATACAATTGTCTATGCCTGCTCTTCAAATAGAATCATTTATAAACGTTGTGCAAATCCATATTATAAATTTCATAGCTTCTGCCAAAATTAAGGATATTTTCTTACTTTGAAAAACACCTCATTTAATTGTTTTAACTGCAAAATTAATGAAATTCAGAACATCTAAGAAAAATTACAAAACAAATGACTAACATATTTTACAGCACCTCCTATTCAAGAGATGGAATCTGCTTCTCAGTTCTGTGAATCTGGGCTTGTCTATGACTTGCTTTGACCTAGAGAACCTGACAGAAGTAGTGGTTATCTTTTTAAGTTGTTAAGTTTCCTGGTGTTTCTTTTATTCAACACAAAATAACTGATACAACACTGATCAACAGGAATTGGACAAAATTATTTCGATAAGTTTTCCTTACAAATAAAATATCAAGTGAGATCTAGATATTAAGTTCATTATTCATGCCTTCTGCCAGAATGTGGCTTTCTTCACCTGTTAGAAATTCTAGAGACCCTGAGCTGAGGTTGCTTCTTTCTTAGAGAGGATGGATGAGAGTGTACTAGCCTGCTTATTGACCTTGTCCTCTGTCAGCCACCTCTGAAGTTAGCTGCTCATCTAAAGGTGGGATTCTGCACTGTTCCTATTTATTATTTTCTCCAGAGCAGAAACTGTGGACCTATGGTTACATGTGATCACAATCTATGGAAGGACACATCACCATGGTCTTTTAAATAGATATAAAATGTCAACAGGCCTGGCTTATTAACACACACAGGTCCTTAATAAAAGCTTAGGTAAAGATTGATCTTTGAACTTCAAAAAAGAAACAAAGAGCTATTGGAGGTCATCAATGAGAGGATGTGACTTCAGCTGACTCATAAGCTGGACCCACCAATCAGAGGCTCCTCACCCTCTCCTCTGCCCTTGCCATGTACCTTCTGACCACCTCTCCCACAGCTGGAGCTGTTTTCAAGGACACAGCCTTGAGAAAGCAATGTATGATGGAGACAATCTGGAAAGTACATGTGACTGAATCCAGTAAAGGCCTCCAAATAAACTTTTAAGATTCTGGTGGGCAGGTTCAGAAGTCTATTTGTCCCATAGCCACCCAAGACAAACCTCATGTGTAACTTCCCATGCTTATTAAACCTGCCACATACCAGTCTGGAGTGGTTTGCCTCTTTCTTCAGTCTCTCTTTGCACTCTATGTATGGGGATCAGTTTTTAAACCAACAAGAGCAGCTTCATTTCTCTAATGTGGCTATTAGCAGAAACCATAGATTGAATAAAGCACATCTGGTTATTACCTCCATCTACCTTAGAGGGTGGAGGAAGAGGGCAAGGGATAAAGGGCTCCTGACTTGAGTCCATGATGTTTGTAGAGAGGAGATTGCTCACTGCTTGGTAGTGAGCTCTTAAGTGCAATATCTCAGCTTTACTACTTCAGACAAAGGCAGTGATTTTCGTAGGGAATGGGTGACAGCTGCAGCACTGATTCCACCAGGTTTCCAAGGAAAAGAGGCTGAAGGATTATGCTTTTAAGTGGCTAGGTGGGTTGCTCAGAGTTTTTTTTTTTTTTTTTTTAAGCAGTAGGTCTCCACCTTGAGTAATTCTCTCCTGGGACATTTGGTAAGATCTGGAAAGATTTTTGATTGTCATACTAGGAGTGAAATGCTATTGCGATTTCATATAAGATGCAGCTAAATGTCATAAAATGTACAAGTCAGCATTCCTCCTCACTCCCCCCCACCACAGACACACACACAAGCACAATCCCATCCAAAATGGCAATAATGCCAAAGTCCAGAAACCCTGGTCTAGAGGAGCCAGGCCTTCCTTACCAGATCAGGAACATGCAGGTGGTTTTTGCTGTCAGTCTTTCAAATTGTGTAATGAAATCCCAATGACACTTCTATAATTGAAACAGAATGGTTGTGCTTAAATTTACACTACTCTATTATAACAAAATAATGTTATCCTATTTAAAATTTACAGGGAACAGATTTCAAATGATTTAGGGAAGAATCTGTTATTCAAAGGGAAAAAAATAGGCCCAGGTTCCAAGTGTGGGATTCCATGAAAAAACTTACATTATACATTTACCATTTACTATAATAAACCCTCCCTTATTATACAATTTTAGTTTTATAAAGAAGCTTTCATGTACCTTGTTATTAACAATAGCCCCAAATCAGTGCTTAAAAAACTCATCTGTTACCCAAGTTGTAAATGAATCATTTCCTTGTGATGTCAGGAATCTTGGGGCCCATAAAAGGAATTTTTTTAGTGTCTATCAGAGTACGCTACAAAACAAATATCATTAAGCATATGGAAAGAAATATAATGTTCTTGCTTTTTGAGAAGACTTAGAAAAAACACTTATTTAATAAGATCCTCACACTGAACTTTATACTAAGTTATGTGTAGCTTAATTGGATTAAATTTAAGCCTTTTTTAAGTTGTAATTTAAATTATGCTTTTATGATAACTTTTTTAAAAATCTATTTATGTGTATTTCTGAAATTTATTTGGATGGGCATTTAATTATATCATATTTACTCCTCTCGTTCTTTCTAAAATAGAATCTAGAATAGATTGAGTATTGTTTATCATCTGAAAGTTAAAACTCAGACTATAGATGATTTTTAGATCCTTATGCTGTTCATTTTTTCCTCCATTGTGAACTGGGCAAATGCTGTAGTTATTTAGAAATCTTTTCCATTGCCTTCTGGAAAGAGTGAAAAGAAACAGAAATGGGATAGGAGAAATTAGCCTAAAACATAGACTTTAAGAAGAAATAAATGTGAAAGCTGTTATTGCAGTTTTGCAGTTGGATAGCTACTGTATGAAGTGACAGAAAACCAATATTAATAGAAGTTTTATACCATTAAATGCATACTTAATTTTTTTCTTTAAATTCTTCTTTTTGCTTTTGTTACTTACAGATCAAAATTTAAAATGAGTGCTTTTTGTTATTTTTTCTTCTCCATGAAAGTCATTTTGTTAATTAATCCATTTATTACTGTGTTCCTTGATTTTAAGTTGTTTCTGCTTCTTCATTATCTTGATTACATTATCTTATACAGTGACACAAAAAACTGCTGTTACCCCTTTTATTCACTGATTGATAAGGCAGTGAATATAGTTAGCAGAAATTTTGTAAAAACTGAAGTGTCTCATGTATGTGGAAGAATTTAATTTTATTTTTCTTGAATCTATATCCTGACATTGATGCTGTCATTCAAAACTGCTTTAGGCATTGCTTTCTAAATTCTAACATTTATTCAACAAATATTGAATACATATAACACATCAGAATATCCTTAGACAAAGGGATATAATGTATAAAACAAAATATGCTTCCCTCCATGAAGCTTGTATTATAGCACCCTCTATCCTTCTGATTATGGTGTTTCTCTTGATTCTTTCTCAATCTATGCATTCATCTTTTTAACAAATATTTATGGTGTTCTTATGTGCTTGGCTTTGTTCTACATATTTGGTACATAATGGTGAGATGATTACTATCTTTGTGTTTTTTAAATTAGAATGGGGAAATGAATATTATATAATAAAGGCAGACCTGAATACAAAATAATGAGATTTTAAGCACTAAGAAAGAGACAAATTCTCTGTAAGAAAACAATCAGGGTAGCAGATTCTTATATAGAATTTGTAGCCCAGTATTTTCCTTAAAAGAAGTAAATCAACCTGAGAGCTGAGTGAAGAGAAGGATATAGCCATGCCCAAGAATTCAAATTCATGTTTTTCTGATAGAATATCATCACATTTAAGTACTGAGATGGGTAAAAGTCACAGTCTTCAGTACACCAGAGTCCAGTGCAACTGAAATTCAGTGAATAAAAGGAGAGAAAGATATTAGAAGATGCTGGGTGGTGGTCATGATGTTGAAGATCAAGAAGGTGTTTTTTGGAAATGTACTAATCAGGAATTGGTGATATTTTTTATGTGAGGACTAAGGAATACAGAAGTATCAAGGATGACCCCTAAACCTGAGCTTAAGCAGCAAAACAGGGGACATAGTTTATGGAAGGAATGAGATGAGTTTGCAAAATGTGTTAGAGACACCTTTTCTGGCACTAAAGCAGAGATGTCAGACGGAAAGCTGAGTATAGGTCAAACTTCAGAGGAGGTGATCAGATTGAAGTTAGAGGTATAATGAAAGATGTCTTGAGCTGATAGTATAAGTCATAAAAACAGGTTCCCCAAAGAGTGTCTTGAGAAGATACTTCCAGTATAGATTCAATAGTAAGGTTTGAATAGAGGAATAAAATCTGGGAGCATGCACTAGGAAATGGAGATATGGAAAAAATAGAAAAAGCTTTGACTTCTAGGGGATTAAGGTCAAGCTGAAGAGATAAACAAGTATCTGAATAGTTATATGATAAAGGTATGTACTATCTACTAAGGGAGCACAATGGAAGAAACATTTAACTCTACTGAGGGTAGTTCAGAGGAGAGTTACAGTAGGATAATATGGAGCATTTCTGAAAAATCTTCAAAATAAATAACATGCTAATAGGAAACAGGCAAGAACATTCTGAGTAAAGATTTGAGATTAAAAAAATTTAAAGCATTTGAACAATTGTAAATAGTTCAGCTTAATTACATGGTTATAGCTTGTTTCACAATTCAAGATTTAGTTTAACCTTCACTGATGTACATTTTCACCTTTATTTTACATTCCTGTAGTAATTAACAAATCATATTGCTTTTGCCCTCTCATTGTCTGTATTAATATTTTCTCTCCTGACTTGTCTTTAATCTGTACAGTAAAAAGAGGAGGATAATTCCTTCTTATAAGCAAATGCTCATGCAGTTCTATGGAAACATCAAATGGTCTACAAATGTATCATTTTCTAAAAAACTGTATTCTTGTCCCTTTGTCCTTGGCAGAGATGGAGGTAAAACTTTTAATTAGTGTGAAAACCAAAATAACTGTATCCAAAATATTACAACATATCATTCTAACCTATCTGTGATGCCCTGATATAAGTAAAACAATTCAGTGATCTGAAATTAACCTGTAATTATAGTGTTGAGAATTAATCAGTACAATTTAGGTTTCATTAAATTCAAACACACTCAATATTGAATCAATTTATTAAGCTTATTTATTTCCCAGTCCCCAACAGACACAATGATACCAACATATAACAAGTTCAGATATATAAACAGCTTCACTATTCCACATACAGAAGTGAGACTACAACTTCCCAACTAGAATAAGGTACACTCTAAACGCAAATTAAAAGCAAGACAAGACACTCTAAATTGGAGATCTGCTTGCTGTTGGCGAGAATGCTTTGAAATATTGTTCTTGATCTATATGCAAAAGTATAGGGACACACACTTGTCAAAAGAGAATACAAAGTTCAATCTAACCAATCCATCTTGTGCAGATTTTCCCTTCATTCAGTGCAAGTTTAAAATGTATAAATTATTTTGATCAGAAATCATCAATAAAATCTTAATTCAAAACAAATACAACAGAAGTGTCTTGTTCACACAATGCCTGTGTGTCTTTGAAAAAAGAAAACTACCTGGAAGCAATCCTCTCTGTACCTCTCTGCCAATTTTGATTAACAGATTCCCTCATCTTGACTTGGAGCAACTCTCTTAGAACCATAAATTGTGAAAATGAATTGCACATTAAAGTTTCTGGCTCCCGACGACCTTGAGTTTTCCAAATAATGTTTTTCAAGACATTTAACTAAATGCAACTATTGTGCAAGGAGATGGTAGTTGTCAATATGAACACTTCAATAGAGTAGAAGTAGTCATGTTGAATTTTTTGTATTCAATTATTCATTCTATGTTATATGATAACACATAATCTATCAATTATTTGTTAACTATCACAATTAAATTTGTCAGAATTTTTGGTAAAGCCACTACCAAAAACAGCAATGATTAAACATGCTTTTATAAGGATCAAGCAACCAATGCAGTTTAACACATGATCCATTAGAATCTCTCTTATCAAATCCTGGAGTTCTTTGACAGGTGGAAAAATGTAAATACTGTATACATTACAGAAGAGATCTTACAAAATTCTACCAATAAATATCCACAAAACTATTGCATGTCACTGTTAAAATTCAATTTCACTATTCTGTTGAAAAAATTCCATTGGTTACATATCTCATTTAAGTGTTGGAAAGAATACTCAGTGACTTCTAAGAAATGATGGACAATCTGAATTAAATAGCTAATTAACTTAAAATCAAAACTATAAGTTGCATATTTGATAAAAGTAATCTATATGTGTGCTTATCACACTAATATAATGTGGAATAAGATGGCTATAATTGTGGATGACTGGATCTACAGAGGTAGTAAAATGGTCCTGCTAGCTAGTAAGTCTGATTATTAAATTCAGGAAGGAATAAGAAGAAAGTAGGGAAGAGAGGGAGAGAGGAAGATGAGAGGGAGTTAAAGAGAAAAAGAAGGGAAGGAAGGAACGATTTGTAGTCAAACTGTTACATGTCAGGCCCTAAAATAAATTATTTCCTTAATTCTCCAACACTGGCTCTATTGTACCCAGAATTTATTTTAGCTTTTTTTTCCCAAGGTGAAAACATCAAGGTTTAAGAATATCAAATAAACTTCCTGTGAACACATAAATAATGAAGGAAGAAACAGGACTTTAAACTATTGACTTTTTATTATATCTGGACAACAAAAGTTACTTAAACATAGACTGATTAAACAAATATTTACTACTATTTATTTTTATCATTTACCCACTTTCCTGTAACTATGATAATCACCAGCAAAAACTCAGGTTGTAATGTCTCTTTATTTCACCATTGTAACAGTAGAAATAGAAAAAATATTTCCTATACAAAACATTTGATTTTAAGGTATTTTTTACTCAGCATGCTGAAGATAAATTCAATTAATGGTAGTTAAAATTAATCAGCAAGAAATTGAATGGGACAAAGGGCCTAATTGTTCCTTAAAATATTTATTTCAGAGTCTGTTCTACATGTCATTTTTTATGACGTCTTGTTGGGATATCTCTTAATAAAAAAAAATAGTTACTTTTTTGAGATACACTTTTGAAAGGTTGTGATAATATAATACAAATA
This sequence comes from Vicugna pacos, assembly GCF_048564905.1. Classification (NCBI taxonomy): domain Eukaryota; kingdom Metazoa; phylum Chordata; class Mammalia; order Artiodactyla; family Camelidae; genus Vicugna; species Vicugna pacos. The sequence goes on from NW_027328737.1 coordinate 528,419, forward strand.
GAATTATTCCTGTTTTACTAAACTTGCATAAATGCAAATTCTGAAACACAAGCATAAGGTCAGCTTTGTTTCTCAGTACAAAATTAAACTATACTAAATTAAACTATGCTAAAGGGAAGTGCTTGGCTAAGGGAGTTTGGCCATCTAAATAAATGACCATCATTTATGCAGTTTGCTCATTCCCCTGCAATGATTTTGCATGTTAAATAAAAATTGATATGAGTGAAAGGATATGAAATCTCTACCAACAAATTAGAAAGAAAAAATAACACACTAACTTAAAATATACTTCAGCTACCTGTCATGAGCATATTTTAAAAAGCCTTAATGGAAAGAAGTGCAGTACTTGGCAATATCAGTACTTGCTTCTATAGATGATTCAGCTTATTTGAGTCTTAAAAAGGAATTAGACATATTTGTATCTTCATATCTGAATGTTATGTGGTTTTCCTGTGGGATAAGGTGAATTATTTCCATTTAATAACTTTAGAAACAAAAGATAGGATATTTCCATATTATATTTTAGATGTTGGTATTTAAAATAGCACCTTTGGCCATAGCTTGACCTCATATTTTGTTTCTCCTTATTTTATATTAATCTTAAATCAACATTTGCAAAATTTTGTGCATGGTACTTCTTGTGAATAATTAAAATGGGTCAAACCAAGGAATTGTATTTGACTTCTTTAGGGCAGAAAACGGGGAGAAAAAGTTAAGAAATTCTACCATTTTACTAGAGATTGCTCTGCAAGGCTGACTGCAGGGGACTTTCAACTGCTTACCCATGCAAGTGTTTATCAGTAAACTGACAATTTCAACTGTCTGTATTTACAAGTTCCTGCTGTTCAACGTCAATAAACTCACCGACTGAATTCATGCATTTCAGCCACACAGCCAAGCACTGACTGCAACTGCAAGGAATGCCTTTGAAAAATTGAGATCAAAGATTGAAAACTTGCACTTTTAAGTGTAGATCCATTCACATTCTTTAAGACTCTTTAGGGAAGCTCAGCAGTGGACAGTCATATAACTGCTATGCACTTACAGTTGGTGTTATTTGTTAAGAAAATGTATGGCAATTAGAAACCAGAAAAGGGATTGACAAGATGACAAGAGTAGAAGGACACATGGCCCACCCTGTCCCATGAACACACCAAAAATTATATACAAATACAGAACAATTCACACAGAATAACTCCTGAAATTTGACATAATTTCTCTTACTTTGGAAATACAAGGAAAGCCCCACAAAACCAGGTAGAGGAAAAAAAAGAAAGAAAAAGGAAATTGGTGCATGATATTCTTCACAGAAAGAGAGCAGCATAGAAAGAATAGTGCCCTCACCCTGGGAAGCTCCCTCTCCAGCAAGGAGATCCACAGGGACAGAACAGGAGCTTCAGAGGTTCAGAGGAGGCAGCAACAGCTGCTTAGCAGAAAGAACTAAGAGAAACCAGCAGTGAGAGTCACTTTGAATCCTAGCCTAAGATGCATGCCATTGGGGACAGGCTGGGCTGGGCTGCTGGAACTCAGGCTTACACGGATGAGCCTGGGGAGAGGACTGGGGTTGACTGCACACAGGCAGCCTCAGGAGCCTGGAGTGTGGTGCGGGCTGTGGCTAGAAGAAAGTGCAAATCAATCTGGGTCCCTCCATAGAAAGCACCATTGCATGTGGGATGAGGGGTGCATTGCAACCTTCATAGCTGCCATCTCTACTAGTGCACAGGGTGTTGCTCTGCACCAATGTTGATGAGCATTCTTGTGAGAAGAGAGGCGGGGTTCAGTCACAACCATCTTCTCAGCATGCTCTGGAGCGTTACAACTGCTGGTGCTCGTCTTCTGGGCAGAGGAGGGGCTGAAACATGAACCATTACTCAGGGGCCCTGCAACATCACAGGCAAGACTGTCATTTTAGTCCCAGGCAGAGGTGGTGGATTTGGTCTCCTGGTGCCTTTGTAGAACTGTGCCTCTAAGACAAATGAGTGGAGATTTGGTGCACATTGGGGATGTGTTTGGCATCAACCGTAGGTCTGTGTACCCTGTTTTCGATTTGTGGTTACCCAGTTTTTTAATTATGTTAGCCCATTAGTATATCTATTTGCTTTAGAGTGGTAGTCATAAAGGCTCTAACACATCCTATGAAGAATGCAAAGATAATTTACATTTGGTTTCACTGGGGAATTCTACCAAACATACAAAGAAGAACTCCTATTGATCCTTCTCAAACTCTTCCAAAAGATTGAAGAGGAGGGAATACTACCAAACTCATTCTACAAAGACACCATCACCCAATATCAAAACCACGTAAATATACTACCAAAAAAGAAAATTATAGGCCAATATCATTGATGAACATAGATGCAAAAATCCCTCACAAAATATTAGCAGACTCCAATGACACATAAAAAGATCATACACAATGATCAAGTTGGATTCTTCACCGGGATGGTTCAATATACACAAATCAAACAATGTGATACACCAAATCAACGAAAGAAAGGACAAAAATCACATGATCATCTCAATATATGCAGAAAAAGCATTTGATAAAATTCAAAAATCATTTATGATAAAAATTCTTACCTAAGTGGGCATAGAAGGAACATATCTCAACATAATGAAAGCTATTTATAACAAACCCACAGCCAGCATAATACTCAACAGTGAAAAGGTGAAAACCTTCCCTCTAAAATCTGGAACAAGACAAAGATGCCCATTCTCATCACTTTTATTCAACAGAGTAGTGGAAGTACTGGCCAGAGCAATTAGACAAGAAAAAGAAATAAAAGGAATCTAAATTCAAAGAGAAGAAGTAAAATTGTCACTAAATGTGGATTACATGATACAATATATAGAAAACCTTAAAGGCTCTACACTAAAACTAATAAAGCTGATAAAATATTTGGCAAGGTAGCAGGATACAAGATTAACATAGACAAGTCAGTTGCATTTCTTCACACTAACAATGAAATATCAGAAAAGGAAAATAAAGAAACAATCTCTTTTAAAATCTCATCCAAATAAAAAAAATTCTTAGGAATAAATCTGACCAAGGAGGGGAATGATTTTTATCAGGAGAACTAGAAAACATTAATTAAGGGGATTAAAGATAACTCAAAGAAATAAAAAGATATCCCATGTTCTTGGATTGGAGGAATTAATATTGTTAAAATGGTCACACTACCAAAAGCAATCATTAAAAAGTCCATGAATGATAAACGCAAGAGAGAGTGTGGAGAAAAGGGAGCCCTCACACACTGCTGGTGAGAATGTAGATTGGTACAGCTATTACGGAAAACAATATGGAGATTCCTTAACAAAAACTAAAAATAAAGTTACAATATTATCCAGCAATCCCACTCCTGGGCATATATCTGGAGATAACTCTAATTCAAAAAGATACATGCACCCCAGTGTTCATAGCAGCAATATATACAGGTAGCCAAGACATGGAAGAAGCCTAAGTGTCCATTGACAGATGGCTGGATAAAGAAACTGTGGAATATTTATACAATGGAAAACCACTCAGCCATAAAAAGAATAAAAGAATGTCATTTGCAGCAATATGGATGGACCTGGAGGTTATCATTCTAAGTGAAGTAAGCCAGAAAGAAAAAAAAATTATATGTGATATCACTCATATGTGGAATCTAAAACAAATTAAAAATAAAGACACAAATGAACTTCTTTACAAAGCAGAAAAAGACTCACAGACATAGAAAGTAAACTTATGGATACTAGGGTGAAAGGAGGTGGGAATGAATAAATTAGGAGTTTGTAGATATATGTACTATTATATATATAATAGATAAGCAACAAGCTTCTTCTCTATAGCACAGGGAAGTATATTCAGTATTTTGTAGCAACCTAAAATGAAAAGTAATATGAAAACAAATATATGTATGAATACATATATGACAGAAACATTATGCTGTGCACCAAAAATTGACACAACTTTGTAAACTGACTTTACTTCAGTTGAAAGAAAGAAAGAAAGAAAGAAAGAAAGAAAGAAAGAAAGAAAGAAGGAAAGAAAGAAAGAAAATAGAAAGAAAGAAAGAAAGAAAGAAAGAAAGAAAGAAAGAAAGAAAGAAAGAAAGAAAGAGAGAAAGAAAGAAAGAAACTAAAAAATTTAAAAGGGATAAAGAAGGCCAACAAAAATAATAAACAAAAAGAGGAAAATTGGATTGGATTTTTTCAAAGTACCCCTTTATCTTATTATTTATAATTTAGTCAGTCCTCTATTTAACCATATATCAATTGGTTATTGCCCCTGACCTTCACTGACCTACTTTCTCTCTCTATTGTCCTACTTATTCCAAACATTTCATATAAATGGAATCCAATATATGGCTTTTTGTGTATGACTCCTTTCACTTAGCATAATCAGAACTTCATTCTTTTTATGTCCAAATAATGTTGTATTGTATGGATATACCACATTTTACTTACCCAATTTCTTATTGATAGACTTTGGCTTGTTTTCATTTTGGGGCTATCATGCATATTGATGCTGTGAATATTTGTGTACAAATTTTTGAACGTATTTTTAAAATTTTCTTGGGCATAACAGTGGAGTTGCTGGATCATATGATAATTCTTTCTTTAACTTTTTGAAGAACCAGCTGCCTTACAAATTGGCTTCACTATTTTACATCCCCCCGACTCAAAGCAATGTATGGTGTTTCCAATTACTTCACATTCTTTCCTGTTATTGCTTGTCTTTTTTTTTTTTAATGATAGCTATCCTGGTAGGTGTGAAGTGGTACCTAAAATTGTATTAACTTTCTTAGCATTTACAAACTATGTGATATACAGGTAGATATGAAACTAGATTCATAGGGACATAATTAGATACATGATAGAAAAAGGTATACAGGAATATCTCAAAGATATTGCATGTTCAATTCCAGACAACTACAATAAAGCACATATCACAGTAAAATGAGCCACATAATTTTTTTGGTTTCCAAGTGCATATAAAATTTATGTTATACTACACTGTAGTCTATTTAGCTTGCAATAGTATTATATCTAAAAAGCAATACACATATCTTAATTAAAAATACTTTAAAATCTCTTAGGCATCATCTGAGACTTCAGTGAGTCATAATTTTTTTACTGGTGGAGTGTCTTGCCTCGATGCTGGCAGATCAGGCTAGCAGTTGCTGAAAGTTGAGATGTCTGGCAATTTCTTAAAATAACAATAAATAATAATTGATAGTGAAACATTGATTGATTCCTCTTTCACTTGAACACTTAGAGGCCACTGTAGGTTTATCAACTCATCTAATTTAAATATTATTGTGTCTCAGGGAATAGTGAGGCCCAAGAAAAGAAAGAGAGAGGGGGGAACAGTCAAGTCAATGGAGCAGTCAGAACACACACATCATCTGTGAATCTGGTTTTCCTCTCATGTGGGTGGGGTTCATGGCACCCTGAAACAATTACAGTAGTAACATCAAAGACCACAGGTCACCATAACAAATATAATAACAATGAAATAGTTTGAAATACTGGTAAAATTACCAAAGTGTGACAGAGAGATACAATGTGGAAAAATGGCAGTGATAGACTTCCAGAGACCAGGTTGCCACAAACTTTCAACTTGTAAGGAAAAAACTCAATATCTGCAAAGTACCGTTAAGTGAAGCACAATAAAATAAGATATACCTGTATATAGAAACTTCCAAACAAATTATGCAAATTCATGTTTTTTTTCTGAGAATAAGCATAGTCACAAGGTCAGATACTCTTTTGTGAGAGGAATGACACTTTTGGAGTCACCGGCATTGACTGCTTTTTGAAGGATGAACACTATTCACACAGAGTGAGAAGAGAGAGAAAACTCTTCAAATAGAATATTTAAAGTAACATTTTGGGAAGGCAAAGTGTACAGGGTATCATTGTGAAACACAGGGTAGATCTACTTTGCTTGAGCAGACAGTTTTACAATTGAAGAAAATAAACCTGGAAAAACATATAGCCATTACAACTAAAATAAGGCAACATAAATAATTAGAGTAATTACATACTTTCAATATTTTGAAACAATGCAAGATGATGATATGTTTAAGTGGCATCATGAGTGAAACATCATAATTAACATGACTTTGCACTGAAATTTTCATAAGAGTTTCAGAAAGGGATAGTATTTGGATGGACATAGACACATCCCAGGTTGGTCCAATAGCGGAAGGAACTATTGAGAATTAGATAAGAGATGGACAAAGCTGTGCCTGCTATTCATTTCTCCCCACAAGCCTTGTGCTGTAACATGATATCCCACTGAGGGACCCTAGAGCTAAGGTTGCTTCTGATCTCCATGTATTTCTATTCTTTTGAACCCAATTTGGCTACTAGTTACATTATGTTTATAAAAACAAAGTGTTTTATGTGAGGATATTAATTAGCTATGTCAGCACTGGACTGCACCCTGCAGGTCTACAAGCCCTGTACTTGCCCAGCTTCAAGACCTGAGAAAAAGCCCAGAGTCAGCAACAGAGATAATCAATAGTTTAATGATTAGGGTGATCTTGCACATCTGAAGCAAAGTCCTGGAGCAAAATCCTGCCATGTGTGGGAGCTGGAGGGCAGGACATGATGGCAGTCTTTGCTTCTGGTGGGGAAGGAAAGGTTACCAGTTATAGGGGAGTTGATGTCAGGTTGGCTCATTGGTTACCAGGGTAATCAGCAGAGGGTCATGGCTCTTACCACCCCTATGATAAGCATAGTGGTGAGTTCTGCTCTAAATCTAGAACAGTCATTAGCTGGGGCCTGGGGCAAATATGAAGGAAGATCAGTCATGTGAGTTGTGTGTAGGTGAAGCAGGCACCAGTCAAGCAGGAGATGTATAGAGAGCAGCCATCTTGAGTTGCCTGACCATACAGCCATCATTAGAGGTACATGTTATTTATTGACTGAAAATAAAGAATCATGGAGTAGTGACATCAGAATTCCCATGCTCTCTTAAGGTTATAATTGCTTGTTCTCACTGTATGGGCAGAACCCTTGCCCCCAAGTTTCTGTTGAAACTCATGTTTCAGGGAAGTGTCTTCCAGAATAATGTTCCTTGTATACAGGAGATGGAACTGCAAATTAAGAGAATGGTTAGGATATTAGAAAACTAGACAAAATGATGACAAAGGGATGGCTATCCATTCAGAGGAGAACATGAGAAAAGAGAGGGGAGAATGGCAATCTGATAGTGGACACTTAACCAACGTCAGAAAACAAACTTTGGGAGGACATTTTACTTTTCAATAGTAGGAGATCACCAATAAGGAAATCATAAAGTTGGCTTGGAATGTGTGCCATCATCCTAAATAGTCTTAAGACATGTGATGTGATATGTCGAGTTCTCTGGTGAGTGGAATGATTAAGCTGTAATGACAGCTCCACAGGGCACAATGTCAGGAACCAGTCCTGTTGCTTTTCTGTTAAGGAGGGCAGTAGGGTGGAGGTGGGATTCCATTTTCAAGTTCTTTCAATATGCTGGTCCTCAAGCCAGCGCATATGTATCCGGGGCAGCTGAAAAGAAGAAGGGTGAAGAAGGGCATTGAAACCCTTTAAAATTGTACTCAAAGAACAAGTAACACTTACTTTTATATGTGGCTGACTACAATTTAGTCACTAAATCTAGCTACAAGTCATGCTGGGAAATGTTCCCAGATAAGAACAACTATCATTTCTACCCAGGAAAGGAGCAGCAGACATTGAATGATAGAAAACTGGCAGTCTGGCCCACAACTCCTTTAACGAAGAATCAGTGTAAATCCTCTTATAAGCCTGTAGTTTTATGACTCTCAACCCTTGTCTCACAGAAAAGAAAAGTGAGTTTCAGAATCAAGAGTAAGCATTTGTGTCCTGCCTTCCTCTGCTCTAACGTCACTTGCTCTCAGTAAGTCAGCTGCTCATTCAGAGGAGAAACTATCAGATGCCAAAAGCAAAATTGATCTATTGTGAAAGAGATGAACTGTGTTCTAAAGAAACTTTAGACACTTCTCTGTCCTCGACACTGAAGGCCTTCAGGATGTTATGAGATTGTTATAATTATTTTTGGTTCCTTTAAGTTTAAGCTTAGAGCATGGGACAGGTAGTTGTATTTTATTTTAAATATATTTGGATGATACTATTCATTGAGTAAATTTTGATCGGACTTAATGCATATGAAGATCTGTGTTAGTCCTGATAATTACTTTAGGAGAGAACAAAATATACATAAAATTGTGATGTGTTACAGACCCCCAGGCACCCATAATACAATGAGAATATGACAAGTATTTCAACAACCAGCATGAACAGCTTTACCACACATACACATGCCACATATAGAATATGTTATGTTATACATGCTATAACATATATGCTACATATTATATTATACTATAATGTATTATACTATACACTTTACTGTAGAGGTGAGTAATACATTCTTCCCATTTTCCAGGAGATAAATCCTTAGTAATTTGCATTCAAAGGGAAAGTAGAAGAAGAAATATTTCGGGAAAGAGACAACATGTAAATATACTCAATCAATAAGGCAAATGAGTTTAGGGTACTTCTTTTTTTATGTGTTCCTCAATACATGTACTTTCTTGTAGAAGTGTACTTGAGCATTTTGATCACTAACATGTACACATCATGAAGATGCTGGGTGAAGATGAGTGTTTCAATAGGAAACTCCATAGCATACTCAACTGGAGATTTCTGCCACTGGCTAGAATGACAGATTCAGTGTAAATGTCTAAGTACAGCACTAAGAAGATTTAAGTTTCCCTTTTGTATGTGAAACACTGAGGTCATGCTCCTTACATGAAGCTTGCTTGCGGGGTAATTGGAGTAGGTGATCAGGGCAATCACACTACCTGTGGATGGCTGGAGGGGATGGTGGGCACAGAATGCTCTGGAATATGACACGATAGATTTCTACTCCTCTTACAATGTGCACCCCCCAAAAATAAGCTACTGTTTAGTATTTTTATATACCTATACATATATATAATATTATAATATATATAGATATATATAATATATCTCCTTAGATATTTAGTTTAATTCAATTAAACTTTTGGATAAATTATGCAGTCTTATAGTCTGTCAGACAACCTGATGTTACAGGTAAATAGAATATAAATTTAACACATTTTAATTCACTGTATAGAAAAGAGCACTTTAAGATGAGAAAATTCACAATTTCAAAATTTTCATATCAATCTTTAAAGGGCACTATCTGCTTTATTTTGGGGAAGCAAACACCGAGGGCTTTTGTGATTGAAACAACATTGTGGTTTACCATTTTCTCAATGGCATCATAGTCATTACTCACATCTAATTTAATCAATCCATCTTATTAGTGTTTTCTGATTTTAAAAAGGATATAAAATTACATTTTATTGAATTATAAATGTGAGTATAATAGCTATTAATATTTCCTGTGGGTTGATGTCCATGCACCAGAATGCAATTGTACTATTTTATTAAATTCAAAAATATTTCTGTTTTGCTGCCCATTTGGTTTGCACATTCTGTGTCTTGAGTGATGTTCACAAAGTTTTCTTAAGATTTGTTTCTGCCATTGCCACAATACAACACATTTTTATAGTAATACATTCCTTTAGTATTTTAAGACAAAAAGTTGTACTATTTTGGAAAGATGGTTATGTTTCTAACAATCCTTCTTATGCTCTGGTAATCATAGGAAGTCAAATTCTGCATTTTCTAAATGTTTATAAAAGCTTTATAGCTAGACAGTATAAAATGATGCTGACAATATAAAAAAATTATACACATATAATATTTTGATAAAAGTGCATTTAGACAACATTATAATATTTAATTTTCATAACACTCTGGTACAGGAATGCTATTATCTACAATTGAAGAGAAGTGAGTCCGAGAGAGGTCAGTAAACATGTTCAAAGTTGCACAGTTTAGATTTCAGATCCAGAACCACACAGTGAATCTTGTGACTCAAAATCTCTTACTCATTCTGCTAGACCATGCTACTTCCAGAAATAGATCCAGGCAGCCCAGGTCTATCTCCACAGAATACTTTCTCAAAAGAAATTTCAAGGTAGGCCAAATTAAATAAAAAAATGAACATCTATCTTTTTCTCATATTTAATTCAAGATCAATCTCCCTCTTCTAACCGTGTCTTTATATTTGGCCTTCACTTCAAATCCAAGTGCCTTTTTAAATGAGTTTAAATTTATTGTCTCTAGTTTATGTTTTAAACTAAGTAAATGATTTTCAACATCAGCCTATACCACCAATTGAAATTGGTTAGAAAAAATGACTTTCCTTGTGATCATATTTTTTAAATTTTGTTTTGATGGGGGAGGTATTTATTTATTTGTTTATCTATCTATCTATTTATCATTTGTTTGTTTGTTTGTGTCTTTAAATGAAGATACTGGGAATTGAATCCAGGATCCTGTGTATACTGAGCATGCACTCTACCACTGAGCAAGAATTTTGTTATAGAATGAACTGTGTCCCTGTATAATTTGTATGTGAATTCTAAAATTTGGCTGCCTCAGAATGTGACCTTATATGGAATAGAGCTGTTGAAGGTGTGATTAGTGAAGATGAAATCATGCTGGACTAGTGTGGGCCTCTAACCTAATATGACCGGAGTCCCTGTGATAAGGGAATATTAGAGCATGAATACACATGGACACAGGGACAATGCCACGTGAAAATGAAGGTAGAGATTGGGGCAATGCTTCTTCACACCAAGGAATTCTCAGGACTGCCAGAAAACCACCAGAAACTAGGGGAGAAACCCTAGAAGGAATCAGCCCCACTAAAACCTAGATCTCAGACTTTTAGTATCCTAATCAATAAATTGCTGCTTAAGCCACTTAGTTTGTGGTATTTTGCAGGCCTCATCGGTTAATATATAGCCTTTTCTTTTCTTTATCAAATCCACTATTCTTTCCAGGCTTTTTCATCTTTATTATGATTCTTTAAGAGTCTCTAAAAAATTTGAATTTACCATCCCCTATAATGCCTAAAATGCTGGTCTTCTTGAGGATCGTCCTTTATATACAGTTTTAGAATAATATCAAAATCTGTGGTTTAAACTAGTACTCATTTATATACCGAAATTGCATATGCCTTCTAAAATCAGGCACAGATTACCCAACATATCTTAAACTGAATTCACTACACATGGTGAATTTCCCTATCTTCTTGTCTCTTCCCCACTCTCTCTATTGTTGTAAGTCACTCCTTTGACTCAGTTACTCCAGCAAGAATCTTGAATGAAGGTCAATCTATATTTGTCAACTTCATGTCCTAATGTTAAATAGTACATAAGCCCATCAATTCTATCTCCTTAAAAATTCTTCAATAAATCCAGCTTTTTATAACACTTTACATTCTCTCCTGGTCAACTACAGTACTTTCCTACCTAGCATTTCTGACTTCTGCCTTATGTACTTCCCCCAATTCATTGCTTGAAAGTTGTTCTGTTTAAAGACCCATTCTGTTCTGAAAGATATAACAGAGTGTATTGTGACTTTTTAATTTTATTTTTTATTTAACTCAGGAATAATTGACAAATAAATTGAAATTGTGTTTCTTAATACACATTAATGAGAATAACAGTTTTTAGATGCAGTTCATTTATGCAAAACATCTATCTATTTTTAGCATCTAGGTTTCTTTAATCTTAATGCATTTTGATTTCCATTCTTTGTAATGATGAAACATTGCAGATTTAAATAAATTTACATCAGAGTTTTTATTATCTCTTAAGTTTAAAACACCATAATCAAAGCCTCTTTTTCCCTGTCTACTTCACCTTCAAACCTCCTTCCCCTCCCCAAACACATGCATACACACACATACACACACACACACACACACACACACACACAAAGTCATCACTCTCTTTTTTTCTCTTTTGTGTCAGCAACATGCCATGGATATAGCAAACATATTTCTTGGTTGGTCTTTTTGTGAGTCTAAATGAGGTCCTTGTGCATCTGTAGGTGATTAAAAGGGAATTTTTGATTTCATAGAAAAGTGGTAAAATGCTTTGGAATGTCTTTTAAAATAGCATTTCTAAACTTGAAGTGGAATTTTGACATTTTGGCATTTAGCATTTTAAGTTTTATCCATTTATTAAGCAATTTTATGTGTTTTTGTCACCTGGCCTTTTCTGTCTTATTCATATATTTCCAGATGGTACAAATTTCTTCCCCAAAGAAAGTTCATAATGGCAAGAATGTTAGTTATATTCTTTATTTTGTGTTCTGTAAGGTTTTATTGATCCATACAATTCTAATAGCATCTTTTTTTCTGTTTTGATGGAAATGGGAGAATAAAAAATCATTTGTATCATTATAAGTCAAATACTACTTTCTTTCAATAATGAAATATTTTAAGTAAACTTATCTATTAACAGTTTCTCTTTTTAATTTTTTCTTGTTCATTTCCCCCCATGAATATCCCTAATTTTTAGCACAGTAAGCAAAATTTCCTTGGGTGACTAGTTCTTAGAAATTGTAAAATGCATTTGCTCAGGCAATAAGCACTTTACTATATCAACATATTTCTGCCATGCTTATAAAGTCATTAAGCTTGCACCTTTGGGAAGATTTTAATTAATTACAAAATGTCAATTAATCGATGGAGTAAAATGGGCAAAGGTAACATGGAACAGATTTAGCAATATACAAAAGAGTTGGATATCTTCAGTCTATGCTTGATAGAAAGTTCTAATTTCCCTATCTTGAGAAAAAAGGACACTGGACTTAGACATCTTTTTTCAATTTTGCTGTTAAGGAGATTTGGGCCAAGGAAGGTCACTTAACTGATGGACATCTCTTTTCTCATAAATGAAAGGACAGGACCAGAGTACGTAATTTCTAAAATTCTTTTCAACTCTAATATTTTATTTTTTTGTCAAAATCTATCAGCCTCAGTGATACATGTTGTCAAAGACTAGAGATATAGAGAATGATGATGATGATAATGATGATTTTGATAATGTTTAATATTATTGAGTGCTATATGCCTGCATTTGATTCCCTAATTGTTCTAATAGTGGAATATTACTGCCTTCCATTTTATTAGTGAGAAAATTGAGGAACAGATAATTTAACAGATAATATACCCAATACCATAAAGCCCTATGCCAAAGTCAAATATTTCAAATATTAAGCTTTATGGAAAAATTATTATCAGTGTTCATTAGTATCCTTTCTGTGCACAAGCAAGACTATATTATTTATCCACTTGAAGATAATTGAGGTCATGTAATTAGCTTTGTCCAATGGCCATGAGTCAAATTTACATGTATAAGTTTTGGCACAAAACATGGAAAACCCAGCAATGGCTCTGCAGGTGCCTCTTTTTCTGAGATGCCCATGAGGAGGCAGTAAGCTCCATATGGTGTTGCTTCAAGATGGTGGTAATTTCCTTGTTCTGAATCACTGAGTTTCTGGTTTTGGAACAGTTCATCTCGCTTCTTATCTGGATACAGACTTTGCTTGAGTAAATTCTAAATCTTTGTTGTTTAATCCACTGAAATTTGGAGATATATATATATGTGTGTGTGTGTGTACACACACACACATACATACACACACACACACACACACACACACACACACACACATATGAGTATACCTAGCCTATATACAAAATCAGGACATTTTTATCCTCAATGAAATTTAAGAGCATGAAACTTTGAAAGTTTTCCATGTTATCAATTATACCAGTATTTTCTGATATAACCAGCCACCTGGCAGTTAGCATTGGGTACCAGGAAAACATTCTTAAGCATGAATTATTCTCTCCTGCTAGATTATCTCCTTTTTTCTCACTTCTTTCTCTCTTGAAACCTCTTATTCTTGCTCCCAAATTCTTTTTGAGTAAATACATACCCTAACAAATCCTCTTTTTTTTTTTTGGAAATATTTTTTCTTTCAAGATTGAGATATAGTAAGAAATATTTGATTTTCAATACTGACATTTAATAACAGTGTGATCTCATGAAAGTTATGTCTCAGTCATATTCAATCTGAAAATGAAAAAAAATATGAGTATTATGTAAAAAAGGGTTAGATATGTGATAGCACTTCCCCAAATTGTGTGTATTGCTGGGGTCATAAATTTCTAAAAGGGAGAATTGGAGGATCAGAGAAAAGACGATATCCAACCCTTTGAAATAAAGCAGTTTGGGCTGCCCAAGTGGGTCTGCAAAGGTGGAAAAGATTATGGAAATCTGCTGTCTCCAATTATCTGTTGGGTCTCAGTGGCTCTTGGTCAGCAAGATTTTCATTTGGGAAGATGATGTGGGTGTGGAGAGAAAGACAGCAAGAACTAGCTAGAATCCACATGTATCTGTTTGTTTGTTACTCGTACCTCTAAAATAACAGATTTCAGATGAGCTGCTTTATTTTCCCCTTCCAAAATTTGTAAAAAGAATTTCTTATTTGGGCCAGTTAACAAAGTATCATACAGGATAGGGGATTCTTGTAAACTATTCTAGCTTATCCAAGATGACAGTGCAAAAAATTGCTGCAAGTCAATTAATTTTCCTATACTTTAATTTCTTTATTTCTAAAATGTTTGATTTTGCTTCAGCAACTCAGTGTCATAGTTGTTGGAATCACATGTGAATATACACTGAAAATTAGGATAGTGATAAAAATTATTGTTGTTTCCAAAGTAATTGTGACAACATATTTTAAAACGATTTGCCTAAACACATCAATCTGTGAAAATAAATATTTAATACATTTTAAAAATAGAAGCCTCTTGAAACAGTGTGGGCTTAACTTGTCTTGTGTATATCTGCTTGTTCTATAGTCTATGATTGTAGATTTCAAATTTTTACAGTGCAGGACACAAAATTTACATAAAAAATTCAATAATCATTTGTTAACTAAATCCTTACTTTTAACTTCTAAGATAATATATTAATAATTTAATATTCATGACACATACAAAGAGGTGGATAGCTTACATATTCTATTACATGGAATTCTGAAGTTCATGTACTACCAAGAAAAATATAAATATAGATTTGAATCTTATGTAACTGCTGCTCTGATAAAATTAGTTGGAAGAAAATTCAGTACTTTGAATTTTAAATAGTTATTATTTTTAATAGTTATTTACTTCAATTTTAGCTACTGAACAGTGGAAACCAGCACACATTTAAGCCAGTAATTTCTACTTCTAGCCAGAAACACATAGGAACTGTGTATAAATAAATGCAAATGCCATTAATATATAGATTTCTAAAGTTCTACTATATTTTTCTTGGAAATGAAGAGAAATTTCAAAATTATCTTTCTTAATCCTATCATTTGATAGATAAAATAGAAAATTACCCAAAGTAAGAAAAATTATATAGATCATAAATAAACTTTTTGTATAATTTACTGAACTATTCATGTGCCTGTTTTATTTTATTATTGTTTTTTGTAATACAACTGACTACTTACACCAACCACTGTGGTATATATTTTACCAATTGTGCACATATTTCTATGATTCATTCATACAAATGTTGATTATGGTGTGTTCCAAATTCATTTGGGTTTGCAAACCTTATCATAACTAAGACAACTGAGGAATTAGAAATTCATTTTAAACAAAAATCAAAGGAGAATTTGCAAGAGACTATCCCAATCAAACCTATGGCCCTATTGCAGAAAACAGATTTTAAACAAATCTGGGCTAGGCCTTGTTATGTACACGGTATATAGACTGAGGTTCAAACCACAGTGCCTGATGTTGGGAGTATGTGGTCTTATTAAGATAGTGAAAGACATGTAGTCAGTAGTTACAGAGCAGTGCAAGTGTTTGACAATGACTGTTTCATAGGAGAGGCAGTGAAGGATTCATTTCTGTGTTTTCATCAGAGACATAGAGTTCAAAACAATGACTTTGGTCCTAAACTTAGGAGATTTTATACTACAATAAATAGTAGTAAGGAGGGTGTGTGGATATATTGTGTTCTGTATGTGGGGGCACACACACACATGCCTGTTGTGGGCAAAGATAATGTGTATTTTGCAGGGTTAGCTCATTTAGCCAATACTAAAAAAAAAGGGGGTGGACAATAGATCCCAAGTGACTTTGTGATTTTTTACTACTAATAATTATAAAGAAAAACACTGGCAAAATAAGTAAAAAGTACAGAATTTTTCTAGTTTTTTATTATTTTTTATTTTTTTATTTTCTTTTTTAAACATTTTTATTGATTTATAATCATTTTACAATGTTGTGTCAAATTCCAGTGTTCAGCACAATTTTTCAGTCAAAAATGGACATATACACACTCATTGTCACATTTTTTTCTCTGTGAGTTATCATAACATTTTGTGTATATTTCCATGTGCTATAGAGTATAATCTTGTTTATCTATTCTACAATTTTAAAATCCCAGTCTACCCTTCCCACCCTCCACCCCCCTGGTAACCACAAGTCTGTATTCTCTGTCTGTGAGTCTACTTCTGTCCTGTTTGGT
Source organism: Vicugna pacos (assembly GCF_048564905.1). Lineage (NCBI taxonomy): Eukaryota > Metazoa > Chordata > Mammalia > Artiodactyla > Camelidae > Vicugna > Vicugna pacos. Next base: position 544,912 of record NW_027328737.1, read on the forward strand.
GCAGCCACTATGGAAAACAGTGTGGAGATTCCTCAAAAGACTAGGAATAGACTTACCATATGACCCAGGAATCCCACTTCTGGGCTTGTATCCAGAAGGAAATCTTCTTCAGGATGACATCTGCACCCCAATGTTCATAGCAGCACTATTTACAAAAGCCAAAACATGGAAACAGCCTAAATGTCCATCAACAGGTGACTGGATAAAGAAGATGTGGTATATTTATACAATGGAATTCTATTCAGCCATAAAAACTGACAACATAATGCCATTTGCAGCAACATAGATGCTCCTGGAGAATGTCATTCTTAGTGAAGTATGCCAGAAAGAGAAAGAAAAATACCATATGAGATCGCTCATACGTGGAATCTAAATCACAAAAACAAAAACAAAGAATTTTTCTAGTTTTTAAATTCAAAGTTTGTTTATTCTTTCAAGCAACTGTTATACTTACTGAAGGGGAATAACAGTTCCTGCCTTTTACAGTGAAGGAATAAAGAGTATTCATGATGTTACTTTTCATTAAAATATAAAATTTTCCATCCTAAGGTCCTAGAGAATGAGTTATTCTACCCTGATCAAAAATGGTCCTCTGGGCATTGACTCATATGGGGTAATTTAATGGAATTTCACATTCTGTAATCGAGACTATATGTTCATCTAATGATGCCAAGCATATTTTAAAAACCCCTCAATGCTGAAGTTTCAGTCTCCTGCCATGATTGTTCATATCTCTCAGTTGATTAATGAATCTAAATGACAATGCAAATCAAAGTCAATTTTCATATTGTGTTTACACCATTAGTGAAAATCTAATTAAATATCTAATAATTAATGGAACTCCTTCCAGGAGAGTTAATACATCAGAGAATGTCAACGGGGAATATCCAGTGGGAATATTACCTTCATTGTTGTGTTTCATATTGTGAATTGAGTGAATTATACTGTATATTGTATTTTATATGCATATTTTTTAAAAACTGCGTGGGCAAGACAATCCAGTTCTTGGTACAATAATGTAACTTTCTTTTAGTTGGACATTATTATATTGATAACATGTCTATGTGTCTGACACCAGGTCACCCAGCCAGCTAGCCAGTAAACATTTAGAGAGTGCCTAATACGTGACCAGCACTGTCTTAAATGTCAGTGATATAGAAAGCATTAATATAGAGTCCTTTTTCTAAAAAAGATCTTTTTTAAAATTACTAACCATTACAATTAAGCTTCTAATTTTCAGTGGGGAACTTTTGAGTGGAGGTCAGGGAAGGTTATGGTGCATATTAGAATATCCTTTGCCATTATATTTCCACATGAGGAGTATTTATCTTCTCCTACTTTTGGGCTTGAACTTGTAACCTGCTTTGGCCCTTAGGCTATCAGCAGATATGATGTGATGCAAGCCAAGGCTTGAAATGTGCCTATGCACTGGGCTTTCTCTCTTGTACTCTACCTCTACCATGAAGACATGCTGAGTAGGCTGATTGGTTTCAAACAAATCAAAGGCACTTAAGATTAGACATGAACTGAACCCATGTCCTAGAACTAAACAAAAGTGAGGGCATCAGAGGTCTCAGCAGAGCTGGCCTAGTGGGTCAGCAGTTTGAGTTAGAACCCCAGCTGAACAATTAGTCAGTGCATAAGAATATTTATCTTTATCAGCCTCTAAGTTATGGGATGTTTTGTTGCAGACCCATAGCTGACAGACACAAATGAATCTGTGTTTTACAGTGATTGCAATATCAGATATGTTTTTCTTTTTAGATCTTCTATTTAAAAATATTTACAGGAGTATAAATATGTGTTCCCTGTTTTAAGGAAACAGAGGCTTCATCATTATTTAACTATAATTTAAGAACCAAGCAACAAAGGCAGAAACAGTGAAAACATCAATGGTATAAATGTAATAATATGAATGATTATATTCTACCAAATGTATCCATGACAATTTCTTAAGTGATCATCAAAGTATAGGCAAATTATTCTCCTCAGAAGGCCCTGTAAGCTCCCTGTGTAGTTAACCAGTTTACATAAACATGGAAGACAGTGATGGAGTTGCTTCTTGATTTAAAAAAAAGTTGTGTCAGTGTGTTTAGGTAATTTTTTAGAGTTGTGTTTGTGTTTGATCTGAGTTGGCTCAAAAAATGACAAATAGGCAATGTAAATATAAAAATTCAAGGCCACTAAGAGAAAGAAATATATGCTAGACTTAAAGCCATTAATATGTAACTGTTAACTCCTTAAAATAAAGCACACTCTTATTTTATATTATACACCTCTAGTCCTTAGAGCTATGTCTTTCATGATTTTGGTATATCATGTATGAGCAATAAATAGTATTACGTGATTAAAACAATGATCACACATAAATATATTACTAATGAAAATTTAAATGTTTAGGGACCTTTGTATTGTTAGTCCTTGTATAATGTACTAAATTTACTAAAACAACCTTTTCATGTACATATGTACATTAATAATAGAAAGTCATTTGGCATAAATTAACTGTGTATTTTCAGTGATTATGGTCACACCTCAAATCTCTGGAAGTAGTTATTTGGTACACTTTGACATCGACCCCCTTAAAATTAGATTAAATTTTTAGTAACTATAAAATCTCTGACAAGAATATGCTCCTTCCAGCATATTATATATAAATATAAAATTAAAAGAAGGATGTACCCTCCTGTGAGAAAAGCAAATGTAAATATCCAGTTATGTGGATTAGGTGAAGCAAGGACCTAGCGTTCACTTTACATAGTTTTATAGTGGGCATTTTTTCACCATGAATCTTTCATCACAGGTTGACTAAATGTTACTTGTTCATAACTCACAATTTAAATAGTTTGAGCTCAGGTACCCCTTATGAAAAAAGTGAGATTCAGCATTGCATATTTAATTCTTAAAGCGTAAACTGTCTCATATTTACTATCACACAAAATAACAGAACAAAAATAAGTAAATACAGTAGAAAAATATGAATCTGTAGGCAAAATTGACCTGTAAAAATAAATGGGATTATTCCAACAATGCAAATTAGTTTGCCTGTATACAATAAATTAATGTATTATGGCACATTAATAGATTACAAAACTACAAGGGGAAAAGCAATTGATCATTTCAGAAGATGCAGAGAAAGTACGTGATTAAAGTCCAATACTATTCCTGATAAAAAGCTCTTAGAAAACAAGAAATGAAAGAACTTCTTTATTCTGACAAAGAATATCTGGAAAAAAAAAACACCCAAAGTAAACTATTGTGATTAATACAAAAAAGGTAAAAACATTAAATTCAAAATTAGAAACAAGATAACAATATCCTCTATGACCTCTTCCATTCATCATTGTAAGGGAGGTACATAAGAACTTAGTAAGAAACAGAATCAAATGTATTATTTACTAGAATCTGAAAGAAATAATCTAAACTGTTTATGTTTAAAAAAATAAATATAAAAGAGTAGTTTTCAGGGACTAAATATCAGGTGTATTTCTATGCCTAGAAACAAAATGTTAGAAATACAATAAACAGATACAATTTTAACCACAGAAAATATGAAGAAAAGGAATTCACCAAGTAAATGTCTTGTGAGCCATCAGAAAAAAAATATGACTGTGTGGAAATGCATTAAAGATACAAAAGTAAATGGAGAAATATAGCTTCTTCATGAATATGGAAAGCCTATATTTTAACCATATAAAATCTTACCAAAGTGATTCACAGATTTAATCTCTATGATTAAATGCTGGCAGAGGTTTGAATGGTACTCAACAAACTTACTCTAAAATTTATATGGAAAAAGACACAGCCAATGATAGTCAAGTTATTCTTGAAGAAATTTAGGTGAGTGTAAATTCCAGCCATAAATATTAGGCAGTAACACTTAGCAGAAAAGTTAGAAAAACACTTACCCAAACTTGAAACTTTAAGTTTAAACTTTAAACTTTAAGTACAAGAGATGTGGTGTTGGGGCAAGGAATAGCGACTTTATTTGGAAAGCTGGCAGACCGAGAGGATGGCTGAATAATGTCTTGGAGAACCATCCAGGTCCAGTCACAATACAGGCTTCTTTTATACAAAACAAAAACAAAAACAAACAACAACAACAAACAAATAAAAAACAAGGGAAGGTGTATGGTAGGTTGTTGCAAACATCTTGCTGTAGAAATTCTTTGTTCTTGCAGCTGTCCATGAGGGGCAGTTCATGGTGTCCCTGTAAACCTCCAAAAAACAAATGTTATTCTCTATTCTACAGCTTGTTATCTTTATGTGAGTGCAAAGCTAGCAAGACCAAGCCTAGGAAACAGGGCACAGTGGTCAAAGCTAAAGGAACAGATCTAATATAGAGTCAGATTTTTTCTCCTCTATTACATTAACTTCAGAAAATTATAATATCCTTATAAATTAAAGGTTTCAACACACAAACTCTAGCAATTTCTTTCCTAAGTTACCTTCAACCTTCTGCCTGTGTTCAGTGTGCACCAAGATAAATATACAAGTATGTTTATAACATCATTGCTTATAGTAATCAAACATCATAAATAACTCAAACATCCACTTTTTGGAAAATGGATTAATGGAGTAATTTTTAAGTTGCATTCTAAAAATTTCAGTTTTATAAAAATTAATAATTCTAAATATAAAAATTGCAGTAAAGAGAATGTTTCAGGGGAAATTGAACAACAATATAACATTTAATAAATATAAATGGCAACTTAAACTAAATGATATCATTTTATTGATATATAAGTGTGTTCAAGAAATTATAAAGAAAAGCAGGAGAATGCATTTTAAAATCTCAGGATACTCCATAGTGAAGAAAGAGAGGTAAATAGGATAAAATAAAAGCACATTAAGGGCTTTAATAATAAAGTACATGTTTTAGTTAATTTCAAAAAGAAGGTTGATAAATTTCAGTTAGCCAGACAATTAGCCATTTTTGTTGTTTAAATTTTATCTTACTTATTTTTATAAAAATAGTACAACTTTAGCATCATGAAATTTGTGGACACTTCCTTTCTGACTTACTATATAGTTATTTTTTGTCATTTTTATATGTACATTTAAAAATATATATTCTGTGAGGTGTACAAATTGTTAGACAAAGGTTGGAAACTCTATAAGAAAGTCCTCCCTGTTCTTTTTTGTCTAATTAATCTAGAAATCTTCAAGGGATTAGTTGGTTTTTATTATTGTAAATCTTCTCACTTTAATTTTGAGTTTCTCAGTATCCAGACATTCTTTTTTTGTCAGTCTACCCTATATCTACATATGTGAGAGGACCAAGAACCTGATGCAACAATCATTCTTCCCAGAGAAAGCCCATGTCCTGGGATCTATAGGACCCAGCAGCATATATAAATATATACTTATCTACACTGGCACATTATAATCACTCATAATTACCTTTGGACTCACTCTTGGTGTTGAATACTCTATGTATCTGGACAAGTGTACAATGGTATTTATCCACTGTTACAGTACCACACACAATTGTTTCACTGCCCTAAAAATCCTCTATGCTTTACCTAATCAATCTTCCCTTTCTCATAACACTTAGCAACTTTTCATCTTTTTATTATCTCCATAGTATTGTTTTTTCCAGAATATCATGAGGTTGGAATCATATAATACATAGCCTTTGTAGATTGGCTTCTTTCACTTATCATTATACATTTAAGGATCTATATTATCTTTTTATGGCTTAATAGCTCATTTATTTTCAGCACTGAATAATAATCCATTGTCTGATTGTTCTATGGTTTATCCATTCTCCTACTGAAGGATTTTTTGTTGCTTCCATGTTTTGATAATTACAAATAAATCTGATGTAAATATCCTTGTGTAGGTTCTCATGTGGACATAGTTTTCAGCTCCTTTAGGTAAACTGTAAAGAGTAGACTTGAAGGATTTTATGGTAAGAGCACATTTAGTTTTGTAAGAAACTGCCAAACTACTTTCCAAACTGTTTTAATCATTTTGTATTTCCATCAGCAATAAGTAAGAGTTCCTGTTGCTCTACATCTTGGCAGGATGTTTGGTGTTGTCAGTGTTCTACATTTGGTTAGTCTAATAGGTATGTAGTAGTATCTTCTTGTTTTAATTTGTAGTTTCCTAATGGCATACAATGCTGAACATATTTTCGTATGTTTGTTATCTGTCATCATCCTTGGTGAGGTATCTGCTCAGGTAATTTGCTCATTTTTTAAATCAGGTTGTTTAATGTTCTATTGTTGAGCTTTTTAGAATTCTTTGTATATTTTGGCTAATAGCCTTTTATCAGATATATCTTTTGAATATGCATCCTCCCAATCTGTGGCGTCTTATCATTCTTTTGACAATGTCTTTTGCAAAGAAAACAAATTGTAATTTTTTTTAAAGTTCAGCTTAGAAATTATTCCTTTCATTGATCATGCCTTTGATGGTATATCAAAAAGTAAAGTGAACAAAGTCAAAATATGGACTAGATAATCCTTTAAATAGCAGAAACTAATTTCCAAAGATGGAGCAAAATACCATAATGAACTTATAATATAAAAAACAGTTAACATGACTATTTTCTTGATATAAAGTAGAAAATATATATAAAAATATATAATTAGAAAAAATTTAACTATCCTTGTGTAGGATAGAATAATAACTATCAGAAAATAACAATAAACAGGTTGTTTTTTATATAATATTGGCAAAACTGGATTAGAAGACAGCTTCTTGAAATGTATGCTTTGTAGAAAAGTCATCCTGAATTTTAAAATCTAGAAAAGGCCAAAATATTATACAAGTATGAAATAAATGAAATTATCTTCAGTGGTATAATGAATGAGGTGTTTAATGCCTGAAAAATGCATCTGAAGGAAAAACAAAAGAAAGTCACTCAAAAAAAAGAAAATTAATGAACAAAGTTATATGTGGAAAACAAAATAAAGTCATAAATAAATTAGTCAATAATACATATGGATAAGCCTAAATTAAGTCAATTTCCCTATTAAAAGACATTAAAATGCATAAATTCTCAGATATTTGGGGGGAACCTCTAGGATATTTGCAAGAGGAACACTTAAACATGCTGCAAAAATTATTGAAAATAAAAATATAGAAAAAGAAACACCAGAAAGAAATACCTATTACTATAAAATGTAGTTATATCAGTTTTAGTTTTAAGCAACATAAATGAGCAAGGGTAAATATATTGGAAATGTCATGTTTTATTTCTCAGTTTGGGTGGTAGAGTAATGGATAAATATTTTATAATCATAACCTGTATGTATCAAATGTTTCATAATTTAGAAATGCAAATAAAAAATATAATCAAATCTTAGTGTAATGTAACAAATAAAGAATTAAACATTCTTTTTTGTATGTAATTCCTGGGTATTATGTGTGTGTATATTATATATATGTATATTTTTGTCCTAGAATCAAATTATGCACACAATTTTGCTTTATGAACATTAGACATTCTATATTGAGAATCCCTGATTGTTTTCAAAGACTGTAAATATAATTATTAATAACAAAGTAACATTTTATTTGTGAAAACCATAAGAAATATAATTACTCAGCTTTACTGATGTTGTTACATTGTTTTTAATGCTTCACACTGTAATTTTTCTATTAAAATAACCATTCTAATATCTCTTTATTTATACATTTGAAATGATTTTAACTTTGTAATTAAATTATTAAAAATCTTTAGTGAATAATATAGATTATGAAATATAGAAACAGAAAAAATATTACTCACAAGCCCATAATTAACTAAATTTAATCTTTGATATAGAGACTTCCAGAATGCTATCATTAAAAATATACTCATTATTTTAATTATAAATTTTGCACAGAAATTTTAAAATGTTTTACATATCCAAGAAGTCATTAACTCTGTTTTCCTTTTCTTCTTTTTCCCCACTACTTATACCTGATAGGGATCAGTCTTGAAGGGATCATCAAGAGGACATGACTACTGGAATGTGTTTCGCTTGCCTTCCCTGCAGAAGTCCCACCAAGTACTCAGCCTTGCGACAGTAATGTGCTTGTTGCCGAGACCATCGGACAGTATTTTAAGCCTTCTATATAAACTTTTAAGATTCTGGTGGGGTTGCAGGGAGACTCTTGTGGCTGCTTAAGACAAGTCTCATAATTAAGTTATCTTGCTGATAAAACCTGCTGCCCACTAAGCTGCAGGGCTCTGCTTCTTTCTATGGTCTCCTTCCCGTCTGTGTTGGACCAGTTCATGGATCATCAAGCAGACTGGGCTGAAGTACATCCTCCAGAAATTCTCTCTGTGAAGATGTCTGGGTGTAAATTTTTTTTCATCCTTTTTATTTCTAGAAGTATATTTGGTTATTACTCTCACAACTGCTAATTTGTCCAGATGCATAGTTTTAAGCTTAGAGTGATTTATCTTCCTTTCATCATGCTGAAAATGTCTCTCCTTACACAGATTAATTATCATGGTGGCCCAGTTTTTTTTTTTATTTCAATTTGAAATTATATAGGCAGAGGTATCTTTTCACCAATTGTTACATCAATGTTTTGAACTATTTTAATATACATGCTGTTAACTAAAATAAAATTGTATAACATGAGAGTTGTGGATTAAGTTTTATTTGGGGCAAAATGAGGACTATAATCTAGGAGACAGCACCTCAGATGGCTCTGAGGACCTTTTCTGAAGAGGCAGGGGGAAATTCAATATTATATATGTAATTTTAGTGAAGGGGATTACGTGCAATCAAACACACATTGAGTTCTTTTGCCAGTTATGAGGAGCAGACGTCACCATTAATGAATTTTGTGCTCTTCTAGATATAAGGAGATGCAAGAATTGGGGCTTATAAAATCTTCTCCTGAAAACATCTATCTGAAGCTCTATTTTGTCAGTTTCCCCACAGCACAAAGTGCTCCATTCCTGATCTCCACTGTGAACTTTTAGGGAGTGATGGAGGTCAGCGGCTACAGTGGCTTGTGATTGGATATAGTACCAAGCAGAGGTAGCTGGCAAATGTTATAAACGATTATTCCCCTTAACAATTTTATTTGAATCATTTTTTGCTTACTTTTTTCTCCATTATAATTTTATATTATACTTAAAATATAAAGACTTATGATTGATAAAAATTCACTGTTAAATCTTTTATTTGTAAATATTAGAAAAGAAAGTTATTTTTGCTATCTCAACTTTTTTATAATTTTCTTTTAATTGTATCTGTGTTATTAACCATATAATAATCAATAATGCAAATTGATATAAAGTAACATGCATTTACAAAATCAAACAAGTTAGACGGAAGTATCATTTTAAGAATTACTTTTATTTATTGGCATTTATTTTGAAATATTTTCAAAATAGACGTGATCCTTATTTTGTCTACCTGTAGATTCAATACCCTTTAACATAGCATTTATATAATCATATCGTACTTCTTAAATTTTAAAAAATGTATCCTTTACTTAGTATTTATATTTATTTTTTAGGATAAATATATAGTTACCATTCCTTCTGATTCTTTGAATGTCTTGGTATTACTTTGGCTTAACTACAAACATAACAACATTAGTGGTAACACAATTATAGAATTATAATATTTTTTCTTAAAGCTTTATAGCTATTTCCATAATATTTGGTGGCTAGTCAGTCTTTAATAGAAGAAGACAAGGCTATTCTTTGTTTTCTCTATAGAAGTAATTTTGTTTTTTGTTTTTTTTCTGGTCCACTTTTAAATTTAACATTTTGAAATAGATATAGATATATATCTATTTTGCATTATAATTAAGCTTTAAACATGGTATATTCTTTTACTTATCTTGATATGCCTATTTCCCTGCCCTGGGAACAAATCTGGATATCCAACAGTTTGGCACATTTTCTTGGTTGTTCTCTGATTGCTTAGAGTCAGGTCATACCCATGCTTTAGCTACTGCACTGGATGACTGAATTTCTAATGCTATTTCCGTCTTTTGAGCTGCAGTTTCATTAAATTTATGTATTATTTATTGTAGAAGCAAATAAAAGCTTATATTTGTAGGTAAATGGCATAAGTTTTAGTGGAATGTGGAGGTCACAATACAAATGTTTAGTTGATATAGATCTTTACTCTAAATAATGATGAAATTTTTTGATGTTAAGTTGCCTTCCTGCTTTCCTTCCCTCTTCTTTTCTTTCTTTTTGATTGGTATTTTTGGCTCTAAAATTTATTTTTTTGGCAAAATCTTATTTGAATTGATACAGAGATGAAGGATACATACACACACATAAATGTCTATATAAGCTCTGCTAAATAATCATAAAATCTGTTTCTCGAATCAATTCAAAATATTTTAAGAATGCTGCTTTCCTTGAATTAAACTTAATTCTTCTCACTTATTTATTAAGCAGCATTCCTTTGTCATGCACTGACTACAGCCTTGTTCTTCCATTAAGTAATTGTGTTTTATAAATTTGCAAGCAACCAGAGTGATTTCAGAATTTGTTAAAGATTTACAAAAAATTGACATGATCTTAACCGCATGCTGCTATTGCCAATATGCCCGTTAGAGTGATGATTTTACTAAAAGCAATGTCTAACTCCTTCACATTCCTACAATAATGGCCTTATTATTATACTACAAAAGATGACATCTTCAAATAAAAATGTCTAACTCTATAACAATATTCCATGAATTCACTTATTACACAATATTAACAAACTACTTAAAGAATGAATCAAAACCATATAAGATATTATTTCACATGTATTGGAAAAAATAATACGATGAAGTAAATTAAATCTAATAGTGTTAAAATATTCAAAGCCTTTCTAATGATAAAAACTTTAAATATAAAATATTCTACTTCAAAAATGCTTTCAGAGATGTTATAAATGGTGAGAGGATTATATATCATATATAGTTTTCTGTATATGAATTTGATTATAGCAATGGAACAGTGTAGTATTAAATTTAAAAAAATGCATATCATTTGAAGATATAAATTAACCTCAAATTTGGGTTGTAAATAATTTTATATTTAGCTTTCAGTTTTCTTTATGCGTTTTTATATAATTTCAGGAAAATAATTATCATATACAAATGTACAGATCTGAGTTTTTATCTAATATGTCTCAATCTCAAGAGTTCTAAAACCCCTCCATTTCCTTCTTTCCTTCCTTCCTCTTTCCTTCCTTGGTATAAAAGTTAATTGTTGGCAATATTTTATCAGAACTTATAATGTGAATGAAGGATGAAAGATATATACATATATACACACACACATATAGTGATGATCCAACTTGGAATAAATATTTCCATATTTCTATGAAAAAATATGAATGAATTTAACTATAGTATGTAATTCCTTAACATTTTTCATAATATAGAGTATATGTACTTACAACTTCATACAGTGAACTTAATTGTTGAATATCAACCTTCATGCATGGAAGAGTTTTTATGTTATTATAAAGTATACTTTAATAATTGTGATAAAGGAGAATTACATGGTGTTAAGGAATTATGTTAATGTAATGGGCTTTATGAATTCACAAATTAGCTGAGCAATGAGAGTGATTGGAATTAGATAGGCAAATCCCTTGAGGGGAGTAGGGGATTGATCTGTAAAAGATTATTTCTAAGAGTGAGAATAGCATGTGCATGCCCCTGTAGCATGAGGGAACATAGTTAAGTACGAGGATTGTCAGAAGTATATCTATGATAATGATCCTGAAGGTGAACAAGGAGTGATTTGAGGCTACTAACAAGGGTAAGGCCAAATATGTAACAGTCAACATATTATAGCAGGCTGTCCGGCGAGCCGGCCCTCCGCCCGCGCCGCGGGGTGGGCAAGCGCCCCGCAGGAGTCTCGGGCTCCCAGCCCACTGCCCGGCCTCCCTGCCACATGCTATGCGTCATCCGGGGACGCCCCTCGCCAAGAGAGACCCTCAATCACAAGTCACCCGCCCTCCCCAACCTCCTCGCCGTGCCTTGCAACCCCGCCCCCGAACCGCCCTCCCGATCTCCGTGCAGTACCCCCCGTCCATCGCCGGGAAGAACGGCAGTAACTCCAGCAGCCATGGCGGCTCTTTGAGTCCAAGGGGCGAGCGAGGCAGCCATTGGCGGAGGCCGCTGCCTCTGGCTGTCAATCCCGCGGCCCGGCCCCGCCCCATGGGCGGAGCGTGGCAGGACGCAGGGCCGCGGGGACTGTCGGGACGATTCCAAGATGGCCGCGCGCTTGGGGTCCGCAACTGCTGGCGGCCCCGAGCCCCGTTTACTGCCACCGCTGCTGACCAGAGACGCCGGTCGGATCGGCGACTCCGGGGGCTGTCCCCGCGTGGCGGGAGGCCGCCATGGCGACCCTGGAAAAGATGGTGAAGGCCTTCGAGTCCCTCAAGTCATTCCAGCAGCCGCCGCCGCCGCCTCAGCCCCCTAAGCCGGCATCGCAGCCGCCGCCGCTTCATCCCTTCAGCCGATACCGCCGCCGATGCCGCCTCAGCCCCCTCAGCCGGCACCGCCGCCCGCCCAGCCCCCTCAGCCGGCACCGCCGCCCGCCCAGCCCCCTCAGCCGGCACCGCAGCCGCCGCCGCCTCGGACCCCTCAGCCGGCACCGCAGCCGCTGAACCCCCAGCCCCCTCACCCGGCACCGCAGCCGCCACCGCTTCAGCCGGTACCGGCGCCGATGCCGCCTCAGCAGGCACGGCAGCCGACGCCGTCTCAGCCCCTTCAGCCGGCATCGCAGCCGCCGCCGCCTCGGCCCCCTCAGCCGGAACAGCCGCCTCAGCCGGTAACGCCGCCGATGCCGAGTCAGCCCCTTCAGCCGGCACCGCAGCCTCTACCGGCACCGCCGCCCGCCCAGCCCCCTCAGCTGGCACCGCAGCCGCCGCCGCTTCAGCAGGGACCGCCGCCGATGCCGCCTCAGCCCCCTCAGCCGGCACTGCAGCCGCCGCCGCCTCGGCCCCCTCAGCCGGAACAGCCGCCTCAGCAGGTAACGCCGCCGATGCCGCCTCAGCCCCTTCAGCCGGCACCGCAGCCTCTACCGCCACCGCCGACCGCCCAGCCCCCTCAGCTGGCACCGCAGCCGCCGCTGCTTCAGCCGGTACCGCCGCCGCCGCCGCCTCAGCCCCTTCAGCCGGCACCGCAGACGCCGCCGCCTCGGCCCCTTCAGCCGGCATCGCAGCCTCTACCGCCACCGCCGCCCGCCCAGCCCCCTCAGCCGGCACCGCAGCCGCCACCGCTTCAGCCGGTACCTGCGCCGATGCCGCCTCAGCAGGCACGGCCGCCGACGCCGTCTTAGCCCCTTCAGCCGGCATCGCAGCCTCAACCGCCATCGCCGCCCTCCCAGCCCCCTCAGCCGGCACCGCAACCGCCGCCGCTTCAGCCCCTTGAGCCGGCACTGCAGCTGTCGCCGACTCAGCCCCTTCAGCCGGCACCGCAGCCGCCGCCGCCTCGGCCCCATCAGCCGGAACAGCCGCCTCAGCCGGTAACGCCGCCGATGCCGCCTCAGCCCCTTCAGCCGGCACCGCAGCCTCTACCGCCACCGCCGCCCGCCCAGGCCCCTCAGCCGGCACCGCAGCCGCCGAACCTCCAGCCCCCTCACCAGGCACCGCAGCCGCCGCCGCTTCAGCCGGTACCGCCCCCGATGCCGCCTCAGCCCCCTCAGCCGGCACTGCAGCCGCCGCCGCCTCGGCCCCCTCAGCCGGAACAGCCGCCTCAGCAGGTAACGCCGCCGATGCCGCCTCAGCCCCTTCAGCCGGCACCGCAGCCTCTACCGCCACCGCCGACCGCTCAGCCCCCTCAGCTGGCACCGCAGCCGCCGCTGCTTCAGCCGGTACCGCCGCCGCCGCCGCTTCAGCCGGTACCGCCCCCGATGCCGCCTCAGCCCCCTCAGCCGGCACTGCAGCCGCCGCCGCCTCGGCCCCCTCAGCCGGAACAGCCGCCTCAGCAGGTAACGCCGCCGATGCCGCCTCAGCCCCTTCAGCCGGCACCGCAGCCTCTACCGCCACCGCCGACCGCTCAGCCCCCTCAGCTGGCACCGCAGCCGCCGCTGCTTCAGCCGGTACCGCCGCCGCCGCCGCCTCGGCCCCTTCAGCCGGCATCGCAGCCTCTGCCGCCACCGCCGCCCGCCCAGCGCCCTCAGCCGGCACCGCAGCCGCCGAACCTCCAGCCCCCTCACCCGGCACCGCAGCCGCCACCGCTTCAGCCGGTACCGGCGCCGATGCCGCCTCAGCAGGCACGGCCGCCGACGCCGTATCAGCGCCTTCAGCCGGCATCGCAGCCTCAACCGCCATCGCCGCCCTCCCAGCCCCCTCAGCCGGCACCGCAACCGCCGCCGCTTCAGCCCCTTCAGCCGGCACTGCAGCTGCCGCCGCCTCAGCCCCTTCAGCCGGCACCGCAGCCGCCGCCGCCTCGGCCCCCTCAGCCGGAACAGCCGCCTCTACTGGCACCGCCGCCCGCCCAGCCCCCTCAGCTGGCACCGCAGCCGCCGCTGCTTCAGCCGATACCGCCGCCGCCGCCGCCTCGGCCCCTTCAGCCGGCACCGCAGCCGCCGCCGCCTCGGCCCCTTCAGCCGGCACCGCAGCCTCTACCGGCACCGCCGCCCGCCCAGCCCCCTCAGCTGGCACCGCAGCTGCTGCCGCTTCAGCCGGGACCGCCGCCAATGCCGCCTCAGCCCCCTCAGCCGGCACTGCAGCCGCCGCCGCCTCGGCCCCCTCAGCCGGAACAGCCGCCTCAGCAGGTAACGCCGCCGATGCCGCCTCAGCCCCTTCAGCCGGCACCACAGCCTCTACCGCCACCGCCGCCCGCCCAGCCCCCTCAGCCGGCACCGCAGCCGCTGAACCTCCAGCCCCCTCACCAGGCACCGAAGCCGCTTCAGCCGGTACCCGCCGCCGATGCCGCCTCAGCCCCCTCAGCCGGCACTGAAGCCGCCGCCGCCTCGGCCCCCTCAGCCGGAACAGCCGCCTCAGCAGGTAACGCCGCCGATGCCGCCTCGGCCCCTTCAGCCGGCATCGCAGCCTCTACCGCCACCGCCGCCCGCCCAGCCCCCTCAGCCGGCACCGCAGCCGCCGCCGCCTCGGACCCCTCAGCCTGCACCGCAGCCGCCGAACCTCCAGCCCCCTCACCCGGCACCGCAGCCGCCACCGCTTCAGCCGGTACCGGCGCCGATGCCGCCTCAGCAGGCACGGCCGCCGACGCCGTCTCAGCCCTTTCAGCCGGCACCGCAGCCGCCGCCGCCTCGGCCCCCTCAGCCGGAACAGCCGCCTCAGCCGGTAACGCCGCCGATGCCGCCTCAGCCCCTTCAGCCGGCACCGCAGCCGCCGCCGCCTCGGCCCCTTCAGCCGGCATCGCAGACTCTACCGCCATCGCCGCCCTCCCAGCCCCCTCAGCCGGCACCGCAACCGCCGCCGCTTCAGCCCCTTGAGCCGGCACTGCAGCTGCCGCCGCCTCGGCCCCATCAGCCGGAACAGCCGCCTCAGCCGGTAACGCCGCCGATGCCGCCTCAGCCCCTTCAGCCGGCACCGCAGCCTCTACCGCCACCGCCGCCCGCCCAGGCCCCTCAGCCGGCACCGCAGCCGCCGAACCTCCAGCCCCCTCACCAGGCACCGCAGCCGCCGCCGCTTCAGCCGGTACCGCCCCCGATGCCGCCTCAGCCCCCTCAGCCGGCACTGCAGCCGCCGCCGCCTCGGCCCCCTCAGCCGGAACAGCCGCCTCAGCAGGTAACGCCGCCGATGCCGCCTCAGCCCCTTCAGCCGGCACCGCAGCCTCTACCGCCACCGCCGACCGCTCAGCCCCCTCAGCTGGCACCGCAGCCGCCGCTGCTTCAGCCGGTACCGCCGCCGCCGCCGCCTCGGCCCCTTCAGCCGGCACCGCAGCCGCCGCCGCCTCGGCCCCTTCAGCCGGCATCGCAGCCTCTGCCGCCACCGCCGCCCGCCCAGCGCCCTCAGCCGGCACCGCAGCCGCCGCCGCCTCGGCCCCTTCAGCCGGCATCGCAGCCTCTACCGCCACCGCCGCCCGCCCAGCCCCCTCAGCCGGCACCGCCGCCCGCCCAGCCCCCTCAGCTGGCACCGCAGCCGCCGCCGCCTCGGACCCCTCAGCCGGCACCGCAGCCGCCGAACCCCCAGCCCCCTCACCCGGCACCGCAGCCGCCACCGCTTCAGCCGGTACCGGCGCCGATGCCGCCTCAGCAGGCACGGCCGCCGACGCCGTATCAGCCCCTTCAGCCGGCATCGCAGCCTCAACCGCCATCGCCGCCCTCCCAGCCCCCTCAGCCGGCACCGCAACCGCCGCCGCTTCAGCCCCTTCAGCCGGCACTGCAGCTGCCGCCGCCTCGGCCCCCTCAGCCGGAACAGCCGCCTCAGCAGGTAACGCCGCCGATGCCGCCTCAGCCCCTTCAGCCGGCACCGCAGCCTCTACCGCCACCGCCGCCCGCCCAGCCCCCTCAGCCGGCACCGCAGCCGCCGAACCTCCAGCCCCGTCACCAGGCACCGCAGCCGCCGCCGCTTCAGCCGGTACCGCCGCCGATGCCGCTTCAGCCCCTTCAGCCGGCACCGCAGCCTCTACCGCCACCGCCGACCGCCCAGCCCCCTCAGCTGGCATCGCAGCCGCCGCCGCTTCAGCCGGTACCGTCGCCGATGCCGCTCAGCCCCTTCAGCCGGCACCGCAGCCGCCGCCGCCTCGGCCACTTCAGTCGGCACCGCAGCCTCTACCGCCACCGCCGCCCGCCCACCCCCCTCAGCCGTCACCGCAGCCGCCGACCCCCCAGCCCCCTCAGCCGGCACCGCAGCCGCCGCCGCCGCCTCGGCCCCCTCAGCCGGTACCTCCACTGCTGCCGCCTCAGCCCCTTCAGCCGGCACCGCCGCCTCAACCGCCACCGCCGCCCGCCCAGCTGTGGTTCAGGAGCCGCTGCACAGACGGTGAGTCCCTGCGGGCCCCTCCCCAGCCCTGCGCGGGTCTCCGTCCCTCCCTCGGCCTCCCACGAAGGCCCCGAAGCGGTCCGGGCCCCACGCCTCTGCTTTCCCGGCTGCGAAACTCGGGAAGGAACAGGGCTGTGTTGTGATCGGGGGCCGCTCGTCCTGTTCGGCTTTCTCTGAGCCACTCCCCACCCCTCTCCTCCTCTGGGCCAGGTGTAACATTTTGTCTTCCCTTTTCAACTGACGGTTTAAAACAGTGTTTCAGATAACTGTCAAAACACTGTACATGCAAAATACTAGGTTAACTTAAGGGAAGGAGTAGGAGAGAAGGGGGAAAGGAGCGAAGTTCACCGATCACTTCTGCGGGGGAGGGTTAAGTGGTCACAGTGGTGAACGCGTAACTGCTACATGGCCCAGTGCGCTTACCATCATAGTCGTTACTGTTACTAACCCCAGACAGTTCTGGTATTAAGGAGGCATGACCACAGAACATGTGCTCATTGAGCTTAATTTTACACAAACAGTAAGTTTTCCACGGAATCAAGACAGGCAGTAAACGCCAGCTGCAGAGGACAGCTTGTGCAGGGCTGGGAAAGAGCATGGCATGATCAGAACTTTAGTTTGACTGGCTTGAAATGTAGAGGGAAAGGGAAACTTCACACTGATGAATCAGAGAGGAGATAGCTGTTTTTTATTAAACTAAAATGGTTGAATGAGCCTTGTTGATTAATGATTTGCCTTAGCAATTTGAATTTGGATTCTGCAAGTATTTTATAAGTTCTGTAAGAAGCTTGTTTTAAAATTTCAGAACTCTTAAGGTATTAGAAGTTCAGTTTTATTTTATAAGAATTTTTAAAAAGTGTTTATTTAACTCAATTAGAACAGAGTTCCTTTAACATAGGAGAGTTTATTATCTCATGTATTAATACCCTCTAGAGGTACACAATGAAAAATGTGATTTATAAACAGATACATACAGACACAAGGAAAACAGAGCATGTAGCTTCAGTAACAGTTTAAGAGAAAAGTCAGAAACAGAAATCTTCCCTGGTCAAACTATCAAAAAAAAGCACCTGGGGCTTATATCCCTTAATTGATTTGAGCTCTAAATGGACAAATACACATTTTTTTTTTTAAAAAATTGCTAAGAACAAGATTCTTTTTCATGCTGAGTAATAATTTTGGAGTTTAAATAAATACCAACAATAGAGCTATGAGGGAGGAAAAATATAAAATACTGATTTTTTTATTTGATTTCACCGTAAGGTGCATTCTTAAATACATAGGAGACAACTGTCATGATTTGCACAACTCGCTTGCAAATAGTTCAACAGTATTAACAATGATTGAATTTAGGTGGTGGGCATATGGGAATTTATCATCTTATTAAACAGTTTTCTGTACTTCTGAGACTTATAATAAAACATTGGAAGGAACCTGTTAGACATAATGCTCTATGTGAAGTAATTTGTTCCCTTTGTGAAATTCTAGGAAGGTTAAAATGCATGTTCATAACTTCAAGAAAGTCACAAGCATTTATGATGTAATCAGAACTACCTGAGGATCTGTGAAACTTGGTGAGTTGGTGAATTTTTTAAAATGTCTTAAAACATTTTGTTTTTACAAAGATTACAGGAGTAAGAGAAGGTAAATCTTAATCAACTCTTAATATTTTTTTCCTGGTTGATGTGATATAATTAAATGTGGGGAAAAAAAGGTAAATTCTAAAAGGAGACAGTACCTTGATGTTTTCTATGGAGGAAACTCAAGCAGGAGGAAGTTTAATTTAAAAACATAAATTACTGCTCTTTATAATACATTCTAAGTTGTCATTCTTTTGAATGCCTTCCTTTCCAGACAGATGTGTTATTCTGGGAGATCATCAGGACTTCTGGGTATTTGGAGGTATTGACCTAACCAGTGGAACTGCTGATTTATAAGAAGTTGTCCAGAATTTTGGAAAACTGATTAGTAGAGGTAAATAATGTTTCCATGGCAAGTGATGACAGAAAGTGACTTCAGTGAATTTTCCTTTGTTTTTAGGCAGATGTACCTAACCATGTATGTTAACAATGATTTCAAGCTGAAGACTGAGAAGAACTGCCATTTTTGCCAGCTGGGATGCAGAAAAATTTGGACTTCTGGGTTCCACAAATGGGCTGAGGTAACTAAGACAGTAAACATATCTTCTTGGTCAACATGTATCTCAGGGTAATCACAGATGTGTTCCATTACCTGATACTGTTTTAAATTGGATAAAAACAGGAAAATTTAAGAAATAGAGTTTGTTTTTGCTTTTACATCAGTTTGGCAAAACAGAACAACCTCTTAATTACTAAGCACAAACCAATTTTTTCATTATTTTTAAAATATTTTAGTTTCTATTTATATTGGTTTTGTGATAAGTAAGTAAAATCTGTAAGCTCAGAAAATAGTCAAACCTAGGAAGCTGCTTCTGACAAGTGAATTAGCCTATTGAAAATCTGATTTAGATCCTTGGCATTAATTTTCAAGTTTTTACACTTTCCTTGGATTTCTTCTATCCAGGAAAACAACATGCTCTTTTTAGATGACTATACTCTGATTATAGTCTCTCCTTTATGGATTCAACACTAAATTGTAACCATAGGTATATTTTACCATTTACAAAAGTGCCTGGTTGGGGAGTGTAATACAATGATTTTGTAAATTGAATTACTCTAAAATTTCAAGGATTTATTTTTAACTCAATTATGATTAATTTTCATTTGTCACTGGCTCTTAATGCTTTATTTTAAAGTGTCTCTCATAGACCCCCTTCTTTCATCTTCTTCCCTTATGCTCTCTGTCCAGTAACTCTAAGTTCTTACATGTTCAAGGTAGGCTTGTGTATTTTTTTAAAGGCAGGCGCACCAAAAAGCACTTTCCTGTGACTATCCTCTGTTTTGTTCATTTATGAGTCCAAATTTTATAGAATTGATTTAAAGAATGTCATATCTTTCTTATTATTGTGAATGGTTTTTAAAATGCTTTCCTTCTGACTCATTTCTGCATACTTTAAAATAATAATATGAATCAAATAAGTATGGGAATAAAATCACATTTACTTGTATCACATTTGATTCCATTTATATGGCAAAGTCTTATTATTATGTTGGTGTTATGAACATGCATTTCATAATACACTTATTTAGATGAATCAGAGCTTATTCATTAAGGTCATTTACTTTTAGAAATATGTAATTTCTTGTGAACACATGTATATAGAAATACATGTGTCTTTTTATAATTTAAGCAGCTTAAAATACAGATAAAATAAATCCAAGATACAAGATAATATGCCTTGCATTAATTTAAATTCATGTGAGTTAAAAGACAATTTGAATATTGTTTCCCATTTTCTACTAGCTTCTTGATCATATTCAGCAGCACATTTACCTTTACATATAATTAAGGAATCTTTTTTATTTCTACTGTAGCTCTGTCATAATGGATACTCTGCCGCAGAATCAGCTGTCATCTATCCCATGTGGTCAAGCGCAGAGGTGAGAATTCTCATTTGTGGGATGACCACTCACAGCTTTAAATGTTTTTACTGTAACTGCTTTTATAAGGTAGCAAGCTAGAGAGAGAGAGAGAAACAGAGAGAAGAAAAGAGTTCTCTCTGCATATTCCCATGTTGTGTGATGGCATTAGTCTTCTTCTGCTGTATTTTTCTAGAATGTGTGTGCGTGTGTGCATGTATGTGTGAGAAATGTCTTGTCTTTGTCCTAATAGCCACTCTTCTCTCCCTCGAGTTTTTTTCTCTATCCTCCCCTCCTATATTTTTCTTTTTCATCAATATCTTCTCTTTCAAAAAATTCTTGATAAATCAAATTTCCAACTTCCTCACTTTTAATATGGTAAAGTTACTTGGATCCCCAACATCAAGGGATCTCATACTTTAATGTCTGTAAGGATTTCCAGAGACACCTTTTAAAAATACAGATTTCCAGGCCTTACTTTGAGCAGTCCTCTTCCAGTAGATCCAGGGTGAGGCTGAGCATCTCCGAGCCTTCCCCCTTCATATTATGGTGCAGGGGATCAGGGGCAGTTTTCCTCTGGGTCTCCCTGCTGTTGCTATTAACAGTGGCTACAGCATCACTAATATTTTTCTTTCTTGTTTTAATTGCATTAATATTATCAACCAGTTAATAGCATTTTCTTAAAATTATGGTCAAAAGCATAGGTGTTTGATTTATAATGGTATCTGCAAACCACTCTTTTACTGAATTAATTTGTTTTGCTTGTATTTCCAAAATTGTAAATGCTGTGAGTTAAGTGACTGCTTTGCTTCAACTACAGGAGAATGTGAAAACACTCCAGGAGAGAGAGGTTGCATATATCAATGCAGACTCATACACAGAAGGTAAATTTTATTTCAGATTGTCATTAAATAGTATACCAGTATTTAAGTCTATCAACTCCAACTCATAAACTAGGATTATCCTCTTTCTATGAGATGCCTCAATAATACCTCCATTTCTCCATTTTACCAGAGAGAACATTATTATGATTCAAATGAATCAATATGATTCATAACTAAGCTATTGATCCTAATTTCTTTAGTCTATTTACCATTTGCCTATCTTGGATTACTACTTAAAACTTTAGTACTTTTGACATTCTTCCTGTGGAGCTATTTTTAAAAGTTGGGCTAAAATATTTCATACAGAAATAGTTCCTGTATGTATTGGAACAACTCTGAAATAAGCACCCACTACAAACTTCCTTTTGACCCTGACATGTGGCATGTGCATCTGTAGGCTTTCATCGTATTATGGTTATTTCTAGGTAAGTGTCACAGGACACATGTTAGTTACTGACATGCTCTAGTCTAAAGTCTTCATATTGAATTGAATAAATGAATAAAAACATGAACATTATGGCCTTACCACTTCCTTTGCCAAAGACCCCTAGGTACTGCTGCCGTAATGAGCAATGACCCTTACTTTTACTGCAGGAGCTGCAGCCTTAGCAGCAGAGTCCGCCTCTGCAGTCTCCTATCCTGAGTGTGTGCTGCAGCCTCTCTGGCTCCTGAATAGTTATTTCCACCTTGTGTTTTAGTTTTAGCCAGACTGTCTGCCTGTCTATTTATCTCCCTACCTATCTGTCTATTCTAAAATTTTATTTATTTCTTTTTACTGAAGTACATTTGATTTGTAATATTAGTTTCACGTGTACAGCAAAGTTACTCAGTTATATACATATACATATACATATACATATACATATACATATACATATACATATACATATACATTGTTTTTAGATTCTTTTCCATTATAGGTTATTATAAGATACTGAATATAATTCCCTGTACTATACAGTAGGTCCTTGTTGGTTATCTGTTTCATATATAATAGTGTATATCTGTTAATCCTGAACTCCTAACATATCTCTTCCCTTCCCCCTTTCCCCTTGGGTAACCATAGTTTCTTTTCTATGTCATGAGTCTATTTCTGGTTTGTAAATAAGTTCATTTGTATCATTTTTTTGTTTGTTTACATTCCACATATAAGTGATAGAATGTGATATTTGCCTTTCTCTGTCTGACATACTTCACTGAATATGATAATCTGTAAGGTCCACCCTATTTTTAATTCTCCAGGAATGATGCCTTGAATTTGAAATCTGTTATATATTGTTTATAATTAGAAAATAAAGTTAGAATTAAATACAGGTTTGTAGTCCATTTGGAGGTATTAAAATTCTCTCTTATTTATTTTGCAGGCAATTATACTCTCAGAGTTGACTGTACACCCCTTCTTTTCCAGTTGGTATATAAACTGACAGAAGAGGTATGTAAATAGATCTGTTGTAATGATTTCTGATGAGTAGATAAATCAATAACTTTTGTTTTCTAAATTACTAACATTTAAACTGGTGACAGACATAGCTGATTTGTATAAACAAGAAATCAGAACGAGCTTTAATACACTACTTATGTGACATAACTATGAGAACAGTAGTGCTAGTCTCTGTTCTAATAATAGTTCCTAATAATTGTATACATTTGTTAAAATGTGCAGGGTCTATTGTTTCATGGGGCAGAGTCTCTTTGATATAACAGAAAGAATACTGAGCTGGGTTGGGGAAGCCTTGGCTGTGAAGATTGCCTTGGCTATTCATTCATTCATTCATTTATTCATTCAGGAAGTATTTATTGTGTGGTTACTATGTATCAGGTCCTATGAAAGGAACTCTAGCAGCAAAAGTGATAAAAGGACAAGGTTACTGAATCCAAATACTTTGTAATCTAGAGAGGCCACAGACCTGTAAATGAGGACTCATACTTCACTTGAATATTGGATACTATATACAGTGGAGGACAGTTGCAGAAGAGAGAAGTTAAAATCCTAGGGTAGCTGGTGAGGTTGGAAAGCATTAGAAGGTGTTTAGAGAAGGATTAGTGGTTAGGCTGTAAAATGGAAGGATGTGAAAGTGGGGAGAATGTTTCTCCTCAGAGGACACAGGACCTAATAAAGATGTGGATGTGTGAAAGAACATTTCCTGACCTCTGGGTAATGCAATATAACCTCAATGTAAGGTGTTGGTGAAAAAGCTGGTAAGAAACGGGGCCTGACACATAGGCCTAAATGTTCATAAATCTGGTGATGGTGAAATTAAAGAATCTTTAACAAGGTTGTACATTATCATTTTTATTCATTAGAAAAATTACTCTGTATCAGTGCAGTGAATACGTTAAGCTGTAGTAAGTCTAAAAGCAAAATGGAAATAATTCCACATACTTGTTTAGCACACAGGAATTTATAAATACTAGTTATTGATGTAAAAACTACTCTGAAAATGCTACTGCACTCTGAATCTCTAAAAATTATGTGATCTACTCATTGAGTATATTTGTGCTTCATTTAAATAACCCCCCATTATAGAATTTAACTGTAGAAATGTTTCTTTCAAGTAGGTATCACTTAGATGACAGTGGGAAGTAGATGTCACATCTCTGTGGTCCTGTTTCCCAATCGCCCTTCAGCTTGCCCTGTCCTTTTCACTGTTAGTGAAACATCTTTAACATCTCATCCTCCCAAGTGAGCATCCTCCCATGCCCATCACAACGCCCACCATACTGGGAAGCTTAGGTCCTTGATCCTTTTATTGAAATGTCCCATAAAAACATCTAAAAGCACGCTGAAAAGACAGCCCTTGTTGGGGAATCCTTCTCAAGAGATACATTTACTCTCTGTCCTACAGAGGAGGCTCCTGCCTTTATAGGAGGAGTAGTAAGAATTTTAGGGCCAAGAAGGAGAAGCTTAGGTCTATCCCCTTTGTACATTTATTTAATAAGTATTAAATGTGTAAGTGGTTACCATAGTGACAGGATAAATCAAACATAGTTTCTGCTATTAGTGTGTTACCTGTGTAGCCAGGAGAGACTATGATCAAGAATTTTCAAATCCAAGATAGAGATTAAAATCACCAAAGGGTATACAGATAAAAGTGTGGGAAGCAAAAAATAAGTATCTTAGTTTATTATTTTACATGTTGGAATTAAACAGCCTGCTTAATGGGAAATTGCAAATTTTTTCCCATTCTAAAGCCTCTTTTAGATTAATTTGAATTTAATTTTCATGCCACTTTAGATACAATATATTTGACTTTCAGAGTTTTTGTTTTAGGTAGTTTTTTAACAGTTTAACTGGGAAATTAAAATGTGTATTTAGAAGTTACATTATCAGGATGAACTAATTAATTGTCCAGAAGAGAAGAGTGAGATTTTATAATCTTGTTTGATTTGATTGTCAGTGGAAGAATCAGACATCATTCATCTGGAGAAATGCTATTGGTTGCTGAGGGCTCAATCCTGAACTGGATGATTTGATTTAGAGACATTTGGCCCATTGGCTTCACCACCAATTCGTCCATCTCTGAGTGAAGGTGGGAATCCTTCTATTTTCTACAAATGTTCTTTGCTAAACACCTGAGCCTTGTTCCACCTTTGGAGCCTTGTGTAAGTCGGTTTACCTTTCTGCACTTGAATATTCTCATATATAAAATCAGTTTGACCAAGACAATCATTATGAAAGTGTGCTCCAGTGTGGTGCCTCAGCATCTGGTGCAGGGTCAGGGTGGTGGACACTGAATAGGCAAAGCTCTAGCTTCCACACATGACCCCACCTCTTCCTCAGCTGAGGAGTGTCTATTGTATTTCTTTTATATAGAAGAAGGTTCCACTGCTGTATACTTCCCCCACCCTTAAAAAATTAAGAAACCACTAGACCATCTCTAAGGTCCCCACTTAGCTCTAAACTTTTCACTACTATATATATATATATATATATATATATATATATATATATATATATATATATATATATTTTAAATGAGGTTTACAAGGAGCAGTTGTGGGTGATAATCACAAAAACTGTATTTGAAATCTGAAAGCTTGGGTTCTTCTTCTGATTCAGACCTTTTTAAAAAAAATTTCTTACTTTTAGCAAGTCATTTAACTACTTCTTAGCTTCAATTTTCTGCTCTTTGAGGGCACAGAATTAGATTCTTGAAATAGACAGTCTGTATTCTTCAGGTTTCTAGTGTGTTTTAGAAATATTTATTTGTTAGGGGAGCTAGAACAGACAGGGTTTCCACTTCAGCAGTGCAGTTATGTTTTTACCTTTTTATAATTAGAGATTGAGAAATCATTTCATTTGAAAATAAAATGATTCCATTTATTTTTTAGGAAAAGTTTAAAAACCACAGGATTAGATTATAAATTGCCCTTTATTTCTGAAATTTAATATATTTAGTTATACAGATTAAGTGGTACAATGAAGACTGCAGTACAGAATTTCTGTCTCTTATAATATAGTGTGTTAGTTTTCTTTGCTTCATGAAGGAGCTGTATGAATCTCATTAATAACAACACAGTATATCTTTGATAGAGTTCAACTTTTCTTCTTCTTTTTTCCTTTTTCTTCTTAGTCTTTCCAAATTAGGATAATTGTGGTCTCTGACATTTTTCCAGTTAAATTTTTAAAATACATTTTTATTTTTTACATTCTACAATCACTTTTGACTTTTGGAATTAATATAAGATAGAGACAGTTATGCAGACAAAACCAAACACTAAATGATAGTATTTTCTTCTAGGAAGTTAAATGTTGGTTATAATTATGCCAGGGGGTGGGGGAAAAACTTCCTAAGACAGTGGAAACTACTGATAACTTTTAAAAACTAAATCAGTTTATGCGAGTCATGCCTCCTTTCATAGGCGTGTCATTATTAACAGAAAGTTTGTTGGCTGTGATTTATTCTGTCTGTGTTCCTATTTTACAGGTTTATTTAATGCTTTTGGTGAAAATCATGACAGCCACATAGATTTTAAGGAGATATCCTGTGGGCTATCAGCTTGTTGCAGAGGACCTCTGGCTGAAAGACAGAAATGTAAGTGTGTTAAACATCACAAAATTTGGAAGCTATACAGAGAAAAAAATTAGCATCCATTCATGTAAAAAATCATCTGATTAAGGCTTGAATTATCATCCCTTTTGCAAATAGCAATCTCTTGCTAAGGTTTTACTGACGTCAGTGTAAAGGTTCAATCATCTATTCTTTTTTACTGTGGAGTAATTTAAGATCTTTGTTATTAATAATGGTTGATTTTCCAGATAAATGTACAATTCATGATAAATGAACTACATCAGTCATGATGTGTTTGAAAATGTTAAGCATATAGAAAATATTTTCTGGTAGTCTATATAGAAAATTTGTCTTGCTTAACTTGAATTTCAACTTATTTTCTATCACTGTGTATATTGATATTTTATTAGCAAAATTAAATTTATGATAAAACAATTTTATTAAATACTAAATTTATCTTTTAAACCTATCTAAAATATTATGGCATAATTTATAAGCATATTACATTCCTAAATCTTAACCATATTTGTTTAGGAAAATGCAGCAGTTTACATTTAATTGGAACCTAATTCTTACATATTCACTAGGGTCATTATCTCTGCATCTTTCTAAAATACAGCTTCACAAATACTGCATATTTTGGGTATGATACTTAATAGTTCAATATTCTTTAGTAATGTTGTACTGTGATGCACTCAGTTAACTTAATAGCATAATTATTACATGGGTGTGTGAAGTAGATAATTATTTAATCTTAAAAATTTAGATTTCTTTTATCTTCCCTGATAGTATACCATTACTCTAACCTGGCTTTGTGATAGATTATTTGTTCACATTAAAGTTCTGGTATTAAAGAGGCTGAAGTCTTTGTTTCTCAATTGAGGTTGTTGTCTTAAATTTTTTTTTAATTTATTTTTTTGCCAGTGGACTAGTGGAAGTTAACCAAATAGACTAACTAGCAATTTTGCTGATATTGACGTTAATTAGCAAAGTGCTGATATTTTGGATTTTTAGCTTGTTGTATATAAACTTCATTGAAGAATTGAAATTGTTCTTAGGCAAAAATATTGGGTGCACATTAATTACATTGGAGAGGCAAAATCTTTATACAGTCATCTCTCATTATCTGCTGAGGATTGGTTCTGAGACCCCCTCAGATACCAAGTCCATGGATGCTCATGTCCTTATGTAAAATGGCATAGTATTTGCATATAATCTATGCACATCCTCTTGTATACTTTAAATCATCTCTAGATTACTTTTAGTACCTAATACAATGTAATTATTTGTAAATACAATGTAAATGATATGTGAATAGTTGTCAGTGCATAGCAAATTCAAGTTTTGCTTTTGAGAACTTTCTGGGAAAATGTAGTTGTTTGAGGAACTAAGTAATTTCACTAGGGCAGGTTGTAATAAAATGTATTATACTTCAGAATATAAAAGTAATTTTCCTCCATAAGAGTTTCTTTTCTTTAGTTTGCTTCAAGGTATTTGATGTTGATGGTGATGGAGTTCTCTGTAGGGTTGAACTGAGAGACACGTGGTTGCACAGAGGTCTGGAAGGACAACTGCACCGATGATACCCTGGTAAAGTCTGATTGTATACATCTTCTTGCATGTAAACTTCCAACAGGAACATAGAGTGAAGAATTTTTTAAAAGAGGTTGAGAAAAAGATTTCTTACTACTTCTAGGTTCTATATTATGCTACTCAAAATATTCATAGCCAAAGAAGCAAAATTGGGAAGAGAATTTACCTTAGAAAATTTAATAAACTGAATGTATTATGTAAAAAAAAAAATGAAACCACTGGAAAATTGTCATAAATTTTTAAGGTAAACAAGCAATCTATTTCTGGAATTAAAAAAAAACAAAACTTGACCGAAAAAATATTTTATACTTCAGCTACTGTCTAATAAAAATGATACCTTCTCTTTCCTAACTACTGATTTGGGTTTCTGGTTTTAAAGGAATTACTTGTGGATCTATCCAACATTGTAGAGACACATAGAATGCACATGACACCACAAAGGTGAGTCTTGCAGAGACTAATTTATTCTTTTCTAAAAATACATTATATTCTGAATTGGTATACATACGTTACATATACATACTTGAATCTCTTCTGCATCATCCCTGCTAAATGCTTATTTGGACCTGTGGTTACAATAACTCCAAGTTGTCCCTAAGGAAAGCCCATTCGACCTTTAAACAACTCCATTAAGTGTTATTTACATAAAAACATTATATTTTATAAGCTAGGCATTTTGTAAAAATTAAGTAGAGACAGCCCTTGCCATCTGTAGTTTATAATCTTTACTTCTCCCAGTTTAATACATTATGGTAAGACAAAACTTATATTGAGCAAAAGAAGCCACAATAAAAGAACACATTGTACAATTTAATTTATATGAAGTTCTAGAACAGAGACAGAACTAATGTTAATAAGTGTTACAATAGTGATTTTGGAGATGGGTGAGTTAACTGAGAAGGAGCATAGGATATCTGGGATGATGGAAATTATTTTTCATCTCAATCTGGGTGGTGTATGTAGTTTTTAAATTTTTTTTTCAATAATATTGGTGAGGGTCTGTCCTAAGTTCTTTAATAGCAGCCAGAATAAGTGTATAATAGCAGAAACAAGCATGTACTTTACAAAGAATAAAGCCTTGAATTTTTTTAGTTTCAAAACATTTATTAAAGATATTATAATAGGTTTGCCTTAATGTCTATGTATCCCTGTGAAACTGAAGATAATCCATATATGTGAGACACATATGAGTTAATTTGACCCTTTCTATTCAAATGTTGACATGTACCAAGTTGCAAATGGTAGGATGTAGACCATAGTGGCCTTACACAGGCTTAGAAAAATAAGTAACATTTTTTTCAATCACAAATCCAGAAGAAATCATCATAGTCTTATTAACTGACACTCAATAGAAATAAATAATAGAAATGAATTTTTCAGGGCTTGATCTTTGTTTGGCAATTCAGATAACCGTCTTCATTTACTTTTCTGCCCAAAACTAAGGTAGCCATTTCTATTTGGTATATATGAAAACAGAAACACAGGAAAGTTTCTATTAGGAAATACCTTATGTAGAGATACAATTTCCATCGCCTTTCTTCTGGGTGTTTGATAAGTATGGAGGTTATCATTGCTGTCTATTTTTATATAAGACCGAGTTTCTTCTTATGGCTGTACTTTTGAACATTAAAAAAAAAGATCATTTAGCTGCTCCATCTCCGTGTAACCATAATAATGAAATGGTAAAAATTTAGAATAGATTTTGGACCTTTCAACCAAACCTATTACCCATATTCACTGGTGACTAGACGGTGACAATATTACCCATTATTTTGTACCATTACATTGGTGTTAATATACTTCAATGGAAGTTGCATCATGAAAGCCATTAATTACCATCACAGTGCTTTAAAATCTTTTCTTGTAATAAATGGTAATATATATTGAATGAATACATGAATATCATTAATAGTAAATATTATTAAATATCTTTAAATAATAAATCATTAGATAATAAAAATATAATTAAGTAATAAACGCTAAGAACATTATTATTCATCTAGGATTGTTAAGGTGATTGTTCAAAACATGAAGTAAGAAGCATTTGGTTATATTTTTGCCTGCCAAGAAATATTGTCTACTGTATATAAATGTAATTTTTGGTACACTTTGACACCAAAAAAAAAAAAATACTGCTTTACTCAACTTGTGAAAGTAATGTTACATTTTATTTTGAGGAAATGTTAATATAGATACTCATTTATTATATATATTTAGTTCTTTTAAATCTCTTAAGAAGTCTAATAATATTGCCAGATGTTTTAAAGATCTTAGAAAATTGTTAGGGTCAAAGGGCATAATCCAAAGAGTTTGGAAAAATGCTTTCAAAGTTAGTAAATAGTCCTTTTTCTCTACCCAGAACCTTTTGTGGGTTCTGTTAGTAAACTTCACCTTGAACCAGAAGATACTGTGAGTTATTTCCCAGGTCTTACTGGAGGAAGATTTTTGGTGATAAATTGCCCACGTTATGAGTGACTACTTCAGAGTTTGGTTACTTTTGAACTTATTCTTGCTGGCCTACTTTCGGATGAATACACAGCATCTACATTAAATCATTAGTTTTCTTTCAGACAAATGACCATTGCAAGTTTAATAAAACAAATTTAATTCAAATAATATAAGAAAATGAAGATTTAAGATATTCTTAAATATTGTTTCTCTTTCAGAATGGCCATCTTAACTCTAGAAGAATATCAGATCTGGAGTGTGAAAAATGTTCTTGCCAATGAGTTTTTGAATCTACTTTTCCAGGTATGTTTAAGGTAAATGACAGAGACCGAGGGCAGTGGTACCAGTAGTTCTACATCTTTTCCATTATGTAGTAGTTAGACAACTAGACTACAAAACCATATATTGTCAAAAGAACTGCATTAACCTGTACACCACCAGCAGATGGTAAGTTAGAGCGTGCGTGCTTCTTAGAGTCACAATGTGCATGATAGGAAAGTAGAGTATAGCTGATAATGTTTATCTTAATAACTCATGATAGAGCAGATTGTAGACACATAGAAAAGCATTTAAAATGTAAAAGCCATTATAATTTCCTATTTTTCTTTACTTTTTTTTTAAGACCCTCCCTAACAAGTAAGGCAGTGTGGACAGAGACATAGATCATAAGTTGGCAGCTGTAAATTTTTCACAAAGTATACCATCTTTCCAGATAGGAGGTTATTTTAGATGCAGAGCTGTTTCTTAATTTTCTTTCTTTCTTTCTTTTTTTCTTTTTTGTAATTTAATTCTTTAGAAGGTCCAATAAAGATTGAAGGAGAAAGGAGGAAAGAAAAGCTGTCAGGGGTGAACATGAAATCATAAAACTTGCCAGATTTTAAGTATTTTTCCAGTTAAAGTAGTTCTCTTTGCTCCAATTTAAAGAAACAACTTATAGTTTCCCATTTTTCATAATTCTTCAAAAATATATGTTGATTTAATAGTATTTTACAGGGGGGAGGGGTGTGAGTAGGGACAGACTGGAAGTTCAAGATTTGTAAATACTGACAGGTATATATAGAATAGATAAACAAGCTTATACTGTATAGCACAGGGAAATATATTCAAGAATTTGTAGTAGCTCATGGTGAAAAAATATGAAAACAAATATACGTATATTCATAAAGGACTGAAAAATTGTGCTGTACACCAGAAATTGACACAACATTGTAAATGGACTATAACTCAGTTAAAAAATAAAAGATATAACTGTTAGAACACTATAAAAAAAGTAGTATTTTAGATTTTTTTTTATTTTATTCTCCTTTTCTTATAAAAGCACCCCTATGAAGATCAATAAGGCTTGATATCTTCATATCTATCATGATCCTCCATTGTGAATACAAAGTAACCTGCCTGTGGCACAGCTATGTTAGAATAAATGAAAATTGAACTCTTCCTGACAGCTAATATCTAATGTATATTTAAAGCATATGAAATCTGATAAGCCTGTGATGCCCATTTAAATCAATCAGTTGCTCCACTGTCAGTTATCTGCCAGGATCTAAGTTGATATGTCTTTATAAAATATAAATACATATAAAAATAATATAAACCTACTATAAACAGAAATGACTTGGTTAGTAATATGAAAATTGAGCAGCTATTTTTATCTCATTTAAAATGATGCCCTCAATTACTTTAAGTTATCATTAATTATATAGATATTTTGACCACTGAAGTTTGTGTCTGAGTCATGTTGCAGCTCTTACATAGCAAAGCATTTTGAACTTTTATATTGCCTTTCCTATTTTCTCATGCTTATCAAGGACTTGCATAGGCACTATTTTTTCTATGACTCTATAAACAGATGTATGCCTGAAATTTTCTTTTGTGTCTCAGGGTTTCTAGCATTATATTACTGACAGATTTTTTATTGGTTAGCAATCTAATTTTTTTCTTGGTATATATAGTCCTTTCAGTCCTTTCAAATATATATATATATATATATATATATATATATATATATATATATATATGTATATATATGTATATATATATATATATATATGTAGTCAGTTTTCAATTTTGTGTCAATTTCTGGTGTGCAGCACAATGCTTCAGTCATACATGAACATACATATATTCATTTTCATACTCTTTTTCACCATAAGTTACTACAAAACTTTATTGGATATAGTTCCCTGTGCTATACAGTATGAACTTGTTTATAAATTGGGAGTTTGAGATTTCCAGGTACTAAATATTAACATTACATTTTATGATGCTCACTTTATCCCATATTCAGACATGCTTTTAAAACTTTATTTT
Organism: Vicugna pacos; assembly: GCF_048564905.1. Classification (NCBI taxonomy): domain Eukaryota; kingdom Metazoa; phylum Chordata; class Mammalia; order Artiodactyla; family Camelidae; genus Vicugna; species Vicugna pacos. The sequence continues at coordinate 577,539 of NW_027328737.1, forward strand.
CACTTAATATATAAGCAAGCAGGCTTACTCTAAATTGTTTTATTTTCTGTCTGTTTCTAAAATAGAATTAGCTAATAAATTCAGTGATAAAAGCTTGAATTATACTTTTATTTTATTTGCCAAGATCCCACTCCTGGCTGACCATTTTGGGTATTTAAGTATAAAGTAAGTAAATGTCAGTAGAATTAGGAAACCATTCCTGTGGTAATATTATTTTCAGTCCTTTCAAATAAACTCAGTGCCCAATATTTTGCAGAGGAAGCATTCTAAACATGACCAGGATCTTCTATCTTATACGTTTGTCAGAAAGTATCAAATGTTAAACAGTTTGATAAACAGAATAGTGCACCACACTGACCCCTACCTATATCCATGTTCTAATCCTGAAATCTGTGAATATGTTATTTTACATGGCAAAGGGTATTTTGCAGATGTATCAGGTTAAGGACTCTGAGACAGGGAGATTAGCCTGGATTATCTACATGGGCCTAGTCTAACAACAGGAGTCCTTAAAAATTGAAAATCTTTCCCAGATGTGGTCAGAAAGATATGACTTTGGAAGAAGGATTAGAAAGCTGTAAAGCTGTTAGCTTTGAAGATAGAGGAAGGGTCATGGGTAAAGAAATGTGGGTGAACACTAGAAGCCGGAAAAGACAAGGAAATATATTCTTCCTTTGACTTACAGAAGGGCATACAGCCCTGCTGACATCTTGATTTTTAGCCAAGTGATACCTGTTCCTGACTTGACCTACAGAATCATAAAATAATAAGTTTGTGTTGCTTTAAGCTGCAAAATTTGTGATAATTTGTAACAGCAGTGATAAAAATAAGTATAGGGGAGGTAATCCAAATTTATGGATTGGAGGGTTCAACATTTTAAACATGTCAGTTCCCCTTCAACTGATTCAAAGATTTATATGTGCACATCAAAATCCCCAAAACTTAATTGTTGTTACTGTTTCTTTGTAGAACTTGACAAGCTGATTCTAAATACATAGAGAAGCTTGAAGAGCCAACAATAGCCAAGCTGATATTAAAGAACAATGTTAAAGAACTTATTATAAAACAATATTAAGTCTATGTGATAACTACCTAAAGTTAGACATATAGACCAATGGAACAGTATTGAATTAAACCCTGTACCATACATGAACAGTAATTTTAGATAGATTATAAATCTAATAAATTTGAAACAAAAAGCAAAGCATCTGGGGGAGGGTAAAGCTCAGGTGGAATGTGTGCTTAGCATGCATAAGGTCTTGGGTTCAACTCCCAGTACCTCCATTAAAATAAATAACCTAATCCCCCACCAAAATAAAGCATCTAGAAAATAGTGTAGGAGATATTTTAATGACTTTGAAGCGGCAAAGACTTCTTAAACAGGACACAGCACTAAACATAAAAGAAGAGTTTTAAGTTGGACTTCAGTAAAATTAAGAATTATTTTTATCAAGAGATACCATTAAGAAAGTGAAAAGCCACATGGTGCGAAAATATATTTGCTATATCTATATCCACCAAAAGACTTGTATCTAGGGCATATAGAGAACAAAAACCAGTGGAGAAAAAGGCAAAACCTCAATATTAAAATGTGCAAAAAAATTGAACAGGTGCTTCACACACAAAAAGAAAAATCCAAATAAGCTATGAAAAGTGGCTGAGCTCGTTAGTAATAATAAAAATACGTACTAAAACCACACTTGGAACACCATTAGACATCCACTAGAATAGTTAGTTGTTAAGTCATATGAAGCATTGGTGAGGGTAACATGCAATGGGGACTCTTACACATGGCCAGTGGGAATATAAATTCTTACAAATAATTTGAAAGTAGGCTTTTTGAATGAAAGTTATATATGTATATGTGTGTGTGTGTGTATATATGTACACACACACACATATACATACATACAAACACACACTCCCTGTGTACCCTTCAGAAGCTTCTACATCAGAGCACAAAAGGACATCCAGAAAATTCTCATAATCACTATTTGTTATAGCCCCAAATAGAAAATGACCCAAACACCTGTCAACAATAAATACATAACCATAAGTGGTGGCACATGCATACAAGTTGTATACTTTAAAGCAATAAAAATAAATATACTAGTTTACAGAAAACACTAGTGGATGAATCTTACATAATGTTGAGTGGAATGTACGGGACTAAAAATTTCAAAAGCAAAAAAACCAATCCATGGTGGCTGAATTTAGGATGGTGAATCCATCAAAGGGGTGCCATAGTATCTGGGAAGAAACCCAAAGTGGAACAGCAATGTTCTGTTTCTTGACTGGATGAAGGTTACATAGATGTGTTTACTTTGTGAAAAATCACTGAGCTGTATACTTAAGATATGTTCACATGTAAGCATGTATATTATATTTGCATTTTTTAAAAAAAATGTTTGCTTGCAAAAAGAGATATCCAAAGCCTAAGTATTTATCAGTAGGAGAATGGATAAAACAAATGATAGTATATTCAAACAATGGAATACAATTCAACAATAAAAAAGAATCAACTACTGATACAAGGATGAACCTCAAAAGCCTAATTTATACATTTCATTGTCAGGTAAATTTTAACTCAGAAGGTAAACAAAACTATAAGCAGGCATGTGCCCTAGGGGGAGGGGTGCTGAAGCCTTTGTCTCCTCAGACCTGTGCCATTACTGGCACATCTCGCAAGAAGAGAGGCAGGGCTCAGCCACAGCTACCATCTCCTCCTGTGCATATTGCCAGGGCGGGGGCAGGGCTGAGACCTGAATCTGCACGTGGGGGCCCCACAACCTTTTAGGCAGGACTGAGACTGGTTTATAGCCTGAGGCAGAGAGGATTTTTCTACCCTGACACCTCAGAGAACTTGTGCCGCCAAGGGAAACAAGGAGCTCAGATTTGGCACAGAGCGTAGGCGGGGCTGTTCCGTGGTCTTCCCTGAGCCCACCTACAGACCGCCTACCCGAGGCAGAGCAGGCAGCTGCACAGAGCAGCGGAGCGACCAGCACCAGGAGAGGGCAGGTGGGCAGCCACCCACCTTCCTGGCAGGAACACAGCACCTGACCACAGTGCTGGGACAGGGTGTGATCTGCCCACCTGCTTCCCCCTAAGCACAGCATCTGACTGTGGCATCAGGAGGGGGAGTGACCTGCCCACCCACTGGATAAGAGTTCAGCTCCTGACCTAGTGTTAGGAGGGGGCACAATCTGCTGGCCAACAGCCACTGAGAGCAGCACAGATGAGGGTGCCAACAGAAGGCCTATGAAACAGCAAGCTGAGTTCATGAAGCAGGGCAAAGACACAAAGACCTCTCGATAAAATCATTAAGGGCACACCATCTCCAGGATAAGTAGGTAACTGCTACTCCTTAAGCCACGGTGCCAGAGAGATATGAGCAATGTGAAGAAGCAGAGAAACCACTCCCAATGAAAAGTTCAAGAGAAATCCCCTGAAAGCATGAACAAAGAAATAGACATTGATGGTCTATTAAATCAAGATTTCAAAAAAGAGTGATCAAAGTACTGAAGGAACTAAAAGAAATAGTGTTTAGGTATATAAAATGTATCAAAAATGAAATAGAAACTATAAAGAAGAACTAGGTAGGATTAGTAAACTCATTGGCTGAGATGAGAGCTGACCTAAAGGCTGTGCAAAGCAGACAAGAAAATACAGAAGAATAAATAAGTGACCTAGAAGACAGGACAACAGAAAGCACCCAATCAGAACAGCTGAGAGAAAAACAAATGAAAAACAAAACAATATACGGGACCTATGGGGTAATATAAACTGTGCCAATGTATGCATAATAGGAGTTCCAGAAGGGGAAAAAGAACAAAGCGGATTGAAAAGGTATGGGAAGGACTCATGACTGAAAATTTCCCAAACCTAAAGAAGGAATCATATCCAAGCACAGGAGGCTCAGAGGGTCCCAAGCAGGAAGAACCGAAACAGACCCACACCAAGGCATATCCTAATCAAGATAGCCAGATTCAAGGATAAAGAAATGATCCTAAAGGTAGCAAGAGAAAAACAAAGAGTGAGTTACAAGGGAACCCCCATAAGGTTTTCAGCTGATTTTTCTACACTATTTACAACAGCTAAGGCATGGAAACAGCCTAAAATGTCCATCAACAGATGACTGGATAAAGATGTGGGATATTTATATGATGGGATACTATTCAGCCACAAAAACTGACTACATAACGCCATTTGCAGAGATATGGATGCTCCTGAAGAATGTTATTCATGGTGGAGCAGTACAGAAAGAGAAAGAGAAATACCATGTGAGATCACTCATGTGTGGAATCTTAAATATATGCAAGATCTTGTGGTAACTCACAGCAAAAAAAAAAAGTGACAATGAATATATGTACGTTCATGTATAACTGAAAAATTGTGCTCTACACTGGAATTTGTCATAACATTGTAAAATGACTATTACTCAATAAAAAATGTTTAAAAATAAATAAAATAAAATATAACCTTTAAAATACTGTATAATGAGAGGTGTGATGTTCTAGTATCTGTTCTAAGAAGTACGTTAGACACACATAAGAATAGCCAATGGTCAGAAAGATCACATGTTATCAGCTACCACCCCATGCAAATTAATGACATTTAGCAGATATTCATATATGTGTGTAAATATATAAAATAGGTATTAGTCTATATGTAAATCAAATCAAATATTATATTATAATCTAATGTAAAATCATATCAGCAAAAGCACTGTGCTGACATAAGTGTCTTGGTGTAAACAGATTACAATTTTTTATTGAGTTGTCATAATGGGATAATATTGTGAACCAAGTGGAAATTGTAAAAAAAAGTTATCCAAAAAAAAAAAAAAATCCTGACTACATGAAAAGATGCAGTTACTATAAGGCCTTTCCCATTATTTACTATCAGTGTCAGAAAGTCTTGGAATAAGTTAGGAGAATTAAAAACTCTAACAAGACACAAGAATGCACTCTCTGTTAAAGAAAATAAACGAAAAGAAAAAAACAAATGAATAGACAATTAAGGTCCTACAGATAAAAATACCAATTTTTATGGGAAATAGCCTTAAAATAAAAAATAAGGAGATTATATTCTAATTTCACCTTTTGAATTAAGATATACAAAATTTAGCTGAATACCTTCGTATTCTGCACTTATGAAGAAAAAAATGTATTTGCAATGAAAAAGCAGCCATTACCCTGCCTTTTGAGTATTCTCAAGTTTTAGGTCTGAATATATTTCATCTTAAATAATCTTAAGCACTATGCAGTGGTTGGTGTTTTAAAAATACCACTGTGTGTGGAACTTCTAAAAGTGCTTCAAAAAATTTATATTTTTGTAATAATTTAGCAATGGCCTGGATATTATTTTTAAGAAGACAACTCACCATGGAATACTGCAAGATTTTTTCAATGAGTTTATATTCACACATGTTTAAGATTGTCACTGTATTATGAGAAAATGTCAACCGTGGCAGTATTTTGACTTGAAAATGAGATAAGCTGAGAAGCATATTTTAAGTATAAACTAAATGATTGCATTCCTTTAAAGACAAGAAAGTAAAAGCATGATAAACTCTGACTTTGACACACTTAAAATATAAAAATTAACATAATGTAATTTTACACACTTCTCTTTAACTCTCAGTACCTTCTCAGCCCCTTTCCCATTACACCCGCGTCCCCGCTCCTGACCCTTGGTGTACACACCTCCGTTCACACGGAGAAAGGGGGGACCCGGGCGGTGAGGACCCGGGGAGCGGACACCCCCGCGGCCCGGATGGACACGGACACTCACACCCGCATCCCCGCTCCTGACCCGCGGTGTACACACCTACGATCACACGGGGGAAGGGGGGACCCGGGCGGTGAGGACCAGGGGCGCGGACACCCCAGCGGCCCCGATGGACACGGACACTCACCCGCTCCCGGCGGGCGAGGAGAATAGTCGAAGCGGGCCCGCCAGCGCACCCGTCCCCTCCTGCCCTGCTGGCCGGGGCCCCAGCTCGGTCAGGTCCACACACACCCCGGCAGGAAGCGGGCTCAGGCCGTGGGAAACCGGCGTAACTTCAGACAGAGAGCGGGGAGCATCCTCCCGCAGACACGCAGGCAGCGCTGTCCCGGAGCCTCCTTGGTGCCGCCCTCTCAGCCCTGAGGAAAGCAAGCTCCGCCCCCAGGGAAGACGCTGGCTGCTGACGCGGACTGCGCATGCGCACCGCCACCTAAGACACGCTGGCTTCGTTCGCCCCCTGCAGGTCCTTGAGGGCGGTGCAGGATACTCGGAACTCACTGTAGAACACAAGACCCCTCCCAGCCATGATGCTAAATCAATGGAAATCTCAGTGCCCTGGCCTCTTTTTTAATGGCACTGGTGATGCTCTCATCCAGCCATGCCTGCTCTCTTGCCTGGCACATGCCTCAGTCCTTGGAATCCTGCCTGAATCAGATTCTGTTCTGGAGGAAGGACAGGTGCAGAAGAATCTCAAAATTCCAGACTTAGAAGATGACCAGGAACCCAAACTCAACTCTGTCAACTCCCTGGGGTCCCCTGAGGAGTGTGGTTTTCTCAGAACCATCTGCCCTGTGTCAGGAGCAGACCAAGCCTCAGGTAGCTTAGAGAGGCTATCATGCAGCACATGCTTTGGATGGTTCTCAGTTCTGACCTGCATGATCTTGAGACCCTTTTGTAACTCCTAACACTCTGTTTTCTCATACCTATAGTGATGGTTATTGATGACTGAGTTAAACCTCTTACAATGCTGAGGTGCTATTGTTCCTTGGATAACAGAATATTTTGAAGGGATCAACAGTTTATCACTTCCCCCTAATGAAGTATGTTTTTAAAACTAGAAATATTTCAGGGGGCACTCAGGTCCTCCTCTTGCACCAGTTCCTGAGGTGTTGGCAGTTTCTGCTCTGAGCTCCAGATCCTGATCCTGCCGGTGGTCTATGGTGATGCCAGTGTGTACATGCTCTTCCTTTTGCACCGGTGTGGAAAGGAGACAGCCCTTCCCCTACATGAGGCTGCAACACGCTGACACTCAAAGCAGGCACAATGAAGAACCAGCTAGAGTCCCCGGTACCAGCTGTCCCAGGTAGAAACGTCACCTTCACCACAGTGTTCCTGTGCTCCTATCAGGCCTTCACTACTCCCAGCAGGCCATGCATGAGCAGTGTGACAGTGTGACACCTGCACAGCATGGTGGTGATGATCCCACCTTATCTGTTTCTTTTTGGAATGTCCCCACACCTCTCTGAGCTTCACTTTGCTCTTCTCACAGGCAGAGTTGTACAGGCATGAACCTCACAGGGTTATGGTAGGTAGTCACGGTAGCTGCTCACCCAGTGGCAGGCTCTGCCGAGAGGGCTGCTGGGAGTGCTGTGTGTCTTCACACTTGTCCTTCACTCTCCCCAGTGAAAACACTCTTGGCCTTATCCTTCCCTGGTCTGCAGCCTTTCTGTGCTTGCAAAAGAACATGGAAACTATCTGCAAAGAAGTTTTGAGGTTCTGTCCATCTGGTCCAGGAAATGCTGACTCTCCGAGATGTGCTGTTGGGTGGGCTCTCATGGGAGGGGCTTGGGCAGGACTTCCCTTTGCAATAAGCTGCCCCACCCAGCCCTTTCCATGATCCAGACTCCTGGGACCAGGGTGCAAATCCCCAGCTCCGCACTTGTCAACCATGTGACCTGGGCAACTTTCTCAAACCCAAGCTTTGTCCACCCACGGTTAGCAGAGATGGGGGATAACAGGATGTCCCGCACAGAGTGTCTGTGCAGATTAAGTGAGGTAGAACAGACAGAACAGTGGTGGGGCCTGGCCCATTGGTTGACAGAAGGGAGCTCACCATGTGCAGCAAGTTCCACGGGTCACCCAGCAATCTGCCCAGAGGCTTAGCCACTCCATCGCTATCATGCATCTGAAGTCCACTTAACCACATGGGAGAGAAACAAACACATATTCTGAGTGTAGCTACCACAGGGAAAATTGCATCTGAGCGGGGAGTAATACCAGAGGGTGATCAGGATGGAGGAAGATGCCCCCTGGGTTTGAGCAGACTGGAGCTGCCCTCCAGAGCCTGGGGTTAGTGAGGATGGGCTTGTAGAAATGCCCCTCTCCTTTACCCATCAATGCTGGGTCCTGCGGGTACTGAGTCCCACAACCGGTGTGCTGCTTGGGTCCTGAGCACAGAGAAAAACCCAGGGGTTCCCACAAGGCTTCGGCCACATCCTCTGCTTCCTGAACTCCCACTCTGGTGACCCCACCTGGGATGCAGAGATGAGGTGAGGCAGGGACCTGTGCTGTCAACATCACTGCTCTACCCTGGGAATCTGGCACACAGTAGGTGCTTGGTAAGACATTGTTGAATGAACAGCAATACTGGGCCAAGTTTCTGTGGGTGTCTGTGCCCCCAGATCAGGGACCCCTCAGGGCCCACCTCACAAGTGACATGAAAATAATAATCCCACCAGGAGCAATAACAGTTCCTCAGAATAAATGGGCTTTTCCAAGCACTCTCCACCTGTTGCAAAGGCCTCCAAGCAGGGAAGTGGGCTGTCAGGGGCAGCACTGCACTCTCCACTGTAACAAGGAGAAAGCCAAGGGCCACAGAGAGGAGTGCCTTTCCAGTGTCACTGCTCACTTTCCCACCTTTTGGGAGACCAGGAGGCTTTTCTACTACATTCTGGCTCTGAAGCCCCAATACTGTGTGGACATGCCTCCCTCCCCGGAGCAAGGAACCACTAAGTGACCTGTCACTTGTCACCAAGCAGACAGGCTCATTCCAGCTCATTGTGCCACCAGCAGGTTGTGCTAGAAGCAGAATCCTCTGGGAGACATCACACTCTCCCAAGCTGGAAACAGGTGAACAGCTCACAGGTTTCCTGAAGAGGATGGTCACATGGCCTTGATCTGGCCGATCAGCATTTTCCATCCTCCCTGGCCACTGTGATTGGCTCAAGGCTGGGCACCAGCCCAATCAGGCTCCACGGAGGTCAGGCCTAGTTGCTGGAATCCTGGGAGCAGAGAAGTTCTATTTCAGTTGGGAGTTGAGGGGTGGTGATGTCAGCATGTGGCAGTTGGTGACTATCTTGCTTTATAAAGGCAGAGCCATGTGAAGATGACACCAGTGGCAGAGCCCAGAGGTGGGGAAGGATGACTTTTGTTGATGTCACTGAGCACCAGGTACAGACCTGCCTGAAGCTATCTCCCTGTGGACGTCTCAGTTAGGTAAGTCATTCTCTCCTGCCCTGTTTGCTTCTTAAAGCCACTTTGGTTTTCTGTCACTGGTTTTAAGAAAAAGTTTGACTATTCCTTCAAGCTGGCTAAATGGAGACCCTGGAACTGCAACAGTGAGGTGACAGGCAACAATGTGGCAAATAGACTCCAGAGGCCTCTGTTCAAACAGGGGATTGTAAATGACAAGGGAGAGTACACATGGCCTCAGTGAACAGATTTGCTACTGGTAGCTCCCAGTTCCTGGATATTAGAGTGCATGCACTCAGCCAAGTCTCAGCTCTGCTGTCACACCTGCTAACCCACAACTCTCCTCTCCCACCTGCCAGGCCTAGGGGGGGCTTGACACCCCCGGGCACCTGAAACAGCCCAGGGCTTTGTGTAGTAATTTACACAGGCTGCCCCCAGTTCTGAGGGTGAGGGTGACTGGGTTCCAGTTTACAGAGAAAACAGACTAGACGTTCTCACTGGTGAGATGTGGGGGTGGGACCCCAATCTACCATCTGACCTATGACTTCGGAGTGGACAGCCTCCCCACCCTCAGCCAGGATGCTTGCTAAGCCTCGGGGCTCAGGAGTCCTGTTCCCTCCATCACCCCTCCTGGAGGTGAGAGTGGGGGGCTCTTCTCTATACAACATTCACCCCTGCAGGGGCACACGTGTGACCTCACAGTCTGTCATCCCTTCCTTATGACCTGGACCTCCTTGATGTGTGAGCACTGCAGATCATGGGTGCACACGTGGGCAGGTGCACCATGACTGAGAGGACAGCACTCCAATTTAAGCCCCCTCCATGCTCAGATGATTACATCCTGGAATTGAGGGGTTCCCAGGGGTCAGGTGGCCAATTCTGGCCTTAGGGGCAAATTCTTATCACCCAGGGGGCTAATTTTTAAATTAAATTACACATTTACAATTCAATATTCAAGCCCCTTTCTAGGCAGCCTTGTAGCCTCTCAGCTTTTACCCCTCGCTGTGACCATGTTCTAAGCTTCAAATTGAGTGCCATTATGGACATGAACATGTCCCTGTCATGTGTCACCTTCACAGTAAGCGGCCACCCCAAACTCCCCTCCCTTCCCCTTGTCGATATCTCCACACAGGGAGTAGGGTCCTTTTGATGCAGTTGTGCAAATGTGCGAGCTAAGGGTTTAGAATGTCCAGGCTAGGAGGGGTCTTCTCCACATGGCAGGGCAGGTGGGCTGGCAGGGGGTGATGGTTCACTTGTAAAACCTCAGCTGGTTTCAGGCAGTGACCACAGACTGGCAGCCAAGGGCTCAGCTGGTGCAGAGTAAGCGGATTAAATGTGTTCACCCAGACGCCTTGGGAGTGGCAGCCATGAAGTACGAATACAAGTGAGGAAGGTGGAGGATCCCCAGTGCCTGGACCTCCAACTTCTAAAAATCAGGACTGAGATGTGGCTTTGAAATCAGAACACTGGAATTCAAAGCTTCCCCCACCACTTTGTCAATAATTCAGAGCAAATCAGCCTCAGTTTTCTCACGTGTAAAATGAGAACTTTGACGCCTCTCCCTCTGAGGGTGTGGAGGGAAGTAAATGCGGTGACAGCAGAGCACAGGAGCTGTCTTGGCTGAGCCTGCATACAGGCAGGCCTTTGTTGCTGCCATGACCACTGTCTTCCAGGGCAGGGTCTGCACTCGTTCCCTGTGAAGGTCCAGACAGTAAACATTCTAGGCTTTGAGGGACCTACAGTCTCTGTCACAACTACCACCCTCTGCTGTTGGAGGGCAAAGGCAGCTCCTGCAGTAGGTAGTCCAGGCTCGCACCCCCGCTTCCTGACACAAGTATTCCTGAGATACAATTTTCACATAACTTTGTTGGCTTTAGGTGTGCAGCATAATGACTTGTTACATGTGCATATTGTGAAATGATCAGTTCATTAACTTTACTTGACGTCTGTCATCACCCATAGTGACACACTATTTTCCTTGTGATGAGAAATTTTAAGAAGTACTCTCTTAACTAACAAATGCACAACGCAGTGCTGTTAACTACAGTCACCTTGCAGTACATTATGTCCCCAGGACTTGTTTATCTTCTAACTGGAAGTTTGTACATTTTGATTATCTTCCCGAATTTCAATCACCCCCTGACTCACCTCTGGCAACCACCAACCTGATCTCTGTTTCTATGTGTTTCGGTTTATTTTGTAGATTCCACATATAAATGAGATCATAGGTATTTGTCTTTCTGTCTTATTTATTTCACTTAGCATAATACCCTGAAGGTCCACCCAAGTTGTCACAAATGGCAGTATTTCACTTTTTTAATGTCTGAATAAGATTCCATTTTATATACATATATATGCATCACGTTTTCTGTACCCATTCATCTGCTGATGGACACTTAGGTTGTTTACATATCTTGGTTATTGTAAATAATGATACAGTGAACATGAGGGTGCAGTTGTCTCATTGACATAGTGATTTCATTTCCTTTGGATATATTTCCTGCAGTGGACTTGCTGGATCATATGGAAGTTCTAATTTTAAATTTTGGGGGAGCCTTCTTACTCTTTTCCCGAGTGATAGCACCAATTTACATTCCCACCAACATTGCACAAGTTTCCCTTTACTTCACACCACCACCATCACTTGTTATCTCTTGTATTTTGATGACACCCACCCTGACAGGTGAGAGGGGGTATCTCATTGTGGTTTTGATTTGCATTTCCCTGATGGTGAGTGATGTTGAGCACCTTTTCATGTACCTGATAGACATCTGTGTGCCTTCTTTGGAAAAATGTCTATTCAGTTCCTCTGCCCACTTTTTAAATCAGATTGCTTGTTTTTGCTGTTGAATTGTAAGAGTTTTTTATATGTTTTGGGTGTTAACCCCTTATCAGATATATAGTCTGAAAGTACTTTCTCCGCTTTTGTCTGTTATCCTACCCTCTGCTTTCTGGATGACAGGGGTCCAGGCACTTGGGAATCTCTGCTTCTCACGTGTTTCCAATGGTGGGTGGGTGAGGGCTGTGTTCTGATAAAAGTGTGCACAACCGTGGGTCACTACCCCTTAGTTTAGAAGGTGGGCTCTGAAGAGTGCAGTGTGGGCAGGGATGTTTCCCTGAAGTCATCATTTGGATGGTCATGTGCTCTGGAACTCACATCATCTAGCCCGGGTGTGATGGGGCAATTTGCAAAGGGAGGACCTTGTAGCTAAGACACTGACCAGGTGATCTTGTGTCTTGTTGGAAGGACCTGGAAACAAAGTTGTGTGGAACAGGGACTCCTCCAGGTCACAAGGCTCAGTTCAGACTTCTGGGATGCAGAGACCTGCTCAGAGCCACTGTCACTGAGGAGGGAAGGGCCTCAGGCAGGAGGGAGGAGTTGCTGGATTTCACTTGCCCTGTTTGTCAAGTTTCAGCTCTGGTGATGTGTGGAACATGGGCTTAGCTTTGGGAATGTAAGAGGAGAGGTTCCTGGGGAAGGGCTGGCTTTTTCCTCTGATTGAGGTCCTACTGTGTGCCAATCACAGCAGTCCTCTGATTCAGGGCTGGAAAGCCAGGCACAGAGAAGTCAGGGAGTTTCCAAGTCACACAACATTAGGGGCATCATTAGGGTCTGATGCAGACCTGACGCCCAGCCCACATTCTCTCTCCTTTCTCAGGACCATCATGATCCCACATGTCAGAATCACCCAGAGAGGCCCAGGTATGGGCACTGGGACCTTTCCTGCCTAACATGCCAGGAGCCTTAAGAGGGACGACAAGACACTTCCTGAGTCCATGATGCCCAGAGGCTGCTCTTAGCAAGAGGCTCAGCACACACTCCTGGATGAATCCTAGCTCTGTCCTGAGTCACTCTGTCCTCCCTGCCTCAGTTCTTCTGCCCACATGGGGCTGCAAACAGCAGCCACTTCACAAGGGTCTATGGAACCTCCAGGATCCTGGAAGCAGCGCCCTCACACAGGGAGCACGGTCTCCTTAACTTTTCCTCACCTCTTTGCTGGATGTAGAGTCCCAGAGGGGCACTGGCTTGTCCCAATTCTCACCCCAGATCAGGGTCCAGCAGGGGGTGGTGTCCAGGCTGGACTCTGTCCTCTGCCCCTTTTGGGGACCCTCATTCATTGCACCTTGGCTGCCTGGACACTGTCTTCCAGGGGCCACTCTGTGCCTCCCACACCTACCTAGCATCCACCCACCCTGGGTTACTCCAGCGCCCTCTGGCCCTTGGCCACACACCTACTCCGTGTTGAGTGGAAATGAGGTGACCGACATGCTGGGCCTCCTGGACAGTCTGGAGGAGCCCGATATCCCCAACCTGCCCACCACACCAGGTGCCCAAGATGGGGAGAGGGTGTGCCTCCATTCATACTCTGATTTGCTCAGATTCTCAGCACCTACTTTGCTGGGTGGATATGGGGGCAGAGGTATGATGTAAAAGCAGGAGACATGGACAGCAGACCATGAGAAGGGGGCTAGCCCAGGCTGGTCTCATAACCCCCTTAGATTTGACTTTATCATCTTTAAAGTGGGACAGACTCTTGTGAGGTGAGCAGGATCCTGACCCATAGCCAGGCACTGTCCTACACACCTTAGAGAAGCTTACTGACTCCTCATGAAAATCTGTGGGGCAGGGACAGGCATTATCACCCATTTCTGCAGAAGTAACTGAGGCGCAGAGAGAACAGCTGAGGTGACCACCCCAGATTACAGAGCCCAGGTCATCTGGTTCCAGTGTCCAGGCTCATGGTAAGTGCCCATTCTGGGTTTTCCTCCTCCCTTCATCCTCCACTGGGACCCATGGCCGCAGCCTCATCTCAGTGTGATTGTTCATGGGGAGCAGGGTGGTTGCACTGAGGGCCCGTTTCTCTGAGGACTGCTTTCCCAGAAGGCTCAAGGGGTTGACTGTATTCACTACTGGACACCCAGGCCTGGGCCCAGGCCAGCCACACTGCAAAGCCTGAATCAGTGATTGTTGAGTGAATACCTGAACCTCTGCGTGTATCTGCATGTTGCCCCCATTTCCTCATCTCCACAGCTGGCTACCCGGCCAAAACGTTGTGTAATCAGGCCTGGGCCAGGGACAGTCAAGGGGACCAGAGCTGCTCAGCTGGGGACAGGAAGCCTCAGGGGCCCTGTGGCTGTCCCAAGCACCTCCTGGGGCAATTCACAGGGAAACCCAGACATCTTCCAGGAACAGCAATCAGGTCCCAATCCCAGGGGTATAGGGTAGGTCTTGAGGGGTGTTCCTGAGACTGACTTTGTGTATGAAGGGGGCCTGGGGGTCAGGCTGCTTTCAACGTCCATTCCAGGCCCACACCCCTGCTGGCAGCATGGAGCTAGTCATAAAGGACACAGGTCGTGGGGCCAAGGCTATAGCAGGGCTCTGCTCCCTCTCTGTGGCTCAGTGTCCTCATCTGTAACAGAGAACTAGTAACAGGGCCATGGGAGGGCTCACTGAGACCCTCCTCTGTGGCTTTGGTTGGACACTGCCCTCTCTCTGCTCAGTGCCCTTCTCTGTAATAGAGAACTAGTAACATTTTTCTTAGCCCGTTTTGGCCCCATTTTTCTGAGTCTCTTTCTACATTGGGCCCAGGGCTTTCACAGAGATCACAGACTTGGGATGTAATCAGAGTGTGGTCACAGCCCTAGTGGTCTCAATTGAGGCCAGAGGAGCTTCAGGGGGGGTGGGAATCCAGAACTGCTTCATGGAGGAGGTAAGATCTGAGCTGTGTCCCCAAGGATGAGCTGTCATCTAGCTGAGGCCTGGCATTGAGCAGGACCCATGTACATGGTTAATGAGGGTGTGAATGAATGGATGGGCACCCCTCTAACAGAGAGTGAGGGGGGAGTCCCCTAGGCCAAAGCAGGAAACACAGGGCACCCTGGGGGAGCAGAGGGCGGGGCTGCAGTGTGATGCCTGCCTCACCCTTTATGGGTGTCTTGCCACCACTTTAGCGTGTGTTCTGGTGGATTTAGAGCCCTTTCCTCTCCTCTGCTAAAGTATCCTGCTCTTCATTCCCAGCAACATCCGCCTGTGTCACCTCAGTGTCCCCAAGTGGACCTGGACCTGTCTTGTGGGAGATTGTGAAGAGGGATTTGGTGTGCATCCCAAGAATGAAGTGGGAGGGAGAGGATAATAGGGACCTCCATAGGGGATCATGGGCTGGGAGACATCGGAGGGGTGCGGAAGGCAGAGCCTCAGAGCTGTAGGATCCTGCTAGTGGTGGCTCCTTCACGAGGGGCTTCACAGGAAGGAAGCAAACATGGGGTAAAGGCAGAGCTCAGTTTGGGGCTTGCTGACATGGAACAGCTCATCACAGAGATGTCCAGAGGAGCTGGATGTAGGGAACGAAGATGCCACTGATGTCAGGGTCAAAGCCTGAGACCCAGATGTGGTGGGGCGGTGGTGCAGGGGAAGGGGCTTGAGGATATCAAGATGTTCATTCATTGGGGTCCTCAGGGTGTGGACCTTCATGTTCATTTCATAGCCACCTGGTGCCTGACAGAGTTAGGCTTAGGGAGGTCACTGAGTAGACACGTGCCGATAACCTAGATTCTCCTCTTTCCACATAAAGTCCCTGGTGTGAAGCCAGCAGGCACTCTTCAGAGTCATACACCCTCACCCATGGGCTCTCTGTGTGCCTAGAGCCCAGTGGCCCCTTACCTCCCACTCCCCACTGCAGGACCCTTTGCACACCTGCATTTCCACAAGCTATAAAACATCTTCTCTTGCTGTGTGTTTACCCTATGAAACCTCATTACCCCAGGAAGAGAGAACTCACATCCTTCCCTTATTAAATTGGTAAAGCCTTTTGTTCAGAGAAGCCCCTGACAGATCTCACAACCAACAAGGTACCTGTGCATGAATTGATCATGCAGCCCCCTCCTCCTTGTGTGCACAGCACCCCCCCCAATAACAGACCCCACACACTCAACATTGGCTCTCGTGTAGGCACCTCTTGCCTGTGTGGCCTGATGTTGCCTATAGCAGTGTCCCTATTGAACTTTCCTAAACCCTTCTCAGACGCTGGTAATTCTTTACCAACCCAAGTAATTAGCCTGCCATTGTGCCCACAACACCTGAAACAGAGTTGACTAAATTATGCAGACTGATGATGCAGGTTAATTTGCTATAAAGGTGAAATCAAGGTTTACAAATGAAAGCAACATACATACTCAAGGCAGGACTAAGAACTCACACGGATAACTAAGACCCTCCACATACATCCCACTTTGCCCTTAGGGCCTTTGGGATGGCTGCTCTTTCAGCCAGGCTCTCTCTCCCCCTGCTTCTTAAACACCTCCAGGAATCTGCTCAAATGTCCTCCCTGACCTTATTTTTCTCCATGGAACATATCACCTCCGGACATTGTATATATTTTACTTAATTTTCTCTGTGTCCCCCACCAGGCTGTCTGCTGCATGTGGATGGAGACCTGACTGCTTCACTACCTGCTGTGCCCGGTATCTGGAACCCACCCAACACAGTACTACCTCAGAGATTGTGTGACGGGTGTGTGATCACTGTAGGCCACAGACAAAAGCCTTCCCAGCAGTCATGGTAAGAGTCATTCATACTCTACTTACTGAGCCCTACTGTGTGCTGGTTACTGACCTGGGTGGGAGGCATGCAGTGGATTAGACACAGTGAGCACACACAGCATGTTAGGAGGGACCTGTGCTCTGGAGAGCACATAAGGCTGGGAGAAGTCAGGAGTGCAGGAGTGGAGGAGAAGAGGGCCAGGTGGAGACAGTGGTGCCAGAGGAGACAGAGAGGTGGGGCCCAGGTCGTGTAGGGCTTTATGGCTCCTGTGAGGGCTTTTCCTCAGGGCAGCGGAACCATGGCTGGGTACGGAGCAGGGGCCCGTGTCCTGAATGCTATGCAGGAAATGGAGCAGGTGTCTGCTGGGGAGATGTGCTTGGAGGAGGCTGTCCCTGTAGACTGTGCAGGCAGAGAAGGCTCCTCTGAGGAGGTGACATCTGAGCTGAGCCCTTGTATGGACCGTGTTTCCACCTTCTGTAGACTGGATGCTTTCATCTGCCCTGCAGCCCTGTGCAGGACACACCCTGTTCTCAGTCACCTGGACTTGGCCTCCTGCCTCCCTTGTGGGCCCTCCCACCCCAGAAGGAGTCCTTCTAGATCTAACTCACTACCTCCTCCACTGGACTTGGACTCACACTGAGCCACTGTCCACCTGCCCAACTCACCCAGAGTCAAGTCCAGAAACTTGGGGGAGCCCCTCCACCACAGAGCCCATGAACTTACTCAAATGGCCAGTCCTCAGCCTGCTCACATGCCTCACACTCCCCTCCTGCAGAAACCCTGTGACAGATCATGTCCACAGCACCGTGCTCCTCCGATCCTGACCCCAGGCTTTCCCATGGGGTGTGACCCCGCATGGGTTGCAGTCCCCTCCTCCAGTCTGGTGAGTAGAAACTACCTTTTCTTTTTTCTTTTGTTAATATATTTATTTTTTTAATTTTTATTTTATTGAGTTATAGTCAGTTTGCATTGTTGTGTCAATTTCCAGCATAGAACATAATTTTGTCAATTGTGTTTACTCTTTCAAGAAACCATCTCTTGGCTTGATTTTTTCAAATGTTTCTTATATCTCTATTTTATTTATTTCCTCCCTGATCTTTATTATTTCCTTCCTTCTGCTTACTTTTGTTATTTTTGCTCTTCTTTTTCTAATTCTTTTAGGTGGTAAGTTTGATTGTTTATTGCAGTTGTTCCTCGTTTTTGAGGTAGACCTGATTCTCTCGCTATAAACTTCCCTCTAAGCACTGCCTTTTCTGGATCCCATAGGTTCTGTATGGTTGTGTTTTCATCATCATTTGTCTGAATGTGTTTTTTATTTCTTCTTTGATTTCATCATCCACCCATTTTTTTTTTAAAGTAGTATGTTGTTTAACCTCCATACTGTCATTTATTTCTCCTTTATTTTTCTGTAGTTCATTTCTAGTTTCATGGTATTGTGGTCAGAAAAAGTTGCTTCAAATATTTTCTATCTTCTTCAAATTGTTAATACTTCTTTTGTGACAAAGTATATGATCTATCCTAGAAAATGTGGTATGTGCACTTGAGAAGAATGTATGTTCTATTTTAGGGAAATATAATGTTCTGAAAATATTACCCAAGACAAATTGTTCTATTGTATCATTTAATTTCTATGTTGTCTTATTAATTTTATGTATGGAATATCTGTCCAGTGATGTTAATGGATTGTTAAAGTCTTCTACTGTGATTGTGTTCCGATCAAATTTTCCCTTTTTATCTGTTAGTATTTTCTTGTTATCTGTTATGTATTTAGGTGCTCCTATGTTGTGTTCATATATGTTAATGAGTGAAATATCTTCATCTATGACTCCTGTAATCATTATAAAATATCCTTCTTAATCTTTCTTTATAATCTTTGCTTTAAAGTCTATTTTATTTGCAATCACTGTTGATATTCCTGCTTTCTGGTCATTTCCATTTGTGTGGAATATCTTTTTCAATCCTCTCACTTTCAATCTATGTGTGTCCTTCTCCCTAACGTGGGTCTCTTCTATACAGCGTATTGTAGATACTTGCTTTATTATCCACTCTGCACTCTATGTCCTTTGATTAAAGCATTTAGTCCACTGACATTTATATTAATTATTGATAGAAATGTGTTTATTACACTTTGAACTTTGTTTTGCAGTTCATTTTGTATTTCCTCTTTGTTCCTTACTTTTTCTTTTTGTGGTTTGATAATTTTCCTTTTTATTATCTTGGTGTCTTTTTAGTTTTGTGACTCTATTGTAACTTTTTGGCTTGTGGTTAACCTACTTTGTACATATATTAACCCATTACTATATCTGTTTGTTTTAAACAGATAGTAATATAAGCTCAAACCCATCCTACCAAGAACAAAAAAGAGAGAGAGACAGAGAGAAAGAGAGAGAGAGAGAAACCTGTATATTTTCTTGCTCGCCTCTCCCACCCTTAATGATTTAGATGCCCTCTTTTATGATTTCATGTTTATTCTGTTGTAATTCATTGTAGCAATCACCTTTCCAATTATGGTTTTCTCCTTTTTGTAGCATCCTGCTTCTTTTCTATTTAGAGTAGGTCTTTCAATATTTCCTTTAGCATAGGTTTAGTGTTGCTAACTTCTTTTAGTTTTTGCTTGTCTGTGAAGTTCTTTATCTCTCCTTCTATTCTAAAGGATACCCTTGCTGGATAAAGTATCCTAGGCTGCATCATTTTTTCATTCAGGACTTTGAATATACCTTGCTTCTCCCTTCTGGCCTTTACTGTTTTTGTAGAGAAATCAGCTGAAAGTCTTATGGGGGTTCCCTTGTATCTCATTCTTTGTTTTTCTCTTGCTGCCTTTAGAATCATTTCCCATTCTCAACCCTGGTCATCCTGATTGTAATATGTCTTGGTGTGGGTCTGTTTGGGTCCTCCTTGTTTGGGACGCTCTGTGTTTCCTGTACTTGGATATCTGATTCCTTCTTTAGGTTTGGGAAGTTTTCAGTCATGATTCCTTCAAATATCTTTTCAATCTCCTTTGTTCTTTCTTCTCCTTCTGAGACCCCCATTATGAGTAGGTTGGCATGCTTTATGTTATTCCATAGGTCCCTTATATTGCTTTCATTGGTTTTTATTTGTTGTCTCTCAGCTGTTTTGTTGTCCTGTCTTCTAAGTCACATATTCATTCCTCTCAATTATCCAGCCTACATTTTACATCCTTTACCTCAACTCTCATCTCAGCAAATGAGTTTTCCAATTTTCACTGGCTCCTCTTTAGAGTTTCAATTTCGTTATTTGACATATTCTCTGTCTCTATACACAATCTCTTTTAGTTTCTTCAGTACTTTGATCACTCCTTTTTTGAAATCATCTAGTAGACTATCAATGTCTATTTCATTGATTGTTCTTTCAGGGGGTTTATCTTGTTCTTTTAATTGAGACAGGTTGCTCTGCTTTTTTATCTTGCTTATATCTCTCTGGCACTATGGCTTATGGAGTATCAATTATCTACTGTGGTCTTTTAAGAGTTTACTTATTTATATAAAATGGATGCAGAAATAAAACTAAGCACAAAGAAATTAGTTTTAAAAGCAGAATAATCAATAACAGAAGAACATATTGAAACAAGATAACAATTGAGTTGGGATGAATTTTTAAAATATTAAAGGAAGAAAAAATATTTGACAACAGAGTATAATCACAACAGAAGAAAAAAACAAGGATAAAAATGAAATTAGACAAATTGAAAGATAATAATAAAAGTATTTTAAAAGAAAATTTTAAAAGGGATTAAAAATAGAAATATAAAAATTATTTAAGAAGTAACATTTAAAAAGTAAAAGAAAATGGAACAGAAAAAGAAAAGAGTATGTTCCCGTGGAGATTGTGTGCCCTTAGTAATTTTATCAAGAGGTCCTTCTTAAATATGTGTGGTTACCAAGTCTTACTTCTGTGCCTTTTGTCTGTTATCCCTTTGGTTAATGATGTGGCCATTAACCTGTTAACCAGAGCCTACCCTGGCTATTGAATGGGGACTCCTCTTTGTTTTGTGGTTGTCACAGCTCCTGCCCTTGCCTTGCTTCATGAACTCAGCTCGTTGTTTCCAGAGACCCTCTGGTCACACCCTTGGTCTGTGCTGCTCCCAGTGCCTGTAGGTAGACATGTCACATCTCCTCCCAGTGCTGCATCTTGGTGCTGCACTCCTGCATGGTAGGTGGGCAGGTTGTGCCCCTTCCCAATGCCGTGTCCAGGTGCAGCAGTCCTCCACAATAGTTGGGTTGGTTGCTCCCATATTCAGTGCAACTCCCCACTCCACATCTGTTCCACACTCTGTGGGTGGGCTTGAGGCAAATGGCCACACCAGCCCTAGTCCCTGCTCTTTGCCAGAACTTTGCTCCTTGTTCATTTGTCTTAGAGGTGTGAGTTCGTAGAGGCACCAGGACAGAAACTTCCTATATGTCTGGGGATGTAAACAAGTCTCAGTCTCACCTATGAGGTTGCAGAACTGCCAGGTACATATTCAGGTTTCAACCCCATGTCTGCCTGGGTGGGTATGATGGCTGTGGCTGAGCCTCATCTCTCTTATTCTGAGAAATCACCAGTTATGTTGCCATGAGTCAGCAGAAACAAAGGACGAAACACCCTTCCCCCAGGCAAGCCAGCAATATTGCTTTGCTTTATTTTTTTTCTTATTTTATGGGAGGCCCAGGCTGTTCTGATCTGTATACAATCCAAGCAGTTGTCCACAGCACACTGCAGTCCCCCAGGGTTACCTATGTACAGTCAACCAGAGTCTGCCTGGATCCAGCAGCCTGTCCCTTCCCATCCCTGATTCACTTCTAGGTTTGGGGGTTGTTGACACACCTTGTGCCCATTTAACTTAATTCTGTCAATCAAGGGTGGTTCTGTACACATCTGAGCCTCAGAGGTTCCCTGTCCATCCTGCTGACCTCTCCGTTGGAAAGAGGGAGACCCAGTCAACCAGCACTATCCCTCCTTTGCTGCTCCCTCTTCAAAGGACCAACCCCAAGCCATTTTGCATTTTCTTCCTTCTTTTTTCCTTTTCTCCTACCAGATTGGTGGCACATTTTGTCTTTTGAAGATGGCAATGTTTTATCAAAGTTCAGCAGATGTCCTGAGTGGATGGGTGTGTCTGTGAATGTCAGTCTTGGTGAATTTATTGGAGAGGATAAGATACAAGCATCCTTCTACTCCACTATCTTGGCCTTTCTGCAAGAATATACACTCTTAATAATTTTGTCATAAGGTTATTTTTAACTATGGGTGGTTGCCAAGTCTTCCTTCCACGCCTTTTGCCTGTTATCCCCTTTGTTGGTGGTGTGGCTGGTGTTCTGGTGGCCTGAATCTGCCCTGGCTATTGAGCAGGAGCTCCTTTTTTTCTGTGGTTGTCACACTCCTGCCCATATCCTGCTGTGAAAACTCCACTTGCTGGTTCCAGAGGCCGTCTAGTCGTGCCCCTGGTCTGTGTCCCAGCATCTGTAAATGGGTGGTCTGCACCCCCCACCAGATGCCTGGTCCCAGGACCACACTTGTGCAAGGTAGTTGGCAGGTAGCTCCCCTGCCGCATTAGGTCCATGCTTTGTAGGTGGACTCAGAGGAAACAGCTGCACTAGCCCTCACCCCTGCTCTGTTCCAGAACACTGCTTCTTGTGCATTTGTCTTAGAAGAGCCAACTCAGAGAGGCATCGGTGTGTAATGGTCCCTTCTTCTTGGGACTGTAAACAAATCTCATTCCCACCTATGAGGTTGTGGAGCCCCTAGGTAGGGATTTGGGTTTTGACCCCTCCTCTATCTGGGAACCATGCACCAGAAAATATAGTGGCTATTTCTGAGCCTTGACTCTCTTCTCCCAAGAAGTCTCCAATAATGGCACTGTGGGTCTGCGGACACAAAGGCTATGGCTACCCTTCCCCCCAGGGCACACCAGCAGTGTTTTCTGCCTTTTTTTTTTATTTTATGGGGGACCCAGGCTGTTCTGTATACTCTCCCAGCCATGGCACACAGAACATTGCAGTCCCCCAAGGTTTCCTCTGTAGAGTCAGCCCGAGTCCTCTGCTCAACTCAGGCAGGCTGTCCCATCCCACACCTGCTGGTTCGCATCTAGGGCTGGGGATCGTTGGGACCCTTTGTGCCCCATTAACTTAGTTCTGTCAGTCAAAGTCTATTCTATACAGATCTGAGCCTCTGAGGTTCCATCTCCATCCTGCTGAACTGGCCATTGGAGTTGGAGAAACCCAGTGTATTAATGCTATTCCTCCTTTGCAGCTCCCTCCCCATTGGAATGGTCCAGAACTATTTTCCTTTTTCTCCTTTTCTCCTGTTCTCCCACCAGATTTGTGGAAAATTTTATCTTTTGAAGAAGCCAATATTCTGTCAAAGTTCAGCAGGTGTTCTGGGTGGTGGGTGTGTCTGTTGATGTCACTCTTGGTGAATTTGTGGGAGAGGGTGAGCTCTGAGCATCTTTTTTACTCCACCATCTTTCCTCCTCCTTCACTCTTTTTCTTTTGATTGGAACATTTAGTCCATTGACATTTATAGTAGCTATTTTATAGATGTGGGTTTATTGCTATTTTGAAATTTGTTTTCCAGTTGATTTTGGTAATTATTTGTTTCTTTCTTTTAATTATTTTTATTTTTGTGGTTTGATAAATTCCTTTTCTATTAGCTTGGTTTCTTTTTGGGTTTTATGACTCTATTATATACTTCTGATTTGTGGTTATCTTGTCATTCAAGTATGGTAACCCCTTACTTCATCTGTTTGGTTTTAGTTGATAGTCATGTGGGCTCAAGTGCATCCTAAAAAGAAAGAAGACAAAGAGAAAAAAGAAAAAAAAGAGAAAAAAATATATATTCTCTTGCTCTCCTCTTCCACCTTTCATGATTTTGCTATTCTCTCTTTCTTGTTTGCCTTCTTGTTTTCTTTATTAACTTACTGACTTATTTATATCCTCATGTTTTCCCTTGCAACTCACTGTATTTATCGCATTTCCAATTATGGTTTCTTAATTTCTATAGCTTCCTGTTTATTTTTTATTTAGATTAGAACTTTCAAATTGTTTTTTAGCATAGATTTAGTACTGCTGAATTCTTTTAGTTTTTGCTTGTCTGTGAAAATCTTTCTCTCTTTCTGTTCTAAAGGATAGTCTTTCTAGATAGAATATCCTAGTTTGCAGCCTTTTTCTTATTCAGGACTTTGAATACATCTTGCCACTCCCTTCTGGCCAGAAGATTTTAGGTAGTGAAATCTGCTGAATGCTTATGGGACTCCCTTGTAACAAACACTTTGTTTTTCTCTCACTGCCTTTAGAATATTTTATTTTACTTTAACCATTTTAACTATAATATGTCTTGGTGTAGGTCTGTTTGGTTTCTCCTTGTTTGGGACCCTGTGTGCCTCCTGTAGTTAGATAATTCTTTCCTTCTTAAGGTTTGGAAAGTTTTCAGTCATGATTTCTTTAACTAACTTTTCAATCCCCCTTTCACTTTCTTCTCCTTCTGGGACTCACCATTATGCATAGGCTGGCACACTTTATATTATCTTGCTTTAATTGGTTTTTATTGACTTTTCTGTCTGCTGTTCTTTTTGGGTTATTTCTTTTATCTTGTCTCCTAAGCCATTTATTCATTCCTCTGCATTATCTAGTCTTCTTTTGATTGCCTGTAGTTGAATTTTCTATTTTTAACTAGCTCTTCTTTATAGTTTAAATTTTCTTTTTAAAGTTTTCTGTCTCTATTGATAGTCTCTTTTATTTCTTTCAGTGAGTTGATAATTTCCTTTTTGAAGTCTAGTAGACTATCAAAGTCTATTTTACTGATTGTTCTTTCAGGGGATTTCTCTTGTTCTTTTAATTGAAAGTGGTTCCTCGGCTTCTTTATTTTACTTATATTTCTCTGGCTCTATGTATTTCTTTTAGACCCGTTTCTGAGCTGTGATATGTAGTAGGCAGGGTTGGAGCATTTCAGTTGTGAAGAATAGGCAGAAGATGTTCACTGGGGAGTTCTCTCTGTGGTGTTGCCTGTCACTTGTTATGCAGACTTACAAAGTACTATTTGTTGATGTTGGCTTTATCCCTGCCTTAGCTATGGGAATGTCAGCCACCTACTCTGGTGCCCCTCAGGTTCTGAGCCCCAGGAAACATCAGTGCAGATCCAGCAGTGTCAGTCTCTTGGACCTGCCTTAGCAAGTGTGCAGTCACACACATGAATTTGTGGTCCACTACAGGTTCAGCTCAAACCCTAATCCCGCACCCACATATGGAACCATACACCACCCTGTTGTAAATACCCTCACTGGCCACCCTTCTTGAGTCAGAACTCCACTCACTGCCTGTAAGTCTCAGAGGTGTGGATCCACAAAGTGACCAGATACAGCAAATCCACCCTCTCTGCCTGGGGCTGTAAACAAATCTCATTCCTGCCTGTGAAGTTGCAATGGCACAGGGTATGGAGTCAACATTCAGCTCTGCCTTTGTGCAGAAGTGTTGCCTATCACCAAGCCCCATTTCTCTTCTCATGAGAACACACCAACAATGGAGCCAAGTGGAGAAAGTGACTTTGGCACAGCTGTGTTTCATTCCTCCCCCATTATACCAACATCGGTGCTTTTTTATGAGAGTTTCAGTCTGTTCTGTTCCACACACACACACACAGCCAGAGCTCACACTGCCCTCTAGTTTCCTGAGGCTGCCTGTCTGCAGTGTGACCCAGCCCTCTGCCTGGGCTCTTCACTGACTCCAGTAGCCAGTTCTGGCTCATCCCTTCTAGCTCATGTCTAGGGCTGGTCATCACAGGGACCCTCTGTGTCAGTTTTCTCCAGTTCTGCCTGCCATGCAGTTGCCACTGTCTCCTCCAAACCTTGGAAGCTCTGCTTCTTTCCTAGCTGATCTCCCAGCTAGAGAGGTTGTGTCCCAGTGTGAGTGTGCCTTTCTTCCTATGCTACTCTTTCCCTGCAGGATCAGTTCTGCACTGAATTTTTCTTTTCTCTTTTTATTCCTTACCATATTTTGTGAGAATCTTCCTGTATTTCAAAATAAAAGACACTCTACCAGAGTTCAGGAGGTTTCTGTGCAATTCAATGTTTTTGTAGATGTAATTCTTTGCGTATTTGTGGGAGAGGTCAAGCTGTGAGTCTGTCTACTCTGCCATTTTGGCTCCTTCAAATTTTAAAATAGGGCTAGGTCTTTCTTAATTACTCTTAACAAGCTGTTGTAGTTTTCAGCGTACATGTCTTGTAATTTTTCCTTGCCTCTATTGGATGCTGATTCAGAACATACACAACCTTCTGGAGAAACCTGTCCCACCCTGCCATTTACTGTCAAATAGCTGGCCTGTGTCTGAGTCACCAAAAAGTTTTGTTCTTTATCTGATTCTTAATTCTTTAGAATTTATCATTTTACTCTCATAAATGCTGATTGTACTTGTAACAAATATTTTAAAATAAAAATAATAAACTTTATTCTATAGATGAAATATGAATGAATCTCAAGTAACATATGCTTTTAATACCTTAGAATTAGTAAAGCAATATAGATACATTATAAACGCTTGAAATGTTGCCTAAAGGAAAAGTGCAGAGATTTGCAAATCCCACTCCCAGAAGTGACCGTCATTAATGGTTTGGTGAACATCTCTCAGTCTCTATCTCTCTCATTCTCTCTGCCTCTGTCTCTCACACACCACAAGATTCATTTACATCTATGATGATTTGACACATATGTGGTCATAGAGATGGCATCTTGGATGTAGATGATGGATTAACAGGCATCCAAACTGAGGGCTTCCTTGACATCAGGTAAAGACCTAGCACTCATTTTTCCAGCTGCACAACAATCATTCCTCCATCTGAACCAGAACTGATGAATCCCACCCCCTCTCCATGAACATTCGTGTTGCTTCCATTTCCCTAGTAGTTTAAACAGGACTGTGATGAACATCCTTGAAAAGACATCTTTGAACAATTGTGCAAGAATTTTAGTATGATCAACGGTAAGCATTAGCACTGCTCGAAAAGTGGTGCACTTGTGGAACTGTGATGCATCCTGCATACTGTTCTCCCAGAGAGGAGAGTCTGCTCACTCTTCCCTCCAGGGGATCTACTGTGGCCTCTGTCTCCTCATGTTGTCACTAGAGCTGGTTGTCACCAGGCTAAAGGCCTGCCAGTGTGATGTTGACCAATGCTGTCTCCGAAGTGTGAACATCTTGAATTCTCACTTGAGAGGTCGAGCATCTCTAATATACACTGGCCACCTGCATTGCCTCTTGTTGGAATTGCATGTGTTTGTTCTGTTTCTGTTTAGAACACAGTGTTTCAAGATATTTTTGGACCACAGGGATGTGAAACCTTTCTCTGACTTTAGGTTATGAAAAATGATATTTCCATGTTGTGGTTTGTCTTTCATGGATTTTGATTATTATTTTTTTTTATTTTGTTAGGTTATGTTTTGCCACAGGAAGAGCTAAGCATCTCCCTCCTGGCTCTGGTTTCACACATAGAATAGCAGTGCCTATCTCGAGATTATGCACATAGTTTCTAAAAATATTCATTTTGTATATCTCATATTTAATCCACCTGGATTTCCCTTTGAAATAACCAAAATGCTACTTCAATTAAAAAAAAAAACACCAATCCCTTGTTAAAATATGAGAGCAGACACAAACAGCCATCTTTTGTATGATTTCATTGATAGGGAACATCCAGTGTAGGGAAAGACACACAGAGAGAAAGAGGATTAGGGCTTGTCAGGGGTTGGGGGAGGGAGAAAAGAGAATGTGTGCTTTGGATACGGGGTTTTATTTTGAGGAAAGAAACAGTCTGAAACTAGACAGT
This sequence comes from Vicugna pacos, assembly GCF_048564905.1. Taxonomy (NCBI): domain Eukaryota; kingdom Metazoa; phylum Chordata; class Mammalia; order Artiodactyla; family Camelidae; genus Vicugna; species Vicugna pacos. Next base: position 605,084 of record NW_027328737.1, read on the forward strand.
GACGATGGTTACACAGCATTGTGAATGCACTTAATGCTCCTGAATTGCACAATTTAAAATGGAAAAACATCTAAATTTTATTATGGTAAACTTAAAACATAAAAATAGATGGTACTCTAAATGACATGAAAGAAAACAAGGAAATGACAGAAAAAAGAAACAAAAATGATGCCAGGAGAAGGGAAGTAAAGTTCGGGTCTGAGAGTGGGTTGATTCTTAGAATTAGATGACAGTGTTGGTGGTTGCAGAGACATCTCAGCCCGTAGGGGTGGTGATGCCTGAATTGGCTCTGGGTCTCATAGAAGTATGTGTGTAGGTGCAGGGGGAGCTACAAAATCAGGCTCAGGGTCTCCCTGCAGGACTGGTAATGTAACCTGGTTCTAGGTCTCCTGTAGGGCTAGTCTTACAGTCTGCAAAGCTGGTGGGATGTGACACGGTCCTGTGTGTTTTGCAGGTGCAGGCTCGGGTTCCCCAGCAGGGTTGTTAGAATGGGACACAGTCCTGGGTCTCCTGAAGGAGCCAGCTCAGGATCTCATGCAAGACCAGGCTCAGGGTATCCTTGTAATGCTTGTGGAATGAGACCCCATCATTTTTCTCCTGCAGCAGCAGATTCAGGGTGTCCCTGCAAGGTTTTGCAATTTCACCCTGCTCTATAACTCCTGCAGGAGCAGGCTTGGACTGTCCCTGCTGGGTTGTTGGAATATGACCCATCTCTGATTCTCTTTCAGAAGCAGGCTCAGGGTCCCCCTACAGGGCTAGTCGATTTTGTTCCAGTCTTAGGTCCTTTGCAGGTGCAGGACTGGGGTCTCCCTTCAGGGCTGGTGAAATGTGACTCAGCTGTTGGTCTCTTGCAGAAACAGGCAGAGTTTCTCCCTGCAAGCCTTGTGGAATGAGACCCAGTGCTGGGTCTCCTACAGGAGCATGCTCGGGGTCTACATGCAGGGCTAGTGGAATTGGACCTGGCTAATGGTGTCCCTGCAGTGCTGCTGGAATTGTTGCAATTCTTGGGTGTCTTGAAGGTGTAGGCTCTAAGTCTCCCTGCATTGCTAGTGAAATGTGACCCAGTTGTGGTTCTCCTGAAGGGACAGACTCAGGGTTTCCCTGCAGGGCTGGTGGATGGGACATAGTCCTGGGTCTCCTGGAGGAGCAGGCTCATGTTGCAACATGACGAATCTCAGGTTCTCCTGCAGGAGTAGGCTTGGGACCTTCCTGATGGGCTAGTGGAATTGGACATGGCTCATGGTCTCCCTGCAGTGCCATTGGAATTGGTCCAATTCTTGGGTCTTTTGAAGGTGTAGGTTGCAGGCTGATAAATTACCTGTAGGGCTGGTGGAATGTGACATGGCTCTTAGTCTAATGCTAGAGCTGATTCAGGGTCTTTCCACAGGGTTGGTAGAATTGGTCCCAGGCCTGGGTCTCCTGCATGTGCAGGCTCTGGTATCCCTGTAGGGCTTGTGGAATGTGACTGGGTTTCTGTTTCCTGCAGGGGCAGGCTCAGAGTCTCCTTGCAGTGTTGCTGGAATGGCACATGGTTCTGAGTTTCCTGCAACAGCAGGCTTATGTCCTTCCTGCATGGCTAGTTGAATATGACTCAGACCTTGGTCACTTGCAGGAGCAGGCTAGTTTTCTCACTGCTGGGATGGTGGAATCAGACCCTGTCCTGAGTCTTCTGCAGAAGCAGCTCCAGGTCTTCCTGCAGGGCTGTTGGAACATGACCCATCACTGGTTCTGCTTCAGGAGTAGGCACAGAGTCTCCTTGCAAGGATAGTGTAATTGGTCCCAGCTCAGGGATCACTACAGGGCTGATTAAATGTGTCCTGGCTCTGTGGTTCCTGCAAGTGTAGATTCTGTGTCTCCCTTCAGGGTTGGTTTAGTGGGACCCATTCCTGGGTCTCCTGTAGTAGTAGGCTCAGAGTCTCCCTGCAGGGCTGGTGGAATGGGCCCCTTCTCTAGGTCACCTGCCAGAACAGATTTGGACTCTGCCTTCAGGCTGGTGGAATTGGGCCTGTTCTTGCATCTCCTGCAGGAGCAGGCCTTGGTTCTTCCTGGAAGAATACTGTAATATGACCCATCTCTGGTTCTCTTGCAGGAGAAGCTCATGGTCTCCCTAGAAGGTTAGCAGAATTTGTCCCATTCCTTGGTCCAAGGCTCAGGGTATCCCTGCAAGGTTGGTGGGATGGGACCTAGTCCTGTGTCTCCTGCAGTAGCAGGTTCTGTTCTCTTTGCAGGGCTGGTGGAATGTGACTCCACCCTGTGGTTCTTTTGCAGATGCAGGCTCAGGGACCCCACCAGAACTGATGGCTCTTAGTCTCCTATGGGAGCAGGTGAGGGATTCCCTGGAGAGCTGTTGGAATTGGTCCCAGTCCTGGGTCTCTTACAATTGCAGGCTCAGTGTCTCCCTGGAGGGTTTGTTGAATATGACTTGGCTGTGGGTATGCTGCAGGAGCAAGCTCAGTGTTTCCATGCAGGGTTGGTGGAATGGGATCTAGTTCTGGCTCTCCTGCAGGAGGAGGCTGGGGTTCTCCCTGGAGAGGCTGATGGAATTGGACTGGGATGTCTGTCTCCTGCAGGAGCAAGCCTATGGATTACCTGCAGAGCTGGTAGAATGTCACACAACTCTTGTTCTTCTGCAGGAGCTGGCTCATATTCTCTGTGAATGGCTTGGTCTCCCCCAGGAGCAGGTTTGTAGTCTCACTACAGGGCTGGTGTTATGTGACCCGCACTGTGTTTTCTGCAGATACAGTCTTAGTGTTTGACTGCAGGTTTGGTGGAATGGGACGAAGTTCTGGGTTTCCTGGAGTAGCAGGCTCACGGTCTCCCTTCTGGGGTATTGGAATGTGACCCAGTCATGTGTTTCCTGCTGAAGTGGCCTCACGATATCCCTGCAGGGCTGTTGGAATTGTACCTCACTGTGTATCACCTGCAGGATAAGGTTTGTGCTCTCCCAGCAAGGCTGGCGTATTTGGACCTATTCCTGGGTCTCCTGCAGAAGCAGGCTTTCAGTCTTCCTGCAGGGCTTCTGGAATATGACATATCTCTAATTTTCCTGCAGGATCAGGCTTGTGGGTCACCCAGCAAGGCTAGTGGAATTGGACCCACTTCAAGGTCTTAGTGCATGATTGATGGAATGGGACCCAGTCCTGGGTCTCCTGCAGGAATTGGCTCAGAGTCTTCCTGCAGGACTGGTGAAATTGGACCAATTCCTGAGTCTCCTGCAGGAGGAGGCCCTGCATCTTCCTGGAGGGATGGTGGAAAATGACAGAGATCTGTTTCTCCTGCAGGAACAGGCTCAAGGTCTCCCTACAAGGCTAGTGTAATTGGACACATTCCTGGATCCATTGCAAGTGAAGGCATGATGGTCTTCCTATGCAGCTGGTGGAATGTGATTCGGCTCTCAGTCTCCAGCAGGAGTAGGCTTAGGGTCTCCTTGAAAGATTGGTGAAATGGGACACAGTGCTGTGTCTCCTGCAGTAGCAGGCTCAGGTTCTCCCTACAGTATTGGTAAAATTGGACCTGGCTCTAATTCTCCTGCAGTAGCAGACTGAGGGTATACCTGCATGGCTGGTTTAGTGTGAAGGAACAGCAAGTCTTAATACATTGGCCCACTCCTGGGAAAAGGATAAACAGGGCTTGGTGCATGGTCTCTTGTATTGTCTGAAAAAGACCCTTGAGATGTGTTGATTCTGATGACCTCTTCCAAGAACTTGAACACTTTTAGAATCTCTGCCCATTCATCTTGTTTAGACTGAAGGAATCTGCCTTTCATCAGTTCTTGGAATAGAGATCAACACAAAAGGAAAGAGGGAAGAAAAAAATACCAATCTATCTGTTGAGAAATCAGCTGAAGACATTAAAAAGTTCTCTTGCAATGCACTTGTTTCTATTTTGGTGCAATTAGAATCATTTCCTTATTATCAATTTTTGCCATTTAAATTAGAATATATATTGTTGTAGGCCTACTGGGGTTCGTTATGCTTGGACGCTCTGTGCTTGTTGTGTTGAGATAGCCGGTTCTATATTTGGTTTAAGAAAATTTCAGTCTGATTTCTTCAAATACCTTTTCAAACCATTTGTCTTTATTCTTTTCCATGTGGGATCCCTATGAGTCATACACTGGTATGTTTTCTCTTATCCCAGATTTCATTTGCATTGCTTGCATTGCTTTTCACTAGCTTTTCTATGTCGTGTTCTGACTGAGTGATTGTGGTTATCCTGTTTTCTAAGTCATTTATTTGTTCCTGTGCATTATCTAGTCCGATTTGGACTGTCTTTAGCTTAGCTATTCTCACCATTGAGTTTTCTGATTATATTTGGCTCATCTAAAGTGTTTCTCTTTCCATTTATACTAGCCTGCATTTGTATTCATAGACTCAAGATTTCCTTCAATGTTTTTATGTCCTCCCTTTTCAAGTCATGTTCTATTAAATTTTGGGGGTCTAATACATTGGATGTTCTTTCAGGAGACTCCTGTTTTTTGAAAATTTGGAATAGTTCTTTTAACTTTATTATATCTCTCTATCGCTATGGGTTAAGGATTATCAGTTATCTATTATAGACTTGAACGGCTTTTGTAAGTGAAATCATTTCTGTGCACATTTAGTTTTAATGCTGTGAGGATTGTTTTTGGTATGTAATGATGCCATGCATTCCTTCTGTGTCTGTTGCCTGTTATATCTATGATTGCTACTGCGGTTTTTGTTGTGGTGAATATAACCTATTCTAGTAAGGTTAGCAGAGTGTCATTTTGGTTAAATGTTTATCATAGCTCTGACAGTGCTGGGACTACTAATTTTTGCTGGAATAGAGGTTTCCAAATGGTTTCTGGGCTGCAGGCTGGATATGTGGAGAGGGAATTGTTCCAATACACACTCATGAAAGTGCATTCGTCCTCACTGTTGCCACGGAAAAGTCAAAATTTTATAGTGGGTTCCCTCAGGTTATCTGCAAACAAAAATAAAAGTGGAAACAAATCTAATGATGTCACGCATTAGAACCTGCTGAAACAATCCTGCAGTGCCACAATTGGGTCCTTAGTGTAGTACTGGGTCAGCACCACAACTATAGTTGCATTAGCATGTGGTAGGCAAGGTTGATGGAAAAGCTTCAAATTCTCCTATTTTTCATCAGATCTCTGCTCCAAGAACTCTTGTCAATAAGGCATGGGAACTCAAAGGCAAGCATGGAGCATTTCAAAAACCTCTGCACTGGACAATAAGAAATTTCAATCCTGCCTATGAAAGTTGCAGATCTTTTGGCTATAGAATCTTATTTCAACACTAAATTGCCCTGGATTCTAGAAACCAGATAAAGATGGCTCTGATTGAGACCATTTCTCCTTTATGGAGAAAATGAGCAATTATACTGTGGATGTGAAAATGCTGTGACTAAGGCCCTGGGTTACTAAGCTAATCCACAACACATATGCCAGCAGATTTAATATTAAGAGAGGACCCAGGCAGATCTGTTCTCTAGATAGTACCAACCACAGCCCAAAACAGTCTCCAAACCCCTGGGAATAAATTTGTGACATCAGCCACACCCCTAACACAGATTCCACAGGCACTCCTAGCTCAAAACTGGCAGATGCAGTCTTGGTCTGGGAATCAATTGCAGAGAAATTTTGTGATTATTGCTTTCAGTTATGTCAATCAAACGTCCACTATGCACTCTTTTAACCCTCAGCGCATCGTCTTCCATCTTAAATGACCTGTCCACTTTAGAGTGTGCATCCCAGTAAAACACAGTTTCCCTTTACTGCTCCTTCACCAAAGGTCAGGTCCTGCACTGATTTCCATTCTCTACTTGCCTTCTACTCTTTCCCGGTTATGTGAGAATTCTTTCTGACTTTTGAAGTAAGAGATGTTTGGCCATTATTCAGCAGGGATCCTGAGCCAAGGGCCGGGAGAGTGGATGTTTATCTTGCTGTATACATGGGAGAGAGTGAGCGAAGTTTGCACTGGTACTCTGCCAGTTTGGCATGGATAAATTAACACAATTTAGACATAACTCACAGACACTTGATCCTTGTTTAGCTATTTTTCTCTATATCAATTGTGGAAGGATGTGTTCGAAGATTCCAAGTCTGACAATGTGTACGTACCTCCATTGCAGACTTTCAAATAGTTAACAGAATTGAATTACATACTATGGGAAGTGTATCAAAATAAAGATAGTTTTAGAAATATACTAAATCTAAGTACAAGACAGAGTTGCCATATTTAGGTATCAGCTTGAAATACACAAATAAGAAAAATACACAGAAAACATAAATTAGCAGCCAAAAGTCATGAAGGAGACAGGTCAACACTTTTCTCTTGGTGCTTCCAACACTAAGAAAAACAATGAAATAATTCTTAGAATCATTAACAACCACAACCATGGGTTTCCATTGTTCATGTGGTGCTCTTTCCTAATAATGGCACATACTGGTCAATGTTGGCGATTCAAGGGGCAACATTACTATTTAGGAAAGCACAAAGAAATCCAAACAATGTATTTTTATATAGGCTTGGTTTCAATAGCACTTAGAGACATTAAAGATACGAGAACACTGCAAAAGTTTTGCTAGGCTATTGAGAATCATGTACTCTTCTATGAAAGATGAGAATGTTTAATCATCCAATTATGTTGAGAAAAACAATTAAACCTGACAAATATGGCAACCACATATTTGCACCCGGTACATGCCTGAAGGGAAAAATGGTCCACAAAAAATTTGTCACTACATATCTATGCCAACAATTACACTTCATTTCAATAAGAGAATTGTAATAGTTACAAATACTGTTTTGAAAAACTGAGGATAAATAAATATTCAAATTCAGGCAAAGAATCCACTCACTTACCACACTCCCTTCACCCCAGAGAAGACATAAACCCAGCATTTGCTGAATCTAGCGGAAGGCCATCGTTTCTTTGTGGGAGCTAAGTATTCAATTCCTATCTATTTCATACGAGAGTATTTGACCTTTATGGGTTTCCCTGTTGTTCACAGAGGATGAAGCTAGAGGAACTCTGATTCTAAGAGGGGCTTGCTCTTCTCTTACTGGCTTCATTGCAGCTCAGGTACTGATCCCTCAAAATGGATGCCTGAGTGGAGGGGAGGGAAGAGCAAGTGCTTGATAGCTAGGCCCAAACCTGGGAAAAGGCTTACCTGGGCTTGGTGCACTTTGATCTGAATGGCTTGGAATTGCCTCTTGGGTCGTGTGGATTATCTGACCTCTTTCAAGAACATGAGCGTTTTTATCATCTCTGCCATCTCTTCTCTTTAGACGTCAGGGATCTTGGACCCGTTCTTGGAGCAGAGAATTGAGGAACTTCCTCCAGTCCACGTTGGCCCTCCGTAGGTTTCTGCTAGTATCAGCGAGGTTCAATATGTCTCATGAATGCCTTTCGAGCCTGCTATCCTCTACAGCTGTCTCCAGGCCAGTATTCTCTATTGTAGCAGAACATCTCTCATCAATGTGTTCGCATCTCTCCTCAATCCGTGCAGCCATATTTACGGCCAGCTTCTCTTCGTGTCTCCCATAAAGTCGACTTCAACAGGACTGGGCAATCTGAAAGGACCTCGGAGCCTCTCCAGTAAGCTGAAGACAGGCAGATCTTCCACTGTCTGCCCTTTCAGGTTCTGGAAACTGACCCGTGAACTCAGGTCTTTGGGCAGCAGCAGTATCTCGAACTGACACAGCTTCCCGGACCAAAGACCTAAGCCAAGCTCCACAGAGGGCGGCAGCCCCTCCATCGCACTGATCCACCCACAGAACTCTGCCCGGTTACCTAGGATCCACCAGCCACAACAAGCCTCGCGGTACACACCAACATTCCACCTGGAATCCAACCGCTAACTGCCATCCCCAATGGCTGCTGCATCTTGTCAGTGTTGGGGGAGGGGCTGCATCCGACGAGAGGTTCCTAAGGTAAATGTGATTCTACCCACTAGCGTCCCATGGGCCTTTGTTCTTCCCTCTTTCCTTTTGTTCAGATCTGTATGCACTGTAGCAACGGAGGGAAGTGTGTCCATTTTCAGTTGAATGTTTCACACGTGTTTAAACTTTCTAACAGTTCACAGTACACAGAGACCCACTAAGGGAAACTATTGTTCCTGTAATATGGGCACACCCGCAATACATAGCCGTCGGTTGATTTCTGCTGAAACACCCGCATTCACGGGACATCTATCCATTTGTTTCAAGGGGGCTGAAATTCCTAGGAATGATACAATCCCCAATGTGCACTTTACTGCCTGTCTCTTTTGATCTTAGTACACTTTTGCGGAGCTACTTTTCCTTGTTATAGGCTTGTGCCATTTCTTCTCGACGTAGTGTAGAAGATGGCATTCATTCATCCTGTTGGAAGACTTGCAAGTCTATATCACGGACTAGGAAACCATTGGATTCCAAATCGGCCTTTGGGTTAGGTCACGATATGCTCATATGAATCAATATTTACGAATATAAATGCACGCCTCTGATTTCCGAATACAGGTGTGCTGAGTACATTCAAGCCGCGATACTGGGTCGATGCGTACTGAATGATCCTTGACATCACCTTGAGTAATTTCTTTTGAATATTCATGTTACCCTACTCTTTTTGTGTTGTTTGTTTGTTTGATTCTTTCTTGGTCTGCTTCTCGTTTGCTTTGCAAACACGTCAGGCCATGCATCTCTCCGTTTGCTTCCAACAGAGAGTCATATAAGCTGACTCCCTTAAGATAGTGCTTCCAATCCCCTATGATTTCCTGCTTCCCTCTCCCATCTTTAGGGTTTTGATGTCCTCCTTGCCTTCTTCTTGTTTCTTCTTTTCCACTCATGCTCTTCTTGCATTTCCAATAAGGGTTTTCTTCTTTCCATTTCATCTTGCTGCTTATCCCTTCAGGGGAGAATTCTCAACCTTTCTTTTAGGATAAGTTTCGAACTGCTGAATTCTTTTAAGATTTGCAGGTCTGTGGCATTCTCTAGCTCTGCTGTTATTAGAAATGGTGGTCATGTGGCATAGGCTACCCTAGATGGCAGCATTTTGCCATTCAAGCTATGGTCTATGTCCTGGCACTCCTCCCTGTCCTGCAATATTGCTGCTGAGATAGCAGCTGAAACCCCTCTGGAGGTTCTCTTGTGACTATGTTGCTTTCCTCCAGGCGCATTTTAAATCACTGGGATGCTCATGAACTTTGTTGATTTGGATCATACAGCTGCTGCTAAGTCTATTGGGATTCCACCTCTTTTGGACGCTGTGTACTTCCTGAATTCACCTAGATGATTCTATCTTGGCTTTCAGCAAGTTTCAGTCTGATTTTTCTACACATAACTTTTCAAACATTGGTTGTTTCTTTATCTCTTGCTTTCCCATCTGGGACTCTTTCGAATTTTAGTCTTTCATGCCTTGTCTTCAACCAGGATTCAACAGCAATGTTTTCATTGGTTTGCACTTGCTTTCCTATGTGTGCTTCTGACCGAGGGATTTCTGTTCCCCTGTCTTCAAAGTCATTCACGCGTCCCTCTGCAATATCTCGTCTGCTTAGGACGGAATGTTAGCCCTGATATTTTCTCATCCACTGAGTTTTCTGATATTATTTGGCTCGTCTTTAGGCTTTCTCTTCCCCTTTTCTGGTATTCTGCCTTTTGTGATTCTGAGACACTGTTGTTTTTCAGTGTTTCCCTCACCTCCATTTTCAATACTTGCTCTGGAGAGCGTTTTGCAGTCTAGTTGTCTGAAAGCTTATCTTTAGGGCCTTCAATCTCTTGGGAACTGAAAATGGTACTTCCTTTTCCTTTTACTGTATTTCTTCATCTCTACTGGTCAGGTAATTTCAGGTATCTAATGTAGACTTCTAGGGCTTGGTCAAGTGAAAACTTTAGACACTTGGCTCTACACAATTGCATGGGATTTCTGTGAGGACAAATTTTCCTAGACATTGATGCCATGTCCTGTTCCTGTGTGTGTTGTCTGGTCTATCTCCAATTGCTGGTGTTGCCTTTGTTGTGATGAACCCCCCATACTATTTCGATTAGGATAACCTCATTTTGATTACGCTTATCTCACAAATCTGAAAGAGCACAGGACACTTCCTCTGGTGGAAATGGAGCTTCTCAAGCTTCTCAGCTCTGCATTCTACTCTATGTTATTTTGGAGTGTTTCCAGAAGAGCAGAGTGTGAGTGCGCTTGTGCTTTGTAGTGGTACGGGAATGTCCCACTGAAACCAGTTCTTCCAAGAGCTTCTCTGTCTACAGAAACACCAGTGGAAGCATATCTATGGATGTCACACATCAGGGCCTGCTGGAATGATCCCGCAGCCCGAACTTGGTGTCCTCGCTGCCGAACCGTGCCGGTGCCATCCAAAATGTAGCATCCGCTTTTGAGAGATAAACTGAAGGAAATCCTTCCTCTTCTCACGCTGTGTTCTTGGACCACATTTCCTTGTCCTCTCATCCTTGTGGCACGGGTGCACGAAGGCAACCACAGAGCTGTTGCACATCCTGTGTCTCAAACCAAACCATAATCACAGCCCAGGTTATGAATGTAGCAGATCCTAAGGCTTTTCATTCTGAATTCAAACCCAAGGCCCTCTGGATCCCTCAGACCCGATGCACAATATCTCTGATTCAGCCCCACACATGCTCTATTGGCAAAAGGCCAAATTGGTCTATGGTCCTGCAGATGCACTGGGTGTGGCCATGGGACATATCGATAATTTCAACTGCGCGCGCCAGGGTGGTTGCTTGCTCATTGGGGTCCCAGGTCGGTTTGCTCTCTTGATAGGACCCACCACATCCCACAACGCACTCCAGATCCCTGAGACTCAGCGTGTGCCACCATCCGTAGCCCTATCCCTCCCTGAACGCTGCCTCTGCTACCTCAAATTTGGCAGCTCGGAGCTTGGTCTCAGAATCAACTGTGGGGATATTTTGCACTGGATTCTTTGAGTTCTGTCAGCCAAGCATCCGCTGTGCACTCTTCTAACACTCAGCGCATCACCTTCAATCCCATGTCTCCTGTCCGCTTGAGAGTGTGCGTCCAAGTTAAAGAGAGTTTCACCTTTACTGCTCCATCAACAGGGCTCAGACCATGCACTGGTATCCATTCCCTGCTTTTCCTTCTCCTGCTTCCAGGTGTTCTGAGGCCTCATCCTGTCTTTGGAAGTAACAGACCTCTCTTCGGCAAGTGTCCTGTGCCAAGGGCTGGGTGAGTGGATGTTTCCATTGCTGTGTTCATGGGAGCGAGTGAGCGCAGGTTGCACTGCTTCTCTGTCAACTGGGCATTGATGAATCAACACTTTCCAGATACATTTCACAGAAATGTGATTTTTTTTATCTCTTTGTTTCTATACAGCCGTGGTGGGAGGGATTGTCCGAAGACTCCAGTTTTGACATTGTGTTGATATCTCATTTGCAGTCTTTAAAAATTTAATAGAATTGATATAAATGTTTTGGGAGTTATACGAAAATGAAGTTAGTTTCTGAAACATACTAAATCGACCTCGAAGCCAGACTTGTCAATTTCGGTAACATTTTGTCAGCTCTAAGGAAAACATAGACAGATAGAATGCAAACTAGCAGTCCGAACTGTTAAAGGGGTCATGTCAGCTCTTTACAGTTGAAGCCTCCGAAACCAACAGGAACCATGAAATAACTAATGGAAACATGAAATAACCCCCAAGCTTGGATTCCCTTGTGCATGTGGTGCCCTTTACTCCCGATGACACCTACTGGTCAATGTTGGCATTTCAAGGTGTAACATCCCTCTCAAGGAAAATACAAGAGGAAACGAACTAAATATATACATTTAGCTTTGAATCCAAAGAACCTAGAGGCATTATAGCTATGAGAACCCTGCTGCAGCTATGCTAGGCTACTGAGAACCAGGTGTTCTTCTATCAGTGATGAGAACGCTTAATCATCCGATCATGTTGGGTAAAGCACTTGAATGCAACCAAGTCTGCACCCCCATGATAGATTGCCCCCGGGGGCTTGACTCAATTGAAAGACGGTCCACATAAGCTGTGTCTTTCATGTCATTGGCGACTTTTACAGTTCCGTTCACTATCTGACTTCTAATATTTACCTAGACTGTCTTGAAAAACGGAGGCCTAATACAGATTCAAGTTCAGTCAAAGATTCCCCTCACTTACCACACTCCCTTCACCCCAGAGAGGACATAATCCCAGCATTTGCTGAATCTAGCGGAAGGCCATCGTTTCTTTGTGGGAGCTAAGTATTCAATTCCTATCTATTTCATACGAGAGTATTTGACCTTTATGGGGTTCCCTGTTGTTCACAGAGGATGAAGCTAGAGGAACTCTGATTCTAGGAGGGGCTTGCTCTTCTCTTACTGGCTTCATTGCAGCTCAGGTACTGATCCCTCAAAATGGATGCCTGAGTGGAGGGGAGGGAAGAGCAAGTGCTTGATAGCTAGGCCCAAACCTGGGAAAAGGCTTACCTGGGCTTGGTGCACTTTGATCTGAATGGCTTGGAATTGCCCCTTGGGTCGTGTGGATTATCTGACCTCTTTCAAGAACATGAGCGTTTTTATCATCTCTGCCATCTCTTCTCTGTAGACGTCAGGGGTCTTGGACCCGTTCTTGGAGCAGAGAATTGAGGAACATCCTCCAGTCCACGGTGGCCCTCCGTAGGTTTCTGCTAGTATCAGCGAGGTTCAATATGTCTCATGAATGCCTTTCGAGCCTGCTATCCTCTACAGCTGTCTCCAGGCCAGTATTCTCTATTGTAGCAGAACATCTCTCATCAATGTGTTCGCATCTCTCCTCAATCCGTGCAGCCATGTTTTCGGCCAGCTTCTCTTCGTGTCTCCCATAAAGTCGACTTCAACAGGACTGGGCAAGTCTGAAAGGACCTCGGAGCCTCTCCAGTAAGCTGAAGACAGGCAGATCTTCCACTGTCTGCCCTTTCAGGTTCTGGAAACTGACCCGTGAACTCAGGTCTTTGGGCAGCAGCAGTATCTCGAACTGACACAGCTTCCCGGACCAAAGACCTAAGCCAAGCTCCACAGAGGGCGGCAGCCCCTCCATCGCACTGATCCACCCACAGAACTCTGCCCGGTTACCTAGGATCCACCAGCCACAACAAGCCTCGCGGTACACACCAACATTCCACCTGGAATCCAACCGCTAACTGCCATCCCCAATGGCTGCTGCATCTTGTCAGTGTTGGGGGAGGGGCTGCATCCGACGAGAGGTTCCTAAGGTAAATGTGATTCTACCCACTAGCGTCCCATGGGCCTTTGTTCTTCCCTCTTTCCTTTTGTTCAGATCTGTATGCACTGTAGCAACGGAGGGAAGTGTGTCCATTTTCAGTTGAATGTTTCACACGTCTTTAAACTTTCTAACAGTTCACAGTACACAGAGACCCACTAAGGGAAACTATTGTTCCTGTAATATGGGCACACCCGCAATACATAGCCGTCGGTTGATTTCTGCTGAAACACCCGCATTCACGGGACATCTATCCATTTGTTTCAAGGGGGCTGAAATTCCTAGGACTGATACAATCCCCAATGTGCACTTTACTGCCTGTCTCTTTTGATCTTAGTACACTTTTGCGGAGCTACTTTTCCTTGTTATAGGCTTGTGCCATTTCTTCTCGACGTAGTTTAGAAGATGGCATTCATTCATCCTGTTGGAAGACTTGCAAGTCTATATCACGGACTAGGAATCCATTGGATTCCAAATCGGCATTTGGGTTAGGTCACGATATGCTCATATGAATCAATATTTACGAATATAAATGCACGCCTCTGATTTCCGAATACAGGTGTGCTGAGTACATTCAAGCCGCGATACTGGGTCGATGCGTACTGAATGATCCTTGACATCACCTTGAGTAATTTCTTTTGAATATTCATGTTACCCTACTCTTTTTGTGTTGTTTGTTTGTTTGATTCTTTCTTGGTCTGCTTCTCGTTTGCTTTGCAAACACGTCAGGCCATGCATCTCTCCGTTTGCTTCCAACAGAGAGTCATATAAGCTGACTCCCTTAAGATAGTGCTTCCAATCCCCTATGATTTCCTGCTTCCCTCTCCCATCTTTAGGGTTTTGATGTCCTCCTTGCCTTCTTCTTGTTTCTTCTTTTCCACTCATGCTCTTCTTGCATTTCCAATAAGGGTTTTCTTCTTTCCATTTCATCTTGCTGCTTATCCCTTCAGGGGAGAATTCTCAACCTTTCTTTTAGGATAAGTTTCGAACTGCTGAATTCTTTTAAGATTTGCAGGTCTGTGGCATTCTCTAGCTCTGCTGTTATTAGAAATGGTGGTCATGTGGCATAGGCTACCCTAGATGGCAGCATTTTGCCATTCAAGCTATGGTCTATGTCCTGGCACTCCTCCCTGTCCTGCAATATTGCTGCTGAGATAGCAGCTGAAACCCCTCTGGAGGTTCTCTTGTGACTATGTTGCTTTCCTCCAGGCGCATTTTAAATCACTGGGATGCTCATGAACTTTGTTGATTTGGATCATACAGCTGCTGCTAAGTCTATTGGGATTCCACCTCTTTTGGACGCTGTGTACTTCCTGAATTCACCTAGATGATTCTATCTTGGCTTTCAGCAAGTTTCAGTCTGATTTTTCTACACATAACTTTTCAAACATTGGTTGTTTCTTTATCTCTTGCTTTCCCATCTGGGACTCTTTCGAATTTTAGTCTTTCATGCCTTGTCTTCAACCAGGATTCAACAGCAATGTTTTCATTGGTTTGCACTTGCTTTCCTATGTGTGCTTCTGACCGAGGGATTTCTGTTCCCCTGTCTTCAAAGTCATTCACGCGTCCCTCTGCAATATCTCGTCTGCTTAGGACGGAATGTTAGCCCTGATATTTTCTCATCCACTGAGTTTTCTGATATTATTTGGCTCGTCTTTAGGCTTTCTCTTCCCCTTTTCTGGTATTCTGCCTTTTGTGATTCTGAGACACTGTTGTTCTTCAGTGTTTCCCTCACCTCCATTTTCAATACTTGCTCTGGAGAGCGTTTTGCAGTCTAGTTGTCTGAAAGCTTATCTTTAGGGCCTTCAATCTCTTTGGAACTGAAAATGGTACTTCCTTTTCCTTTTACTGTATTTCTTCATCTCTACTGGTCAGGTAATTTCAGGTATCTAATGTAGACTTCTAGGGCTTGGTCAAGTGAAAACTTTAGACACTTGGCTCTACACAATTGCATGGGATTTCTGTGAGGACAAATTTTCCTAGACATTGATGCCATGTCCTGTTCCTGTGTGTGTTGTCTGGTCTATCTCCAATTGCTGGTGTTGCCTTTGTTGTGATGAACCCCCCATACTATTTCGATTAGGATAACCTCATTTTGATTACGCTTATCTCACAAATCTGAAAGAGCACAGGACACTTCCTCTGGTGGAAATGGAGCTTCTCAAGCTTCTCAGCTCTGCATTCTACTCTATGTTATTTTGGAGTGTTTCCAGAAGAGCAGAGTGTGAGTGCGCTTGTGCTTTGTAGTGGTACGGGAATGTCCCACTGAAACCAGTTCTTCCAAGAGCTTCTCTGTCTACAGAAACACCAGTGGAAGCATATCTATGGATGTCACACATCAGGGCCTGCTGGAATGATCCCGCAGCCCGAACTTGGTGTCCTCGCTGCCGAACCGTGCCGGTGCCATCCAAAATGTAGCATCCGCTTTTGAGAGATAAACTGAAGGAAATCCTTCCTCTTCTCACGCTGTGTTCTTGGACCACATTTCCTTGTCCTCTCATCCTTGTGGCACGGGTGCACGAAGGCAACCACAGAGCTGTTGCACATCCTGTGTCTCAAACCAAACCATAATCACAGCCCAGGTTATGAATGTAGCAGATCCTAAGGCTTTTCATTCTGAATTCAAACCCAAGGCCCCCTGGATCCCTCAGACCCGATGCACAATATCTCTGATTCAGCCCCACACATGCTCTATTGGCAAAAGGCCAAATTGGTCTATGGTCCTGCAGATGCACTGGGTGTGGCCATGGGACATATCGATAATTTCAACTGCACGCGCCAGGGTGGTTGCTTGCTCATTGGGGTCCCAGGTCGGTTTGCTCTCTTGATAGGACCCACCACATCCCACAACGCACTCCAGATCCCTGAGACTCAGCGTGTGCCACCATCCGTAGCCCTATCCCTCCCTGAACGCTGCCTCTGCTACCTCAAATTTGGCAGCTCGGAGCTTGGTCTCAGAATCAACTGTGGGGATATTTTGCACTGGATTCTTTGAGTTCTGTCAGCCAAGCATCCGCTGTGCACTCTTCTAACACTCAGCGCATCACCTTCAATCCCATGTCTCCTGTCCGCTTGAGAGTGTGCGTCCAAGTTAAAGAGAGTTTCACCTTTACTGCTCCATCAACAGGGCTCAGACCATGCACTGGTATCCATTCCCTGCTTTTCCTTCTCCTGCTTCCAGGTGTTCTGAGGCCTCATCCTGTCTTTGGAAGTAACAGACCTCTCTTCGGCAAGTGTCCTGTGCCAAGGGCTGGGTGAGTGGATGTTTCCATTGCTGTGTTCATGGGAGCGAGTGAGCGCAGGTTGCACTGCTTCTCTGTCAACTGGGCATTGATGAATCAACACTTTCCAGATACATTTCACAGAAATGTGATTTTTTTTATCTCTTTGTTTCTATACAGCCGTGGTGGGAGGGATTGTCCGAAGACTCCAGTTTTGACATTGTGTTGATATCTCATTTGCAGTCTTTAAAAATTTAATAGAATTGATATAAATGTTTTGGGAGTTATACGAAAATGAAGTTAGTTTCTGAAACATACTAAATCGACCTCGAAGCCAGACTTGTCAATTTCGGTAACATTTTGTCAGCTCTAAGGAAAACATAGACAGATAGAATGCAAACTAGCAGTCCGAACTGTTAAAGGGGTCATGTCAGCTCTTTACAGTTGAAGCCTCCGAAACCAACAGGAACCATGAAATAACTAATGGAAACATGAAATAACCCCCAAGCTTGGATTCCCTTGTGCATGTGGTGCCCTTTACTCCCGATGACACCTACTGGTCAATGTTGGCATTTCAAGGTGTAACATCCCTCTCAAGGAAAATACAAGAGGAAACGAACTAAATATATACATTTAGCTTTGAATCCAGAGAACCTAGAGGCATTATAGCTATGAGAACCCTGCTGCAGCTATGCTAGGCTACTGAGAACCAGGTGTTCTTCTATCAGTGATGAGAACGCTTAATCATCCGATCATGTTGGGTAAAGCACTTGAATGCAACCAAGTCTGCACCCCCATGATAGATTGCCCCCGGGGGCTTGACTCAATTGAAAGACGGTCCACATAAGCTGTGTCTTTCATGTCATTGGCGACTTTTACAGTTCCGTTCACTATCTGACTTCTAATATTTACCTAGACTGTCTTGAAAAACGGAGGCCTAATACAGATTCAAGTTCAGTCAAAGATTCCCCTCACTTACCACACTCCCTTCACCCCAGAGAGGACATAATCCCAGCATTTGCTGAATCTAGCGGAAGGCCATCGTTTCTTTGTGGGAGCTAAGTATTCAATTCCTATCTATTTCATACGAGAGTATTTGACCTTTATGGGGTTCCCTGTTGTTCACAGAGGATGAAGCTAGAGGAACTCTGATTCTAGGAGGGGCTTGCTCTTCTCTTACTGGCTTCATTGCAGCTCAGGTACTGATCCCTCAAAATGGATGCCTGAGTGGAGGGGAGGGAAGAGCAAGTGCTTGATAGCTAGGCCCAAACCTGGGAAAAGGCTTACCTGGGCTTGGTGCACTTTGATCTGAATGGCTTGGAATTGCCCCTTGGGTCGTGTGGATTATCTGACCTCTTTCAAGAACATGAGCGTTTTTATCATCTCTGCCATCTCTTCTCTGTAGACGTCAGGGGTCTTGGACCCGTTCTTGGAGCAGAGAATTGAGGAACATCCTCCAGTCCACGGTGGCCCTCCGTAGGTTTCTGCTAGTATCAGCGAGGTTCAATATGTCTCATGAATGCCTTTCGAGCCTGCTATCCTCTACAGCTGTCTCCAGGCCAGTATTCTCTATTGTAGCAGAACATCTCTCATCAATGTGTTCGCATCTCTCCTCAATCCGTGCAGCCATGTTTTCGGCCAGCTTCTCTTCGTGTCTCCCATAAAGTCGACTTCAACAGGACTGGGCAAGTCTGAAAGGACCTCGGAGCCTCTCCAGTAAGCTGAAGACAGGCAGATCTTCCACTGTCTGCCCTTTCAGGTTCTGGAAACTGACCCGTGAACTCAGGTCTTTGGGCAGCAGCAGTATCTCGAACTGACACAGCTTCCCGGACCAAAGACCTAAGCCAAGCTCCACAGAGGGCGGCAGCCCCTCCATCGCACTGATCCACCCACAGAACTCTGCCCGGTTACCTAGGATCCACCAGCCACAACAAGCCTCGCGGTACACACCAACATTCCACCTGGAATCCAACCGCTAACTGCCATCCCCAATGGCTGCTGCATCTTGTCAGTGTTGGGGGAGGGGCTGCATCCGACGAGAGGTTCCTAAGGTAAATGTGATTCTACCCACTAGCGTCCCATGGGCCTTTGTTCTTCCCTCTTTCCTTTTGTTCAGATCTGTATGCACTGTAGCAACGGAGGGAAGTGTGTCCATTTTCAGTTGAATGTTTCACACGTCTTTAAACTCTCTAACAGTTCACAGTACACAGAGACCCACTAAGGGAAACTATTGTTCCTGTAATATGGGCACACCCGCAATACATAGCCGTCGGTTGATTTCTGCTGAAACACCCGCATTCACGGGACATCTATCCATTTGTTTCAAGGGGGCTGAAATTCCTAGGACTGATACAATCCCCAATGTGCACTTTACTGCCTGTCTCTTTTGATCTTAGTACACTTTTGCGGAGCTAATTTTCCTTGTTATAGGCTTGTGCCATTTCTTCTCGACGTAGTTTAGAAGATGGCATTCATTCATCCTGTTGGAAGACTTGCAAGTCTATATCACGGACTAGGAATCCATTGGATTCCAAATCGGCATTTGGGTTAGGTCACGATATGCTCATATGAATCAATATTTACGAATATAAATGCACGCCTCTGATTTCCGAATACAGGTGTGCTGAGTACATTCAAGCCGCGATACTGGGTCGATGCGTACTGAATGATCCTTGACATCACCTTGAGTAATTTCTTTTGAATATTCATGTTACCCTACTCTTTTTGTGTTGTTTGTTTGTTTGATTCTTTCTTGGTCTGCTTCTCGTTTGCTTTGCAAACACGTCAGGCCATGCATCTCTCCGTTTGCTTCCAACAGAGAGTCATATAAGCTGACTCCCTTAAGATAGTGCTTCCAATCCCCTATGATTTCCTGCTTCCCTCTCCCATCTTTAGGGTTTTGATGTCCTCCTTGCCTTCTTGTTGTTTCTTCTTTTCCACTCATGCTCTTCTTGCATTTCCAATAAGGGTTTTCTTCTTTCCATTTCATCTTGCTGCTTATCCCTTCAGGGGAGAATTCTCAACCTTTCTTTTAGGATAAGTTTCGAACTGCTGAATTCTTTTAAGATTTGCAGGTCTGTGGCATTCTCTAGCTCTGCTGTTATTAGAAATGGTGGTCATGTGGCATAGGCTACCCTAGATGGCAGCATTTTGCCATTCAAGCTATGGTCTATGTCCTGGCACTCCTCCCTGTCCTGCAATATTGCTGCTGAGATAGCAGCTGAAACCCCTCTGGAGGTTCTCTTGTGACTATGTTGCTTTCCTCCAGGCGCATTTTAAATCACTGGGATGCTCATGAACTTTGTTGATTTGGATCATACAGCTGCTGCTAAGTCTATTGGGATTCCACCTCTTTTGGACGCTGTGTACTTCCTGAATTCACCTAGATGATTCTATCTTGGCTTTCAGCAAGTTTCAGTCTGATTTTTCTACACATAACTTTTCAAACATTGGTTGTTTCTTTATCTCTTGCTTTCCCATCTGGGACTCTTTCGAATTTTAGTCTTTCATGCCTTGTCTTCAACCAGGATTCAACAGCAATGTTTTCATTGGTTTGCACTTGCTTTCCTATGTGTGCTTCTGACCGAGGGATTTCTGTTCCCCTGTCTTCAAAGTCATTCACGCGTCCCTCTGCAATATCTCGTCTGCTTAGGACGGAATGTTAGCCCTGATATTTTCTCATCCACTGAGTTTTCTGATATTATTTGGCTCGTCTTTAGGCTTTCTCTTCCCCTTTTCTGGTATTCTGCCTTTTGTGATTCTGAGACACTGTTGTTCTTCAGTGTTTCCCTCACCTCCATTTTCAATACTTGCTCTGGAGAGCGTTTTGCAGTCTAGTTGTCTGAAAGCTTATCTTTAGGGCCTTCAATCTCTTTGGAACTGAAAATGGTACTTCCTTTTCCTTTTACTGTATTTCTTCATCTCTACTGGTCAGGCAATTTCAGGTATCTAATGTAGACTTCTAGGGCTTGGTCAAGTGAAAACTTTAGACACTTGGCTCTACACAATTGCATGGGATTTCTGTGAGGACAAATTTTCCTAGACATTGATGCCATGTCCTGTTCCTGTGTGTGTTGTCTGGTCTATCTCCAATTGCTGGTGTTGCCTTTGTTGTGATGAACCCCCCATACTATTTCGATTAGGATAACCTCATTTTGATTACGCTTATCTCACAAATCTGAAAGAGCACAGGACACTTCCTCTGGTGGAAATGGAGCTTCTCAAGCTTCTCAGCTCTGCATTCTACTCTATGTTATTTTGGAGTGTTTCCAGAAGAGCAGAGTGTGAGTGCGCTTGTGCTTTGTAGTGGTACGGGAATGTCCCACTGAAACCAGTTCTTCCAAGAGCTTCTCTGTCTACAGAAACACCAGTGGAAGCATATCTATGGATGTCACACATCAGGGCCTGCTGGAATGATCCCGCAGCCCGAACTTGGTGTCCTCGCTGCCGAACCGTGCCGGTGCCATCCAAAATGTAGCATCCGCTTTTGAGAGATAAACTGAAGGAAATCCTTCCTCTTCTCACGCTGTGTTCTTGGACCACATTTCCTTGTCCTCTCATCCTTGTGGCACGGGTGCACGAAGGCAACCACAGAGCTGTTGCACATCCTGTGTCTCAAACCAAACCATAATCACAGCCCAGGTTATGAATGTAGCAGATCCTAAGGCTTTTCATTCTGAATTCAAACCCAAGGCCCCCTGGATCCCTCAGACCCGATGCACAATATCTCTGATTCAGCCCCACACATGCTCTATTGGCAAAAGGCCAAATTGGTCTATGGTCCTGCAGATGCACTGGGGGTGGCCATGGGACATATCGATAATTTCAACTGCGCGCGCCAGGGTGGTTGCTTGCTCATTGGGGTCCCAGGTCGCTTTGCTCTCTTGATAGGACCCACCACATCCCACAATGCACTCCAGATCCCTGAGACTCAGCGTGTGCCACCATCCGTAGCCCTATCCCTCCCTGAATGCTGCCTCTGCTACCTCAAATTTGGCAGCTCGGAGCTTGGTCTCAGAATCAACTGTGGGGATATTTTGCACTGGATTCTTTGAGTTCTGTCAGCCAAGCATCCGCTGTGCACTCTTCTAACACTCAGCGCATCACCTTCAATCCCATGTCTCCTGTCCGCTTGAGAGTGTGCGTCCAAGTTAAAGAGAGTTTCACCTTTACTGCTCCATCAACAGGGCTCAGACCATGCACTGGTATCCATTCCCTGCTTTTCCTTCTCCTGCTTCCAGGTGTTCTGAGGCCTCATCCTGTCTTTGGAAGTAACAGACCTCTCTTCGGCAAGTGTCCTGTGCCAAGGGCTGGGTGAGTGGATGTTTCCATTGCTGTGTTCATGGGAGCGAGTGAGCGCAGGTTGCACTGCTTCTCTGTCAACTGGGCATTGATGAATCAACACTTTCCAGATACATTTCACAGAAATGTGATTTTTTTTATCTCTTTGTTTCTATACAGCCGTGGTGGGAGGGATTGTCCGAAGACTCCAGTTTTGACATTGTGTTGATATCTCATTTGCAGTCTTTAAAAATTTAATAGAATTGATATAAATGTTTTGGGAGTTATACGAAAATGAAGTTAGTTTCTGAAACATACTAAATCGACCTCGAAGCCAGACTTGTCAATTTCGGTAACATTTTGTCAGCTCTAAGGAAAACATAGACAGATAGAATGCAAACTAGCAGTCCGAACTGTTAAAGGGGTCATGTCAGCTCTTTACAGTTGAAGCCTCCGAAACCAACAGGAACCATGAAATAACTAATGGAAACATGAAATAACCCCCAAGCTTGGATTCCCTTGTGCATGTGGTGCCCTTTACTCCCGATGACACCTACTGGTCAATGTTGGCATTTCAAGGTGTAACATCCCTCTCAAGGAAAATACAAGAGGAAACGAACTAAATATATACATTTAGCTTTGAATCCAAAGAACCTAGAGGCATTATAGCTATGAGAACCCTGCTGCAGCTATGCTAGGCTACTGAGAACCAGGTGTTCTTCTATCAGTGATGAGAACGCTTAATCATCCGATCATGTTGGGTAAAGCACTTGAATGCAACCAAGTCTGCACCCCCATGATAGATTGCCCCCGGGGGCTTGACTCAATTGAAAGACGGTCCACATAAGCTGTGTCTTTCATGTCATTGGCGACTTTTACAGTTCCGTTCACTATCTGACTTCTAATATTTACCTAGACTGTCTTGAAAAACGGAGGCCTAATACAGATTCAAGTTCAGTCAAAGATTCCCCTCACTTACCACACTCCCTTCACCCCAGAGAGGACATAATCCCAGCATTTGCTGAATCTAGCGGAAGGCCATCGTTTCTTTGTGGGAGCTAAGTATTCAATTCCTATCTATTTCATACGAGAGTATTTGACCTTTATGGGGTTCCCTGTTGTTCACAGAGGATGAAGCTAGAGGAACTCTGATTCTAGGAGGGGCTTGCTCTTCTCTTACTGGCTTCATTGCAGCTCAGGTACTGATCCCTCAAAATGGATGCCTGAGTGGAGGGGAGGGAAGAGCAAGTGCTTGATAGCTAGGCCCAAACCTGGGAAAAGGCTTACCTGGGCTTGGTGCACTTTGATCTGAATGGCTTGGAATTGCCCCTTGGGTCGTGTGGATTATCTGACCTCTTTCAAGAACATGAGCGTTTTTATCATCTCTGCCATCTCTTCTCTGTAGACGTCAGGGGTCTTGGACCCGTTCTTGGAGCAGAGAATTGAGGAACATCCTCCAGTCCACGGTGGCCCTCCGTAGGTTTCTGCTAGTATCAGCGAGGTTCAATATGTCTCATGAATGCCTTTCGAGCCTGCTATCCTCTACAGCTGTCTCCAGGCCAGTATTCTCTATTGTAGCAGAACATCTCTCATCAATGTGTTCGCATCTCTCCTCAATCCGTGCAGCCATGTTTTCGGCCAGCTTCTCTTCGTGTCTCCCATAAAGTCGACTTCAACAGGACTGGGCAAGTCTGAAAGGACCTCGGAGCCTCTCCAGTAAGCTGAAGACAGGCAGATCTTCCACTGTCTGCCCTTTCAGGTTCTGGAAACTGACCCGTGAACTCAGGTCTTTGGGCAGCAGCAGTATCTCGAACTGACACAGCTTCCCGGACCAAAGACCTAAGCCAAGCTCCACAGAGGGCGGCAGCCCCTCCATCGCACTGATCCACCCACAGAACTCTGCCCGGTTACCTAGGATCCACCAGCCACAACAAGCCTCGCGGTACACACCAACATTCCACCTGGAATCCAACCGCTAACTGCCATCCCCAATGGCTGCTGCATCTTGTCAGTGTTGGGGGAGGGGCTGCATCCGACGAGAGGTTCCTAAGGTAAATGTGATTCTACCCACTAGCGTCCCATGGGCCTTTGTTCTTCCCTCTTTCCTTTTGTTCAGATCTGTATGCACTGTAGCAACGGAGGGAAGTGTGTCCATTTTCAGTTGAATGTTTCACACGTTTTTAAACTCTCTAACAGTTCACAGAACACAGAGACCCACTAAGGGAAACTATTGTTCCTGTAATATGGGCACACCCACAAAACATAGCCGTCGGTTGATTTCTGCTGAAACTCCCGCATGCACGGGACATCTATCCATTTGTTTCAAGGGGGCTGAAATTCCTAGGACTGATACAATCCCCAATGTGCACTTTACTGCCTGTCTCTTTTAATCTTAGTACACTTTTGCGGAGCTACTTTTCCTTGTTATAGGCTTGTGCCATTTCTTCTCGACGTAGTGTAGAATATGGCATTCATTCATCCTGTTGGAAGACTTGCAAGTCTATATCACGGACTAGGAATCCATTGCATTCCAAATCGGCCTTTGGGTTAGGTCACGATATGCTCATATGAATCAATATTTACGAATATAAATGCACGCCTCTGATTTCCGAATACAGGTGTGCTGAGTACATTCAAGCCGCGATACTGGGTCGATGCGTACTGAATGATCCTTGACATCACCTTGAGTAATTTCTTTTGAATATTCATGTTACCCTACTCTTTTTGTGTTGTTTGTTTGTTTGATTCTTTCTTGGTCTGCTTCTCGTTTGCTTTGCAAACACGTCAGGCCATGCATCTCTCCGTTTGCTTCCAACAGAGAGTCATATAAGCTGACTCCCTTAAGACAGTGCTTCCAATCCCCTATGATTTCCTGCTTCCCTCTCCCATCTTTAGGGTTTTGATGTCCTCCTTGCCTTCTTCTTGTTTCTTCTTTTCCACTCATGCTCTTCTTGCATTTCCAATAAGGGTTTTCTTCTTTCCATTTCATCTTGCTGCTTATCCCTTCAGGGGAGAATTCTCAACCTTTCTTTTAGGATAAGTTTCGAACTGCTGAATTCTTTTAAGATTTGCAGGTCTGTGGCATTCTCTAGCTCTGTTGTTATTAGAAATGGTGGTCATGTGGCATAGGCTACCCTAGATGGCAGCATTTTGCCATTCAAGCTATGGTCTATGTCCTGGCACTCCTCCCTGTCCTGCAATATTGCTGCTGAGATAGCAGCTGAAACCCCTCTGGAGGTTCTCTTGTGACTATGTTGCTTTCCTCCAGGCGCATTTTAAATCACTGGGATGCTCATGAACTTTGTTGATTTGGATCATACAGCTGCTGCTAAGTCTATTGGGATTCCACCTCTTTTGGACGCTGTGTACTTCCTGAATTCACCTAGATGATTCTATCTTGGCTTTCAGCAAGTTTCAGTCTGATTTTTCTACACATAACTTTTCAAACATTGGTTGTTTCTTTATCTCTTGCTTTCCCATCTGGGACTCTTTCGAATTTTAGTCTTTCATGCCTTGTCTTCAACCAGGATTCAACAGCAATGTTTTCATTGGTTTGCACTTGCTTTCCTATGTGTGCTTCTGACCGAGGGATTTCTGTTCCCCTGTCTTCAAAGTCATTCACGCGTCCCTCTGCAATATCTCGTCTGCTTAGGACGGAATGTTAGCCCTGATATTTTCTCATCCACTGAGTTTTCTGATATTATTTGGCTCGTCTTTAGGCTTTCTCTTCCCCTTTTCTGGTATTCTGCCTTTTGTGATTCTGAGACACTGTTGTTCTTCAGTGTTTCCCTCACCTCCATTTTCAATACTTGCTCTGGAGAGCGTTTTGCAGTCTAGTTGTCTGAAAGCTTATCTTTAGGGCCTTCAATCTCTTTGGAACTGAAAATGGTACTTCCTTTTCCTTTTACTGTATTTCTTCATCTCTACTGGTCAGGTAATTTCAGGTATCTAATGTAGACTTGTAGGGCTTGGTCAAGTGAATACTTTAGACACTTGGCTCTACACAATTGCATGGGATTTCTGTGAGGACAAATATTCCTAGACATTGATGCCATGTCCTGTTCCTGTGTGTGTTGTCTGGTCTATCTCCAATTGCTGGTGTTGCCTTTGTTGTGATGAACCCCCCATACTATTTCGATTAGGATAACCTCATTTTGATTACGCTTATCTCACAAATCTGAAAGAGCACAGGACACTTCCTCTGGTGGAAATGGAGCTTCTCAAGCTTCTCAGCTCTGCATTCTACTCTACGTTACTTTGGAGTGTTTCCAGAAGAGCAGAGTGTGAGTGCGCTTGTGCTTTGTAGTGCCACGGGAATGTCCCACTGAAACCAGTTCTTCCAAGAGCTTCTCTGTCTACAGAAACACCAGTGGAAGGATATCTATGGATGTCACACATCAGGGCCTGCTGGAATGATCCCGCAGCCCGAACTTGGTGTCCTCGCTGCCGAACCGTGCCGGTGCCATCCAAAATGTAGCATCCGCTTTTGAGAGATAAACTGAAGGAAATCCTTCCTCTTCTCACGCTGTGGTCTTGGACCACACTTCCTTGTCCTCTCATCCTTGTGGCACGGGTGCACGAAGGCAACCACAGAGCTGTTGCACACCCTGTGCCTCAAACCAAACCATAATCACAGCCCAGGTTATGAATGTAGCAGATCCTAAGGCTTTTCATTCTGAATTCAAACCCAAGGCCCCCTGGATCCCTCAGACCCGATGCACAATATCTCTGATTCAGCCCCACACATGCTCTATTGGCAAAAGGCCAAATTGGTCTCTGGTCCTGCAGATGCACTGGGTGTGGCCATGGGACATATCGATAATTTCAACTGCGTGCGCCAGGGTGGTTGCTTGCTCATTGGGGTCCCAGGTCGGTTTGCTCTCTTGATAGGACCCACCACATCCCACAACGCACTCCAGATCCCTGAGACTCAGCGTGTGCCACCATCCGTAGCCCTATCCCTCCCTGAACGCTGCCTCTGCTACCTCAAATTTGGCAGCTCGGAGCTTGGTCTCAGAATCAACTGTGGGGATATTTTGCACTGGATTCTTTGAGTTCTGTCAGCCAAGCATCTGCTGTGCACTCTTCTAACACTCAGCACATCACCTTCAATCCCATGTCTCCTGTCCGCTTGTGAGTGTGCGTCCAAGTTAAAGAGAGTTTCACCTTTACTGCTCCATCAACAGGGCTCAGACCATGCACTGGTATCCATTCCCTGCTTTTCCTTCTCCTGCTTCCAGGTGTTCTGAGGCCTCATCCTGTCTTTGGAAGTAATAGACCTCTCTTCGGCAAGTGTCCTGTGCCAAGGGCTGGGTGAGTGGATGTTTCCATTGCTGTGTTCATGGGAGTGAGTGAGCGCAGTTTGCACTGCTTCTCTGTCAACTGGGCATCGATGAATCAACACTTTCCAGATACATTTCACAGAAATGTGATTTTTTTTTATCTCTTTGTTTCTATACAGCCGTGGTGGGAGGGATTGTCCGAAGACTCCAGTTTTGACATTGTGTTGATATCTCATTTGCAGTCTTTAAAAATTTAATAGAATTGATATAAATGTTTTGGGAGTTATACGAAAATGAAGTTAGTTTCTGAAACATACTAAATCGACCTAGAAGCCAGACTTGTCAATTTCGGTAACATTTTGTCAGCTCTAAGGAAAACATAGACAGATAGAATGCAAACTAGCAGTCCGAACTGTTAAAGGGGTCATGTCAGCTCTTTACTGTTGAAGCCTCCGAAACCAACAGGAACCATGAAATAACTAATGGAAACATGAAATAACCCCCAAGCTTGGATTCCCTTGTGCATGTGGTGCCCTTTACTCCCGATGACACCTACTGGTCAATGTTGGCATTTCAAGGTGTAACATCCCTCTCAAGGAAAATAGAAGAGGAAACGAACTAAATATATACATTTAGCTTTGAATCCAGAGAACCTAGAGGCATTATAGCTATGAGAACCCTGCTGCAGCTCTGCTAGGCTACTGAGAACCAGGTGTTCTTCTATCAGTGATGAGAACGCTTAATCATCCGATCATGTTGGGTAAAGCACTTGAATGCAACCAAGTCTGCACCCCCATGATAGATTGCCCCCGGGGGCTTGACTCAATTGAAAGACGGTCCACATAAGCTGTGTCTTTCATGTCATTGGCGACTTTTACAGTTCCGTTCACTATCTGACTTCTAATATTTACCTAGACTGTCTTGAAAAACGGAGGCCTAATACAGATTCAAGTTCAGTCAAAGATTCCCCTCACTTACCACACTCCCTTCACCCCAGAGAGGACATAATCCCAGCATTTGCTGAATCTAGCGGAAGGCCATCGTTTCTTTGTGGGAGCTAAGTATTCAATTCCTATCTATTTCATACGAGAGTATTTGACCTTTATGGGGTTCCCTGTTGTTCACAGAGGATGAAGCTAGAGGAACTCTGATTCTAGGAGGGGCTTGCTCTTCTCTTACTGGCTTCATTGCAGCTCAGGTACTGATCCCTCAAAATGGATGCCTGAGTGGAGGGGAGGGAAGAGCAAGTGCTTGATAGCTAGGCCCAAACCTGGGAAAAGGCTTACCTGGGCTTGGTGCACTTTGATCTGAATGGCTTGGAATTGCCCCTTGGGTCGTGTGGATTATCTGACCTCTTTCAAGAACATGAGCGTTTTTATCATCTCTGCCATCTCTTCTCTGTAGACGTCTCGGGTCTTGGACCCGTTCTTGGAGCAGAGAATTGAGGAACTTCCTCCAGTCCACGGTGGCCCTCCGTAGGTTTCTGCTAGTATCAGCGAGGTTCAATATGTCTCATGAATGCCTTTCGAGCCTGCTATCCTCTACAGCTGTCTCCAGGCCAGTATTCTCTATTGTAGCAGAACATCTCTCATCAATGTGTTCGCATCTCTCCTCAATCCGTGCAGCCATGTTTTCAGCCAGCTTCTCTTCGTGTCTCCCATAAAGTCGACTTCAACAGGACTGGGCAAGGCTGAAAGGACCTCGGAGCCTCTCCAGTAAGCTGAAGACAGGCAGATCTTCCACTGTCTGCCCTTTCAGGTTCTGGAAACTGACCCGTGAACTCAGGTCTTTGGGCAGCAGCAGTATCTCGAACTGACACAGCTTCCCGGACCAAAGACCTAAGCCAAGCTCCACAGAGGGCGGCAGCCCCTCCATCGCACTGATCCACCCACAGAACTCTGCCCGGTTACCTAGGATCCACCAGCCACAACAAGCCTCGCGGTACACACCAACATTCGACCTGGAATCCAACCGCTAACTGCCATCCCCAATGGCTGCTGCATCTTGTCAGTGTTGGGGGAGGGGCTGCATCCGACGAGAGGTTCCTAAGGTAAATGTGATTCTACCCACTAGCGTCCCATGGGCCTTTGTTCTTCCCTCTTTCCTTTTGTTCAGATCTGTATGCACTGTAGCAACGGAGGGAAGTGTGTCCATTTTCAGTTGAATGTTTCACACGTTTTTAAACTCTCTAACAGTTCACAGAACACAGAGACCCACTCAGGGAAACTATTGTTCCTGTAATATGGGCACACCCACAAAACATAGCCGTCGGTTGATTTCTGCTGAAACTCCCGCATGCACGGGACATCTATCCATTTGTTTCAAGGGGGCTGAAATTCCTAGGACTGATACAATCCCCAATGTGCACTTTACTGCCTGTCTCTTTTAATCTTAGTACACTTTTGCGGAGCTACTTTTCCTTGTTATAGGCTTGTGCCATTTCTTCTCGACGTAGTGTAGAATATGGCATTCATTCATCCTGTTGGAAGACTTGCAAGTCTATATCACGGACTAGGAATCCATTGCATTCCAAATCGGCCTTTGGGTTAGGTCACGATATGCTCATATGAATCAATATTTACGAATATAAATGCACGCCTCTGATTTCCGAATACAGGTGTGCTGAGTACATTCAAGCCGCGATACTGGGTCGATGCGTACTGAATGATCCTTGACATCACCTTGAGTAATTTCTTTTGAATATTCATGTTACCCTACTCTTTTTGTGTTGTTTGTTTGTTTGATTCTTTCTTGGTCTGCTTCTCGTTTGCTTTGCAAACACGTCAGGCCATGCATCTCTCCGTTTGCTTCCAACAGAGAGTCATATAAGCTGACTCCCTTAAGATAGTGCTTCCAATCCCCTATGATTTCCTGCTTCCCTCTCCCATCTTTAGGGTTTTGATGTCCTCCTTGCCTTCTTCTTGTTTCTTCTTTTCCACTCATGCTCTTCTTGCATTTCCAATAAGGGTTTTCTTCTTTCCATTTCATCTTGCTGCTTATCCCTTCAGGGGAGAATTCTCAACCTTTCTTTTAGGATAAGTTTCGAACTGATGAATTCTTTTAAGATTTGCAGGTCTGTGGCATTCTCTAGCTCTGCTGTTTTTAGAAATGGTGGTCATGTGGCATAGGCTACCCTAGATGGCAGCATTTTGCCATTCAAGCTATGGTCTATGTCCTGGCACTCCTCCCTGTCCTGCAATATTGCTGCTGAGATAGCAGCTGAAACCCCTCTGGAGGTTCTCTTGTGACTATGTTGCTTTCCTCCAGGCGCATTTTAAATCACTGGGATGCTCATGAACTTTGTTGATTTGGATCATACAGCTGCTGCTAAGTCTATTGGGATTCCACCTCTTTTGGACGCTGTGTACTTCCTGAATTCACCTAGATGATTCTATCTTGGCTTTCAGCAAGTTTCAGTCTGATTTTTCTACACATAACTTTTCAAACATTGGTTGTTTCTTTATCTCTTGCTTTCCCATCTGGGACTCTTTCGAATTTTAGTCTTTCATGCCTTGTCTTCAACCAGGATTCAACAGCAATGTTTTCATTGGTTTGCACTTGCTTTCCTATGTGTGCTTCTGACCGAGGGATTTCTGTTCCCCTGTCTTCAAAGTCATTCACGCGTCCCTCTGCAATATCTCGTCTGCTTAGGACGGAATGTTAGCCCTGATATTTTCTCATCCACTGAGTTTTCTGATATTATTTGGCTCGTCTTTAGGCTTTCTCTTCCCCTTTTCTGGTATTCTGCCTTTTGTGATTCTGAGACACTGTTGTTCTTCAGTGTTTCCCTCACCTCCATTTTCAATACTTGCTCTGGAGAGCGTTTTGCAGTCTAGTTGTCTGAAAGCTTATCTTTAGGGCCTTCAATCTCTTTGGAACTGAAAATGGTACTTCCTTTTCCTTTTACTGTATTTCTTCATCTCTACTGGTCAGGTAATTTCAGGTATCTAATGTAGACTTCTAGGGCTTGGTCAAGTGAAAACTTTAGACACTTGGCTCTACACAATTGCATGGGATTTCTGTGAGGACAAATTTTCCTAGACATTGATGCCATGTCCTGTTCCTGTGTGTGTTGTCTGGTCTATCTCCAATTGCTGGTGTTGCCTTTGTTGTGATGAACCCCCCATACTATTTCGATTAGGATAACCTCATTTTGATTACGCTTATCTCACAAATCTGAAAGAGCACAGGACACTTCCTCTGGTGGAAATGGAGCTTCTCAAGCTTCTCAGCTCTGCATTCTACTCTATGTTATTTTGGAGTGTTTCCAGAAGAGCAGAGTGTGAGTGCGCTTGTGCTTTGTAGTGCCACGGGAATGTCCCACTGAAACCAGTTCTTCCAAGAGCTTCTCTGTCTACAGAAACACCAGTGGAAGGATATCTATGGATGTCACACATCAGGGCCTGCTGGAATGATCCCGCAGCCCGAACTTGGTGTCCTCGCTGCCGAACCGTGCCGGTGCCATCCAAAATGTAGCATCCGCTTTTGAGAGATAAACTGAAGGAAATCCTTCCTCTTCTCACGCTGTGGTCTTGGACCACACTTCCTTGTCCTCTCATCCTTGTGGCACGGGTGCACGAAGGCAACCACAGAGCTGTTGCACACCCTGTGCCTCAAAGCAAACCATAATCACAGCCCAGGTTATGAATGTAGCAGATCCTAAGGCTTTTCATTCTGAATTCAAACCCAAGGCCCCCTGGATCCCTCAGACCCGATGCACAATATCTCTGATTCAGCCCCACACATGCTCTATTGGCAAAAGGCCAAATTGGTCTCTGGTCCTGCAGATGCACTGGGTGTGGCCATGGGACATATCGATAATTTCAACTGCGCGCGCCAGGGTGGTTGCTTGCTCATTGGGGTCCCAGGTCGGTTTGCTCTCTTGATAGGACCCACCACATCCCACAACGCACTCCAGATCCCTGAGACTCAGCGTGTGCCACCATCCGTAGCCCTATCCCTCCCTGAACGCTGCCTCTGCTACCTCAAATTTGGCAGCTCGGAGCTTGGTCTCAGAATCAACTGTGGGGATATTTTGCACTGGATTCTTTGAGTTCTGTCAGCCAAGCATCCGCTGTGCACTCTTCTAACACTCAGCACATCACCTTCAATCCCATGTCTCCTGTCCGCTTGTGAGTGTGCGTCCAAGTTAAAGAGAGTTTCACCTTTACTGCTCCATCAACAGGGCTCAGACCATGCACTGGTATCCATTCCCTGCTTTTCCTTCTCCTGCTTCCAGGTGTTCTGAGGCCTCATCCTGTCTTTGGAAGTAACAGACCTCTCTTCGGCAAGTGTCCTGTGCCAAGGGCTGGGTGAGTGTATGTTTCCATTGCTGTGTTCATGGGAGCGAGTGAGCGCAGGTTGCACTGCTTCTCTGTCAACTGGGCATCGATGAATCAACACTTTCCAGATACATTTCACAGAAATGTGATTTTTTTTTATCTCTTTGTTTCTATACAGCCGTGGTGGGAGGGAATGTCCGAAGACTCCAGTTTTGACATTGTGTTGATATCTCATTTGCAGTCTTTAAAAATTTAATAGAATTGATATAAATGTTTTGGGAGTTATACGAAAATGAAGTTAGTTTCTGAAACATACTAAATCGACCTAGAAGCCAGACTTGTCAATTTCGGTAACATTTTGTCAGCTCTAAGGAAAACATAGACAGATAGAATGCAAACTAGCTGTCCGAACTGTTAAAGGGGTCATGTCAGCTCTTTACTGTTGAAGCCTCCGAAACCAACAGGAACCATGAAATAACTAATGGAAACATGAAATAACCCCCAAGCTTGGATTCCCTTGTGCATGTGGTGCCCTTTACTCCCGATGACACCTACTGGTCAATGTTGGCATTTCAAGGTGTAACATCCCTCTCAAGGAAAATACAAGAGGAAACGAACTAAATATATACATTTAGCTTTGAATCCAAAGAACCTAGAGGCATTATAGCTATGAGAACCCTGCTGCAGCTATGCTAGGCTACTGAGAACCAGGTGTTCTTCTATCAGTGATGAGAACGCTTAATCATCCGATCATGTTGGGTAAAGCACTTGAATGCAACCAAGTCTGCACCCCCATGATAGATTGCCCCCGGGGGCTTGACTCAATTGAAAGACGGTCCACATAAGCTGTGTCTTTCATGTCATTGGCGACTTTTACAGTTCCGTTCACTATCTGACTTCTAATATTTACCTAGACTGTCTTGAAAAACGGAGGCCTAATACAGATTCAAGTTCAGTCAAAGATTCCCCTCACTTACCACACTCCCTTCACCCCAGAGAGGACATAATCCCAGCATTTGCTGAATCTAGCGGAAGGCCATCGTTTCTTTGTGGGAGCTAAGTATTCAATTCCTATCTATTTCATACGAGAGTATTTGACCTTTATGGGGTTCCCTGTTGTTCACAGAGGATGAAGCTAGAGGAACTCTGATTCTAGGAGGGGCTTGCTCTTCTCTTACTGGCTTCATTGCAGCTCAGGTACTGATCCCTCAAAATGGATGCCTGAGTGGAGGGGAGGGAAGAGCAAGTGCTTGATAGCTAGGCCCAAACCTGGGAAAAGGCTTACCTGGGCTTGGTGCACTTTGATCTGAATGGCTTGGAATTGCCCCTTGGGTCGTGTGGATTATCTGACCTCTTTCAAGAACATGAGCGTTTTTATCATCTCTGCCATCTCTTCTCTGTAGACGTCTCGGGTCTTGGACCCGTTCTTGGAGCAGAGAATTGAGGAACTTCCTCCAGTCCACGGTGGCCCTCCGTAGGTTTCTGCTAGTATCAGCGAGGTTCAATATGTCTCATGAATGCCTTTCGAGCCTGCTATCCTCTACAGCTGTCTCCAGGCCAGTATTCTCTATTGTAGCAGAACATCTCTCATCAATGTGTTCGCATCTCTCCTCAATCCGTGCAGCCATGTTTTCGGCCAGCTTCTCTTCGTGTCTCCCATAAAGTCGACTTCAACAGGACTGGGCAAGGCTGAAAGGACCTCGGAGCCTCTCCAGTAAGCTGAAGACAGGCAGATCTTCCACTGTCTGCCCTTTCAGGTTCTGGAAACTGACCCGTGAACTCAGGTCTTTGGGCAGCAGCAGTATCTCGAACTGACACAGCTTCCCGGACCAAAGACCTAAGCCAAGCTCCACAGAGGGCGGCAGCCCCTCCATCGCACTGATCCACCCACAGAACTCTGCCCGGTTACCTAGGATCCACCAGCCACAAAAAGCCTCGCGGTACACACCAACATTCGACCTGGAATCCAACCGCTAACTGCCATCCCCAATGGCTGCTGCATCTTGTCAGTGTTGGGGGAGGGGCTGCATCCGACGAGAGGTTCCTAAGGTAAATGTGATTCTACCCACTAGCGTCCCATGGGCCTTTGTTCTTCCCTCTTTCCTTTTGTTCAGATCTGTATGCACTGTAGCAACGGAGGGAAGTGTGTCCATTTTCAGTTGAATGTTTCACACGTTTTTAAACTCTCTAACAGTTCACAGAACACAGAGACCCACTAAGGGAAACTATTGTTCCTGTAATATGGGCACACCCACAAAACATAGCCGTCGGTTGATTTCTGCTGAAACTCCCGCATGCACGGGACATCTATCCATTTGTTTCAAGGGGGCTGAAATTCCTAGGACTGATACAATCCCCAATGTGCACTTTACTGCCTGTCTCTTTTAATCTTAGTACACTTTTGCGGAGCTACTTTTCCTTGTTATAGGCTTGTGCCATTTCTTCTCGACGTAGTGTAGAATATGGCATTCATTCATCCTGTTGGAAGACTTGCAAGTCTATATCACGGACTAGGAATCCATTGCATTCCAAATCGGCCTTTGGGTTAGGTCACGATATGCTCATATGAATCAATATTTACGAATATAAATGCACGCCTCTGATTTCCGAATACAGGTGTGCTGAGTACATTCAAGCCGCGATACTGGGTCGATGCGTACTGAATGATCCTTGACATCACCTTGAGTAATTTCTTTTGAATATTCATGTTACCCTACTCTTTTTGTGTTGTTTGTTTGTTTGATTCTTTCTTGGTCTGCTTCTCGTTTGCTTTGCAAACACGTCAGGCCATGCATCTCTCCGTTTGCTTCCAACAGAGAGTCATATAAGCTGACTCCCTTAAGATAGTGCTTCCAATCCCCTATGATTTCCTGCTTCCCTCTCCCATCTTTAGGGTTTTGATGTCCTCCTTGCCTTCTTCTTGTTTCTTCTTTTCCACTCATGCTCTTCTTGCATTTCCAATAAGGGTTTTCTTCTTTCCATTTCATCTTGCTGCTTATCCCTTCAGGGGAGAATTCTCAACCTTTCTTTTAGGATAAGTTTCGAACTGATGAATTCTTTTAAGATTTGCAGGTCTGTGGCATTCTCTAGCTCTGCTGTTTTTAGAAATGGTGGTCATGTGGCATAGGCTACCCTAGATGGCAGCATTTTGCCATTCAAGCTATGGTCTATGTCCTGGCACTCCTCCCTGTCCTGCAATATTGCTGCTGAGATAGCAGCTGAAACCCCTCTGGAGGTTCTCTTGTGACTATGTTGCTTTCCTCCAGGCGCATTTTAAATCACTGGGATGCTCATGAACTTTGTTGATTTGGATCATACAGCTGCTGCTAAGTCTATTGGGATTCCACCTCTTTTGGACGCTGTGTACTTCCTGAATTCACCTAGATGATTCTATCTTGGCTTTCAGCAAGTTTCAGTCTGATTTTTCTACACATAACTTTTCAAACATTGGTTGTTTCTTTATCTCTTGCTTTCCCATCTGGAACTCTTTCAAATTTTAGTCTTTCATGCCTTGTCTTCAACCAGGATTCAACAGCAATGTTTTCATTGGTTTGCACTTGCTTTCCTATGTGTGCTTCTGACCGAGGGATTTCTGTTCCCCTGTCTTCAAAGTCATTCACGCGTCCCTCTGCAATATCTCGTCTGCTTAGGACGGAATGTTAGCCCTGATATTTTCTCATCCACTGAGTTTTCTGATATTATTTGGCTCGTCTTTAGGCTTTCTCTTCCCCTTTTCTGGTATTCTGCCTTTTGTGATTCTGAGACACTGTTGTTCTTCAGTGTTTCCCTCACCTCCATTTTCAATACTTGCTCTGGAGAGCGTTTTGCAGTCTAGTTGTCTGAAAGCTTATCTTTAGGGCCTTCAATCTCTTTGGAACTGAAAATGGTACTTCCTTTTCCTTTTACTGTATTTCTTCATCTCTACTGGTCAGGTAATTTCAGGTATCTAATGTAGACTTGTAGGGCTTGGTCAAGTGAATACTTTAGACACTTGGCTCTACACAATTGCATGGGATTTCTGTGAGGACAAATATTCCTAGACATTGATGCCATGTCCTGTTCCTGTGTGTGTTGTCTGGTCTATCTCCAATTGCTGGTGTTGCCTTTGTTGTGATGAACCCCCCATACTATTTCGATTAGGATAACCTCATTTTGATTACGCTTATCTCACAAATCTGAAAGAGCACAGGACACTTCCTCTGGTGGAAATGGAGCTTCTCAAGCTTCTCAGCTCTGCATTCTACTCTACGTTACTTTGGAGTGTTTCCAGAAGAGCAGAGTGTGAGTGCGCTTGTGCTTTGTAGTGCCACGGGAATGTCCCACTGAAACCAGTTCTTCCAAGAGCTTCTCTGTCTACAGAAACACCAGTGGAAGGATATCTATGGATGTCACACATCAGGGCCTGCTGGAATGATCCCGCAGCCCGAACTTGGTGTCCTCGCTGCCGAACCGTGCCGGTGCCATCCAAAATGTAGCATCCGCTTTTGAGAGATAAACTGAAGGAAATCCTTCCTCTTCTCACGCTGTGGTCTTGGACCACACTTCCTTGTCCTCTCATCCTTGTGGCACGGGTGCACGAAGGCAACCACAGAGCTGTTGCACACCCTGTGCCTCAAACCAAACCATAATCACAGCCCAGGTTATGAATGTAGCAGATCCTAAGGCTTTTCATTCTGAATTCAAACCCAAGGCCCCCTGGATCCCTCAGACCCGATGCACAATATCTCTGATTCAGCCCCACACATGCTCTATTGGCAAAAGGCCAAATTGGTCTCTGGTCCTGCAGATGCACTGGGTGTGGCCATGGGACATATCGATAATTTCAACTGCGTGCGCCAGGGTGGTTGCTTGCTCATTGGGGTCCCAGGTCGGTTTGCTCTCTTGATAGGACCCACCACATCCCACAACGCACTCCAGATCCCTGAGACTCAGCGTGTGCCACCATCCGTAGCCCTATCCCTCCCTGAACGCTGCCTCTGCTACCTCAAATTTGGCAGCTCGGAGCTTGGTCTCAGAATCAACTGTGGGGATATTTTGCACTGGATTCTTTGAGTTCTGTCAGCCAAGCATCTGCTGTGCACTCTTCTAACACTCAGCACATCACCTTCAATCCCATGTCTCCTGTCCGCTTGTGAGTGTGCGTCCAAGTTAAAGAGAGTTTCACCTTTACTGCTCCATCAACAGGGCTCAGACCATGCACTGGTATCCATTCCCTGCTTTTCCTTCTCCTGCTTCCAGGTGTTCTGAGGCCTCATCCTGTCTTTGGAAGTAATAGACCTCTCTTCGGCAAGTGTCCTGTGCCAAGGGCTGGGTGAGTGGATGTTTCCATTGCTGTGTTCATGGGAGTGAGTGAGCGCAGTTTGCACTGCTTCTCTGTCAA
Organism: Vicugna pacos; assembly: GCF_048564905.1. Lineage (NCBI taxonomy): Eukaryota > Metazoa > Chordata > Mammalia > Artiodactyla > Camelidae > Vicugna > Vicugna pacos. Next base: position 642,733 of record NW_027328737.1, read on the forward strand.
CTGGGCATCGATGAATCAACACTTTCCAGATACATTTCACAGAAATGTGATTTTTTTTTATCTCTTTGTTTCTATACAGCCGTGGTGGGAGGGATTGTCCGAAGACTCCAGTTTTGACATTGTGTTGATATCTCATTTGCAGTCTTTAAAAATTTAATAGAATTGATATAAATGTTTTGGGAGTTATACGAAAATGAAGTTAGTTTCTGAAACATACTAAATCGACCTAGAAGCCAGACTTGTCAATTTCGGTAACATTTTGTCAGCTCTAAGGAAAACATAGACAGATAGAATGCAAACTAGCAGTCCGAACTGTTAAAGGGGTCATGTCAGCTCTTTACTGTTGAAGCCTCCGAAACCAACAGGAACCATGAAATAACTAATGGAAACATGAAATAACCCCCAAGCTTGGATTCCCTTGTGCATGTGGTGCCCTTTACTCCCGATGACACCTACTGGTCAATGTTGGCATTTCAAGGTGTAACATCCCTCTCAAGGAAAATACAAGAGGAAACGAACTAAATATATACATTTAGCTTTGAATCCAGAGAACCTAGAGGCATTATAGCTATGAGAACCCTGCTGCAGCTCTGCTAGGCTACTGAGAACCAGGTGTTCTTCTATCAGTGATGAGAACGCTTAATCATCCGATCATGTTGGGTAAAGCACTTGAATGCAACCAAGTCTGCACCCCCATGATAGATTGCCCCCGGGGGCTTGACTCAATTGAAAGACGGTCCACATAAGCTGTGTCTTTCATGTCATTGGCGACTTTTACAGTTCCGTTCACTATCTGACTTCTAATATTTACCTAGACTGTCTTGAAAAACGGAGGCCTAATACAGATTCAAGTTCAGTCAAAGATTCCCCTCACTTACCACACTCCCTTCACCCCAGAGAGGACATAATCCCAGCATTTGCTGAATCTAGCGGAAGGCCATCGTTTCTTTGTGGGAGCTAAGTATTCAATTCCTATCTATTTCATACGAGAGTATTTGACCTTTATGGGGTTCCCTGTTGTTCACAGAGGATGAAGCTAGAGGAACTCTGATTCTAGGAGGGGCTTGCTCTTCTCTTACTGGCTTCATTGCAGCTCAGGTACTGATCCCTCAAAATGGATGCCTGAGTGGAGGGGAGGGAAGAGCAAGTGCTTGATAGCTAGGCCCAAACCTGGGAAAAGGCTTACCTGGGCTTGGTGCACTTTGATCTGAATGGCTTGGAATTGCCCCTTGGGTCGTGTGGATTATCTGACCTCTTTCAAGAACATGAGCGTTTTTATCATCTCTGCCATCTCTTCTCTGTAGACGTCTCGGGTCTTGGACCCGTTCTTGGAGCAGAGAATTGAGGAACTTCCTCCAGTCCACGGTGGCCCTCCGTAGGTTTCTGCTAGTATCAGCGAGGTTCAATATGTCTCATGAATGCCTTTCGAGCCTGCTATCCTCTACAGCTGTCTCCAGGCCAGTATTCTCTATTGTAGCAGAACATCTCTCATCAATGTGTTCGCATCTCTCCTCAATCCGTGCAGCCATGTTTTCAGCCAGCTTCTCTTCGTGTCTCCCATAAAGTCGACTTCAACAGGACTGGGCAAGGCTGAAAGGACCTCGGAGCCTCTCCAGTAAGCTGAAGACAGGCAGATCTTCCACTGTCTGCCCTTTCAGGTTCTGGAAACTGACCCGTGAACTCAGGTCTTTGGGCAGCAGCAGTATCTCGAACTGACACAGCTTCCCGGACCAAAGACCTAAGCCAAGCTCCACAGAGGGCGGCAGCCCCTCCATCGCACTGATCCACCCACAGAACTCTGCCCGGTTACCTAGGATCCACCAGCCACAACAAGCCTCGCGGTACACACCAACATTCGACCTGGAATCCAACCGCTAACTGCCATCCCCAATGGCTGCTGCATCTTGTCAGTGTTGGGGGAGGGGCTGCATCCGACGAGAGGTTCCTAAGGTAAATGTGATTCTACCCACTAGCGTCCCATGGGCCTTTGTTCTTCCCTCTTTCCTTTTGTTCAGATCTGTATGCACTGTAGCAACGGAGGGAAGTGTGTCCATTTTCAGTTGAATGTTTCACACGTTTTTAAACTCTCTAACAGTTCACAGAACACAGAGACCCACTCAGGGAAACTATTGTTCCTGTAATATGGGCACACCCACAAAACATAGCCGTCGGTTGATTTCTGCTGAAACTCCCGCATGCACGGGACATCTATCCATTTGTTTCAAGGGGGCTGAAATTCCTAGGACTGATACAATCCCCAATGTGCACTTTACTGCCTGTCTCTTTTAATCTTAGTACACTTTTGCGGAGCTACTTTTCCTTGTTATAGGCTTGTGCCATTTCTTCTCGACGTAGTGTAGAATATGGCATTCATTCATCCTGTTGGAAGACTTGCAAGTCTATATCACGGACTAGGAATCCATTGCATTCCAAATCGGCCTTTGGGTTAGGTCACGATATGCTCATATGAATCAATATTTACGAATATAAATGCACGCCTCTGATTTCCGAATACAGGTGTGCTGAGTACATTCAAGCCGCGATACTGGGTCGATGCGTACTGAATGATCCTTGACATCACCTTGAGTAATTTCTTTTGAATATTCATGTTACCCTACCCTTTTTGTGTTGTTTGTTTGTTTGATTCTTTCTTGGTCTGCTTCTCGTTTGCTTTGCAAACACGTCAGGCCATGCATCTCTCCGTTTGCTTCCAACAGAGAGTCATATAAGCTGACTCCCTTAAGACAGTGCTTCCAATCCCCTATGATTTCCTGCTTCCCTCTCCCATCTTTAGGGTTTTGATGTCCTCCTTGCCTTCTTCTTGTTTCTTCTTTTCCACTCATGCTCTTCTTGCATTTCCAATAAGGGTTTTCTTCTTTCCATTTCATCTTGCTGCTTATCCCTTCAGGGGAGAATTCTCAACCTTTCTTTTAGGATAAGTTTCGAACTGCTGAATTCTTTTAAGATTTGCAGGTCTGTGGCATTCTCTAGCTCTGCTGTTATTAGAAATGGTGGTCATGTGGCATAGGCTACCCTAGATGGCAGCATTTTGCCATTCAAGCTATGGTCTATGTCCTGGCACTCCTCCCTGTCCTGCAATATTGCTGCTGACATAGCAGCTGAAACCCCTCTGGAGGTTCTCTTGTGACTATGTTGCTTTCCTCCAGGCGCATTTTAAATCACTGGGATGCTCATGAACTTTGTTGATTTGGATCATACAGCTGCTGCTAAGTCTATTGGGATTCCACCTCTTTTGGACGCTGTGTACTTCCTGAATTCGCCTAGATGATTCTATCTTGGCTTTCAGCAAGTTTCAGTCTGATTTTTCTACACATCACTTTTCAAACATTGTTTGTTTCTTTACCTCTTGCTTTTCCATCTGGGACTCTTTCGAATTTTAGTCTTTCATGCCTTGTCTTCAACCAGGATTCAACAGCAATGTTTTCATTGGTTTGCACTTGCTTTCCTATGTGTGCTTCTGACCGAGGGATTTCTGTTCCCCTGTCTTCAAAGTCATTCACGCGTCCCTCTGCAATATCTCGTCTGCTTAGGACGGAATGTTAGCCCTGATATTTTCTCATCCACTGAGTTTTCTGATATTATTTGGCTCGTCTTTAGGCTTTCTCTTCCCCTTTTCTGGTATTCTGCCTTTTGTGATTCTGAGACACTGTTGTTCTTCAGTGTTTCCCTCACCTCCATTTTCAATACTTGCTCTGGAGAGCGTTTTGCAGTCTAGTTGTCTGAAAGCTTATCTTTAGGGCCTTCAATCTCTTTGGAACTGAAAATGGTACTTCCTTTTCCTTTTACTGTATTTCTTCATCTCTACTGGTCAGGTAATTTCAGGTATCTAATGTAGACTTCTAGGGCTTGGTCAAGTGAAAACTTTAGACACTTGGCTCTACACAATTGCATGGGATTTCTGTGAGGACAAATTTTCCTAGACATTGATGCCATGTCCTGTTCCTGTGTGTGTTGTCTGGTCTATCTCCAATTGCTGGTGTTGCCTTTGTTGTGATGAACCCCCCATACTATTTCGATTAGGATAACCTCATTTTGATTACGCTTATCTCACAAATCTGAAAGAGCACAGGACACTTCCTCTGGTGGAAATGGAGCTTCTCAAGCTTCTCAGCTCTGCATTCTACTCTATGTTATTTTGGAGTGTTTCCAGAAGAGCAGAGTGTGAGTGCGCTTGTGCTTTGTAGTGCCACGGGAATGTCCCACTGAAACCAGTTCTTCCAAGAGCTTCTCTGTCTACAGAAACACCAGTGGAAGGATATCTATGGATGTCACACATCAGGGCCTGCTGGAATGATCCCGCAGCCCGAACTTGGTGTCCTCGCTGCCGAACCGTGCCGGTGCCATCCAAAATGTAGCATCCGCTTTTGAGAGATAAACTGAAGGAAATCCTTCCTCTTCTCACGCTGTGGTCTTGGACCACACTTCCTTGTCCTCTCATCCTTGTGGCACGGGTGCACGAAGGCAACCACAGAGCTGTTGCACACCCTGTGCCTCAAACCAAACCATAATCACAGCCCAGGTTATGAATGTAGCAGATCCTAAGGCTTTTCATTCTGAATTCAAACCCAAGGCCCCCTGGATCCCTCAGACCCGATGCACAATATCTCTGATTCAGCCCCACACATGCTCTATTGGCAAAAGGCCAAATTGGTCTCTGGTCCTGCAGATGCACTGGGTGTGGCCATGGGACATATCGATAATTTCAACTGCGCGCGCCAGGGTGGTTGCTTGCTCATTGGGGTCCCAGGTCGGTTTGCTCTCTTGATAGGACCCACCACATCCCACAACGCACTCCAGATCCCTGAGACTCAGCGTGTGCCACCATCCGTAGCCCTATCCCTCCCTGAACGCTGCCTCTGCTACCTCAAATTTGGCAGCTCGGAGCTTGGTCTCAGAATCAACTGTGGGGATATTTTGCACTGGATTCTTTGAGTTCTGTCAGCCAAGCATCCGCTGTGCACTCTTCTAACACTCAGCACATCACCTTCAATCCCATGTCTCCTGTCCGCTTGTGAGTGTGCGTCCAAGTTAAAGAGAGTTTCACCTTTACTGCTCCATCAACAGGGCTCAGACCATGCACTGGTATCCATTCCCTGCTTTTCCTTCTCCTGCTTCCAGGTGTTCTGAGGCCTCATCCTGTCTTTGGAAGTAACAGACCTCTCTTCGGCAAGTGTCCTGTGCCAAGGGCTGGGTGAGTGGATGTTTCCATTGCTGTGTTCATGGGAGCGAGTGAGCGCAGGTTGCACTGCTTCTCTGTCAACTGGGCATCGATGAATCAACACTTTCCAGATACATTTCACAGAAATGTGATTTTTTTTATCTCTTTGTTTCTATACAGCCGTGGTGGGAGGGAATGTCCGAAGACTCCAGTTTTGACATTGTGTTGATATCTCATTTGCAGTCTTTAAAAATTTAATAGAATTGATATAAATGTTTTGGGAGTTATACGAAAATGAAGTTAGTTTCTGAAACATACTAAATCGACCTAGAAGCCAGACTTGTCAATTTCGGTAACATTTTGTCAGCTCTAAGGAAAACATAGACAGATAGAATGCAAACTAGCAGTCCGAACTGTTAAAGGGGTCATGTCAGCTCTTTACTGTTGAAGCCTCCAAAACCAACAGGAACCATGAAATAACTAATGGAAACATGAAATAACCCCCAAGCTTGGATTCCCTTGTGCATGTGGTGCCCTTTACTCCCGATGACACCTACTGGTCAATGTTGGCATTTCAAGGTGTAACATCCCTCTCAAGGAAAATACAAGAGGAAACGAACTAAATATATACATTTAGCTTTGAATCCAAAGAACCTAGAGGCATTATAGCTATGAGAACCCTGCTGCAGCTATGCTAGGCTACTGAGAACCAGGTGTTCTTCTATCAGTGATGAGAACGCTTAATCATCCGATCATGTTGGGTAAAGCACTTGAATGCAACCAAGTCTGCACCCCCATGATAGATTGCCCCCGGGGGCTTGACTCAATTGAAAGACGGTCCACATAAGCTGTGTCTTTCATGTCATTGGCGACTTTTACAGTTCCGTTCACTATCTGACTTCTAATATTTACCTAGACTGTCTTGAAAAACGGAGGCCTAATACAGATTCAAGTTCAGTCAAAGATTCCCCTCACTTACCACACTCCCTTCACCCCAGAGAGGACATAATCCCAGCATTTGCTGAATCTAGCGGAAGGCCATCGTTTCTTTGTGGGAGCTAAGTATTCAATTCCTATCTATTTCATACGAGAGTATTTGACCTTTATGGGGTTCCCTGTTGTTCACAGAGGATGAAGCTAGAGGAACTCTGATTCTAGGAGGGGCTTGCTCTTCTCTTACTGGCTTCATTGCAGCTCAGGTACTGATCCCTCAAAATGGATGCCTGAGTGGAGGGGAGGGAAGAGCAAGTGCTTGATAGCTAGGCCCAAACCTGGGAAAAGGCTTACCTGGGCTTGGTGCACTTTGATCTGAATGGCTTGGAATTGCCCCTTGGGTCGTGTGGATTATCTGACCTCTTTCAAGAACATGAGCGTTTTTATCATCTCTGCCATCTCTTCTCTGTAGACGTCAGGGGTCTTGGACCCGTTCTTGGAGCAGAGAATTGAGGAACTTCCTCCAGTCCACGGTGGCCCTCCGTAGGTTTCTGCTAGTATCAGCGAGGTTCAATATGTCTCATGAATGCCTTTCGAGCCTGCTATCCTCTACAGCTGTCTCCAGGCCAGTATTCTCTATTGTAGCAGAACATCTCTCATCAATGTGTTCGCATCTCTCCTCAATCCGTGCAGCCATGTTTTCAGCCAGCTTCTCTTCGTGTCTCCCATAAAGTCGACTTCAACAGGACTGGGCAAGGCTGAAAGGACCTCGGAGCCTCTCCAGTAAGCTGAAGACAGGCAGATCTTCCACTGTCTGCCCTTTCAGGTTCTGGAAACTGACCCGTGAACTCAGGTCTTTGGGCAGCAGCAGTATCTCGAACTGACACAGCTTCCCGGACCAAAGACCTAAGCCAAGCTCCACAGAGGGCGGCAGCCCCTCCATCGCACTGATCCACCCACAGAACTCTGCCCGGTTACCTAGGATCCACCAGCCACAACAAGCCTCGCGGTACACACCAACATTCGACCTGGAATCCAACCGCTAACTGCCATCCCCAATGGCTGCTGCATCTTGTCAGTGTTGGGGGAGGGGCTGCATCCGACGAGAGGTTCCTAAGGTAAATGTGATTCTACCCACTAGCGTCCCATGGGCCTTTGTTCTTCCCTCTTTCCTTTTGTTCAGATCTGTATGCACTGTAGCAACGGAGGGAAGTGTGTCCATTTTCAGTTGAATGTTTCACACGTTTTTAAACTCTCTAACAGTTCACAGAACACAGAGACCCACTAAGGGAAACTATTGTTCCTGTAATATGGGCACACCCACAAAACATAGCCGTCGGTTGATTTCTGCTGAAACTCCCGCATGCACGGGACATCTATCCATTTGTTTCAAGGGGGCTGAAATTCCTAGGACTGATACAATCCCCAATGTGCACTTTACTGCCTGTCTCTTTTAATCTTAGTACACTTTTGCGGAGCTACTTTTCCTTGTTATAGGCTTGTGCCATTTCTTCTCGACGTAGTGTAGAATATGGCATTCATTCATCCTGTTGGAAGACTTGCAAGTCTATATCACGGACTAGGAATCCATTGCATTCCAAATCGGCCTTTGGGTTAGGTCACGATATGCTCATATGAATCAATATTTACGAATATAAATGCACGCCTCTGATTTCCGAATACAGGTGTGCTGAGTACATTCAAGCCGCGATACTGGGTCGATGCGTACTGAATGATCCTTGACATCACCTTGAGTAATTTCTTTTGAATATTCATGTTACCCTACTCTTTTTGTGTTGTTTGTTTGTTTGATTCTTTCTTGGTCTGCTTCTCGTTTGCTTTGCAAACACGTCAGGCCATGCATCTCTCCGTTTGCTTCCAACAGAGAGTCATATAAGCTGACTCCCTTAAGATAGTGCTTCCAATCCCCTATGATTTCCTGCTTCCCTCTCCCATCTTTAGGGTTTTGATGTCCTCCTTGCCTTCTTCTTGTTTCTTCTTTTCCACTCATGCTCTTCTTGCATTTCCAATAAGGGTTTTCTTCTTTCCATTTCATCTTGCTGCTTATCCCTTCAGGGGAGAATTCTCAACCTTTCTTTTAGGATAAGTTTCGAACTGATGAATTCTTTTAAGATTTGCAGGTCTGTGGCATTCTCTAGCTCTGCTGTTTTTAGAAATGGTGGTCATGTGGCATAGGCTACCCTAGATGGCAGCATTTTGCCATTCAAGCTATGGTCTATGTCCTGGCACTCCTCCCTGTCCTGCAATATTGCTGCTGAGATAGCAGCTGAAACCCCTCTGGAGGTTCTCTTGTGACTATGTTGCTTTCCTCCAGGCACATTTTAAATCACTGGGATGCTCATGAACTTTGTTGATTTGGATCATACAGCTGCTGCTAAGTCTATTGGGATTCCACCTCTTTTGGACGCTGTGTACTTCCTGAATTCACCTAGATGATTCTATCTTGGCTTTCAGCAAGTTTCAGTCTGATTTTTCTACACATAACTTTTCAAACATTGGTTGTTTCTTTATCTCTTGCTTTCCCATCTGGGACTCTTTCGAATTTTAGTCTTTCATGCCTTGTCTTCAACCAGGATTCAACAGCAATGTTTTCATTGGTTTGCACTTGCTTTCCTATGTGTGCTTCTGACCGAGGGATTTCTGTTCCCCTGTCTTCAAAGTCATTCACGCGTCCCTCTGCAATATCTCGTCTGCTTAGGACGGAATGTTAGCCCTGATATTTTCTCATCCACTGAGTTTTCTGATATTATTTGGCTCGTCTTTAGGCTTTCTCTTCCCCTTTTCTGGTATTCTGCCTTTTGTGATTCTGAGACACTGTTGTTCTTCAGTGTTTCCCTCACCTCCATTTTCAATACTTGCTCTGGAGAGCGTTTTGCAGTCTAGTTGTCTGAAAGCTTATCTTTAGGGCCTTCAATCTCTTTGGAACTGAAAATGGTACTTCCTTTTCCTTTTACTGTATTTCTTCATCTCTACTGGTCAGGTAATTTCAGGTATCTAATGTAGACTTCTAGGGCTTGGTCAAGTGAAAACTTTAGACACTTGGCTCTACACAATTGCATGGGATTTCTGTGAGGACAAATTTTCCTAGACATTGATGCCATGTCCTGTTCCTGTGTGTGTTGTCTGGTCTATCTCCAATTGCTGGTGTTGCCTTTGTTGTGATGAACCCCCCATACTATTTCGATTAGGATAACCTCATTTTGATTACGCTTATCTCACAAATCTGAAAGAGCACAGGACACTTCCTCTGGTGGAAATGGAGCTTCTCAAGCTTCTCAGCTCTGCATTCTACTCTATGTTATTTTGGAGTGTTTCCAGAAGAGCAGAGTGTGAGTGCGCTTGTGCTTTGTAGTGCCACGGGAATGTCCCACTGAAACCAGTTCTTCCAAGAGCTTCTCTGTCTACAGAAACACCAGTGGAAGGATATCTATGGATGTCACACATCAGGGCCTGCTGGAATGATCCCGCAGCCCGAACTTGGTGTCCTCGCTGCCGAACCGTGCCGGTGCCATCCAAAATGTAGCATCCGCTTTTGAGAGATAAACTGAAGGAAATCCTTCCTCTTCTCACGCTGTGGTCTTGGACCACACTTCCTTGTCCTCTCATCCTTGTGGCACGGGTGCACGAAGGCAACCACAGAGCTGTTGCACACCCTGTGCCTCAAACCAAACCATAATCACAGCCCAGGTTATGAATGTAGCAGATCCTAAGGCTTTTCATTCTGAATTCAAACCCAAGGCCCCCTGGATCCCTCAGACCCGATGCACAATATCTCTGATTCAGCCCCACACATGCTCTATTGGCAAAAGGCCAAATTGGTCTCTGGTCCTGCAGATGCACTGGGTGTGGCCATGGGACATATCGATAATTTCAACTGCGCGCGCCAGGGTGGTTGCTTGCTCATTGGGGTCCCAGGTCGGTTTGCTCTCTTGATAGGACCCACCACATCCCACAACGCACTCCAGATCCCTGAGACTCAGCGTGTGCCACCATCCGTAGCCCTATCCCTCCCTGAACGCTGCCTCTGCTACCTCAAATTTGGCAGCTCGGAGCTTGGTCTCAGAATCAACTGTGGGGATATTTTGCACTGGATTCTTTGAGTTCTGTCAGCCAAGCATCCGCTGTGCACTCTTCTAACACTCAGCACATCACCTTCAATCCCATGTCTCCTGTCCGCTTGTGAGTGTGCGTCCAAGTTAAAGAGAGTTTCACCTTTACTGCTCCATCAACAGGGCTCAGACCATGCACTGGTATCCATTCCCTGCTTTTCCTTCTCCTGCTTCCAGGTGTTCTGAGGCCTCATCCTGTCTTTGGAAGTAACAGACCTCTCTTCGGCAAGTGTCCTGTGCCAAGGGCTGGGTGAGTGGATGTTTCCATTGCTGTGTTCATGGGAGCGAGTGAGCGCAGGTTGCACTGCTTCTCTGTCACCTGGGCATCGATGAATCAACACTTTCCAGATACATTTCACAGAAATGTGATTTTTTTTTATCTCTTTGTTTCTATACAGCCGTGGTGGGAGGGATTGTCCGAAGACTCCAGTTTTGACATTGTGTTGATATCTCATTTGCAGTCTTTAAAAATTTAATAGAATTGATATAAATGTTTTGGGAGTTATACGAAAATGAAGTTAGTTTCTGAAACATACTAAATCGACCTCGAAGCCAGACTTGTCAATTTCGGTAACATTTTGTCAGCTCTAAGGGAAACATAGACAGATAGAATGCAAACTAGCAGTCCGAACTGTTAAAGGGGTCATGTCAGCTCTTTACTGTTGAAGCCTCCGAAACCAACAGGAACCATGAAATAACTAATGGAAACATGAAATAACCCCCAAGCTTGGATTCCCTTGTGCATGTGGTGCCCTTTACTCCCGATGACACCTACTGGTCAATGTTGGCATTTCAAGGTGTAACATCCCTCTCAAGGAAAATACAAGAGGAAACGAACTAAATATATACATTTAGCTTTGAATCCAAAGAACCTAGAGGCATTATAGCTATGAGAACCCTGCTGCAGCTATGCTAGGCTACTGAGAACCAGGTGTTCTTCTATCAGTGATGAGAACGCTTAATCATCCGATCATGTTGGGTAAAGCACTTGAATGCAACCAAGTCTGCACCCCCATGATAGATTGCCCCCGGGGGCTTGACTCAATTGAAAGACGGTCCACATAAGCTGTGTCTTTCATGTCATTGGCGACTTTTACAGTTCCGTTCACTATCTGACTTCTAATATTTACCTAGACTGTCTTGAAAAACGGAGGCCTAATACAGATTCAAGTTCAGTCAAAGATTCCCCTCACTTACCACACTCCCTTCACCCCAGAGAGGACATAATCCCAGCATTTGCTGAATCTAGCGGAAGGCCATCGTTTCTTTGTGGGAGCTAAGTATTCAATTCCTATCTATTTCATACGAGAGTATTTGACCTTTATGGGGTTCCCTGTTGTTCACAGAGGATGAAGCTAGAGGAACTCTGATTCTAGGAGGGGCTTGCTCTTCTCTTACTGGCTTCATTGCAGCTCAGGTACTGATCCCTCAAAATGGATGCCTGAGTGGAGGGGAGGGAAGAGCAAGTGCTTGATAGCTAGGCCCAAACCTGGGAAAAGGCTTACCTGGGCTTGGTGCACTTTGATATGAATGGCTTGGAATTGCCCCTTGGGTCGTGTGGATTATCTGACCTCTTTCAAGAACATGAGCGTTTTTATCATCTCTGCCATCTCTTCTCTGTAGACGTCTCGGGTCTTGGACCCGTTCTTGGAGCAGAGAATTGAGGAACTTCCTCCAGTCCACGGTGGCCCTCCGTAGGTTTCTGCTAGTATCAGCGAGGTTCAATATGTCTCATGAATGCCTTTCGAGCCTGCTATCCTCTACAGCTGTCTCCAGGCCAGTATTCTCTATTGTAGCAGAACATCTCTCATCAATGTGTTCGCATCTCTCCTCAATCCGTGCAGCCATATTTTCGGCCAGCTTCTCTTCGTGTCTCCCATAAAGTCGACTTCAACAGGACTGGGCAAGGCTGAAAGGACCTCGGAGCCTCTCCAGTAAGCTGAAGACAGGCAGATCTTCCACTGTCTGCCCTTTCAGGTTCTGGAAACTGACCCGTGAACTCAGGTCTTTGGGCAGCAGCAGTATCTCGAACTGACACAGCTTCCCGGACCAAAGACCTAAGCCAAGCTCCACAGAGGGCGGCAGCCCCTCCATCGCACTGATCCACCCACAGAACTCTGCCCGGTTACCTAGGATCCACCAGCCACAACAAGCCTCACGGTACACACCAACATTCGACCTGGAATCCAACCGCTAACTGCCATCCCCAATGGCTGCTGCATCTTGTCAGTGTTGGGGGAGGGGCTGCATCCGACGAGAGGTTCCTAAGGTAAATGTGATTCTACCCACTAGCGTCCCATGGGCCTTTGTTCTTCCCTCTTTCCTTTTGTTCAGATCTGTATGCACTGTAGCAACGGAGGGAAGTGTGTCCATTTTCAGTTGAATGTTTCACACGTTTTTAAACTCTCTAACAGTTCACAGAACACAGAGACCCACTAAGGGAAACTATTGTTCCTGTAATATGGGCACACCCACAAAACATAGCCGTCGGTTGATTTCTGCTGAAACTCCCGCATGCACGGGACATCTATCCATTTGTTTCAAGGGGGCTGAAATTCCTAGGACTGATACAATCCCCAATGTGCACTTTACTGCCTGTCTCTTTTAATCTTAGTACACTTTTGCGGAGCTACTTTTCCTTGTTATAGGCTTGTGCCATTTCTTCTCGACGTAGTGTAGAATATGGCATTCATTCATCCTGTTGGAAGACTTGCAAGTCTATATCACGGACTAGGAATCCATTGCATTCCAAATCGGCCTTTGGGTTAGGTCACGATATGCTCATATGAATCAATATTTACGAATATAAATGCACGCCTCTGATTTCCGAATACAGGTGTGCTGAGTACATTCAAGCCGCGATACTGGGTCGATGCGTACTGAATGATCCTTGACATCACCTTGAGTAATTTCTTTTGAATATTCATGTTACCCTACCCTTTTTGTGTTGTTTGTTTGTTTGATTCTTTCTTGGTCTGCTTCTCGTTTGCTTTGCAAACACGTCAGGCCATGCATCTCTCCGTTTGCTTCCAACAGAGAGTCATATAAGCTGACTCCCTTAAGATAGTGCTTCCAATCCCCTATGATTTCCTGCTTCCCTCTCCCATCTTTAGGGTTTTGATGTCCTCCTTGCCTTCTTCTTGTTTCTTCTTTTCCACTCATGCTCTTCTTGCATTTCCAATAAGGGTTTTCTTCTTTCCATTTCATCTTGCTGCTTATCCCTTCAGGGGAGAATTCTCAACCTTTCTTTTAGGATAAGTTTCGAACTGCTGAATTCTTTTAAGATTTGCAGGTCTGTGGCATTCTCTAGCTCTGCTGTTATTAGAAATGGTGGTCATGTGGCATAGGCTACCCTAGATGGCAGCATTTTGCCATTCAAGCTATGGTCTATGTCCTGGCACTCCTCCCTGTCCTGCAATATTGCTGCTGACATAGCAGCTGAAACCCCTCTGGAGGTTCTCTTGTGACTATGTTGCTTTCCTCCAGGCGCATTTTAAATCACTGGGATGCTCATGAACTTTGTTGATTTGGATCATACAGCTGCTGCTAAGTCTATTGGGATTCCACCTCTTTTGGACGCTGTGTACTTCCTGAATTCGCCTAGATGATTCTATCTTGGCTTTCAGCAAGTTTCAGTCTGATTTTTCTACACATCACTTTTCAAACATTGTTTGTTTCTTTACCTCTTGCTTTTCCATCTGGGACTCTTTCGAATTTTAGTCTTTCATGCCTTGTCTTCAACCAGGATTCAACAGCAATGTTTTCATTGGTTTGCACTTGCTTTCCTATGTGTGCTTCTGACCGAGGGATTTCTGTTCCCCTGTCTTCAAAGTCATTCACGCGTCCCTCTGCAATATCTCGTCTGCTTAGGACGGAATGTTAGCCCTGATATTTTCTCATCCACTGAGTTTTCTGATATTATTTGGCTCGTCTTTAGGCTTTCTCTTCCCCTTTTCTGGTATTCTGCCTTTTGTGATTCTGAGACACTGTTGTTCTTCAGTGTTTCCCTCACCTCCATTTTCAATACTTGCTCTGGAGAGCGTTTTGCAGTCTAGTTGTCTGAAAGCTTATCTTTAGGGCCTTCAATCTCTTTGGAACTGAAAATGGTACTTCCTTTTCCTTTTACTGTATTTCTTCATCTCTACTGGTCAGGTAATTTCAGGTATCTAATGTAGACTTCTAGGGCTTGGTCAAGTGAAAACTTTAGACACTTGGCTCTACACAATTGCATGGGATTTCTGTGAGGACAAATTTTCCTAGACATTGATGCCATGTCCTGTTCCTGTGTGTGTTGTCTGGTCTATCTCCAATTGCTGGTGTTGCCTTTGTTGTGATGAACCCCCCATACTATTTCGATTAGGATAACCTCATTTTGATTACGCTTATCTCACAAATCTGAAAGAGCACAGGACACTTCCTCTGGTGGAAATGGAGCTTCTCAAGGTTCTCAGCTCTGCATTCTACTCTATGTTATTTTGGAGTGTTTCCAGAAGAGCAGAGTGTGAGTGCGCTTGTGCTTTGTAGTGCCACGGGAATGTCCCACTGAAACCAGTTCTTCCAAGAGCTTCTCTGTCTACAGAAACACCAGTGGAAGGATATCTATGGATGTCACACATCAGGGCCTGCTGGAATGATCCCGCAGCCCGAACTTGGTGTCCTCGCTGCCGAACCGTGCCGGTGCCATCCAAAATGTAGCATCCGCTTTTGAGAGATAAACTGAAGGAAATCCTTCCTCTTCTCACGCTGTGGTCTTGGACCACACTTCCTTGTCCTCTCATCCTTGTGGCACGGGTGCACGAAGGCAACCACAGAGCTGTTGCACACCCTGTGCCTCAAACCAAACCATAATCACAGCCCAGGTTATGAATGTAGCAGATCCTAAGGCTTTTCATTCTGAATTCAAACCCAAGGCCCCCTGGATCCCTCAGACCCGATGCACAATATCTCTGATTCAGCCCCACACATGCTCTATTGGCAAAAGGCCAAATTGGTCTCTGGTCCTGCAGATGCACTGGGTGTGGCCATGGGACATATCGATAATTTCAACTGCGCGCGCCAGGGTGGTTGCTTGCTCATTGGGGTCCCAGGTCGGTTTGCTCTCTTGATAGGACCCACCACATCCCACAACGCACTCCAGATCCCTGAGACTCAGCGTGTGCCACCATCCGTAGCCCTATCCCTCCCTGAACGCTGCCTCTGCTACCTCAAATTTGGCAGCTCGGAGCTTGGTCTCAGAATCAACTGTGGGGATATTTTGCACTGGATTCTTTGAGTTCTGTCAGCCAAGCATCCGCTGTGCACTCTTCTAACACTCAGCACATCACCTTCAATCCCATGTCTCCTGTCCGCTTGTGAGTGTGCGTCCAAGTTAAAGAGAGTTTCACCTTTACTGCTCCATCAACAGGGCTCAGACCATGCACTGGTATCCATTCCCTGCTTTTCCTTCTCCTGCTTCCAGGTGTTCTGAGGCCTCATCCTGTCTTTGGAAGTAACAGACCTCTCTTCGGCAAGTGTCCTGTGCCAAGGGCTGGGTGAGTGGATGTTTCCATTGCTGTGTTCATGGGAGCGAGTGAGCGCAGGTTGCACTGCTTCTCTGTCAACTGGGCATCGATGAATCAACACTTTCCAGATACATTTCACAGAAATGTGATTTTTTTTTATCTCTTTGTTTCTATACAGCCGTGGTGGGAGGGAATGTCCGAAGACTCCAGTTTTGACATTGTGTTGATATCTCATTTGCAGTCTTTAAAAATTTAATAGAATTGATATAAATGTTTTGGGAGTTATACGAAAATGAAGTTAGTTTCTGAAACATACTAAATCGACCTCGAAGCCAGACTTGTCAATTTCGGTAACATTTTGTCAGCTCTAAGGAAAACATAGACAGATAGAATGCAAACTAGCAGTCCGAACTGTTAAAGGGGTCATGTCAGCTCTTTACTGTTGAAGCCTCCGAAACCAACAGGAACCATGAAATAACTAATGGAAACATGAAATAACCCCCAAGCTTGGATTCCCTTGTGCATGTGGTGCCCTTTACTCCCGATGACACCTACTGGTCAATGTTGGCATTTCAAGGTGTAACATCCCTCTCAAGGAAAATACAAGAGGAAACGAACTAAATATATACATTTAGCTTTGAATCCAAAGAACCTAGAGGCATTATAGCTATGAGAACCCTGCTGCAGCTATGCTAGGCTACTGAGAACCAGGTGTTCTTCTATCAGTGATGAGAACGCTTAATCATCCGATCATGTTGGGTAAAGCACTTGAATGCAACCAAGTCTGCACCCCCATGATAGATTGCCCCCGGGGGCTTGACTCAATTGAAAGACGGTCCACATAAGCTGTGTCTTTCATGTCATTGGCGACTTTTACAGTTCCGTTCACTATCTGACTTCTAATATTTACCTAGACTGTCTTGAAAAACGGAGGCCTAATACAGATTCAAGTTCAGTCAAAGATTCCCCTCACTTACCACACTCCCTTCACCCCAGAGAGGACATAATCCCAGCATTTGCTGAATCTAGCGGAAGGCCATCGTTTCTTTGTGGGAGCTAAGTATTCAATTCCTATCTATTTCATACGAGAGTATTTGACCTTTATGGGGTTCCCTGTTGTTCACAGAGGATGAAGCTAGAGGAACTCTGATTCTAGGAGGGGCTTGCTCTTCTCTTACTGGCTTCATTGCAGCTCAGGTACTGATCCCTCAAAATGGATGCCTGAGTGGAGGGGAGGGAAGAGCAAGTGCTTGATAGCTAGGCCCAAACCTGGGAAAAGGCTTACCTGGGCTTGGTGCACTTTGATCTGAATGGCTTGGAATTGCCCCTTGGGTCGTGTGGATTATCTGACCTCTTTCAAGAACATGAGCGTTTTTATCATCTCTGCCATCTCTTCTCTTTAGACGTCAGGGATCTTGGACCCGTTCTTGGAGCAGAGAATTGAGGAACTTCCTCCAGTCCACGGTGGCCCTCCGTAGGTTTCTGCTAGTATCAGCGAGGTTCAATATGTCTCATGAATGCCTTTCGAGCCTGCTATCCTCTACAGCTGTCTCCAGGCCAGTATTCTCTATTGTAGCAGAACATCTCTCATCAATGTGTTCGCATCTCTCCTCAATCCGTGCAGCCATATTTACGGCCAGCTTCTCTTCGTGTCTCCCATAAAGTCGACTTCAACAGGACTGGGCAATCTGAAAGGACCTCGGAGCCTCTCCAGTAAGCTGAAGACAGGCAGATCTTCCACTGTCTGCCCTTTCAGGTTCTGGAAACTGACCCGTGAACTCAGGTCTTTGGGCA
This sequence comes from Vicugna pacos, assembly GCF_048564905.1. Taxonomy (NCBI): domain Eukaryota; kingdom Metazoa; phylum Chordata; class Mammalia; order Artiodactyla; family Camelidae; genus Vicugna; species Vicugna pacos. The sequence continues at coordinate 660,270 of NW_027328737.1, forward strand.
GCAGCAGTATCTCGAACTGACACAGCTTCCCGGACCAAAGACCTAAGCCAAGCTCCACAGAGGGCAGCAGCCCCTCCATCGCACTGATCCACCCACAGAACTCTGCCCGGTTACCTAGGATCCACCAGCCACAACAAGCCTCGCAGTACACACCAACATTCCACCTGGAATCCAACCGCTAACTGCCATCCCCAATGGCTGCTGCATCTTGTCAGTGTTGGGGGAGGGGCTGCATCCGACGAGAGGTTCCTAAGGTAAATGTGATTCTACCCACTAGCGTCCCATGGGCCTTTGTTCTTCCCTCTTTCCTTTTGTTCAGATCTGTATGCACTGTAGCAACGGAGGGAAGTGTGTCCATTTTCAGTTGAATGTTTCACACGTCTTTAAACTTTCTAACAGTTCACAGTACACAGAGACCCACTAAGGGAAACTATTGTTCCTGTAATATGGGCACACCCGCAATACATAGCCGTCGGTTGATTTCTGCTGAAACACCCGCATTCACGGGACATCTATCCATTTGTTTCAAGGGGGCTGAAATTCCTAGGAATGATACAATCCCCAATGTGCACTTTACTGCCTGTCTTTTTGATCTTAGTACACTTTTGCGGAGCTACTTTTCCTTGTTATAGGCTTGTGCCATTTCTTCTCGACGTAGTGTAGAATATGGCATTCATTCATCCTGTTGGAAGACTTGCAAGTCTATAGCACGGACTAGGAATCCATTGCATTCCAAATCGGCCTTTGGGTTAGGTCACGATATGCTCATATGAATCAATATTTACGAATATAAATGCACGCCTCTGATTTCCGAATACAGGTGTGCTGAGTACATTCAAGCCGCGATACTGGGTCGATGCGTACTGAATGATCCTTGACATCACCTTGAGTAATTTCTTTTGAATATTCCTGTTACCCTACTCTTTTTGTGTTGTTTGTTTGTTTGATTCTTTCTTGGTCTGCTTCTCGTTTGCTTTGCAAACACGTCAGGCCATGCATCTCTCCGTTTGCTTCCAACAGAGAGTCATATAAGCTGACTCCCTTAAGATAGTGCTTCCAATCCCCTATGATTTCCTGCTTCCCTCTCCCATCTTTAGGGTTTTGATGTCCTCCTTGCCTTCTTCTTGTTTCTTCTTTTCCACTCATGCTCTTCTTGCATTTCCAATAAGGGTTTTCTTCTTTCCATTTCATCTTGCTGCTTATCCCTTCAGGGGAGAATTCTCAACCTTTCTTTTAGGATAAGTTTCGAACTGCTGAATTCTTTTAAGATTTGCAGGTCTGTGGCATTCTCTAGCTCTGTTGTTATTAGAAATGGTGGTCATGTGGCATAGGCTACCCTAGATGGCAGCATTTTGCCATTCAAGCTATGGTCTATGTCCTGGCACTCCTCCCTGTCCTGCAATATTGCTGCTGAGATAGCAGCTGAAACCCCTCTGGAGGTTCTCTTGTGACTATGTTGCTTTCCTCCAGGCGCATTTTAAATCACTGGGATGCTCATGAACTTTGTTGATTTGGATCATACAGCTGCTGCTAAGTCTATTGGGATTCCACCTCTTTTGGACGCTGTGTACTTCCTGAATTCACCTAGATGATTCTATCTTGGCTTTCAGCAAGTTTCAGTCTGATTTTTCTACACATAACTTTTCAAACATTGGTTGTTTCTTTATCTCTTGCTTTCCCATCTGGGACTCTTTCGAATTTTAGTCTTTCATGCCTTGTCTTCAACCAGGATTCAACAGCAATGTTTTCATTGGTTTGCACTTGCTTTCCTATGTGTGCTTCTGACCGAGGGATTTCTGTTCCCCTGTCTTCAAAGTCATTCACGCGTCCCTCTGCAATATCTCGTCTGCTTAGGACGGAATGTTAGCCCTGATATTTTCTCATCCACTGAGTTTTCTGATATTATTTGGCTCGTCTTTAGGCTTTCTCTTCCCCTTTCTGGTATTCTGCCTTTTGTGATTCTGAGACACTGTTGTTCTTCAGTGTTTCCCTCACCTCCATTTTCAATACTTGCTCTGGAGAGCGTTTTGCAGTCTAGTTGTCTGAAAGCTTATCTTTAGGGCCTTCAATCTCTTTGGAACTGAAAATGGTACTTCCTTTTCCTTTTACTGTATTTCTTCATCTCTACTGGTCAGGTAATTTCAGGTATCTAATGTAGACTTCTAGGGCTTGGTCAAGTGAAAACTTTAGACACTTGGCTCTACACAATTGCATGGGATTTCTGTGAGGACAAATTTTCCTAGACATTGATGCCATGTCCTGTTCCTGTGTGTGTTGTCTGGTCTATCTCCAATTGCTGGTGTTGCCTTTGTTGTGATGAACCCCCCATACTATTTCGATTAGGATAACCTCATTTTGATTACGCTTATCTCACAAATCTGAAAGAGCACAGGACACTTCCTCTGGTGGAAATGGAGCTTCTCAAGCTTCTCAGCTCTGCATTCTACTCTACGTTACTTTGGAGTGTTTCCAGAAGAGCAGAGTGTGAGTGCGCTTGTGCTTTGTAGTGCCACGGGAATGTCCCACTGAAACCAGTTCTTCCAAGAGCTTCTCTGTCTACAGAAACACCAGTGGAAGGATATCTATGGATGTCACACATCAGGGCCTGCTGGAATGATCCCGCAGCCCGAACTTGGTGTCCTCGCTGCCGAACCGTGCCGGTGCCATCCAAAATGTAGCATCCGCTTTTGAGAGATAAACTGAAGGAAATCCTTCCTCTTCTCACGCTGTGGTCTTGGACCACACTTCCTTGTCCTCTCATCCTTGTGGCACGGGTGCACGAAGGCAACCACAGAGCTGTTGCACACCCTGTGCCTCAAACCAAACCATAATCACAGCCCAGGTTATGAATGTAGCAGATCCTAAGGCTTTTCATTCTGAATTCAAACCCAAGGCCCCCTGGATCCCTCAGACCCGATGCACAATATCTCTGATTCAGCCCCACACATGCTCTATTGGCAAAAGGCCAAATTGGTCTCTGGTCCTGCAGATGCACTGGGTGTGGCCATGGGACATATCGATAATTTCAACTGCGTGCGCCAGGGTGGTTGCTTGCTCATTGGGGTCCCAGGTCGGTTTGCTCTCTTGATAGGACCCACCACATCCCACAACGCACTCCAGATCCCTGAGACTCAGCGTGTGCCACCATCCGTAGCCCTATCCCTCCCTGAACGCTGCCTCTGCTACCTCAAATTTGGCAGCTCGGAGCTTGGTCTCAGAATCAACTGTGGGGATATTTTGCACTGGATTCTTTGAGTTCTGTCAGCCAAGCATCTGCTGTGCACTCTTCTAACACTCAGCACATCACCTTCAATCCCATGTCTCCTGTCCGCTTGTGAGTGTGCGTCCAAGTTAAAGAGAGTTTCACCTTTACTGCTCCATCAACAGGGCTCAGACCATGCACTGGTATCCATTCCCTGCTTTTCCTTCTCCTGCTTCCAGGTGTTCTGAGGCCTCATCCTGTCTTTGGAAGTAATAGACCTCTCTTCGGCAAGTGTCCTGTGCCAAGGGCTGGGTGAGTGGATGTTTCCATTGCTGTGTTCATGGGAGCGAGTGAGCGCAGTTTGCACTGCTTCTCTGTCAACTGGGCATCGATGAATCAACACTTTCCAGATACATTTCACAGAAATGTGATTTTTTTTTATCTCTTTGTTTCTATACAGCCGTGGTGGGAGGGATTGTCCGAAGACTCCAGTTTTGACATTGTGTTGATATCTCATTTGCAGTCTTTAAAAATTTAATAGAATTGATATAAATGTTTTGGGAGTTATACGAAAATGAAGTTAGTTTCTGAAACATACTAAATCGACCTAGAAGCCAGACTTGTCAATTTCGGTAACATTTTGTCAGCTCTAAGGAAAACATAGACAGATAGAATGCAAAGTAGCAGTCCGAACTGTTAAAGGGGTCATGTCAGCTCTTTACTGTTGAAGCCTCCGAAACCAACAGGAACCATGAAATAACTAATGGAAACATGAAATAACCCCCAAGCTTGGATTCCCTTGTGCATGTGGTGCCCTTTACTCCCGATGACACCTACTGGTCAATGTTGGCATTTCAAGGTGTAACATCCCTCTCAAGGAAAATACAAGAGGAAACGAACTAAATATATACATTTAGCTTTGAATCCAAAGAACCTAGAGGCATTATAGCTATGAGAACCCTGCTGCAGCTCTGCTAGTCTACTGAGAACCAGGTGTTCTTCTATCAGTGATGAGAACGCTTAATCATCCGATCATGTTGGGTAAAGCACTTGAATGCAACCAAGTCTGCACCCCCATGATAGATTGCCCCCGGGGGCTTGACTCAATTGAAAGACGGTCCACATAAGCTGTGTCTTTCATGTCATTGGCGACTTTTACAGTTCCGTTCACTATCTGACTTCTAATATTTACCTAGACTGTCTTGAAAAACGGAGGCCTAATACAGATTCAAGTTCAGTCAAAGATTCCCCTCACTTACCACACTCCCTTCACCCCAGAGAGGACATAATCCCAGCATTTGCTGAATCTAGCGGAAGGCCATCGTTTCTTTGTGGGAGCTAAGTATTCAATTCCTATCTATTTCATACGAGAGTATTTGACCTTTATGGGGTTCCCTGTTGTTCACAGAGGATGAAGCTAGAGGAACTCTGATTCTAGGAGGGGCTTGCTCTTCTCTTACTGGCTTCATTGCAGCTCAGGTACTGATCCCTCAAAATGGATGCCTGAGTGGAGGGGAGGGAAGAGCAAGTGCTTGATAGCTAGGCCCAAACCTGGGAAAAGGCTTACCTGGGCTTGGTGCACTTTGATCTGAATGGCTTGGAATTGCCCCTTGGGTCGTGTGGATTATCTGACCTCTTTCAAGAACATGAGCGTTTTTATCATCTCTGCCATCTCTTCTCTGTAGACGTCTCGGGTCTTGGACCCGTTCTTGGAGCAGAGAATTGAGGAACTTCCTCCAGTCCACGGTGGCCCTCCGTAGGTTTCTGCTAGTATCAGCGAGGTTCAATATGTCTCATGAATGCCTTTCGAGCCTGCTATCCTCTACAGCTGTCTCCAGGCCAGTATTCTCTATTGTAGCAGAACATCTCTCATCAATGTGTTCGCATCTCTCCTCAATCCGTGCAGCCATGTTTTCAGGCAGCTTCTCTTCGTGTCTCCCATAAAGTCGACTTCAACAGGACTGGGCAAGGCTGAAAGGACCTCGGAGCCTCTCCAGTAAGCTGAAGACAGGCAGATCTTCCACTGTCTGCCCTTTCAGGTTCTGGAAACTGACCCGTGAACTCAGGTCTTTGGGCAGCAGCAGTATCTCGAACTGACACAGCTTCCCGGACCAAAGACCTAAGCCAAGCTCCACAGAGGGCGGCAGCCCCTCCATCGCACTGATCCACCCACAGAACTCTGCCCGGTTACCTAGGATCCACCAGCCACAACAAGCCTCGCGGTACACACCAACATTCCACCTGGAATCCAACCGCTAACTGCCATCCCCAATGGCTGCTGCATCTTGTCAGTGTTGGGGGAGGGGCTGCATCCGACGAGAGGTTCCTAAGGTAAATGTGATTCTACCCACTAGCGTCCCATGGGCCTTTGTTCTTCCCTCTTTCCTTTTGTTCAGATCTGTATGCACTGTAGCAACGGAGGGAAGTGTGTCCATTTTCAGTTGAATGTTTCACACGTTTTTAAACTCTCTAACAGTTCACAGAACACAGAGACCCACTAAGGGAAACTATTGTTCCTGTAATATGGGCACACCCACAAAACATAGCCGTCGGTTGATTTCTGCTGAAACTCCCGCATGCACGGGACATCTATCCATTTGTTTCAAGGGGGCTGAAATTCCTAGGACTGATACAATCCCCAATGTGCACTTTACTGCCTGTCTCTTTTAATCTTAGTACACTTTTGCGGAGCTACTTTTCCTTGTTATAGGCTTGTGCCATTTCTTCTCGACGTAGTGTAGAATATGGCATTCATTCATCCTGTTGGAAGACTTGCAAGTCTATATCACGGACTAGGAATCCATTGCATTCCAAATCGGCCTTTGGGTTAGGTCACGATATGCTCATATGAATCAATATTTACGAATATAAATGCACGCCTCTGATTTCCGAATACAGGTGTGCTGAGTACATTCAAGCCGCGATACTGGGTCGATGCGTACTGAATGATCCTTGACATCACCTTGAGTAATTTCTTTTGAATATTCATGTTACCCTACTCTTTTTGTGTTGTTTGTTTGTTTGATTCTTTCTTGGTCTGCTTCTCGTTTGCTTTGCAAACACGTCAGGCCATGCATCTCTCCGTTTGCTTCCAACAGAGAGTCATATAAGCTGACTCCCTTAAGATAGTGCTTCCAATCCCCTATGATTTCCTGCTTCCCTCTCCCATCTTTAGGGTTTTGATGTCCTCCTTGCCGTCTTCTTGTTTCTTCTTTTCCACTCATGCTCTTCTTGCATTTCCAATAAGGGTTTTCTTCTTTCCATTTCATCTTGCTGCTTATCCCTTCAGGGGAGAATTCTCAACCTTTCTTTTAGGATAAGTTTCGAACTGCTGAATTCTTTTAAGATTTGCAGGTCTGTGGCATTCTCTAGCTCTGCTGTTTTTAGAAATGGTGGTCATGTGGCATAGGCTACCCTAGATGGCAGCATTTTGCCATTCAAGCTATGGTCTATGTCCTGGCACTCCTCCCTGTCCTGCAATATTGCTGCTGAGATAGCAGCTGAAACCCCTCTGGAGGTTCTCTTGTGACTATGTTGCTTTCCTCCAGGCGCATTTTAAATCACTGGGATGCTCATGAACTTTGTTGATTTGGATCATACAGCTGCTGCTAAGTCTATTGGGATTCCACCTCTTTTGGACGCTGTGTACTTCCTGAATTCACCTAGATGATTCTATCTTGGCTTTCAGCAAGTTTCAGTCTGATTTTTCTACACATAACTTTTCAAACATTGGTTGTTTCTTTATCTCTTGCTTTCCCATCTGGGACTCTTTCGAATTTTAGTCTTTCATGCCTTGTCTTCAACCAGGATTCAACAGCAATGTTTTCATTGGTTTGCACTTGCTTTCCTATGTGTGCTTCTGACCGAGGGATTTCTGTTCCCCTGTCTTCAAAGTCATTCACGCGTCCCTCTGCAATATCTCGTCTGCTTAGGACGGAATGTTAGCCCTGATATTTTCTCATCCACTGAGTTTTCTGATATTATTTGGCTCGTCTTTAGGCTTTCTCTTCCCCTTTTCTGGTATTCTGCCTTTTGTGATTCTGAGACACTGTTGTTCTTCAGTGTTTCCCTCACCTCCATTTTCAATACTTGCTCTGGAGAGCGTTTTGCAGTCTAGTTGTCTGAAAGCTTATCTTTAGGGCCTTCAATCTCTTTGGAACTGAAAATGGTACTTCCTTTTCCTTTTACTGTATTTCTTCATCTCTACTGGTCAGGTAATTTCAGGTATCTAATGTAGACTTCTAGGGCTTGGTCAAGTGAAAACTTTAGACACTTGGCTCTACACAATTGCATGGGATTTCTGTGAGGACAAATTTTCCTAGACATTGATGCCATGTCCTGTTCCTGTGTGTGTTGTCTGGTCTATCTCCAATTGCTGGTGTTGCCTTTGTTGTGATGAACCCCCCATACTATTTCGATTAGGATAACCTCATTTTGATTACGCTTATCTCACAAATCTGAAAGAGCACAGGACACTTCCTCTGGTGGAAATGGAGCTTCTCAAGCTTCTCAGCTCTGCATTCTACTCTACGTTACTTTGGAGTGTTTCCAGAAGAGCAGAGTGTGAGTGCGCTTGTGCTTTGTAGTGCCACGGGAATGTCCCACTGAAACCAGTTCTTCCAAGAGCTTCTCTGTCTACAGAAACACCAGTGGAAGGATATCTATGGATGTCACACATCAGGGCCTGCTGGAATGATCCCGCAGCCCGAACTTGGTGTCCTCGCTGCCGAACCGTGGCGGTGCCATCCAAAATGTAGCATCCGCTTTTGAGAGATAAACTGAAGGAAATCCTTCCTCTTCTCACGCTGTGGTCTTGGACCACACTTCCTTGTCCTCTCATCCTTGTGGCACGGGTGCACGAAGGCAACCACAGAGCTGTTGCACACCCTGTGCCTCAAACCAAACCATAATCACAGCCCAGGTTATGAATGTAGCAGATCCTAAGGCTTTTCATTCTGAATTCAAACCCAAGGCCCCCTGGATCCCTCAGACCCGATGCACAATATCTCTGATTCAGCCCCACACATGCTCTATTGGCAAAAGGCCAAATTGGTCTCTGGTCCTGCAGATGCACTGGGTGTGGCCATGGGACATATCGATAATTTCAACTGCGCGCGCCAGGGTGGTTGCTTGCTCATTGGGGTCCCAGGTCGGTTTGCTCTCTTGATAGGACCCACCACATCCCACAACGCACTCCAGATCCCTGAGACTCAGCGTGTGCCACCATCCGTAGCCCTATCCCTCCCTGAACGCTGCCTCTGCTACCTCAAATTTGGCAGCTCGGAGCTTGGTCTCAGAATCAACTGTGGGGATATTTTGCACTGGATTCTTTGAGTTCTGTCAGCCAAGCATCCGCTGTGCACTCTTCTAACACTCAGCACATCACCTTCAATCCCATGTCTCCTGTCCGCTTGTGAGTGTGCGTCCAAGTTAAAGAGAGTTTCACCTTTACTGCTCCATCAACAGGGCTCAGACCATGCACTGGTATCCATTCCCTGCTTTTCCTTCTCCTGCTTCCAGGTGTTCTGAGGCCTCATCCTGTCTTTGGAAGTAACAGACCTCTCTTCGGCAAGTGTCCTGTGCCAAGGGCTGGGTGAGTGGATGTTTCCATTGCTGTGTTCATGGGAGCGAGTGAGCGCAGGTTGCACTGCTTCTCTGTCACCTGGGCATCGATGAATCAACACTTTCCAGATACATTTCACAGAAATGTGATTTTTTTTTATCTCTTTGTTTCTATACAGCCGTGGTGGGAGGGATTGTCCGAAGACTCCAGTTTTGACATTGTGTTGATATCTCATTTGCAGTCTTTAAAAATTTAATAGAATTGATATAAATGTTTTGGGAGTTATACGAAAATGAAGTTAGTTTCTGAAACATACTAAATCGACCTCGAAGCCAGACTTGTCAATTTCGGTAACATTTTGTCAGCTCTAAGGAAAACATAGACAGATAGAATGCAAACTAGCAGTCCGAACTGTTAAAGGGGTCATGTCAGCTCTTTACTGTTGAAGCCTCCGAAACCAACAGGAACCATGAAATAACTAATGGAAACATGAAATAACCCCCAAGCTTGGATTCCCTTGTGCATGTGGTGCCCTTTACTCCCGATGACACCTACTGGTCAATGTTGGCATTTCAAGGTGTAACATCCCTCTCAAGGAAAATACAAGAGGAAACGAACTAAATATATACATTTAGCTTTGAATCCAAAGAACCTAGAGGCATTATAGCTATGAGAACCCTGCTGCAGCTATGCTAGGCTACTGAGAACCAGGTGTTCTTCTATCAGTGATGAGAACGCTTAATCATCCGATCATGTTGGGTAAAGCACTTGAATGCAACCAAGTCTGCACCCCCATGATAGATTGCCCCCGGGGGCTTGACTCAATTGAAAGACGGTCCACATAAGCTGTGTCTTTCATGTCATTGGCGACTTTTACAGTTCCGTTCACTATCTGACTTCTAATATTTACCTAGACTGTCTTGAAAAACGGAGGCCTAATACAGATTCAAGTTCAGTCAAAGATTCCCCTCACTTACCACACTCCCTTCACCCCAGAGAGGACATAATCCCAGCATTTGCTGAATCTAGCGGAAGGCCATCGTTTCTTTGTGGGAGCTAAGTATTCAATTCCTATCTATTTCATACGAGAGTATTTGACCTTTATGGGGTTCCCTGTTGTTCACAGAGGATGAAGCTAGAGGAACTCTGATTCTAGGAGGGGCTTGCTCTTCTCTTACTGGCTTCATTGCAGCTCAGGTACTGATCCCTCAAAATGGATGCCTGAGTGGAGGGGAGGGAAGAGCAAGTGCTTGATAGCTAGGCCCAAACCTGGGAAAAGGCTTACCTGGGCTTGGTGCACTTTGATCTGAATGGCTTGGAATTGCCCCTTGGGTGGTGTGGATTATCTGACCTCTTTCAAGAACATGAGCGTTTTTATCATCTCTGCCATCTCTTCTCTGTAGACGTCAGGGGTCTTGGACCCGTTCTTGGAGCAGAGAATTGAGGAACTTCCTCCAGTCCACGGTGGCCCTCCGTAGGTTTCTGCTAGTATCAGCGAGGTTCAATATGTCTCATGAATGCCTTTCGAGCCTGCTATCCTCTACAGCTGTCTCCAGGCCAGTATTCTCTATTGTAGCAGAACATCTCTCATCAATGTGTTCGCATCTCTCCTCAATCCGTGCAGCCATATTTTCGGCCAGCTTCTCTTCGTGTCTCCCATAAAGTCGACTTCAACAGGACTGGGCAAGGCTGAAAGGACCTCGGAGCCTCTCCAGTAAGCTGAAGACAGGCAGATCTTCCACTGTCTGCCCTTTCAGGTTCTGGAAACTGACCCGTGAACTCAGGTCTTTGGGCAGCAGCAGTATCTCGAACTGACACAGCTTCCCGGACCAAAGACCTAAGCCAAGCTCCACAGAGGGCGGCAGCCCCTCCATCGCACTGATCCACCCACAGAACTCTGCCCGGTTACCTAGGATCCACCAGCCACAACAAGCCTCGCGGTACACACCAACATTCCACCTGGAATCCAACCGCTAACTGCCATCCCCAATGGCTGCTGCATCTTGTCAGTGTTGGGGGAGGGGCTGCATCCGACGAGAGGTTCCTAAGGTAAATGTGATTCTACCCACTAGCGTCCCATGGGCCTTTGTTCTTCCCTCTTTCCTTTTGTTCAGATCTGTATGCACTGTAGCAACGGAGGGAAGTGTGTCCATTTTCAGTTGAATGTTTCACACGTTTTTAAACTCTCTAACAGTTCACAGAACACAGAGACCCACTAAGGGAAACTATTGTTCCTGTAATATGGGCACACCCACAAAACATAGCCGTCGGTTGATTTCTGCTGAAACTCCCGCATGCACGGGACATCTATCCATTTGTTTCAAGGGGGCTGAAATTCCTAGGACTGATACAATCCCCAATGTGCACTTTACTGCCTGTCTCTTTTAATCTTAGTACACTTTTGCGGAGCTACTTTTCCTTGTTATAGGCTTGTGCCATTTCTTCTCGACGTAGTGTAGAATATGGCATTCATTCATCCTGTTGGAAGACTTGCAAGTCTATATCACGGACTAGGAATCCATTGCATTCCAAATCGGCCTTTGGGTTAGGTCACGATATGCTCATATGAATCAATATTTACGAATATAAATGCACGCCTCTGATTTCCGAATACAGGTGTGCTGAGTACATTCAAGCCGCGATACTGGGTCGATGCGTACTGAATGATCCTTGACATCACCTTGAGTAATTTCTTTTGAATATTCATGTTACCCTACTCTTTTTGTGTTGTTTGTTTGTTTGATTCTTTCTTGGTCTGCTTCTCGTTTGCTTTGCAAACACGTCAGGCCATGCATCTCTCCGTTTGCTTCCAACAGAGAGTCATATAAGCTGACTCCCTTAAGATAGTGCTTCCAATCCCCTATGATTTCCTGCTTCCCTCTCCCATCTTTAGGGTTTTGATGTCCTCCTTGCCGTCTTCTTGTTTCTTCTTTTCCACTCATGCTCTTCTTGCATTTCCAATAAGGGTTTTCTTCTTTCCATTTCATCTTGCTGCTTATCCCTTCAGGGGAGAATTCTCAACCTTTCTTTTAGGATAAGTTTCGAACTGCTGAATTCTTTTAAGATTTGCAGGTCTGTGGCATTCTCTAGCTCTGCTGTTTTTAGAAATGGTGGTCATGTGGCATAGGCTACCCTAGATGGCAGCATTTTGCCATTCAAGCTATGGTCTATGTCCTGGCACTCCTCCCTGTCCTGCAATATTGCTGCTGAGATAGCAGCTGAAACCCCTCTGGAGGTTCTCTTGTGACTATGTTGCTTTCCTCCAGGCGCATTTTAAATCACTGGGATGCTCATGAACTTTGTTGATTTGGATCATACAGCTGCTGCTAAGTCTATTGGGATTCCACCTCTTTTGGACGCTGTGTACTTCCTGAATTCACCTAGATGATTCTATCTTGGCTTTCAGCAAGTTTCAGTCTGATTTTTCTACACATAACTTTTCAAACATTGGTTGTTTCTTTATCTCTTGCTTTCCCATCTGGGACTCTTTCGAATTTTAGTCTTTCATGCCTTGTCTTCAACCAGGATTCAACAGCAATGTTTTCATTGGTTTGCACTTGCTTTCCTATGTGTGCTTCTGACCGAGGGATTTCTGTTCCCCTGTCTTCAAAGTCATTCACGCGTCCCTCTGCAATATCTCGTCTGCTTAGGACGGAATGTTAGCCCTGATATTTTCTCATCCACTGAGTTTTCTGATATTATTTGGCTCGTCTTTAGGCTTTCTCTTCCCCTTTCTGGTATTCTGCCTTTTGTGATTCTGAGACACTGTTGTTCTTCAGTGTTTCCCTCACCTCCATTTTCAATACTTGCTCTGGAGAGCGTTTTGCAGTCTAGTTGTCTGAAAGCTTATCTTTAGGGCCTTCAATCTCTTTGGAACTGAAAATGGTACTTCCTTTTCCTTTTACTGTATTTCTTCATCTCTACTGGTCAGGTAATTTCAGGTATCTAATGTAGACTTCTAGGGCTTGGTCAAGTGAAAACTTTAGACACTTGGCTCTACACAATTGCATGGGATTTCTGTGAGGACAAATATTCTTAGACATTGATGCCATGTCCTGTTCCTGTGTGTGTTGTCTGGTCTATCTCCAATTGCTGGTGTTGCCTTTGTTGTGATGAACCCCCCATACTATTTCGATTAGGATAACCTCATTTTGATTACGCTTATCTCACAAATCTGAAAGAGCACAGGACACTTCCTCTGGTGGAAATGGAGCTTCTCAAGCTTCTCAGCTCTGCATTCTACTCTATGTTATTTTGGAGTGTTTCCAGAAGAGCAGAGTGTGAGTGCGCTTGTGCTTTGTAGTGCCACGGGAATGTCCCACTGAAACCAGTTCTTCCAAGAGCTTCTCTGTCTACAGAAACACCAGTGGAAGGATATCTATGGATGTCACACATCAGGGCCTGCTGGAATGATCCCGCAGCCCGAACTTGGTGTCCTCGCTGCCGAACCGTGCCGGTGCCATCCAAAATGTAGCATCCGCTTTTGAGAGATAAACTGAAGGAAATCCTTCCTCTTCTCACGCTGTGGTCTTGGACCACACTTCCTTGTCCTCTCATCCTTGTGGCACGGGTGCACGAAGGCAACCACAGAGCTGTTGCACACCCTGTGCCTCAAACCAAACCATAATCACAGCCCAGGTTATGAATGTAGCAGATCCTAAGGCTTTTCATTCTGAATTCAAACCCAAGGCCCCCTGGATCCCTCAGACCCGATGCACAATATCTCTGATTCAGCCCCACACATGCTCTATTGGCAAAAGGCCAAATTGGTCTCTGGTCCTGCAGATGCACTGGGTGTGGCCATGGGACATATCGATAATTTCAACTGCGCGCGCCAGGGTGGTTGCTTGCTCATTGGGGTCCCAGGTCGGTTTGCTCTCTTGATAGGACCCACCACATCCCACAACGCACTCCAGATCCCTGAGACTCAGCGTGTGCCACCATCCGTAGCCCTATCCCTCCCTGAACGCTGCCTCTGCTACCTCAAATTTGGCAGCTCGGAGCTTGGTCTCAGAATCAACTGTGGGGATATTTTGCACTGGATTCTTTGAGTTCTGTCAGCCAAGCATCCGCTGTGCACTCTTCTAACACTCAGCACATCACCTTCAATCCCATGTCTCCTGTCCGCTTGTGAGTGTGCGTCCAAGTTAAAGAGAGTTTCACCTTTACTGCTCCATCAACAGGGCTCAGACCATGCACTGGTATCCATTCCCTGCTTTTCCTTCTCCTGCTTCCAGGTGTTCTGAGGCCTCATCCTGTCTTTGGAAGTAACAGACCTCTCTTCGGCAAGTGTCCTGTGCCAAGGGCTGGGTGAGTGGATGTTTCCATTGCTGTGTTCATGGGAGCGAGTGAGCGCAGGTTGCACTGCTTCTCTGTCAACTGGGCATCGATGAATCAACACTTTCCAGATACATTTCACAGAAATGTGATTTTTTTTTATCTCTTTGTTTCTATACAGCCGTGGTGGGAGGGATTGTCCGAAGACTCCAGTTTTGACATTGTGTTGATATCTCATTTGCAGTCTTTAAAAATTTAATAGAATTGATATAAATGTTTTGGGAGTTATACGAAAATGAAGTTAGTTTCTGAAACATACTAAATCGACCTCGAAGCCAGACTTGTCAATTTCGGTAACATTTTGTCAGCTCTAAGGAAAACATAGACAGATAGAATGCAAACTAGCAGTCCGAACTGTTAAAGGGGTCATGTCAGCTCTTTACTGTTGAAGCCTCCGAAACCAACAGGAACCATGAAATAACTAATGGAAACATGAAATAACCCCCAAGCTTGGATTCCCTTGTGCATGTGGTGCCCTTTACTCCCGATGACACCTACTGGTCAATGTTGGCATTTCAAGGTGTAACATCCCTCTCAAGGAAAATACAAGAGGAAACGAACTAAATATATACATTTAGCTTTGAATCCAAAGAACCTAGAGGCATTATAGCTATGAGAACCCTGCTGCAGCTATGCTAGGCTACTGAGAACCAGGTGTTCTTCTATCAGTGATGAGAACGCTTAATCATCCGATCATGTTGGGTAAAGCACTTGAATGCAACCAAGTCTGCACCCCCATGATAGATTGCCCCCGGGGGCTTGACTCAATTGAAAGACGGTCCACATAAGCTGTGTCTTTCATGTCATTGGCGACTTTTACAGTTCCGTTCACTATCTGACTTCTAATATTTACCTAGACTGTCTTGAAAAACGGAGGCCTAATACAGATTCAAGTTCAGTCAAAGATTCCCCTCACTTACCACACTCCCTTCACCCCAGAGAGGACATAATCCCAGCATTTGCTGAATCTAGCGGAAGGCCATCGTTTCTTTGTGGGAGCTAAGTATTCAATTCCTATCTATTTCATACGAGAGTATTTGACCTTTATGGGGTTCCCTGTTGTTCACAGAGGATGAAGCTAGAGGAACTCTGATTCTAGGAGGGGCTTGCTCTTCTCTTACTGGCTTCATTGCAGCTCAGGTACTGATCCCTCAAAATGGATGCCTGAGTGGAGGGGAGGGAAGAGCAAGTGCTTGATAGCTAGGCCCAAACCTGGGAAAAGGCTTACCTGGGCTTGGTGCACTTTGATCTGAATGGCTTGGAATTGCCCCTTGGGTCGTGTGGATTATCTGACCTCTTTCAAGAACATGAGCGTTTTTATCATCTCTGCCATCTCTTCTCTGTAGACGTCAGGGGTCTTGGACCCGTTCTTGGAGCAGAGAATTGAGGAACTTCCTCCAGTCCACGGTGGCCCTCCGTAGGTTTCTGCTAGTATCAGCGAGGTTCAATATGTCTCATGAATGCCTTTCGAGCCTGCTATCCTCTACAGCTGTCTCCAGGCCAGTATTCTCTATTGTAGCAGAACATCTCTCATCAATGTGTTCGCATCTCTCCTCAATCCGTGCAGCCATATTTTCGGCCAGCTTCTCTTCGTGTCTCCCATAAAGTCGACTTCAACAGGACTGGGCAAGGCTGAAAGGACCTCGGAGCCTCTCCAGTAAGCTGAAGACAGGCAGATCTTCCACTGTCTGCCCTTTCAGGTTCTGGAAACTGACCCGTGAACTCAGGTCTTTGGGCAGCAGCAGTATCTCGAACTGACACAGCTTCCCGGACCAAAGACCTAAGCCAAGCTCCACAGAGGGCGGCAGCCCCTCCATCGCACTGATCCACCCACAGAACTCTGCCCGGTTACCTAGGATCCACCAGCCACAACAAGCCTCGCGGTACACACCAACATTCCACCTGGAATCCAACCGCTAACTGCCATCCCCAATGGCTGCTGCATCTTGTCAGTGTTGGGGGAGGGGCTGCATCCGACGAGAGGTTCCTAAGGTAAATGTGATTCTACCCACTAGCGTCCCATGGGCCTTTGTTCTTCCCTCTTTCCTTTTGTTCAGATCTGTATGCACTGTAGCAACGGAGGGAAGTGTGTCCATTTTCAGTTGAATGTTTCACACGTTTTTAAACTCTCTAACAGTTCACAGAACACAGAGACCCACTAAGGGAAACTATTGTTCCTGTAATATGGGCACACCCACAAAACATAGCCGTCGGTTGATTTCTGCTGAAACTCCCGCATGCACGGGACATCTATCCATTTGTTTCAAGGGGGCTGAAATTCCTAGGACTGATACAATCCCCAATGTGCACTTTACTGCCTGTCTCTTTTAATCTTAGTACACTTTTGCGGAGCTACTTTTCCTTGTTATAGGCTTGTGCCATTTCTTCTCGACGTAGTGTAGAATATGGCATTCATTCATCCTGTTGGAAGACTTGCAAGTCTATATCACGGACTAGGAATCCATTGCATTCCAAATCGGCCTTTGGGTTAGGTCACGATATGCTCATATGAATCAATATTTACGAATATAAATGCACGCCTCTGATTTCCGAATACAGGTGTGCTGAGTACATTCAAGCCGCGATACTGGGTCGATGCGTACTGAATGATCCTTGACATCACCTTGAGTAATTTCTTTTGAATATTCATGTTACCCTACTCTTTTTGTGTTGTTTGTTTGTTTGATTCTTTCTTGGTCTGCTTCTCGTTTGCTTTGCAAACACGTCAGGCCATGCATCTCTCCGTTTGCTTCCAACAGAGAGTCATATAAGCTGACTCCCTTAAGATAGTGCTTCCAATCCCCTATGATTTCCTGCTTCCCTCTCCCATCTTTAGGGTTTTGATGTCCTCCTTGCCGTCTTCTTGTTTCTTCTTTTCCACTCACGCTCTTCTTGCATTTCCAATAAGGGTTTTCTTCTTTCCATTTCATCTTGCTGCTTATCCCTTCAGGGGAGAATTCTCAACCTTTCTTTTAGGATAAGTTTCGAACTGCTGAATTCTTTTAAGATTTGCAGGTCTGTGGCATTCTCTAGCTCTGCTGTTTTTAGAAATGGTGGTCATGTGGCATAGGCTACCCTAGATGGCAGCATTTTGCCATTCAAGCTATGGTCTATGTCCTGGCACTCCTCCCTGTCCTGCAATATTGCTGCTGAGATAGCAGCTGAAACCCCTCTGGAGGTTCTCTTGTGACTATGTTGCTTTCCTCCAGGCGCATTTTAAATCACTGGGATGCTCATGAACTTTGTTGATTTGGATCATACAGCTGCTGCTAAGTCTATTGGGATTCCACCTCTTTTGGACGCTGTGTACTTCCTGAATTCACCTAGATGATTCTATCTTGGCTTTCAGCAAGTTTCAGTCTGATTTTTCTACACATAACTTTTCAAACATTGGTTGTTTCTTTATCTCTTGCTTTCCCATCTGGGACTCTTTCGAATTTTAGTCTTTCATGCCTTGTCTTCAACCAGGATTCAACAGCAATGTTTTCATTGGTTTGCACTTGCTTTCCTATGTGTGCTTCTGACCGAGGGATTTCTGTTCCCCTGTCTTCAAAGTCATTCACGCGTCCCTCTGCAATATCTCGTCTGCTTAGGACGGAATGTTAGCCCTGATATTTTCTCATCCACTGAGTTTTCTGATATTATTTGGCTCGTCTTTAGGCTTTCTCTTCCCCTTTTCTGGTATTCTGCCTTTTGTGATTCTGAGACACTGTTGTTCTTCAGTGTTTCCCTCACCTCCATTTTCAATACTTGCTCTGGAGAGCGTTTTGCAGTCTAGTTGTCTGAAAGCTTATCTTTAGGGCCTTCAATCTCTTTGGAACTGAAAATGGTACTTCCTTTTCCTTTTACTGTATTTCTTCATCTCTACTGGTCAGGTAATTTCAGGTATCTAATGTAGACTTCTAGGGCTTGGTCAAGTGAAAACTTTAGACACTTGGCTCTACACAATTGCATGGGATTTCTGTGAGGACAAATTTTCCTAGACATTGATGCCATGTCCTGTTCCTGTGTGTGTTGTCTGGTCTATCTCCAATTGCTGGTGTTGCCTTTGTTGTGATGAACCCCCCATACTATTTCGATTAGGATAACCTCATTTTGATTACGCTTATCTCACAAATCTGAAAGAGCACAGGACACTTCCTCTGGTGGAAATGGAGCTTCTCAAGCTTCTCAGCTCTGCATTCTACTCTATGTTATTTTGGAGTGTTTCCAGAAGAGCAGAGTGTGAGTGCGCTTGTGCTTTGTAGTGCCACGGGAATGTCCCACTGAAACCAGTTCTTCCAAGAGCTTCTCTGTCTACAGAAACACCAGTGGAAGGATATCTATGGATGTCACACATCAGGGCCTGCTGGAATGATCCCGCAGCCCGAACTTGGTGTCCTCGCTGCCGAACCGTGCCGGTGCCATCCAAAATGTAGCATCCGCTTTTGAGAGATAAACTGAAGGAAATCCTTCCTCTTCTCACGCTGTGGTCTTGGACCACACTTCCTTGTCCTCTCATCCTTGTGGCACGGGTGCACGAAGGCAACCACAGAGCTGTTGCACACCCTGTGCCTCAAACCAAACCATAATCACAGCCCAGGTTATGAATGTAGCAGATCCTAAGGCTTTTCATTCTGAATTCAAACCCAAGGCCCCCTGGATCCCTCAGACCCGATGCACAATATCTCTGATTCAGCCCCACACATGCTCTATTGGCAAAAGGCCAAATTGGTCTCTGGTCCTGCAGATGCACTGGGTGTGGCCATGGGACATATCGATAATTTCAACTGCGCGCGCCAGGGTGGTTGCTTGCTCATTGGGGTCCCAGGTCGGTTTGCTCTCTTGATAGGACCCACCACATCCCACAACGCACTCCAGATCCCTGAGACTCAGCGTGTGCCACCATCCGTAGCCCTATCCCTCCCTGAACGCTGCCTCTGCTACCTCAAATTTGGCAGCTCGGAGCTTGGTCTCAGAATCAACTGTGGGGATATTTTGCACTGGATTCTTTGAGTTCTGTCAGCCAAGCATCCGCTGTGCACTCTTCTAACACTCAGCACATCACCTTCAATCCCACGTCTCCTGTCCGCTTGTGAGTGTGCGTCCAAGTTAAAGAGAGTTTCACCTTTACTGCTCCATCAACAGGGCTCAGACCATGCACTGGTATCCATTCCCTGCTTTTCCTTCTCCTGCTTCCAGGTGTTCTGAGGCCTCATCCTGTCTTTGGAAGTAACAGACCTCTCTTCGGCAAGTGTCCTGTGCCAAGGGCTGGGTGAGTGGATGTTTCCATTGCTGTGTTCATGGGAGCGAGTGAGCGCAGGTTGCACTGCTTCTCTGTCACCTGGGCATCGATGAATCAACACTTTCCAGATACATTTCACAGAAATGTGATTTTTTTTTATCTCTTTGTTTCTATACAGCCGTGGTGGGAGGGATTGTCCGAAGACTCCAGTTTTGACATTGTGTTGATATCTCATTTGCAGTCTTTAAAAATTTAATAGAATTGATATAAATGTTTTGGGAGTTATACGAAAATGAAGTTAGTTTCTGAAACATACTAAATCGACCTCGAAGCCAGACTTGTCAATTTCGGTAACATTTTGTCAGCTCTAAGGAAAACATAGACAGATAGAATGCAAAGTAGCAGTCCGAACTGTTAAAGGGGTCATGTCAGCTCTTTACTGTTGAAGCCTCCGAAACCAACAGGAACCATGAAATAACTAATGGAAACATGAAATAACCCCCAAGCTTGGATTCCCTTGTGCATGTGGTGCCCTTTACTCCCGATGACACCTACTGGTCAATGTTGGCATTTCAAGGTGTAACATCCCTCTCAAGGAAAATACAAGAGGAAACGAACTAAATATATACATTTAGCTTTGAATCCAAAGAACCTAGAGGCATTATAGCTATGAGAACCCTGCTGCAGCTATGCTAGGCTACTGAGAACCAGGTGTTCTTCTATCAGTGATGAGAACGCTTAATCATCCGATCATGTTGGGTAAAGCACTTGAATGCAACCAAGTCTGCACCCCCATGATAGATTGCCCCCGGGGGCTTGACTCAATTGAAAGACGGTCCACATAAGCTGTGTCTTTCATGTCATTGGCGACTTTTACAGTTCCGTTCACTATCTGACTTCTAATATTTACCTAGACTGTCTTGAAAAACGGAGGCCTAATACAGATTCAAGTTCAGTCAAAGATTCCCCTCACTTACCACACTCCCTTCACCCCAGAGAGGACATAATCCCAGCATTTGCTGAATCTAGCGGAAGGCCATCGTTTCTTTGTGGGAGCTAAGTATTCAATTCCTATCTATTTCATACGAGAGTATTTGACCTTTATGGGGTTCCCTGTTGTTCACAGAGGATGAAGCTAGAGGAACTCTGATTCTAGGAGGGGCTTGCTCTTCTCTTACTGGCTTCATTGCAGCTCAGGTACTGATCCCTCAAAATGGATGCCTGAGTGGAGGGGAGGGAAGAGCAAGTGCTTGATAGCTAGGCCCAAACCTGGGAAAAGGCTTACCTGGGCTTGGTGCACTTTGATCTGAATGGCTTGGAATTGCCCCTTGGGTCGTGTGGATTATCTGACCTCTTTCAAGAACATGAGCGTTTTTATCATCTCTGCCATCTCTTCTCTGTAGACGTCAGGGGTCTTGGACCCGTTCTTGGAGCAGAGAATTGAGGAACTTCCTCCAGTCCACGGTGGCCCTCCGTAGGTTTCTGCTAGTATCAGCGAGGTTCAATATGTCTCATGAATGCCTTTCGAGCCTGCTATCCTCTACAGCTGTCTCCAGGCCAGTATTCTCTATTGTAGCAGAACATCTCTCATCAATGTGTTCGCATCTCTCCTCAATCCGTGCAGCCATATTTTCGGCCAGCTTCTCTTCGTGTCTCCCATAAAGTCGACTTCAACAGGACTGGGCAAGGCTGAAAGGACCTCGGAGCCTCTCCAGTAAGCTGAAGACAGGCAGATCTTCCACTGTCTGCCCTTTCAGGTTCTGGAAACTGACCCGTGAACTCAGGTCTTTGGGCAGCAGCAGTATCTCGAACTGACACAGCTTCCCGGACCAAAGACCTAAGCCAAGCTCCACAGAGGGCGGCAGCCCCTCCATCGCACTGATCCACCCACAGAACTCTGCCCGGTTACCTAGGATCCACCAGCCACAACAAGCCTCGCGGTACACACCAACATTCGACCTGGAATCCAACCGCTAACTGCCATCCCCAATGGCTGCTGCATCTTGTCAGTGTTGGGGGAGGGGCTGCATCCGACGAGAGGTTCCTAAGGTAAATGTGATTCTACCCACTAGCGTCCCATGGGCCTTTGTTCTTCCCTCTTTCCTTTTGTTCAGATCTGTATGCACTGTAGCAACGGAGGGAAGTGTGTCCATTTTCAGTTGAATGTTTCACACGTTTTTAAACTCTCTAACAGTTCACAGAACACAGAGACCCACTAAGGGAAACTATTGTTCCTGTAATATGGGCACACCCACAAAACATAGCCGTCGGTTGATTTCTGCTGAAACTCCCGCATGCACGGGACATCTATCCATTTGTTTCAAGGGGGCTGAAATTCCTAGGACTGATACAATCCCCAATGTGCACTTTACTGCCTGTCTCTTTTAATCTTAGTACACTTTTGCGGAGCTACTTTTCCTTGTTATAGGCTTGTGCCATTTCTTCTCGACGTAGTGTAGAATATGGCATTCATTCATCCTGTTGGAAGACTTGCAAGTCTATATCACGGACTAGGAATCCATTGCATTCCAAATCGGCCTTTGGGTTAGGTCACGATATGCTCATATGAATCAATATTTACGAATATAAATGCACGCCTCTGATTTCCGAATACAGGTGTGCTGAGTACATTCAAGCCGCGATACTGGGTCGATGCGTACTGAATGATCCTTGACATCACCTTGAGTAATTTCTTTTGAATATTCATGTTACCCTACCCTTTTTGTGTTGTTTGTTTGTTTGATTCTTTCTTGGTCTGCTTCTCGTTTGCTTTGCAAACACGTCAGGCCATGCATCTCTCCGTTTGCTTCCAACAGAGAGTCATATAAGCTGACTCCCTTAAGACAGTGCTTCCAATCCCCTATGATTTCCTGCTTCCCTCTCCCATCTTTAGGGTTTTGATGTCCTCCTTGCCTTCTTCTTGTTTCTTCTTTTCCACTCATGCTCTTCTTGCATTTCCAATAAGGGTTTTCTTCTTTCCATTTCATCTTGCTGCTTATCCCTTCAGGGGAGAATTCTCAACCTTTCTTTTAGGATAAGTTTCGAACTGCTGAATTCTTTTAAGATTTGCAGGTCTGTGGCATTCTCTAGCTCTGCTGTTTTTAGAAATGGTGGTCATGTGGCATAGGCTACCCTAGATGGCAGCATTTTGCCATTCAAGCTATGGCCTATGTCCTGGCACTCCTCCCTGTCCTGCAATATTGCTGCTGACATAGCAGCTGAAACCCCTCTGGAGGTTCTCTTGTGACTATGTTGCTTTCCTCCAGGCGCATTTTAAATCACTGGGATGCTCATGAACTTTGTTGATTTGGATCATACAGCTGCTGCTAAGTCTATTGGGATTCCACCTCTTTTGGACGCTGTGTACTTCCTGAATTCGCCTAGATGATTCTATCTTGGCTTTCAGCAAGTTTCAGTCTGATTTTTCTACACATCACTTTTCAAACATTGTTTGTTTCTTTACCTCTTGCTTTTCCATCTGGGACTCTTTCGAATTTTAGTCTTTCATGCCTTGTCTTCAACCAGGATTCAACAGCAATGTTTTCATTGGTTTGCACTTGCTTTCCTATGTGTGCTTCTGACCGAGGGATTTCTGTTCCCCTGTCTTCAAAGTCATTCACGCGTCCCTCTGCAATATCTCGTCTGCTTAGGACGGAATGTTAGCCCTGATATTTTCTCATCCACTGAGTTTTCTGATATTATTTGGCTCGTCTTTAGGCTTTCTCTTCCCCTTTTCTGGTATTCTGCCTTTTGTGATTCTGAGACACTGTTGTTCTTCAGTGTTTCCCTCACCTCCATTTTCAATACTTGCTCTGGAGAGCGTTTTGCAGTCTAGTTGTCTGAAAGCTTATCTTTAGGGCCTTCAATCTCTTTGGAACTGAAAATGGTACTTCCTTTTCCTTTTACTGTATTTCTTCATCTCTACTGGTCAGGTAATTTCAGGTATCTAATGTAGACTTCTAGGGCTTGGTTAAGTGAAAACTTTAGACTCTTGGCTCTACACAATTGCATGGGATTTCTGTGAGGACAAATTTTCCTAGACATTGATGCCATGTCCTGTTCCTGTGTGTGTTGTCTGGTCTATCTCCAATTGCTGGTGTTGCCTTTGTTGTGATGAACCCCCCATACTATTTCGATTAGGATAACCTCATTTTGATTACGCTTATCTCACAAATCTGAAAGAGCACAGGACACTTCCTCTGGTGGAAATGGAGCTTCTCAAGCTTCTCAGCTCTGCATTCTACTCTACGTTACTTTGGAGTGTTTCCAGAAGAGCAGAGTGTGAGTGCGCTTGTGCTTTGTAGTGCCACGGGAATGTCCCACTGAAACCAGTTCTTCCAAGAGCTTCTCTGTCTACAGAAACACCAGTGGAAGCATATCTATGGATGTCACACATCAGGGCCTGCTGGAATGATCCCGCAGCCCGAACTTGGTGTCCTCGCTGCCGAACCGTGCCGGTGCCATCCAAAATATAGCATCCGCTTTTCAGAGATAAACTGAAGGAAATCCTTCCTCTTCTCACGCTGTGGTCTTGGACCACACTTCCTTGTCCTCTCATCCTTGTGGCACGGGTGCACGAAGGCAACCACAGAGCTGTTGCACACCCTGTGCCTCAAACCAAACCATAATCACAGCCCAGGTTATGAATGTAGCAGATCCTAAGGCTTTTCATTCTGAATTCAAACCCAAGGCCCCCTGGATCCCTCAGACCCGATGCACAATATCTCTGATTCAGCCCCACACATGCTCTATTGGCAAAAGGCCAAATTGGTCTCTGGTCCTGCAGATGCACTGGGTGTGGCCATGGGACATATCGATAATTTCAACTGCGCGCGCCAGGGTGGTTGCTTGCTCATTGGGGTCCCAGGTCGGTTTGCTCTCTTGATAGGACACACCACATCCCACAACGCACTCCAGATCCCTGAGACTCAGCGTGTGCCACCATCCGTAGCCCTATCCCTCCCTGAACGCTGCCTCTGCTTCCTCAATTTTGGCAGCTCGGAGCTTGGTCTCAGAATCAACTGTGGGGATATTTTGCACTGGATTCTTTGAGTTCTGTCAGCCAAGCATCTGCTGTGCACTCTTCTAACACTCAGCACATCACCTTCAATCCCATGTCTCCTGTCCGCTTGTGAGTGTGCGTCCAAGTTAAAGAGAGTTTCACCTTTACTGCTCCATCAACAGGGCTCAGACCATGCACTGGTATCCATTCCCTGCTTTTCCTTCTCCTGCTTCCAGGTGTTCTGAGGCCTCATCCTGTCTTTGGAAGTAACAGACCTCTCTTCGGCAAGTGTCCTGTGCCAAGGGCTGGGTGAGTGGATGTTTCCATTGCTGTGTACATGGGAGCGAGTGTGCGCAGTTTGCACTGCTTCTCTGTCAACTGGGCATCGATGAATCAACACTTTCCAGATACATTTCACAGAAATGTGATTTTTTTTTATCTCTTTGTTTCTATACAGCCGTGGTGGGAGGGATTGTCCGAAGACTCCAGTTTTGACATTGTGTTGATATCTCATTTGCAGTCTTTAAAAATTTAATAGAATTGATATAAATGTTTTGGGAGTTATACGAAAATGAAGTTAGTTTCTGAAACATACTAAATCGACCTAGAAGCCAGACTTGTCAATTTCGGTAACATTTTGTCAGCTCTAAGGAAAACATAGACAGATAGAATGCAAAGTAGCAGTCCGAACTGTTAAAGGGGTCATGTCAACTCTTTACTGTTGAAGCCTCCGAAACCAACAGGAACCATGAAATAACTAATGGAAACATGAAATAACCACCAAGCTTGGATTCCCTTGTGCATGTGGTGCCCTTTACTCCCGATGACACCTACTGATCAATGTTGGCATTTCAAGGTGTAACATCCCTCTCAAGGAAAATACAAGAGGAAACGAACTAAATATATACATTTAGCTTTGAATCCAAAGAACCTAGAGGCATTATAGCTATGAGAACCCTGCTGCAGCTATGCTAGGCTACTGAGAACCAGGTGTTCTTCTATCAGTGATGAGAACGCTTAATCATCCGATCATGTTGGGTAAAGCACTTGAATGCAACCAAGTCTGCACCCCCATGATAGATTGCCCCCGGGGGCTTGACTCAATTGAAAGACGGTCCACATAAGCTGTGTCTTTCATGTCATTGGCGACTTTTACAGTTCCGTTCACTATCTGACTTCTAATATTTACCTAGACTGTCTTGAAAAACGGAGGCCTAATACAGATTCAAGTTCAGTCAAAGATTCCCCTCACTTACCACACTCCCTTCACCCCAGAGAGGACATAATCCCAGCATTTGCTGAATCTAGCGGAAGGCCATCGTTTCTTTGTGGGAGCTAAGTATTCAATTCCTATCTATTTCATACGAGAGTATTTGACCTTTATGGGGTTCCCTGTTGTTCACAGAGGATGAAGCTAGAGGAACTCTGATTCTAGGAGGGGCTTGCTCTTCTCTTACTGGCTTCATTGCAGCTCAGGTACTGATCCCTCAAAATGGATGCCTGAGTGGAGGGGAGGGAAGAGCAAGTGCTTGATAGCTAGGCCCAAACCTGGGAAAAGGCTTACCTGGGCTTGGTGCACTTTGATCTGAATGGCTTGGAATTGCCCCTTGGGTCGTGTGGATTATCTGACCTCTTTCAAGAACATGAGCGTTTTTATCATCTCTGCCATCTCTTCTCTGTAGACGTCAGGGGTCTTGGACCCGTTCTTGGAGCAGAGAATTGAGGAACTTCCTCCAGTCCACGGTGGCCCTCCGTAGGTTTCTGCTAGTATCAGCGAGGTTCAATATGTCTCATGAATGCCTTTCGAGCCTGCTATCCTCTACAGCTGTCTCCAGGCCAGTATTCTCTATTGTAGCAGAACATCTCTCATCAATGTGTTCGCATCTCTCCTCAATCCGTGCAGCCATATTTTCGGCCAGCTTCTCTTCGTGTCTCCCATAAAGTCGACTTCAACAGGACTGGGCAAGGCTGAAAGGACCTCGGAGCCTCTCCAGTAAGCTGAAGACAGGCAGATCTTCCACTGTCTGCCCTTTCAGGTTCTGGAAACTGACCCGTGAACTCAGGTCTTTGGGCAGCAGCAGTATCTCGAACTGACACAGCTTCCCGGACCAAAGACCTAAGCCAAGCTCCACAGAGGGCGGCAGCCCCTCCATCGCACTGATCCACCCACAGAACTCTGCCCGGTTACCTAGGATCCACCAGCCACAACAAGCCTCGCGGTACACACCAACATTCGACCTGGAATCCAACCGCTAACTGCCATCCCCAATGGCTGCTGCATCTTGTCAGTGTTGGGGGAGGGGCTGCATCCGACGAGAGGTTCCTAAGGTAAATGTGATTCTACCCACTAGCGTCCCATGGGCCTTTGTTCTTCCCTCTTTCCTTTTGTTCAGATCTGTATGCACTGTAGCAACGGGGGGAAGTGTGTCCATTTTCAGTTGAATGTTTCACACGTTTTTAAACTCTCTAACAGTTCACAGAACACAGAGACCCACTAAGGGAAACTATTGTTCCTGTAATATGGGCACACCCACAAAACATAGCCGTCGGTTGATTTCTGCTGAAACTCCCGCATGCACGGGACATCTATCCATTTGTTTCAAGGGGGCTGAAATTCCTAGGACTGATACAATCCCCAATGTGCACTTTACTGCCTGTCTCTTTTAATCTTAGTACACTTTTGCGGAGCTACTTTTCCTTGTTATAGGCTTGTGCCATTTCTTCTCGACGTAGTGTAGAATATGGCATTCATTCATCCTGTTGGAAGACTTGCAAGTCTATATCACGGACTAGGAATCCATTGCATTCCAAATCGGCCTTTGGGTTAGGTCACGATATGCTCATATGAATCAATATTTACGAATATAAATGCACGCCTCTGATTTCCGAATACAGGTGTGCTGAGTACATTCAAGCCGCGATACTGGGTCGATGCGTACTGAATGATCCTTGACATCACCTTGAGTAATTTCTTTTGAATATTCATGTTACCCTACCCTTTTTGTGTTGTTTGTTTGTTTGATTCTTTCTTGGTCTGCTTCTCGTTTGTTTTGCAAACACGTCAGGCCATGCATCTCTCCGTTTGCTTCCCACAGAGAGTCATATAAGCTGACTCCCTTAAGACAGTGCTTCCAATCCCCTATGATTTCCTGCTTCCCTCTCCCATCTTTAGGGTTTTGATGTCCTCCTTGCCTTCTTCTTGTTTCTTCTTTTCCACTCATGCTCTTCTTGCATTTCCAATAAGGGATTTCTTCTTTCCATTTCATCTTGCTGCTTATTCCTTCAGGGGAGAATTCTCAACCTTTCTTTTAGGATAAGTTTCGAACTGCTGAATTCTTTTAAGATTTGCAGGTCTGTGGCATTCTCTAGCTCTGCTGTTTTTAGAAATGGTGGTCATGTGGCATAGGCTACCCTAGATGGCAGCATTTTGCCATTCAAGCTATGGCCTATGTCCTGGCACTCCTCCCTGTCCTGCAATATTGCTGCTGAGATAGCAGCTGAAACCCCTCTGGAGGTTCTCTTGTGACTATGTTGCTTTCCTCCAGGCGCATTTTAAATCACTGGGTTGCTCATGAACTTTGTTGATTTGGATCATACAGCTGCTGCTAAGTCTATTGGGATTCCACCTCTTTTGGACGCTGTGTACTTCCTGAATTCGCCTAGATGATTCTATCTTGGCTTTCAGCAAGTTTCAGTCTGATTTTTCTACACATCACTTTTCAAACATTGTTTGTTTCTTTACCTCTTGCTTTTCCATCTGGGACTCTTTCGAATTTTAGTCTTTCATGCCTTGTCTTCAACCAGGATTCAACAGCAATGTTTTCATTGGTTTGCACTTGCTTTCCTATGTGTGCTTCTGACCGAGGGATTTCTGTTCCCCTGTCTTCAAAGTCATTCACGCGTCCCTCTGCAATATCTCGTCTGCTTAGGACGGAATGTTAGCCCTGATATTTTCTCATCCACTGAGTTTTCTGATATTATTTGGCTCGTCTTTAGGCTTTCTCTTCCCCTTTTCTGGTATTCTGCCTTTTGTGATTCTGAGACACTGTTGTTCTTCAGTGTTTCCCTCACCTCCATTTTCAATACTTGCTCTGGAGAGCGTTTTGCAGTCTAGTTGTCTGAAAGCTTATCTTTAGGGCCTTCAATCTCTTTGGAACTGAAAATGGTACTTCCTGTTCCTTTTACTGTATTTCTTCATCTCTACTGGTCAGGTAATTTCAGGTATCTAATGTAGACTTCTAGGGCTTGGTTAAGTGAAAACTTTAGACTCTTGGCTCTACACAATTGCATGGGATTTCTGTGAGGACAAATTTTCCTAGACATTGATGCCATGTCCTGTTCCTGTGTGTGTTGTCTGGTCTATCTCCAATTGCTGGTGTTGCCTTTGTTGTGATGAACCCCCCATACTATTTCGATTAGGATAACCTCATTTTGATTACGCTTATCTCACAAATCTGAAAGAGCACAGGACACTTCCTCTGGTGGAAATGGAGCTTCTCAAGCTTCTCAGCTCTGCATTCTACTCTACGTTACTTTGGAGTGTTTCCAGAAGAGCAGAGTGTGAGTGCGCTTGTGCTTTGTAGTGCCACGGGAATGTCCCACTGAAACCAGTTCTTCCAAGAGCTTCTCTGTCTACAGAAACACCAGTGGAAGCATATCTATGGATGTCACACATCAGGGCCTGCTGGAATGATCCCGCAGCCCGAACTTGGTGTCCTCGCTGCCGAACCGTGCCGGTGCCATCCAAAATATAGCATCCGCTTTTCAGAGATAAACTGAAGGAAATCCTTCCTCTTCTCACGCTGTGGTCTTGGACCACACTTCCTTGTCCTCTCATCCTTGTGGCACGGGTGCACGAAGGCAACCACAGAGCTGTTGCACACCCTGTGCCTCAAACCAAACCATAATCACAGCCCAGGTTATGAATGTAGCAGATCCTAAGGCTTTTCATTCTGAATTCAAACCCAAGGCCCCCTGGATCCCTCAGACCCGATGCACAATATCTCTGATTCAGCCCCACACATGCTCTATTGGCAAAAGGCCAAATTGGTCTCTGGTCCTGCAGATGCACTGGGTGTGGCCATGGGACATATCGATAATTTCAACTGCGCGCGCCAGGGTGGTTGCTTGCTCATTGGGGTCCCAGGTCGGTTTGCTCTCTTGATAGGACACACCACATCCCACAACGCACTCCAGATCCCTGAGACTCAGCGTGTGCCACCATCCGTAGCCCTATCCCTCCCTGAACGCTGCCTCTGCTTCCTCAATTTTGGCAGCTCGGAGCTTGGTCTCAGAATCAACTGTGGGGATATTTTGCACTGGATTCTTTGAGTTCTGTCAGCCAAGCATCTGCTGTGCACTCTTCTAACACTCAGCACATCACCTTCAATCCCATGTCTCCTGTCCGCTTGTGAGTGTGCGTCCAAGTTAAAGAGAGTTTCACCTTTACTGCTCCATCAACAGGGCTCAGACCATGCACTGGTATCCATTCCCTGCTTTTCCTTCTCCTGCTTCCAGGTGTTCTGAGGCCTCATCCTGTCTTTGGAAGTAACAGACCTCTCTTCGGCAAGTGTCCTGTGCCAAGGGCTGGGTGAGTGGATGCTTCCATTGCTGTGTTCATGGGAGCGAGTGTGCGCAGTTTGCACTGCTTCTCTGTCAACTGGGCATCGATGAATCAACACTTTCCAGATACATTTCACAGAAATGTGATTTTTTTTTATCTCTTTGTTTCTATACAGCCGTGGTGGGAGGGATTGTCTGAAGACTGCAGTTTTGACATTGTGTTGATATCTCATTTGCAGTCTTTAAAAATTTAATAGAATTGATATAAATGTTTTGGGAGTTATACGAAAATGAAGTTAGTTTCTGAAACATACTAAATCGACCTAGAAGCCAGACTTGTCAATTTCGGTAACATTTTGTCAGCTCTAAGGAAAACATAGACAGATAGAATGCAAAGTAGCAGTCCGAACTGTTTTAGGGGTCATGTCAACTCTTTACTGTTGAAGCCTCCGAAACCAACAGGAACCATGAAATAACTAATGGAAACATGAAATAACCACCAAGCTTGGATTCCCTTGTGCATGTGGTGCCCTTTACTCCCGATGACACCTACTGATCAATGTTGGCATTTCAAGGTGTAACATCCCTCTCAAGGAAAATACAAGAGGAAACGAACTAAATATATACATTTAGCTTTGAATCCAAAGAACCTAGAGGCATTATAGCTATGAGAACCCTGCTGCAGCTATGCTAGGCTACTGAGAACCAGGTGTTCTTCTATCAGTGATGAGAACGCTTAATCATCCGATCATGTTGGGTAAAGCACTTGAATGCAACCAAGTCTGCACCCCCATGATAGATTGCCCCCGGGGGCTTGACTCAATTGAAAGACGGTCCACATAAGCTGTGTCTTTCATGTCATTGGCGACTTTTACAGTTCCGTTCACTATCTGACTTCTAATATTTACCTAGACTGTCTTGAAAAACGGAGGCCTAATACAGATTCAAGTTCAGTCAAAGATTCCCCTCACTTACCACACTCCCTTCACCCCAGAGAGGACATAATCCCAGCATTTGCTGAATCTAGCGGAAGGCCATCGTTTCTTTGTGGGAGCTAAGTATTCAATTCCTATCTATTTCATACGAGAGTATTTGACCTTTATGGGGTTCCCTGTTGTTCACAGAGGATGAAGCTAGAGGAACTCTGATTCTAGGAGGGGCTTGCTCTTCTCTTACTGGCTTCATTGCAGCTCAGGTACTGATCCCTCAAAATGGATGCCTGAGTGGAGGGGAGGGAAGAGCAAGTGCTTGATAGCTAGGCCCAAACCTGGGAAAAGGCTTACCTGGGCTTGGTGCACTTTGATCTGAATGGCTTGGAATTGCCCCTTGGGTCGTGTGGATTATCTGACCTCTTTCAAGAACATGAGCGTTTTTATCATCTCTGCCATCTCTTCTCTGTAGACGTCAGGGGTCTTGGACCCGTTCTTGGAGCAGAGAATTGAGGAACTTCCTCCAGTCCACGGTGGCCCTCCGTAGGTTTCTGCTAGTATCAGCGAGGTTCAATATGTCTCATGAATGCCTTTCGAGCCTGCTATCCTCTACAGCTGTCTCCAGGCCAGTATTCTCTATTGTAGCAGAACATCTCTCATCAATGTGTTCGCATCTCTCCTCAATCCGTGCAGCCATATTTTCGGCCAGCTTCTCTTCGTGTCTCCCATAAAGTCGACTTCAACAGGACTGGGCAAGGCTGAAAGGACCTCGGAGCCTCTCCAGTAAGCTGAAGACAGGCAGATCTTCCACTGTCTGCCCTTTCAGGTTCTGGAAACTGACCCGTGAACTCAGGTCTTTGGGCAGCAGCAGTATCTCGAACTGACACAGCTTCCCGGACCAAAGACCTAAGCCAAGCTCCACAGAGGGCGGCAGCCCCTCCATCGCACTGATCCACCCACAGAACTCTGCCCGGTTACCTAGGATCCACCAGCCACAACAAGCCTCGCGGTACACACCAACATTCCACCTGGAATCCAACCGCTAACTGCCATCCCCAATGGCTGCTGCATCTTGTCAGTGTTGGGGGAGGGGCTGCATCCGACGAGAGGTTCCTAAGGTAAATGTGATTCTACCCACTAGCGTCCCATGGGCCTTTGTTCTTCCCTCTTTCCTTTTGTTCAGATCTGTATGCACTGTAGCAACGGGGGGAAGTGTGTCCATTTTCAGTTGAATGTTTCACACGTTTTTAAACTCTCTAACAGTTCACAGAACACAGAGACCCACTAAGGGAAACTATTGTTCCTGTAATATGGGCACACCCACAAAACATAGCCGTCGGTTGATTTCTGCTGAAACTCCCGCATGCACGGGACATCTATCCATTTGTTTCAACGGGGCTGAAATTCCTAGGACTGATACAATCCCCAATGTGCACTTTACTGCCTGTCTCTTTTAATCTTAGTACACTTTTGCGGAGCTACTTTTCCTTGTTATAGGCTTGTGCCATTTCTTCTCGACGTAGTGTAGAATATGGCATTCATTCATCCTGTTGGAAGACTTGCAAGTCTATATCACGGACTAGGAATCCATTGCATTCCAAATCGGCCTTTGGGTTAGGTCACGATATGCTCATATGAATCAATATTTACGAATATAAATGCACGCCTCTGATTTCCGAATACAGGTGTGCTGAGTACATTCAAGCCGCGATACTGGGTCGATGCGTACTGAATGATCCTTGACATCACCTTGAGTAATTTCTTTTGAATATTCATGTTACCCTACCCTTTTTGTGTTGTTTGTTTGTTTGATTCTTTCTTGGTCTGCTTCTCGTTTGTTTTGCAAACACGTCAGGCCATGCATCTCTCCGTTTGCTTCCCACAGAGAGTCATATAAGCTGACTCCCTTAAGACAGTGCTTCCAATCCCCTATGATTTCCTGCTTCCCTCTCCCATCTTTAGGGTTTTGATGTCCTCCTTGCCTTCTTCTTGTTTCTTCTTTTCCACTCATGCTCTTCTTGCATTTCCAATAAGGGATTTCTTCTTTCCATTTCATCTTGCTGCTTATTCCTTCAGGGGAGAATTCTCAACCTTTCTTTTAGGATAAGTTTCGAACTGCTGAATTCTTTTAAGATTTGCAGGTCTGTGGCATTCTCTAGCTCTGCTGTTTTTAGAAATGGTGGTCATGTGGCATAGGCTACCCTAGATGGCAGCATTTTGCCATTCAAGCTATGGCCTATGTCCTGGCACTCCTCCCTGTCCTGCAATATTGCTGCTGACATAGCAGCTGAAACCCCTCTGGAGGTTCTCTTGTGACTATGTTGCTTTCCTCCAGGCGCATTTTAAATCACTGGGATGCTCATGAACTTTGTTGATTTGGATCATACAGCTGCTGCTAAGTCTATTGGGATTCCACCTCTTTTGGACGCTGTGTACTTCCTGAATTCGCCTAGATGATTCTATCTTGGCTTTCAGCAAGTTTCAGTCTGATTTTTCTACACATCACTTTTCAAACATTGTTTGTTTCTTTATCTCTTGCTTTTCCATCTGGGACTCTTTCGAATTTTAGTCTTTCATGCCTTGTCTTCAACCAGGATTCAACAGCAATGTTTTCATTGGTTTGCACTTGCTTTCCTATGTGTGCTTCTGACCGAGGGATTTCTGTTCCCCTGTCTTCAAAGTCATTCACGCGTCCCTCTGCAATATCTCGTCTGCTTAGGACGGAATGTTAGCCCTGATATTTTCTCATCCACTGAGTTTTCTGATATTATTTGGCTCGTCTTTAGGCTTTCTCTTCCCCTTTTCTGGTATTCTGCCTTTTGTGATTCTGAGACACTGTTGTTCTTCAGTGTTTCCCTCACCTCCATTTTCAATACTTGCTCTGGAGAGCGTTTTGCAGTCTAGTTGTCTGAAAGCTTATCTTTAGGGCCTTCAATCTCTTTGGAACTGAAAATAGTACTTCCTTTTCCTTTTGCTGTATTTCTTCATCCCTACTGGTCAGGTAATTTCAGGTATCTAATTTAGACTTCTAGGGCTTGGTCAAGTGAAAACTTTAGACACTTGGCTCTACACAATTGCATGGGATTTCTGTGAGGACAAATTTTCCTAGACATTGATGCCATGTCCTGTTCCTGTGTGTGTTGTCTGGTCTATCTCCAATTGCTGGTGTTGCCTTTGTTGTGATGAACCCCCCATACTATTTCGATTAGGATAACCTCATTTTGATTACGCTTATCTCACAAATCTGAAAGAGCACAGGACACTTCCTCTGGTGTAAATGGAGCTTCTAAAGGTTCTCAGCTCTGCATTCTACTCTACGTTATTTTGGAGTGTTTCCAGAAGAGCAGAGTGTGAGTGCGCTTGTGCTTTGTAGTGCCACCGGAATATCCCACTGAAACCAGTTCTTCCAAGAGCTTCTCTGTCTACAGAAACACCAGTGGAAGCATATCTATGGATGTCACACATCAGGGCCTGCTGGAATGATCCTGCAGCCCAAACTTGGTGTCCTCGCTGCCGAACCGTGCCGGTGCCATCCAAAATGTAGCATCCGCTTTTGAGAGATAAACTGAAGGAAATCCTTCCTCTTCTCACGCTGTGGTCTTGGACCACACTTCCTTGTCCTCTCATCCTTGTGGCACGGGTGCACGAAGGCAACCACAGAGCTGTTGCACACCCTGTTCCTCAAACCAAACCATAATCACAGCCCAGGTTATGAATGTAGCAGATCCTAAGGCTTTTCATTCTGAATTCAAACCCAAGGCCCCCTGGATCCCTCAGACCCGATGCACAATATCTCTGATTCAGCCCCACACATGCTCTATTGGCAAAAGGCCAAATTGGTCTCTGGTCCTGCAGATGCACTGGGTGTGGCCATGGGACATATCGATAATTTCAACTGCGCGCGCCAGGGTGGTTGCTTGCTCATTGGGGTCCCAGGTCGGTTTGCTCTCTTGATAGGACCCACCACATCCCACAACGCACTCCAGATCCCTGAGACTCAGCGTGTGCCACCATCCGTAGCCCTATCCCTCCCTGAACGCTGCCTCTGCTACCTCAAATTTGGCAGCTCGGAGCTTGGTCTCAGAATCAACTGTGGGGATATTTTGCACTGGATTCTTTGAGTTCTGTCAGCCAAGCATCTGCTGTGCACTCTTCTAACACTCAGCGCATCACCTTCAATCCCATGTCTCCTGTCCGCTTGAGAGTGTGCGTCCAAGTTAAAGAGAGTTTCACCTTTACTGCTCCATCAACAGGGCTCACTGGTATCCATTCCCTGCTTTTCCTTCTCCTGCTTCCAGGTGTTCTGAGGCCTCATCCTGTCTTTGGAAGTAACAGACCTCTCTTCGGCAAGTGTCCTGTGCCAAGGGCTGGGTGAGTGGATGTTTCCATTGCTGTGTTCATGGGAGCGAGTGAGCGCAGGTTGCACTGCTTCTCTGTCAACTGGGCATCGATGAATCAACACTTTCCAGATACATTTCACAGAAATGTGATTTTTTTTTATCTCTTTGTTTCTATACAGCCGTGGTGGGAGGGATTGTCCGAAGACTCCAGTTTTGACATTGTGTTGATATCTCATTTGCAGTCTTTAAAAATTTAATAGAATTGATATAAATGTTTTGGGAGTTATACGAAAATGAAGTTAGTCTCTGAAACATACTAAATCGACCTAGAAGCCAGACTTCTCAATTTCGGTAACATTTTGTCAGCTCTAAGGAAAACATAGACAGATAGAATGCAAAGTAGCAGTCCGAACTGTTAAAGGGGTCATGTCAGCTCTTTACTGTTGAAGCCTCCGAAACCAACAGGAACCATGAAATAACTAATGGAAACATGAAATAACCCCCAAGCTTGGATTCCCTTGTGCATGTGGTGCCCTTTACTCCCGATGACACCTACTGGTCAATGTTGGCATTTCAAGGTGTAACATCCCTCTCAAGGAAAATACAAGAGGAAACGAACTAAATATATACATTTAGCTTTGAATCCAAAGAACCTAGAGGCATTATAGCTATGAGAACCCTGCTGCAGCTATGCTAGTCTACTGAGAACCAGGTGGTCTTCTATCAGTGATGAGAACGCTTAATCATCCGATCATGTTGGGTAATGCACTTGAATGCAACCAAGTCTGCACCCCCATGATAGATTGCCCCCGGGGGCTTGACTCAATTGAATGACGGTCCACATAAGCTGGGTCTTTCATGTCATTGGCGACTTTTACAGCTCCGTTCAGTATCTGACTTCTAGTATTTACCTAGACTGTCTTGAAAAACGGAGGCCTAATACAGATTCAAGTTCAGTCAAAGATTCCCCTCACTTACCACACTCCCTTCACCCCAGAGGAGACATAAACCCAGCATTTGCTGAATCTAGCGGAAGGCCATCGTTTCTTTGTGGGAGCTAAGTATTCAATTCCTATCTATTTCATACGAGAGTATTTGACCTTTATGGGGTTCCCTGTTGTTCACAGAGGATGAAGCTAGAGGAACTCTGATTCTAGGAGGGGCTTGCTCTTCTCTTACTGGCTTCATTGCAGCTCAGGTACTGATCCCTCAAAATGGATGCCTGAGTGGAGGGGAGGGAAGAGCAAGTGCTTGATAGCTAGGCCCAAACCTGGGAAAAGGCTTACCTGGGCTTGGTGCACTTTGATCTGAATGGCTTGGAATAACCCATTGGGTCGTGTGGATTATCTGACCTCTTTCAAGAACATGAGCGTTTTTATCATCTCTGCCATCTCTTCTCTGTAGACGTCAGGGATCTTGGACCCGTTCTTGGAGCAGAGAATTGAGGAACTTCCTCCAGTCCACGGTGGCCCTCCGTAGGTTTCTGCTAGTATCAGCGAGGTTCAATATGTCTCATGAATGCCTTTCGAGCCTGCTATCCTCTACAGCTGTCTCCAGGCCAGTATTCTCTATTGTAGCAGAACATCTCTCATCAATGTGTTCGCATCTCTCCTCAATCCGTGCAGCCATGTTTTCGGCCAGCTTCTCTTCGTGTCTCCCATAAAGTCGACTTCAACAGGACTGGGCAAGTCTGAAAGGACCTCGGAGCCTCTCCAGTAAGCTGAAGACAGGCAGATCTTCCACTGTCTGCCCTTTCAGGTTCTGGAAACTGACCCGTGAACTCAGGTCTTTGGGCAGCAGCAGTATCTCGAACTGACACAGCTTCCCGGACCAAAGACCTAAGCCAAGCTCCACAGAGGGCGGCAGCCCCTCCATCGCACTGATCCACCCACAGAACTCTGCCCGGTTACCTAGGATCCACCAGCCACAACAAGCCTCGCGGTACACACCAAAATTCCACCTGGAATCCAACGGCTAACGACCATCCCCAATGGCTGCTGCATCTTGTCAGTGTTGGGGGAGGGGCTGCATCCGACGAGAGGTTCCTAAGGTAAATGTGATTCTACCCACTAGCGTCCCATGGGCCTTTGTTCTTCCCTCTTTCCTTTTGTCCAGATCTCTATGCACTGTAGCAACGGAGGGAAGTGTGTCCATTTTCAGTTGAATGTTTCACACGTCTTTAAACTTTCTAACAGTTCACAGTACACAGAGACCCACTAAGGGAAACTATTGTTCCTGTAATATGGGCACACCCGCAATACATAGCCGTCGGTTGATTTCTGCTGAAACACCCGCATTCACGGGACATCTATCCATTTGTTTCAAGGGGGCTGAAATTCCTAGGACTGATACAATCCCCAATGTGCACTTTACTGCCTGTCTCTTTTGATCTTAGTACACTTTTGCGGAGCTACTTTTCCTTGTTATAGGCTTGTGCCATTTCTTCTCGACGTAGTGTAGAAGATGGCATTCATTCATCCTGTTGGAAGGCTTGCTAGTCTATAGCACGGACTAGGGATCCATTGCATTCCAAATCGGCATTTGGGTTAGGTCACGATATGCTCATATGAATCAATATTTACGAATATAAATGCACGCCTCTGATTTCCGAATACAGGTGTGCTGAGTACATTCAAGCCGCGATACTGGGTCGATGTGTACTGAATGATCCTTGACATCACCTTGAGTAATTTCTTTTGAATATTCATGTTACCCTACCCTATTTGTGTTGTTCGTTTGTTTGATTCTTTCTTGGTCTGCTTCTCGTTTGTTTTGCAAACACGTCAGGCCATGCATCTCTCCGTTTGCTTCCAACAGAGAGTCATATAAGCTGACTCCCTTAAGATAGTGCTTCCAATCCCCTATGATTTCCTGCTTCCCTCTCCCATCTTTAGGGTTTTGATGTCCTCCTTGCCGTCTTCTTGTTTCTTCTTTTCCACTCATGCTCTTCTTGCATTTCCAATAAGGGTTTTCTTCTTTCCATTTCATCTTGCTGCTTATCCCTTCAGGGGAGAATTCTCAACCTTTCTTTTAGGATAAGTTTCGAACTGATGAATTCTTTTAAGATTTGCAGGTCTGTGGCATTCTCTAGCTCTGCTGTTATTAGAAATGGTGGTCATGTGGCATAGGCTACCCTAGATGGCAGCATTTTGCCATTCAAGCTATGGTCTATGTCCTGGCACTCCTCCCTGTCCTGCAATATTGCTGCTGAGATAGCAGCTGAAACCCCTCTGGAGGTTCTCTTGTGACTATGTTGCTTTCCTCCAGGCGCATTTTAAATCACTGGGATGCTCATGAACTTTGTTGATTTGGATCATACAGCTGCTGCTAAGTCTATTGGGATTCCACCTCTTTTGGACGCTGTGTACTTCCTGAATTCGCCTAGATGATTCTATCTTGGCTTTCAGCAAGTTTCAGTCTGATTTTCCTACACATCACTTTTCAAACATTGTTTGTTTCTTTATCTCTTGCTTTTCCATCTGGGACTCTTTCGAATTTTAGTCTTTCATGCCTTGTCTTCAACCAGGATTCAACAGCAATGTTTTCATTGGTTTGCACTTGCTTTCCTATGTGTGCTTCTGACCGAGGGATTTCTGTTCCCCTGTCTTCAAAGTCATTCACGCGTCCCTCTGCAATATCTCGTCTGCTTAGGACGGAATGTTAGCCCTGATATTTTCTCATCCACTGAGTTTTCTGATATTATTTGGCTCGTCTTTAGGCTTTCTCTTCCCCTTTTCTGGTATTCTGCCTTTTGTGATTCTGAGACACTGTTGTTCTTCAGTGTTTCCCTCACCTCCATTTTCAATACTTGCTCTGGAGAGCGTTTTGCAGTCTAGTTGTCTGAAAGCTTATCTTTAGGGCCTTCAATCTCTTGGGAACTGAAAATGGTACTTCCTTTTCCTTTTACTGTATTTCTTCATCTCTACTTGTCAGGTAATTTCAGGTATCTAATGTAGACTTCTAGGGCTTGGTTAAGTGAAAACTTTAGACTCTTGGCTCTACACAATTGCATGGGATATCTATGAGGACAAATTTTCCTAGACATTGATGCCATGTCCTGTTCCTGTGTGTGTTGTCTGGTCTATCTCCAATTGCTGGTGTTGCCTTTGTTGTGATGAACCCCCCATACTATTTCGATTAGGATAACCTCATTTTGATTACGCTTATCTCACAAATCTGAAAGAGCACAGGACACTTCCTCTGGTGGAAATGGAGATTCTAAAGCTTCTCAGCTCTGCATTCTACTCTGTGTTATTTTGGAGTGTTTCCAGAAGAGCAGAGTGTGAGTGCGCTTGTGCTTTGTAGTGCCACGGGAATGTCCCACTGAAACCAGTTCTTCCAAGAGCTTCTCTGTCTACAGAAACACCAGTGGAAGCATATCTATGGATGTCACACATCAGGGCCTGCTGGAATGATCCCGCAGCCCGAACTTGGTGTCCTCGCTGCCGAACTGTGCCGGTGCCGTCCAAAATGTAGCATCCGCTTTTGAGAGATAAACTGAAGGAAATCCTTCCTCTTCTCACGCTGTGGTCTTGGACCACACTTCCTTGTCCTCTCATCCTTGTGGCACGGGTGCACGAAGCCAACCACAGAGCTGTTGCACATCCTGTGCCTCAAACCAAACCATAATCACAGCCCAGGTTATGAATGCAGCAGTTCCTAAGGCTTTTCATTCTGAATTCAAACCCAAGGCCCCCTGGATCCCTCAGACCCGATGCACAATATCTCTCATTCAGCCCCACACATGCTCTATTGGCAAAATGCCAAATTGGTCTCTGGTCCTGCAGATGCACTGGGTGTGGCCATGGGACATATCGATAATTTCAACTGCGTGCGCCAGGTTGGTTGCTTGCTCATTGGGGTCCCAGGTCGGTTTGCTCTCTTGATAGGACCCACCACATCCCACAACGCACTCCAGATCCCTGAGACTCAGCGTGTGCCACCATCCGTAGCCCTATCCCTCCCTGAACGCTGCCTCTGCTTCCTCAAATTTGGCAGCTCAGAGCTTGGTCTCAGAATCAACTGTGGGGATATTTTGCACTGGATTCTTTGAGTTCTGTCAGCCAAGCATCTGCTGTGATCTCTTCTAACACTCAGCTCATCACCTTCAATCCCATGTCTCCTGTCAGCTTGAGAGTGTGCGTCCAAGTTAAATAGAGTTTCACCTTTACTGCTCCATCAACAGGGCTCACTGGTATCCATTCCCAGCTTTTCCTTCTCCTGATTCCAGGTGTTCTGAGGCCTCATCCTGTCTTTGGAAGTAACAGACCTCTCTTCGGCAAGTGTCCTGTGCCAAGGGCTATGTGAGTGGATGTTTCCATTGCTGTGTTCATGGGAGCGAGTGAGCGCAGGTTGCACTGCTTCTCTGTCACCTGGGCATCGATGAATCAACACTTTCCAGATACATTTCACAGAAATGTGATTTTTTTTTTATCTCTTTGTTTCTATACAGACGTTGTGGGAGGGATTGTCCGAAGACTCCAGTTTTGACATTGTGTTGATATCTCATTTGCAGTCTTTAAAAATTTAATAGAATTGATATAAATGTTTTGGGAGTTATACGAAAATGAAGTTAGTTTCTGAAACATACTAAATCGACCTAGAAGCCAGACTTGTCAATTTCGGTAACATTTTGTCAGCTCTAAGGAAAACATAGACAGATAGAATGCAAAGTAGCAGTCCGAACTGTTAAAGGGGTCATGTCAGCTCTTTACTGTTGAAGCCTCCGAAACCAACAGGAACCATGAAATAACTAATGGAAACATGAAATAACCCCCAAGCTTGGATTCCCTTGTGCATGTGGTGCCCTTTACTCCCGATGACACCTACTGGTCAATGTTGGCATTTCAAGGTGTAACATCCCTCTCAAGGAAAATACAAGAGGAAACGAACTAAATATATACATTTAGCTTTGAATCCAAAGAACCTAGAGGCATTATAGCTATGAGAACCCTGCTGCAGCTATGCTAGGCTACTGAGAACCAGGTGTTCTTCTATCAGTGATGAGAACGCTTAATCATCCGATCATGTTGGGTAAAGCACTTGAATGCAACCAAGTCTGCACCCCCATGATAGATTGCCCCCGGGGGCTTGACTCAATTGAAAGACGGTCCACATAAGCTGTGTCTTTCATGTCACTGGCGACTTTTACAGTTCCGTTCACTATCTGACTTCTAATATTTACCTAGACTGTCTTGAAAAACGGAGGCCTAATACAGATTCAAGTTCAGTCAAAGATTCCCCTCACTTACCACACTCCCTTCACCCCAGAGAAGACATAAACCCAGCATTTGCTGAATCTAGCGGAAGGCCATCGTTTCTTTGTGGGAGCTAAGTATTCAATTCCTATCTATTTCATACGAGAGTATTTGACCTTTATGGGGTTCCCTGTTGTTCACAGAGGATGAAGCTAGAGGAACTCTGATTCTAGGAGGGGCTTGCTCTTCTCTTACTGGCTTCATTGCAGCTCAGGTACTGATCCCTCAAAATGGATGCCTGAGTGGAGGGGAGGGAAGAGCAAGTGCTTGATAGCTAGGCCCAAACCTGGGAAAAGGCTTACCTGGGCTTGGTGCACTTTGATCTGAATGGCTTGGAATTGCCCCTTGGGTCGTGTGGATTATCTGACCTCTTTCAAGAACATGAGCGTTTTTATCATCTCTGCCATCTCTTGTCTTTAGACGTCAGGGATCTTGGACCCGTTCTTGGAGCAGAGAATTGAGGAACTTCCTCCAGTCCACGGTGGCCCTCCGTAGGTTTCTGCTAGTATCAGCGAGGTTCAATATGTCTCATGAATGCCTTTCGAGCCTGCTATCCTCTACAGCTGTCTCCAGGCCAGTATTCTCTATTGTAGCAGAACATCTCTCATCAATGTGTTCGCATCTCTCCTCAATCCGTGCAGCCATGTTTTCGGCCAGCTTCTCTTCGTGTCTCCCATAAAGTCGACTTCAACAGGACTGGGCAAGTCTGAAAGGACCTCGGAGCCTCTCCAGTAAGCTGAAGACAGGCAGATCTTCCACTGTCTGCCCTTTCAGGTTCTGGAAACTGACCTGTGAACTCAGGTCTTTGGGCAGCAGCAGTATCTCGAACTGACACAGCTTCCCGGACCAAAGACCTAAGCCAAGTTCCACAGAGGGCGGCAGCCCCTCCATCGCACTGATCCACCCACAGAACTCTGCCCGGTTACCTAGGATCCACCAGCCACAACAAGCCTCGCGGTACACACCAACATTCCACCTGGAATCCAACCGCTAACTGCCATCCCCAATGGCTGCTGCATCTTGTCAGTGTTGGGGGAGGGGCTGCATCCGACGAGAGGTTCCTAAGGTAAATGTGATTCTACCCACTAGCGTCCCATGGGCCTTTGTTCTTCCCTCTTTACTTTTGTTCAGATCGGTATGCACTGTAGCAACGGAGGGAAGTGTGTCCATTTTCAGTTGAATATTTCACACGTCTTTAAACTTTCTAACAGTTCACAGTACACAGAGACCCACTAAGGGAAACTATTGTTCCTGTAATATGGGCACACCCGCAATACATAGCCGTTGGTTGATTTCTGCTGAAACACCCGCATTCACGGGACATCTATCCATTTGTTTCAAGGGGGCTGAAATTCCTAGGAATGATACAATCCCCAATGTGCACTTTACTGCCTGTCTCTTTTGATCTTAGTACACTTTTGCGGAGCTACTTTTCCTTGTTATAGGCTTGTGCCTTTTCTTCTCGATGTAGTGTAGAATATGGCATTCATTCATCCTGTTGGAAGACTTCAAGTCTATAGCACGGACTAGGGATCCATTGCATTCCAAATCGGCATTTGGGTTAGGTCACGATATGCACATATGAATCAATATTTACGAATATAAATGCACGCCTCTGATTTCCGAATACAGGTGTGCTGAGTACATTCAAGCCGCGATACTGGGTCGATGCGTACTGAATGATCCTTGACATCACCTTGAGTAATTTCTTTTGAATATTCATGTTA
Source organism: Vicugna pacos (assembly GCF_048564905.1). Lineage (NCBI taxonomy): Eukaryota > Metazoa > Chordata > Mammalia > Artiodactyla > Camelidae > Vicugna > Vicugna pacos. Next base: position 703,413 of record NW_027328737.1, read on the forward strand.
CCCTACCCTATTTGTGTTGTTTGTTTGTTTGATTCTTTCTTGGTCTGCTTCTCGTTTGTTTTGCAAACACGTCAGGCCATGCAACCCTCCGTTTGCTTCCAACAGAGAGTCATATAAGCTGACTCCCTTAAGATAGTGCTTCCAATCCCCTATGATTTCCTGCTTCCCTCTCCCATCTCTAGGGTTTTGATGTCCTCCTTGCCGTCTTCTTGTTTCTTCTTTTCCACTCATGCTCTTCTTGCATTTCCAATAAGGGTTTTCTTCTTTCCATTTCATCTTGCTGCTTATCCCTTCAGGGGAGAATTCTCAACCTTTCTTTTAGGATAAGTTTCGAACTGCTAAATTCTTTTAAGATTTGCAGGTCTGTGGCATTCTCTAGCTCTGCTGTTTTTAGAAATGGTGGTCATGTGGCATAGGCTACCCTAGATGGCAGCATTTTGCCATTCAAGCTATGGTCTATGTCCTGGCACTCCTCCCTGTCCTGCAATATTGCTGCTGAGATAGCAGCTGAAACCCCTCTGGAGGTTCTCTTGTGACTATGTTGCTTTCCTCCAGGCGCATTTTAAATCACTGGGATGCTCATGAACTTTGTTGATTTGGATCATACAGCTGCTGCTAAGTCTATTGGGATTCCACCTCTTTTGGACGCTGTGTACTTCCTGAATTCGCCTAGATGATTCTATCTTGGCTTTCAGCAAGTTTCAGTCTGATTTTCCTACACATCACTTTTCAAACATTGTTTGTTTCTTTATCTCTTGCTTTTCCATCTGGGACTCTTTCGAATTTTAGTCTTTCATGCCTTGTCTTCAACCAGGATTCAACAGCAATGTTTTCATTGGTTTGCACTTGCTTTCCTATGTGTGCTTCTGACCGAGGGATTTGTGTTCCCCTGTCTTCAAAGTCATTCACGCGTCCCTCTGCAATATCTCGTCTGCTTAGGACGGAATGTTAGCCCTGATATTTTCTCATCCACTGAGTTTTCCAATATTATTTGGCTCGTCTTTAGGCTTTCTCTTCCCCTTTTCTGGTATTCTGCCTTTTGTGATTCTGAGACACTGTTGTTCTTCAGTGTTTCCCTCACCTCCATTTTCAATACTTGCTCTGGAGAGCGTTTTGCAGTCTAGTTGTCTGAAAGCTTATCTTTAGGGCCTTCAATCTCTTGGGAACTGAAAATGGTACTTCCTTTTCCTTTTACTGTATTTCTTCATCTCTACTGGTCAGGTAATTTCAGGTATCTAATGTAGACTTCTAGGGCTTGGTTAAGTGAAAACTTTAGACTCTTGGCTCTACACAATTGCATGGGATTTCTGTGAGGACAAATTTTCCTAGACATTGATGCCATGTCCTGTTCCTGTGTGTGTTGTCTGGTCTATCTCCAATTGCTGGTGTTGCCTTTGTTGTGATGAACCCCCCATACTATTTCGATTAGGATAACCTCATTTTGATTACGCTTATCTCACAAATCTGAAAGAGCACAGGACACTTCCTCTGGTGGAAATGGAGATTCTAAAGCTTCTCAGCTCTGCATTCTACTCTGTGTTATTTTGGAGTGTTTCCAGAAGAGCAGAGTGTGAGTGCGCTTGTGCTTTGTAGTGCCACGGGAATGTCCCACTGAAACCAGTTCTTCCAAGAGCTTCTCTGTCTACAGAAACACCAGTGGAAGCATATCTATGGATGTCACACATCAGGGCCTGCTGGAATGATCCCGCAGCCCGAACTTGGTGTCCTCGCTGCCGAACTGTGCCGGTGCCGTCCAAAATGTAGCATCCGCTTTTGAGAGATAAACTGAAGGAAATCCTTCCTCTTCTCACGCTGTGGTCTTGGACCACACTTCCTTGTCCTCTCATCCTTGTGGCACGGGTGCACGAAGCCAACCACAGAGCTGTTGCACATCCTGTGCCTCAAACCAAACCATAATCACAGCCCAGGTTATGAATGCAGCAGTTCCTAAGGCTTTTCATTCTGAATTCAAACCCAAGGCCCCCTGGATCCCTCAGACCCGATGCACAATATCTCTCATTCAGCCCCACACATGCTCTATTGGCAAAATGCCAAATTGGTCTCTGGTCCTGCAGATGCACTGGGTGTGGCCATGGGACATATCGATAATTTCAACTGCGTGCGCCAGGTTGGTTGCTTGCTCATTGGGGTCCCAGGTCGGTTTGCTCTCTTGATAGGACCCACCACATCCCACAACGCACTCCAGATCCCTGAGACTCAGCGTGTGCCACCATCCGTAGCCCTATCCCTCCCTGAACGCTGCCTCTGCTTCCTCAAATTTGGCAGCTCAGAGCTTGGTCTCAGAATCAACTGTGGGGATATTTTGCACTGGATTCTTTGAGTTCTGTCAGCCAAGCATCTGCTGTGATCTCTTCTAACACTCAGCTCATCACCTTCAATCCCATGTCTCCTGTCAGCTTGAGAGTGTGCGTCCAAGTTAAATAGAGTTTCACCTTTACTGCTCCATCAACAGGGCTCACTGGTATCCATTCCCAGCTTTTCCTTCTCCTGATTCCAGGTGTTCTGAGGCCTCATCCTGTCTTTGGAAGTAACAGACCTCTCTTCGGCAAGTGTCCTGTGCCAAGGGCTATGTGAGTGGATGTTTCCATTGCTGTGTTCATGGGAGCGAGTGAGCGCAGGTTGCACTGCTTCTCTGTCACCTGGGCATCGATGAATCAACACTTTCCAGATACATTTCACAGAAATGTGATTTTTTTTTTATCTCTTTGTTTCTATACAGACGTTGTGGGAGGGATTGTCCGAAGACTCCAGTTTTGACATTGTGTTGATATCTCATTTGCAGTCTTTAAAAATTTAATAGAATTGATATAAATGTTTTGGGAGTTATACGAAAATGAAGTTAGTTTCTGAAACATACTAAATCGACCTAGAAGCCAGACTTGTCAATTTCGGTAACATTTTGTCAGCTCTAAGGAAAACATAGACAGATAGAATGCAAAGTAGCAGTCCGAACTGTTAAAGGGGTCATGTCAGCTCTTTACTGTTGAAGCCTCCGAAACCAACAGGAACCATGAAATAACTAATGGAAACATGAAATAACCCCCAAGCTTGGATTCCCTTGTGCATGTGGTGCCCTTTACTCCCGATGACACCTACTGGTCAATGTTGGCATTTCAAGGTGTAACATCCCTCTCAAGGAAAATACAAGAGGAAACGAACTAAATATATACATTTAGCTTTGAATCCAAAGAACCTAGAGGCATTATAGCTATGAGAACCCTGCTGCAGCTATGCTAGGCTACTGAGAACCAGGTGTTCTTCTATCAGTGATGAGAACGCTTAATCATCCGATCATGTTGGGTAAAGCACTTGAATGCAACCAAGTCTGCACCCCCATGATAGATTGCCCCCGGGGGCTTGACTCAATTGAAAGACGGTCCACATAAGCTGTGTCTTTCATGTCACTGGCGACTTTTACAGTTCCGTTCACTATCTGACTTCTAATATTTACCTAGACTGTCTTGAAAAACGGAGGCCTAATACAGATTCAAGTTCAGTCAAAGATTCCCCTCACTTACCACACTCCCTTCACCCCAGAGAAGACATAAACCCAGCATTTGCTGAATCTAGCGGAAGGCCATCGTTTCTTTGTGGGAGCTAAGTATTCAATTCCTATCTATTTCATACGAGAGTATTTGACCTTTATGGGGTTCCCTGTTGTTCACAGAGGATGAAGCTAGAGGAACTCTGATTCTAGGAGGGGCTTGCTCTTCTCTTACTGGCTTCATTGCAGCTCAGGTACTGATCCCTCAAAATGGATGCCTGAGTGGAGGGGAGGGAAGAGCAAGTGCTTGATAGCTAGGCCCAAACCTGGGAAAAGGCTTACCTGGGCTTGGTGCACTTTGATCTGAATGGCTTGGAATTGCCCCTTGGGTCGTGTGGATTATCTGACCTCTTTCAAGAACATGAGCGTTTTTATCATCTCTGCCATCTCTTGTCTTTAGACGTCAGGGATCTTGGACCCGTTCTTGGAGCAGAGAATTGAGGAACTTCCTCCAGTCCACGGTGGCCCTCCGTAGGTTTCTGCTAGTATCAGCGAGGTTCAATATGTCTCATGAATGCCTTTCGAGCCTGCTATCCTCTACAGCTGTCTCCAGGCCAGTATTCTCTATTGTAGCAGAACATCTCTCATCAATGTGTTCGCATCTCTCCTCAATCCGTGCAGCCATGTTTTCGGCCAGCTTCTCTTCGTGTCTCCCATAAAGTCGACTTCAACAGGACTGGGCAAGTCTGAAAGGACCTCGGAGCCTCTCCAGTAAGCTGAAGACAGGCAGATCTTCCACTGTCTGCCCTTTCAGGTTCTGGAAACTGACCTGTGAACTCAGGTCTTTGGGCAGCAGCAGTATCTCGAACTGACACAGCTTCCCGGACCAAAGACCTAAGCCAAGTTCCACAGAGGGCGGCAGCCCCTCCATCGCACTGATCCACCCACAGAACTCTGCCCGGTTACCTAGGATCCACCAGCCACAACAAGCCTCGCGGTACACACCAACATTCCACCTGGAATCCAACCGCTAACTGCCATCCCCAATGGCTGCTGCATCTTGTCAGTGTTGGGGGAGGGGCTGCATCCGACGAGAGGTTCCTAAGGTAAATGTGATTCTACCCACTAGCGTCCCATGGGCCTTTGTTCTTCCCTCTTTACTTTTGTTCAGATCGGTATGCACTGTAGCAACGGAGGGAAGTGTGTCCATTTTCAGTTGAATATTTCACACGTCTTTAAACTTTCTAACAGTTCACAGTACACAGAGACCCACTAAGGGAAACTATTGTTCCTGTAATATGGGCACACCCGCAATACATAGCCGTTGGTTGATTTCTGCTGAAACACCCGCATTCACGGGACATCTATCCATTTGTTTCAAGGGGGCTGAAATTCCTAGGAATGATACAATCCCCAATGTGCACTTTACTGCCTGTCTCTTTTGATCTTAGTACACTTTTGCGGAGCTACTTTTCCTTGTTATAGGCTTGTGCCTTTTCTTCTCGATGTAGTGTAGAATATGGCATTCATTCATCCTGTTGGAAGACTTCAAGTCTATAGCACGGACTAGGGATCCATTGCATTCCAAATCGGCATTTGGGTTAGGTCACGATATGCACATATGAATCAATATTTACGAATATAAATGCACGCCTCTGATTTCCGAATACAGGTGTGCTGAGTACATTCAAGCCGCGATACTGGGTCGATGCGTACTGAATGATCCTTGACATCACCTTGAGTAATTTCTTTTGAATATTCATGTTACCCTACCCTATTTGTGTTGTTTGTTTGTTTGATTCTTTCTTGGTCTGCTTCTCGTTTGTTTTGCAAACACGTCAGGCCATGCAACCCTCCGTTTGCTTCCAACAGAGAGTCATATAAGCTGACTCCCTTAAGATAGTGCTTCCAATCCCCTATGATTTCCTGCTTCCCTCTCCCATCTCTAGGGTTTTGATGTCCTCCTTGCCGTCTTCTTGTTTCTTCTTTTCCACTCATGCTCTTCTTGCATTTCCAATAAGGGTTTTCTTCTTTCCATTTCATCTTGCTGCTTATCCCTTCAGGGGAGAATTCTCAACCTTTCTTTTAGGATAAGTTTCGAACTGCTAAATTCTTTTAAGATTTGCAGGTCTGTGGCATTCTCTAGCTCTGCTGTTTTTAGAAATGGTGGTCATGTGGCATAGGCTACCCTAGATGGCAGCATTTTGCCATTCAAGCTATGGTCTATGTCCTGGCACTCCTCCCTGTCCTGCAATATTGCTGCTGAGATAGCAGCTGAAACCCCTCTGGAGGTTCTCTTGTGACTATGTTGCTTTCCTCCAGGCGCATTTTAAATCACTGGGATGCTCATGAACTTTGTTGATTTGGATCATACAGCTGCTGCTAAGTCTATTGGGATTCCACCTCTTTTGGACGCTGTGTACTTCCTGAATTCGCCTAGATGATTCTATCTTGGCTTTCAGCAAGTTTCAGTCTGATTTTCCTACACATCACTTTTCAAACATTGTTTGTTTCTTTATCTCTTGCTTTTCCATCTGGGACTCTTTCGAATTTTAGTCTTTCATGCCTTGTCTTCAACCAGGATTCAACAGCAATGTTTTCATTGGTTTGCACTTGCTTTCCTATGTGTGCTTCTGACCGAGGGATTTGTGTTCCCCTGTCTTCAAAGTCATTCACGCGTCCCTCTGCAATATCTCGTCTGCTTAGGACGGAATGTTAGCCCTGATATTTTCTCATCCACTGAGTTTTCCAATATTATTTGGCTCGTCTTTAGGCTTTCTCTTCCCCTTTTCTGGTATTCTGCCTTTTGTGATTCTGAGACACTGTTGTTCTTCAGTGTTTCCCTCACCTCCATTTTCAATACTTGCTCTGGAGAGCGTTTTGCAGTCTAGTTGTCTGAAAGCTTATCTTTAGGGCCTTCAATCTCTTGGGAACTGAAAATGGTACTTCCTTTTCCTTTTACTGTATTTCTTCATCTCTACTGGTCAGGTAATTTCAGGTATCTAATGTAGACTTCTAGGGCTTGGTTAAGTGAAAACTTTAGACTCTTGGCTCTACACAATTGCATGGGATTTCTGTGAGGACAAATTTTCCTAGACATTGATGCCATGTCCTGTTCCTGTGTGTGTTGTCTGGTCTATCTCCAATTGCTGGTGTTGCCTTTGTTGTGATGAACCCCCCATACTATTTCGATTAGGATAACCTCATTTTGATTACGCTTATCTCACAAATCTGAAAGAGCACAGGACACTTCCTCTGGTGGAAATGGAGCTTCTCAAGCTTCTCAGCTCTGCATTCTACTCTATGTTATTTTGGAGTGTTTCCAGAAGAGCAGAGTGTGAGTGCGCTTGTGCTTTGTAGTGCCACGGGAATGTCCCACTGAAACCAGTTCTTCCAAGAGCTTCTCTGTCTACAGAAACACCAGTGGAAGCATATCTATGGATGTCACACATCAGGGCCTGCTGGAATGATCCCGCAGCCCGAACTTGGTGTCCTCGCTGCCGAACCGTGCCGGTGCCATCCAAAATGTAGCATCCAATTTTGAGAGATAAACTGAAGGAAATCCTTCCTCTTCTCACGCTGTGGTCTTGGACCACACTTCCTTGTCCTCTCATCCTTGAGGCACGGGTGCACGAAGCCAACCACAGAGCTGTTGCACATCCTGTGCCTCAAACCAAACCATAATCACAGCCCAGGTTATGAATGTAGCAGATCCTAAGGCTTTTCATTCTGAATTCAAACCCAAGGCCCCCTGGACCCCTCAGACCCTATGCACAATATCTCTGATTCAGCCCCACACATGCTGTATTGGCAAAATGCCAAATTGGTCTCTGGTCCTGCAGATGCACTGGGTGTGGCCATGGGACATATCGATAATTTCAACTGCGCGCGCCAGGGTGGTTGCTTGCTCATTGGGGTCCCAGGTCGGTTTGCTCTCTTGATAGGACCCACCACATCCCACAACGCACTCCAGATCCCTGAGACTCAGCGTGTGCCACCATCCGTAGCCCTATCCCTCCCTGAACGCTGCCTCTGCTACCTCAAATTTGGCAGCTCGGATCTTGGTCTCAGAATCAACTGTGGGGATATTTTGCACTGGAATCTTTGAGTTCTGTCAGCCAAGCATCTGCTGTGCACTCTTCTAACACTCAGCGCATCACCTTCAATCCCATGTCTCCTGTCCGCTTGAGAGTGTGCGTCCAAGTTAAAGAGAGTTTCACCTTTACTGCTCCATCAACAGGGCTCACTGGTATCCATTCCCTGCTTTTCCTTCTCCTGCTTCCAGGTGTTCTGAGGCCTCATCCTGTCTTTGGAAGTAACAGACCTCTCTTCGGCAAGTGTCCTGTGCCAAGGGCTGGGTGAGTGGATGTTTCCATTGCTGTGTTCATGGGAGCGAGTGAGCGCAGGTTGCACTACTTCTCTATCAACTGGGCATCGATGAATCAACACTTTCCAGATACATTTCACAGAAATGTGATTTTTTTTATCTCTTTGTTTCTATACAGCCGTGGTGGGAGGGATTGTCCGAAGACTCCAGTTTTGACATTGTGTTGATATCTCATTTGCAGTCTTTAAAAATTTAATAGAATTGATATAAATGTTTTGGGAGTTATACGAAAATGAAGTTAGTTTCTGAAACATACTAAATCGACCTAGAAGCCAGACTTGTCAATTTCGGTAACATTTTGTCAGCTCTAAGGAAAACATAGACAGATAGAATGCAAAGTAGCAGTCCGAACTGTTAAAGGGGTCATGTCAACTCTTTACTGTTGAAGCCTCCGAAACCAACAGGAACCATGAAATAACTAATGGAAACATGAAATAACCCCCAAGCTTGGATTCCCTTGTGCATGGGGTGCCCTTTACTCCCGATGACACCTACTGGTCAATGTTGGCATTTCAAGGTGTAACATCCCTCTCAAGGAAAATACAAGAGGAAACGAACTAAATATATACATTTAGCTTTGAATCCAAAGAACCTAGAGGCATTATAGCTATGAGAACCCTGCTGCAGCTATGCTAGGCTACTGAGAACCAGGTGTTCTTCTATCAGTGATGAGAACGCTTAATCATCCGATCATGTTGGGTAAAGCACTTGAATGCAACCAAGTCTGCACCCCCATGATAGATTGCCCCCGGGGGCTTGACTCAATTGAAAGACGGTCCACATAAGCTGTGTCTTTCATGTCATTGGCGACTTTTACAGTTCCGTTCACTATCTGACTTCTAATATTTACCTAGACTGTCTTGAAAAACGGAGGCCTAATACAGATTCAAGTTCAGTCAAAGATTCCCCTCACTTACCACACTCCCTTCACCCCAGAGAGGACATAATCCCAGCATTTGCTGAATCTAGCGGAAGGCCATCGTTTCTTTGTGGGAGCTAAGTATTCAATTCCTATCTATTTCATACGAGAGTATTTGACCTTTATGGGGTTCCCTGTTGTTCACAGAGGATGAAGCTAGAGGAACTCTGATTCTAGGAGGGGCTTGCTCTTCTCTTACTGGCTTCATTGCAGCTCAGGTACTGATCCCTCAAAATGGATGCCTGAGTGGAGGGGAGGGAAGAGCAAGTGCTTGATAGCTAGGCCCAAACCTGGGAAAAGGCTTACCTGGGCTTGGTGCACTTTGATCTGAATGGCTTGGAATTGCCCCTTGGGTCGTGTGGATTATCTGACCTCTTTCAAGAACATGAGCGTTTTTATCATCTCTGCCATCTCTTCTCTTTAGACGTCAGGGATCTTGGACCCGTTCTTGGAGCAGAGAATTGAGGAACTTCCTCCAGTCCACGGTGGCCCTCCGTAGGTTTCTGCTAGTATCAGCGAGGTTCAATATGTCTCATGAATGCCTTTCGAGCCTGCTATCCTCTACAGCTGTCTCCAGGCCAGTATTCTCTATTGTAGCAGAACATCTCTCATCAATGTGTTCGCATCTCTCCTCAATCCGTGCAGCCATATTTTCGGCCAGCTTCTCTTCGTGTCTCCCAGAAAGTCGACTTCAACAGGACTGGGCAAGTCTGAAAGGACCTCGGAGCCTCTCCAGTAAGCTGAAGACAGGCAGATCTTCCACTGTCTGCCCTTTCAGGTTCTGGAAACTGACCCGTGAACTCAGGTCTTTGGGCAGCAGCAGTATCTCGAACTGACACAGCTTCCCGGACCAAAGACCTAAGCCAAGCTCCACAGAGGGCGGCAGCCCCTCCATCGCACTGATCCACCCACAGAACTCTGCCCGGTTACCTAGGATCCACCAGCCACAACAAGCCTCGCGGTACACACCAACATTCCACCTGGAATCCAACCGCTAACTGCCATCCCCAATGGCTGCTGCATCTTGTCAGTGTTGGGGGAGGGGCTGCATCCGACGAGAGGTTCCTAAGGTAAATGTGATTCTACCCACTAGCGTCCCATGGGCCTTTGTTCTTCCCTCTTTACTTTTGTTCAGATCGGTATGCACTGTAGCAACGGAGGGAAGTGTGTCCATTTTCAGTTGAATATTTCACACGTCTTTAAACTTTCTAACAGTTCACAGTACACAGAGACCCACTAAGGGAAACTATTGTTCCTGTAATATGGGCACACCCGCAATACATAGCCGTTGGTTGATTTCTGCTGAAACACCCGCATTCACGGGACATCTATCCATTTGTTTCAAGGGGGCTGAAATTCCTAGGAATGATACAATCCCCAATGTGCACTTTACTGCCTGTCTCTTTTGATCTTAGTACACTTTTGCGGAGCTACTTTTCCTTGTTATAGGCTTGTGCCTTTTCTTCTCGATGTAGTGTAGAATATGGCATTCATTCATCCTGTTGGAAGACTTCAAGTCTATAGCACGGACTAGGGATCCATTGCATTCCAAATCGGCATTTGGGTTAGGTCACGATATGCACATATGAATCAATATTTACGAATATAAATGCACGCCTCTGATTTCCGAATACAGGTGTGCTGAGTACATTCAAGCCGCGATACTGGGTCGATGCGTACTGAATGATCCTTGACATCACCTTGAGTAATTTCTTTTGAATATTCATGTTACCCTACCCTATTTGTGTTGTTTGTTTGTTTGATTCTTTCTTGGTCTGCTTCTCGTTTGTTTTGCAAACACGTCAGGCCATGCAACCCTCCGTTTGCTTCCAACAGAGAGTCATATAAGCTGACTCCCTTAAGATAGTGCTTCCAATCCCCTATGATTTCCTGCTTCCCTCTCCCATCTCTAGGGTTTTGATGTCCTCCTTGCCGTCTTCTTGTTTCTTCTTTTCCACTCATGCTCTTCTTGCATTTCCAATAAGGGTTTTCTTCTTTCCATTTCATCTTGCTGCTTATCCCTTCAGGGGAGAATTCTCAACCTTTCTTTTAGGATAAGTTTCGAACTGCTGAATTCTTTTAAGATTTGCAGGTCTGTGGCATTCTCTAGCTCTGCTGTTTTTAGAAATGGTGGTCATGTGGCATAGGCTACCCTAGATGGCAGCATTTTGCCATTCAAGCTATGGTCTATGTCCTGGCACTCCTCCCTGTCCTGCAATATTGCTGCTGAGATAGCAGCTGAAACCCCTCTGGAGGTTCTCTTGTGACTATGTTGCTTTCCTCCAGGCGCATTTTAAATCACTGGGATGCTCATGAACTTTGTTGATTTGGATCATACAGCTGCTGCTAAGTCTATTGGGATTCCACCTCTTTTGGACGCTGTGTACTTCCTGAATTCGCCTAGATGATTCTATCTTGGCTTTCAGCAAGTTTCAGTCTGATTTTTCTACACATCACTTTTGAAACATTGTTTGTTTCTTTATCTCTTGCTTTTCCATCTGGGACTCTTTCGAATTTTAGTCTTTCATGCCTTGTCTTCAACCAGGATTCAACAGCAATGTTTTCATTGGTTTGCACTTGCTTTCCTATGTGTGCTTCTGACCGAGGGATTTCTGTTCCCCTGTCTTCAAAGTCATTCACGCGTCCCTCTGCAATATCTCGTCTGCTTAGGACGGAATGTTAGCCCTGATATTTTCTCATCCACTGAGTTTTCTGATATTATTTGGCTCGTCTTTAGGCTTTCTCTTCCCCTTTTCTGGTATTCTGCCTTTTGTGATTCTGAGACACTGTTGTTCTTCAGTGTTTCCCTCACCTCCATTTTCAATACTTGCTCTGGAGAGCGTTTTGCAGTCTAGTTGTCTGAAAGCTTATCTTTAGGGCCTTCAATCTCTTGGGAACTGAAAATGGTACTTCCTTTTCCTTTTACTGTATTTCTTCATCTCTACTGGTCAGGTAATTTCAGGTATCTAATGTAGACTTCTAGGGCTTGGTTAAGTGAAAACTTTAGACTCTTGGCTCTACACAATTGCATGGGATTTCTGTGAGGACAAATTTTCCTAGACATTGATGCCATGTCCTGTTCCTGTGTGTGTTGTCTGGTCTATCTCCAATTGCTGGTGTTGCCTTTGTTGTGATGAACCCCCCATACTATTTCGATTAGGATAACCTCATTTTGATTACGCTTATCTCACAAATCTGAAAGAGCACAGGACACTTCCTCTGGTGGAAATGGAGCTTCTCAAGCTTCTCAGCTCTGCATTCTACTCTATGTTATTTTGGAGTGTTTCCAGAAGAGCAGAGTGTGAGTGCGCTTGTGCTTTGTAGTGCCACGGGAATGTCCCACTGAAACCAGTTCTTCCAAGAGCTTCTCTGTCTACAGAAACACCAGTGGAAGCATATCTATGGATGTCACACATCAGGGCCTGCTGGAATGATCCCGCAGCCCGAACTTGGTGTCCTCGCTGCCGAACCGTGCCGGTGCCATCCAAAATGTAGCATCCGCTTTTGAGAGATAAACTGAAGGAAATCCTTCCTCTTCTCACGCTGTGGTCTTGGACCACACTTCCTTGTCCTCTCATCCTTGTGGCACGGGTGCACGAAGCCAACCACAGAGCTGTTGCACATCCTGTGCCTCAAACCAAACCATAATCACAACCCAGGTTATGAATGTAGCAGATCCTAAGGCTTTTCATTCTGAATTCAAACCCAAGGCCCCCTGGATCCCTCAGACCCGATGCACAATATCTCTGATTCAGCCCCACACATGCTCTATTGGCAAAATGCCAAATTGGTCACTGGTCCTGCAGATGCACTGGGTGTGGCCATGGGACATATCGATAATTTCAACTGCGCGCGCCAGGGTGGTTGCTTGCTCATTGGGGTCCCAGGTCGGTTTGCTCTCTTGATAGGACCCACCACATCCCACAACGCACTCCAGATCCCTGAGACTCAGCGTGTGCCACCATCCGTAGCCCTATTCCTCCCTGAACGCTGCCTCTGCTACCTCAAATTTGGCAGCTCGGTTCTTGGTCTCAGAATCAACTGTGGGGATATTTTGCACTGGATTCTTTGAGTTCTGTCAGCCAAGCATCTGCTGTGCACTCTTCTAACACTCAGCGCATCACCTTCAATCCCATGTCTCCTGTCCGCTTGAGAGTGTGCGTCCAAGTTAAAGAGAGTTTCACCTTTACTGCTCCATCAACAGGGCTCACTGGTATCCATTCCCTGCTTTTCCTTCTCCTGCTTCCAGGTGTTCTGAGGCCTCATCCTGTCTTTGGAAGTAACAGACCTCTCTTCGGCAAGTGTCCTGTGCCAAGGGCTGGGTGAGTGGATGTTTCCATTGCTGTGTTCATGGGAGCGAGTGAGCGCAGGTTGCACTGCTTCTCTGTCACCTGGGCATCGATGAATCAACACTTTCCAGATACATTTCACAGAAATGTGATTTTTTTTTATCTCTTTGTTTCTATACAGCCGTGGTGGGAGGGATTGTCCGAAGACTCCAGTGTTGACATTGTGTTGATATCTCATTTGCAGTCTTTAAAAATTTAATAGAATTGATATAAATGTTTTGGGAGTTATACGAAAATGAAGTTAGTTTCTGAAACATACTAAATCGACCTAGAAGCCAGACTTGTCAATTTCGGTAACATTTTGTCAGCTCTAAGGAAAACATAGACAGATAGAATGCAAAGTAGCAGTCCGAACTGTTAAAGGGGTCATGTCAACTCTTTACTGTTGAAGCCTCCGAAACCAACAGGAACCATGAAATAACTAATGGAAACATGAAATAACCCCCAAGCTTGGATTCACTTGTGCATGTGGTGCCCTTTACTCCCGATGACACCTACTGGTCAATGTTGGCATTTCAAGGTGTAACATCCCTCTCAAGGAAAATACAAGAGGAAACGAAATAAATATATACATTTAGCTTTGAATCCAAAGAACCTAGAGGCATTATAGCTATGAGAACCCTGCTGCAGCTATGCTAGGCTACTGAGAACCAGGTGTTTTTCTATCAGTGATGAGAACGCTTAATCATCCGATCATGTTGGGTAAAGCACTTGAATGCAACCAAGTCTGCACCCCCATGATAGATTGCCCCCGGGGGCTTGACTCAATTGAAAGACGGTCCACATAAGCTGGGTCTTTCATGTCATTGGCGACTTTTACAGTTCCGTTCACTATCTGACTTCTAATATTTACCTAGACTGTCTTGAAAAACGGAGGCCTAATACAGATTCAAGTTCAGTCAAAGATTCCCCTCACTTACCACACTCCCTTCACCCCAGAGAAGACATAAACCCAGCATTTGCTGAATCTAGCGGAAGGCCATCGTTTCTTTGTGGGAGCTAAGTATTCAATTCCTATCTATTTCATACGAGAGTATTTGACGTTTATGGGGTTCCCTGTTGTTCACAGAGGATGAAGCTAGAGGAACTCTGATTCTAGGAGGGGCTTGCTCTTCTCTTACTGGCTTCATTGCAGCTCAGGTACTGATCCCTCAAAATGGATGCCTGAGTGGAGGGGAGGGAAGAGCAAGTGCTTGATAGCTAGGCCCAAACCTGGGAAAAGGCTTACCTGGGCTTGGTGCACTTTGACCTGAATGGCTTGGAATTGCCCCTTGGGTCGTGTGGATTATCTGACCTCTTTCAAGAACATGAGCGTTTATATCATCTCTGCCATCTCTTCTCTTTAGACGTCAGGGATCTTGGACCCGTTCTTGGAGCAGAGAATTGAGGAACTTCCTCCAGTCCACGGTGGCCCTCCGTAGGTTTCTGCTAGTATCAGCGAGGTTCAATATGTCTCATGAATGCCTTTCGAGCCTGCTATCCTCTACAGCTGTCTCCAGGCCAGTATTCTCTATTGTAGCAGAACATCTCTCATCAATGTGTTCGCATCTCTCCTCAATCCGTGCAGCCATATTTTCGGCCAGCTTCTCTTCGTGTCTCCCAGAAAGTCGACTTCAACAGGACTGGGCAAGTCTGAAAGGACCTCGGAGCCTCTCCAGTAAGCTGAAGACAGGCAGATCTTCCACTGTCTGCCCTTTCAGGTTCTGGAAACTGACCCGTGAACTCAGGTCTTTGGGCAGCAGCAGTATCTCGAACTGACACAGCTTCCCGGACCAAAGACCTAAGCCAAGCTCCACAGAGGGCGGCAGCCCCTCCATCGCACTGATCCACCCACAGAACTCTGCCCGGTTACCTAGGATCCACCAGCCACAACAAGCCTCGCGGTACACACCAACATTCCACCTGGAATCCAACCGCTAACTGCCATCCCCAATGGCTGCTGCATCTTGTCAGTGTTGGGGGAGGGGCTGCATCCGACGAGAGGTTCCTAAGGTAAAAGTGATTCTACCCACTAGCGTCCCATGGGCCTTTGTTCTTCCCTCTTTCCTTTTGTTCAGATCGGTATGCACTGTAGCAACGGAGGGAAGTGTGTCCATTTTCAGTTGAATGTTTCACACGTCTTTAAACTTTCTAACAGTTCACAGTACACAGAGACCCACTAAGGGAAAATATTGTTCCTGTAATATGGGCACACCCGCAATACATAGCCGTCGGTTGATTTCTGCTGAAACACCCGCATTCACGGGACATCTATCCATTTGTTTCAAGGGGGCTGAAATTCCTAGGAATGATACAATCCCCAATGTGCACTTTACTGCCTGTCTCTTTTGATCTTAGTACACTTTTGCGGAGCTACTTTTCCTTGTTATAGGCTTGTGCCATTTCTTCTCGACGTAGTGTAGAATATGGCATTCATTCATCCTGTTGGAAGACTTGCAAGTCTATAGCACGGACTAGGGATCCATTGCATTCCAAATCGGCATTTGGGTTAGGTCACGATATGCTCATATGAATCAATATTTACGAATATAAATGCACGCCTCTGATTTCCGAATACAGGTGTGCTGAGTACATTCAAGCCGCGATACTGGGTCGATGCGTACTGAATGATCCTTGACATCACCTTGAGTAATTTCTTTTGAATATTCATGTTACCCTACCCTATTTGTGTTGTTTGTTTGTTTGATTCTTTCTTGGTCTGCTTCTCGTTTGTTTTGCAAACACGTCAGGCCATGCATCTCTCCGTTTGCTTCCAACAGAGAGTCATATAAGCTGACTCCCTTAAGATAGTGCTTCCAATCCCTATGATTTCCTGCTTCCCTCTCCCATCTTTAGGGTTTTGATGTCCTCCTTGCCGTCTTCTTGTTTCTTCTTTTCCACTCATGCTCTTCTTGCATTTCCAATAAGGGTTTTCTTCTTTCCATTTCATCTTGCTGCTTATCCCTTCAGGGGAGAATTCTCAACCTTTCTTTTAGGATAAGTTTCGAACTGCTGAATTCTTTTAAGATTTGCAGGTCTGTGGCATTCTCTAGCTCTGCTGTTTTTAGAAATGGTGGTCTTGTGGCATAGGCTACCCTAGATGGCAGCATTTTGCCATTCAAGCTATGGTCTATGTCCTGGCACTCCTCCCTGTCCTGCAATATTGCTGCTGAGATAGCAGCTGAAACCCCTCTGGAGGTTCTCTTGTGACTATGTTGCTTTCCTCCAGGCGCATTTTAAATCACTGGGATGCTCATGAACTTTGTTGATTTGGATCATACAGCTGCTGCTAAGTCTATTGGGATTCCACCTCTTTTGGACGCTGTGTACTTCCTGAATTCGCCTAGATGATTCTATCTTGGCTTTCAGCAAGTTTCAGTCTGATTTTTCTACACATCACTTTTCAAACATTGTTTGTTTCTTTATCTCTTGCTTTTCCATCTGGGACTCTTTCGAATTTTAGTCTTTCATGCCTTGTCTTCAACCAGGATTCAACAGCAATGTTTTCATTGGTTTGCACTTGCTTTCCTATGTGTGCTTCTGACCGAGGGATTTCTGTTCCCCTGTCTTCAAAGTCATTCACGCGTCCCTCTTCAATATCTCGTCTGCTTAGGATGGAATGTTAGCCCTGATATTTTCTCATCCACTGAGTTTTCTGATATTATTTGGCTCGTCTTTAGGCTTTCTCTTCCCCTTTTCTGGTATTCTGCCTTTTGTGATTCTGAGACACTGTTGTTCTTCAGTGTTTCCCTCACCTCCATTTTCAATACTTGCTCTGGAGAGCGTTTTGCAGTCTAGTTGTCTGAAAGCTTATCTTTAGGGCCTTCAATCTCTTGGGAACTGAAAATGGTACTTCCTTTTCCTTTTACTGTATTTCTTCATCTCTACTGGTCAGGTAATTTCAGGTATCTAATGTAGACTTCTAGGGCTTGGTTAACTGAAAATTTAGACTCTTGGCTCTACACAATTGCATGGGATTTCTGTGAGGACAAATTTTCCTAGACATTGATGCCATGTCCTGTTCCTGTGTGTGTTGTCTGGTCTATCTCCAATTGCTGGTGTTGCCTTTGTTGTGATGAACCCCCCATACTATTCCGATTAGGATAACCTCATTTTGATTACGCTTATCTCACAAATCTGAAAGAGCACAGGACACTTCCTCTGGTGGAAATGGAGCTTCTCAAGCTTCTCAGCTCTGCATTCTACTCTACGTTATTTTGGAGTGTTTCCAGAAGAGCAGAGTGTGAGTGCGCTTGTGCTTTGTAGTGCCACGGGAATGTCCCACTGAAACCAGTTCTTCCAAGAGCTTCTCTGTCTACAGAAACACCAGTGGAAGCATATCTATGGATGTCACACATCAGGGCCTGCTGGAATGATCCCGCAGCCCGAACTTGGTGTCCTCGCTGCCGAACCGTGCCGGTGCCATCCAAAATGTAGCATCCGCTTTTGAGAGATAAACTGAAGGAAATCCTTCCTCTTCTCACGCTGTGGTCTTGGACCACACTTCCTTGTCCTCTCATCCTTGTGGCACGGGTGCACGAAGCCAACCACAGAGCTGTTGCACATCCTGTGCCTCAAACCAAACCATAATCACAGCCCAGGTTATGAATGTAGCAGATCCTAAGGCTTTTCATTCTGAATTCAAACCCAAGGCCCCCTGGATCCCTCAGACCCGATGCACAATATCTCTGATTCAGCCCCACACATGCTCTATTGGCAAAATGCCAAATTGGTCACTGGTCCTGCAAATGCACTGGGTGTGGCCATGGGACATATCGATAATTTCAACTGCGCGCGCCAGGGTGGTTGCTTGCTCATTGGGGTCCCAGGTCGGTTTGCTCTCTTGATAGGACCCACCACATCCCACAACGCACTCCAGATCCCTGAGACTCAGCGTGTGCCACCATCCGTAGCCCTATTCCTCCCTGAACGCTGCCTCTGCTACCTCAAATTTGGCAGCTCGGTTCTTGGTCTCAGAATCAACTGTGGGGATATTTTGCACTGGATTCTTTGAGTTCTGTCAGCCAAGCATCTGCTGTGCACTCTTCTAACACTCAGCGCATCACCTTCAATCCCATGTCTCCTGTCCGCTTGAGAGTGTGCGTCCAAGTTAAAGAGAGTTTCACCTTTACTGCTCCATCAACAGGGCTCACTGGTATCCATTCCCTGCTTTTCCTTCTCCTGCTTCCAGGTGTTCTGAGGCCTCATCCTGTCTTTGGAAGTAACAGACCTCTCTTCGGCA
Source organism: Vicugna pacos (assembly GCF_048564905.1). NCBI lineage: Eukaryota > Metazoa > Chordata > Mammalia > Artiodactyla > Camelidae > Vicugna > Vicugna pacos. Next base: position 721,794 of record NW_027328737.1, read on the forward strand.
AGTGTCCTGTGCCAAGGGCTGGGTGAGTGGAAGTTTCCATTGCTGTGTTCATGGGAGCGAGTGAGCGCAGGTTGCACTGCTTCTCTGTCACCTGGGCATCGATGAATCAACACTTTCCAGATACATTTCACAGAAATGTGATTTTTTTTTATCTCTTTGTTTCTATACAGCCGTGGTGGGAGGGATTGTCCGAAGACTCCAGTGTTGACATTGTGTTGATATCTCATTTGCAGTCTTTAAAAATTTAATAGAATTGATATAAATGTTTTGGGAGTTATACGAAAATGAAGTTAGTTTCTGAAACATACTAAATCGACCTAGAAGCCAGACTTGTCAATTTCGGTAACATTTTGTCAGCTCTAAGGAAAACATAGACAGATAGAATGCAAAGTAGCAGTCCGAACTGTTAAAGGGGTCATGTCAACTCTTTACTGTTGAAGCCTCCGAAACCAACAGGAACCATGAAATAACTAATGGAAACATGAAATAACCCCCAAGCTTGGATTCCCTTGTGCATGTGGTGCCCTTTACTCCCGATGACACCTACTGGTCAATGTTGGCATTTCAAGGTGTAACATCCCTCTCAAGGAAAATACAAGAGGAAACGAACTAAATATATACATTTAGCTTTGAATCCAAAGAACCTAGAGGCATTATAGCTATGAGAACCCTGCTGCAGCTATGCTAGGCTACTGAGAACCAGGTGTTCTTCTATCAGTGATGAGAACGCTTAATCATCCGATCATGTTGGGTAAAGCACTTGAATGCAACCAAGTCTGCACCCCCATGATAGATTGCCCCCGGGGGCTTGACTCAATTGAAAGACGGTCCACATAAGCTGGGTCTTTCATGTCATTGGCGACTTTTACAGTTCCGTTCACTATCTGACTTCTAATATTTACCTAGACTGTCTTGAAAAACGGAGGCCTAATACAGATTCAAGTTCAGTCAAAGATTCCCCTCACTTACCACACTCCCTTCACCCCAGAGAAGACATAAACCCAGCATTTGCTGAATCTAGCGGAAGGCCATCGTTTCTTTGTGGGAGCTAAGTATTCAATTCCTATCTATTTCATACGAGAGTATTTGACCTTTATGGGGTTCCCTGTTGTTCACAGAGGATGAAGCTAGAGGAACTCTGATTCTAGGAGGGGCTTGCTCTTCTCTTACTGGCTTCATTGCAGCTCAGGTACTGATCCCTCAAAATGGATGCCTGAGTGGAGGGGAGGGAAGAGCAAGTGCTTGATAGCTAGGCCCAAACCTGGGAAAAGGCTTACCTGGGCTTGGTGCACTTTGATCTGAATGGCTTGGAATTGCCCCTTGGGTCGTGTGGATTATCTGACCTCTTTCAAGAACATGAGCGTTTTTATCATCTCTGCCATCTCTTCTCTGTAGACGTCAGGGATCTTGGACCCGTTCTTGGAGCAGAGAATTGAGGAACTTCCTCCAGTCCACGGTGGCCCTCCGTAGGTTTCTGCTAGTATCAGCGAGGTTCAATATGTCTCATGAATGCCTTTCGAGCCTGCTATCCTCTACAGCTGTCTCCAGGCCAGTATTCTCTATTGTAGCAGAACATCTCTCATCAATGTGTTCGCATCTCTCCTCAATCCGTGCAGCCATATTTTCGGCCAGCTTCTCTTCGTGTCTCCCATAAAGTCGACTTCAACAGGACTGGGCAAGTCTGAAAGGACCTCGGAGCCTCTCCAGTAAGCTGAAGACAGGCAGATCTTCCACTGTCTGCCCTTTCAGGTTCTGGAAACTGACCCGTGAACTCAGGTCTTTGGGCAGCAGCAGTATCTCGAACTGACACAGCTTCCCGGACCAAAGACCTAAGCCAAGCTCCACAGAGGGCGGCAGCCCCTCCATCGCACTGATCCACCCACAGAACTCTGCCCGGTTACCTAGGATCCACCAGCCACAACAAGCCTCGCGGTACACACCAACATTCCACCTGGAATCCAACCGCTAACTGCCATCCCCAATGGCTGCTGCATCTTGTCAGTGTTGGGGGAGGGGCTGCATCCGACGAGAGGTTCCTAAGGTAAATGTGATTCTACCCACTAGCGTCCCATGGGCCTTTGTTCTTCCCTCTTTACTTTTGTTCAGATCGGTATGCACTGTAGCAACGGAGGGAAGTGTGTCCATTTTCAGTTGAATATTTCACACGTCTTTAAACTTTCTAACAGTTCACAGTACACAGAGACCCACTAAGGGAAACTATTGTTCCTGTAATATGGGCACACCCGCAATACATAGCCGTTGGTTGATTTCTGCTGAAACACCCGCATTCACGGGACATCTATCCATTTGTTTCAAGGGGGCTGAAATTCCTAGGAATGATACAATCCCCAATGTGCACTTTACTGCCTGTCTCTTTTGATCTTAGTACACTTTTGCGGAGCTACTTTTCCTTGTTATAGGCTTGTGCCTTTTCTTCTCGATGTAGTGTAGAATATGGCATTCATTCATCCTGTTGGAAGACTTCAAGTCTATAGCACGGACTAGGGATCCATTGCATTCCAAATCGGCATTTGGGTTAGGTCACGATATGCACATATGAATCAATATTTACGAATATAAATGCACGCCTCTGATTTCCGAATACAGGTGTGCTGAGTACATTCAAGCCGCGATACTGGGTCGATGCGTACTGAATGATCCTTGACATCACCTTGAGTAATTTCTTTTGAATATTCATGTTACCCTACCCTATTTGTGTTGTTTGTTTGTTTGATTCTTTCTTGGTCTGCTTCTCGTTTGTTTTGCAAACACGTCAGGCCATGCAACCCTCCGTTTGCTTCCAACAGAGAGTCATATAAGCTGACTCCCTTAAGATAGTGCTTCCAATCCCCTATGATTTCCTGCTTCCCTCTCCCATCTCTAGGGTTTTGATGTCCTCCTTGCCGTCTTCTTGTTTCTTCTTTTCCACTCATGCTCTTCTTGCATTTCCAATAAGGGTTTTCTTCTTTCCATTTCATCTTGCTGCTTATCCCTTCAGGGGAGAATTCTCAACCTTTCTTTTAGGATAAGTTTCGAACTGCTGAATTCTTTTAAGATTTGCAGGTCTGTGGCATTCTCTAGCTCTGCTGTTTTTAGAAATGGTGGTCATGTGGCATAGGCTACCCTAGATGGCAGCATTTTGCCATTCAAGCTATGGTCTATGTCCTGGCACTCCTCCCTGTCCTGCAATATTGCTGCTGAGATAGCAGCTGAAACCCCTCTGGAGGTTCTCTTGTGACTATGTTGCTTTCCTCCAGGCGCATTTTAAATCACTGGGATGCTCATGAACTTTGTTGATTTGGATCATACAGCTGCTGCTAAGTCTATTGGGATTCCACCTCTTTTGGACGCTGTGTACTTCCTGAATTCGCCTAGATGATTCTATCTTGGCTTTCAGCAAGTTTCAGTCTGATTTTTCTACACATCACTTTTGAAACATTGTTTGTTTCTTTATCTCTTGCTTTTCCATCTGGGACTCTTTCGAATTTTAGTCTTTCATGCCTTGTCTTCAACCAGGATTCAACAGCAATGTTTTCATTGGTTTGCACTTGCTTTCCTATGTGTGCTTCTGACCGAGGGATTTCTGTTCCCCTGTCTTCAAAGTCATTCACGCGTCCCTCTGCAATATCTCGTCTGCTTAGGACGGAATGTTAGCCCTGATATTTTCTCATCCACTGAGTTTTCTGATATTATTTGGCTCGTCTTTAGGCTTTCTCTTCCCCTTTTCTGGTATTCTGCCTTTTGTGATTCTGAGACACTGTTGTTCTTCAGTGTTTCCCTCACCTCCATTTTCAATACTTGCTCTGGAGAGCGTTTTGCAGTCTAGTTGTCTGAAAGCTTATCTTTAGGGCCTTCAATCTCTTGGGAACTGAAAATGGTACTTCCTTTTCCTTTTACTGTATTTCTTCATCTCTACTGGTCAGGTAATTTCAGGTATCTAATGTAGACTTCTAGGGCTTGGTTAAGTGAAAACTTTAGACTCTTGGCTCTACACAATTGCATGGGATTTCTGTGAGGACAAATTTTCCTAGACATTGATGCCATGTCCTGTTCCTGTGTGTGTTGTCTGGTCTATCTCCAATTGCTGGTGTTGCCTTTGTTGTGATGAACCCCCCATACTATTTCGATTAGGATAACCTCATTTTGATTACGCTTATCTCACAAATCTGAAAGAGCACAGGACACTTCCTCTGGTGGAAATGGAGCTTCTCAAGCTTCTCAGCTCTGCATTCTACTCTATGTTATTTTGGAGTGTTTCCAGAAGAGCAGAGTGTGAGTGCGCTTGTGCTTTGTAGTGCCACGGGAATGTCCCACTGAAACCAGTTCTTCCAAGAGCTTCTCTGTCTACAGAAACACCAGTGGAAGCATATCTATGGATGTCACACATCAGGGCCTGCTGGAATGATCCCGCAGCCCGAACTTGGTGTCCTCGCTGCCGAACCGTGCCGGTGCCATCCAAAATGTAGCATCCGCTTTTGAGAGATAAACTGAAGGAAATCCTTCCTCTTCTCACGCTGTGGTCTTGGACCACACTTCCTTGTCCTCTCATCCTTGTGGCACGGGTGCACGAAGCCAACCACAGAGCTGTTGCACATCCTGTGCCTCAAACCAAACCATAATCACAACCCAGGTTATGAATGTAGCAGATCCTAAGGCTTTTCATTCTGAATTCAAACCCAAGGCCCCCTGGATCCCTCAGACCCGATGCACAATATCTCTGATTCAGCCCCACACATGCTCTATTGGCAAAATGCCAAATTGGTCACTGGTCCTGCAGATGCACTGGGTGTGGCCATGGGACATATCGATAATTTCAACTGCGCGCGCCAGGGTGGTTGCTTGCTCATTGGGGTCCCAGGTCGGTTTGCTCTCTTGATAGGACCCACCACATCCCACAACGCACTCCAGATCCCTGAGACTCAGCGTGTGCCACCATCCGTAGCCCTATTCCTCCCTGAACGCTGCCTCTGCTACCTCAAATTTGGCAGCTCGGTTCTTGGTCTCAGAATCAACTGTGGGGATATTTTGCACTGGATTCTTTGAGTTCTGTCAGCCAAGCATCTGCTGTGCACTCTTCTAACACTCAGCGCATCACCTTCAATCCCATGTCTCCTGTCCGCTTGAGAGTGTGCGTCCAAGTTAAAGAGAGTTTCACCTTTACTGCTCCATCAACAGGGCTCACTGGTATCCATTCCCTGCTTTTCCTTCTCCTGCTTCCAGGTGTTCTGAGGCCTCATCCTGTCTTTGGAAGTAACAGACCTCTCTTCGGCAAGTGTCCTGTGCCAAGGGCTGGGTGAGTGGATGTTTCCATTGCTGTGTTCATGGGAGCGAGTGAGCGCAGGTTGCACTGCTTCTCTGTCACCTGGGCATCGATGAATCAACACTTCCCAGATACATTTCACAGAAATGTGATTTTTTTTTATCTCTTTGTTTCTATACAGCCGTGGTGGGAGGGATTGTCCGAAGACTCCAGTGTTGACATTGTGTTGATATCTCATTTGCAGTCTTTAAAAATTTAATAGAATTGATATAAATGTTTTGGGAGTTATACGAAAATGAAGTTAGTTTCTGAAACATACTAAATCGACCTAGAAGCCAGACTTGTCAATTTCGGTAACATTTTGTCAGCTCTAAGGAAAACATAGACAGATAGAATGCAAAGTAGCAGTCCGAACTGTTAAAGGGGTCATGTCAACTCTTTACTGTTGAAGCCTCCGAAACCAACAGGAACCATGAAATAACTAATGGAAACATGAAATAACCCCCAAGCTTGGATTCACTTGTGCATGTGGTGCCCTTTACTCCCGATGACACCTACTGGTCAATGTTGGCATTTCAAGGTGTAACATCCCTCTCAAGGAAAATACAAGAGGAAACGAAATAAATATATACATTTAGCTTTGAATCCAAAGAACCTAGAGGCATTATAGCTATGAGAACCCTGCTGCAGCTATGCTAGGCTACTGAGAACCAGGTGTTTTTCTATCAGTGATGAGAACGCTTAATCATCCGATCATGTTGGGTAAAGCACTTGAATGCAACCAAGTCTGCACCCCCATGATAGATTGCCCCCGGGGGCTTGACTCAATTGAAAGACGGTCCACATAAGCTGGGTCTTTCATGTCATTGGCGACTTTTACAGTTCCGTTCACTATCTGACTTCTAATATTTACCTAGACTGTCTTGAAAAACGGAGGCCTAATACAGATTCAAGTTCAGTCAAAGATTCCCCTCACTTACCACACTCCCTTCACCCCAGAGAAGACATAAACCCAGCATTTGCTGAATCTAGCGGAAGGCCATCGTTTCTTTGTGGGAGCTAAGTATTCAATTCCTATCTATTTCATACGAGAGTATTTGACGTTTATGGGGTTCCCTGTTGTTCACAGAGGATGAAGCTAGAGGAAGTCTGATTCTAGGAGGGGCTTGCTCTTCTCTTACTGGCTTCATTGCAGCTCAGGTACTGATCCCTCAAAATGGATGCCTGAGTGGAGGGGAGGGAAGAGCAAGTGCTTGATAGCTAGGCCCAAACCTGGGAAAAGGCTTACCTGGGCTTGGTGCACTTTGACCTGAATGGCTTGGAATTGCCCCTTGGGTCGTGTGGATTATCTGACCTCTTTCAAGAACATGAGCGTTTATATCATCTCTGCCATCTCTTCTCTGTAGACGTCAGGGATCTTGGACCCGTTCTTGGAGCAGAGAATTGAGGAACTTCCTCCAGTCCACGGTGGCCCTCCGTAGGTTTCTGCTAGTATCAGCGAGGTTCAATATGTCTCATGAATGCCTTTCGAGCCTGCTATCCTCTACAGCTGTCTCCAGGCCAGTATTCTCTATTGTAGCAGAACATCTCTCATCAATGTGTTCGCATCTCTCCTCAATCCGTGCAGCCATATTTTCGGCCAGCTTCTCTTCGTGTCTCCCAGAAAGTCGACTTCAACAGGACTGGGCAAGTCTGAAAGGACCTCGGAGCCTCTCCAGTAAGCTGAAGACAGGCAGATCTTCCACTGTCTGCCCTTTCAGGTTCTGGAAACTGACCCGTGAACTCAGGTCTTTGGGCAGCAGCAGTATCTCGAACTGACACAGCTTCCCGGACCAAAGACCTAAGCCAAGCTCCACAGAGGGCGGCAGCCCCTCCATCGCACTGATCCACCCACAGAACTCTGCCCGGTTACCTAGGATCCACCAGCCACAACAAGCCTCGCGGTACACACCAACATTCCACCTGGAATCCAACCGCTAACTGCCATCCCCAATGGCTGCTGCATCTTGTCAGTGTTGGGGGAGGGGCTGCATCCGACGAGAGGTTCCTAAGGTAAAAGTGATTCTACCCACTAGCGTCCCATGGGCCTTTGTTCTTCCCTCTTTCCTTTTGTTCAGATCGGTATGCACTGTAGCAACGGAGGGAAGTGTGTCCATTTTCAGTTGAATGTTTCACACGTCTTTAAACTTTCTAACAGTTCACAGTACACAGAGACCCACTAAGGGAAAATATTGTTCCTGTAATATGGGCACACCCGCAATACATAGCCGTCGGTTGATTTCTGCTGAAACACCCGCATTCACGGGACATCTATCCATTTGTTTCAAGGGGGCTGAAATTCCTAGGAATGATACAATCCCCAATGTGCACTTTACTGCCTGTCTCTTTTGATCTTAGTACACTTTTGCGGAGCTACTTTTCCTTGTTATAGGCTTGTGCCATTTCTTCTCGACGTAGTGTAGAATATGGCATTCATTCATCCTGTTGGAAGACTTGCAAGTCTATAGCACGGACTAGGGATCCATTGCATTCCAAATCGGCATTTGGGTTAGGTCACGATATGCTCATATGAATCAATATTTACGAATATAAATGCACGCCTCTGATTTCCGAATACAGGTGTGCTGAGTACATTCAAGCCGCGATACTGGGTCGATGCGTACTGAATGATCCTTGACATCACCTTGAGTAATTTCTTTTGAATATTCATGTTACCCTACCCTATTTGTGTTGTTTGTTTGTTTGATTCTTTCTTGGTCTGCTTCTCGTTTGTTTTGCAAACACGTCAGGCCATGCATCTCTCCGTTTGCTTCCAACAGAGAGTCATATAAGCTGACTCCCTTAAGATAGTGCTTCCAATCCCTATGATTTCCTGCTTCCCTCTCCCATCTTTAGGGTTTTGATGTCCTCCTTGCCGTCTTCTTGTTTCTTCTTTTCCACTCATGCTCTTCTTGCATTTCCAATAAGGGTTTTCTTCTTTCCATTTCATCTTGCTGCTTATCCCTTCAGGGGAGAATTCTCAACCTTTCTTTTAGGATAAGTTTCGAACTGCTGAATTCTTTTAAGATTTGCAGGTCTGTGGCATTCTCTAGCTCTGCTGTTTTTAGAAATGGTGGTCTTGTGGCATAGGCTACCCTAGATGGCAGCATTTTGCCATTCAAGCTATGGTCTATGTCCTGGCACTCCTCCCTGTCCTGCAATATTGCTGCTGAGATAGCAGCTGAAACCCCTCTGGAGGTTCTCTTGTGACTATGTTGCTTTCCTCCAGGCGCATTTTAAATCACTGGGATGCTCATGAACTTTGTTGATTTGGATCATACAGCTGCTGCTAAGTCTATTGGGATTCCACCTCTTTTGGACGCTGTGTACTTCCTGAATTCGCCTAGATGATTCTATCTTGGCTTTCAGCAAGTTTCAGTCTGATTTTTCTACACATCACTTTTCAAACATTGTTTGTTTCTTTATCTCTTGCTTTTCCATCTGGGACTCTTTCGAATTTTAGTCTTTCATGCCTTGTCTTCAACCAGGATTCAACAGCAATGTTTTCATTGGTTTGCACTTGCTTTCCTATGTGTGCTTCTGACCGAGGGATTTCTGTTCCCCTGTCTTCAAAGTCATTCACGCGTCCCTCTTCAATATCTCGTCTGCTTAGGATGGAATGTTAGCCCTGATATTTTCTCATCCACTGAGTTTTCTGATATTATTTGGCTCGTCTTTAGGCTTTCTCTTCCCCTTTTCTGGTATTCTGCCTTTTGTGATTCTGAGACACTGTTGTTCTTCAGTGTTTCCCTCACCTCCATTTTCAATACTTGCTCTGGAGAGCGTTTTGCAGTCTAGTTGTCTGAAAGCTTATCTTTAGGGCCTTCAATCTCTTGGGAACTGAAAATGGTACTTCCTTTTCCTTTTACTGTATTTCTTCATCTCTACTGGTCAGGTAATTTCAGGTATCTAATGTAGACTTCTAGGGCTTGGTTAACTGAAAATTTAGACTCTTGGCTCTACACAATTGCATGGGATTTCTGTGAGGACAAATTTTCCTAGACATTGATGCCATGTCCTGTTCCTGTGTGTGTTGTCTGGTCTATCTCCAATTGCTGGTGTTGCCTTTGTTGTGATGAACCCCCCATACTATTCCGATTAGGATAACCTCATTTTGATTACGCTTATCTCACAAATCTGAAAGAGCACAGGACACTTCCTCTGGTGGAAATGGAGCTTCTCAAGCTTCTCAGCTCTGCATTCTACTCTACGTTATTTTGGAGTGTTTCCAGAAGAGCAGAGTGTGAGTGCGCTTGTGCTTTGTAGTGCCACGGGAATGTCCCACTGAAACCAGTTCTTCCAAGAGCTTCTCTGTCTACAGAAACACCAGTGGAAGCATATCTATGGATGTCACACATCAGGGCCTGCTGGAATGATCCCGCAGCCCGAACTTGGTGTCCTCGCTGCCGAACCGTGCCGGTGCCATCCAAAATGTAGCATCCGCTTTTGAGAGATAAACTGAAGGAAATCCTTCCTCTTCTCACGCTGTGGTCTTGGACCACACTTCCTTGTCCTCTCATCCTTGTGGCACGGGTGCACGAAGCCAACCACAGAGCTGTTGCACATCCTGTGCCTCAAACCAAACCATAATCACAGCCCAGGTTATGAATGTAGCAGATCCTAAGGCTTTTCATTCTGAATTCAAACCCAAGGCCCCCTGGATCCCTCAGACCCGATGCACAATATCTCTGATTCAGCCCCACACATGCTCTATTGGCAAAATGCCAAATTGGTCACTGGTCCTGCAAATGCACTGGGTGTGGCCATGGGACATATCGATAATTTCAACTGCGCGCGCCAGGGTGGTTGCTTGCTCATTGGGGTCCCAGGTCGGTTTGCTCTCTTGATAGGACCCACCACATCCCACAACGCACTCCAGATCCCTGAGACTCAGCGTGTGCCACCATCCGTAGCCCTATTCCTCCCTGAACGCTGCCTCTGCTACCTCAAATTTGGCAGCTCGGTTCTTGGTCTCAGAATCAACTGTGGGGATATTTTGCACTGGATTCTTTGAGTTCTGTCAGCCAAGCATCTGCTGTGCACTCTTCTAACACTCAGCGCATCACCTTCAATCCCATGTCTCCTGTCCGCTTGAGAGTGTGCGTCCAAGTTAAAGAGAGTTTCACCTTTACTGCTCCATCAACAGGGCTCACTGGTATCCATTCCCTGCTTTTCCTTCTCCTGCTTCCAGGTGTTCTGAGGCCTCATCCTGTCTTTGGAAGTAACAGACCTCTCTTCGGCAAGTGTCCTGTGCCAAGGGCTGGGTGAGTGGAAGTTTCCATTGCTGTGTTCATGGGAGCGAGTGAGCGCAGGTTGCACTGCTTCTCTGTCACCTGGGCATCGATGAATCAACACTTTCCAGATACATTTCACAGAAATGTGATTTTTTTTTATCTCTTTGTTTCTATACAGCCGTGGTGGGAGGGATTGTCCGAAGACTCCAGTGTTGACATTGTGTTGATATCTCATTTGCAGTCTTTAAAAATTTAATAGAATTGATATAAATGTTTTGGGAGTTATACGAAAATGAAGTTCGTTTCTGAAACATACTAAATCGACCTAGAAGCCAGACTTGTCAATTTCGGTAACATTTTGTCAGCTCTAAGGAAAACATAGACAGATAGAATGCAAAGTAGCAGTCCGAACTGTTAAAGGGGTCATGTCAACTCTTTACTGTTGAAGCCTCCGAAACCAACAGGAACCATGAAATAACTAATGGAAACATGAAATAACCCCCAAGCTTGGATTCCCTTGTGCATGTGGTGCCCTTTACTCCCGATGACACCTACTGGTCAATGTTGGCATTTCAAGGTGTAACATCCCTCTCAAGGAAAATACAAGAGGAAACGAACTAAATATATACATTTAGCTTTGAATCCAAAGAACCTAGAGGCATTATAGCTATGAGAACCCTGCTGCAGCTATGCTAGGCTACTGAGAACCAGGTGTTCTTCTATCAGTGATGAGAACGCTTAATCATCCGATCATGTTGGGTAAAGCACTTGAATGCAACCAAGTCTGCACCCCCATGATAGATTGCCCCCGGGGGCTTGACTCAATTGAAAGACGGTCCACATAAGCTGGGTCTTTCATGTCATTGGCGACTTTTACAGTTCCGTTCACTATCTGACTTCTAATATTTACCTAGACTGTCTTGAAAAACGGAGGCCTAATACAGATTCAAGTTCAGTCAAAGATTCCCCTCACTTACCACACTCCCTTCACCCCAGAGAAGACATAAACCCAGCATTTGCTGAATCTAGCGGAAGGCCATCGTTTCTTTGTGGGAGCTAAGTATTCAATTCCTATCTATTTCATACGAGAGTATTTGACCTTTATGGGGTTCCCTGTTGTTCACAGAGGATGAAGCTAGAGGAACTCTGATTCTAGGAGGGGCTTGCTCTTCTCTTACTGGCTTCATTGCAGCTCAGGTACTGATCCCTCAAAATGGATGCCTGAGTGGAGGGGAGGGAAGAGCAAGTGCTTGATAGCTAGGCCCAAACCTGGGAAAAGGCTTACCTGGGCTTGGTGCACTTTGATCTGAATGGCTTGGAATTGCCCCTTGGGTCGTGTGGATTATCTGACCTCTTTCAAGAACATGAGCGTTTTTATCATCTCTGCCATCTCTTCTCTGTAGACGTCAGGGATCTTGGACCCGTTCTTGGAGCAGAGAATTGAGGAACTTCCTCCAGTCCACGGTGGCCCTCCGTAGGTTTCTGCTAGTATCAGCGAGGTTCAATATGTCTCATGAATGCCTTTCGAGCCTGCTATCCTCTACAGCTGTCTCCAGGCCAGTATTCTCTATTGTAGCAGAACATCTCTCATCAATGTGTTCGCATCTCTCCTCAATCCGTGCAGCCATATTTTCGGCCAGCTTCTCTTCGTGTCTCCCATAAAGTCGACTTCAACAGGACTGGGCAAGTCTGAAAGGACCTCGGAGCCTCTCCAGTAAGCTGAAGACAGGCAGATCTTCCACTGTCTGCCCTTTCAGGTTCTGGAAACTGACCCGTGAACTCAGGTCTTTGGGCAGCAGCAGTATCTCGAACTGACACAGCTTCCCGGACCAAAGACCTAAGCCAAGCTCCACAGAGGGCGGCAGCCCCTCCATCGCACTGATCCACCCACAGAACTCTGCCCGGTTACCTAGGATCCACCAGCCACAACAAGCCTCGCGGTACACACCAACATTCCACCTGGAATCCAACCGCTAACTGCCATCCCCAATGGCTGCTGCATCTTGTCAGTGTTGGGGGAGGGGCTGCATCCGACGAGAGGTTCCTAAGGTAAATGTGATTCTACCCACTAGCGTCCCATGGGCCTTTGTTCTTCCCTCTTTCCTTTTGTTCAGATCTGTATGCACTGTAGCAACGGAGGGAAGTGTGTCCATTTTCAGTTGAATGTTTCACACGTCTTTAAACTTTCTAACAGTTCACAGTACACAGAGACCCAATAAGGGAAAATATTGTTCCTGTAATATGGGCACACCCGCAATACATAGCCGTCGGTTGATTTCTGCTAAAACACCCGCATTCACGGGACATCTATCCATTTGTTTCAAGGGGGCTGAAATTCCTAGGAATGATACAATCCCCAATGTGCACTTTACTGCCTGTCTCTTTTGATCTTAGTACACTTTTGCGGAGCTACTTTTCCTTGTTATAGGCTTGTGCCATTTCTTCTCGACGTAGTGTAGAATATGGCATTCATTCATCCTGTTGGAAGACTTGCAAGTCTATAGCACGGACTAGGGATCCATTGCATTCCAAATCGGCATTTGGGTTAGGTCACGATATGCTCATATGAATCAATATTTACGAATATAAATGCACGCCTCTGATTTCCGAATACAGGTGTGCTGAGTACATTCAAGCCGCGATACTGGGTCGATGCGTACTGAATGATCCTTGACATCACCTTGAGTAATTTCTTTTGAATATTCATGTTACCCTACCCTATTTGTGTTGTTTGTTTGTTTGATTCTTTCTTGGTCTGCTTCTCGTTTGTTTTGCAAACACGTCAGGCCATGCATCTCTCCGTTTGCTTCCAACAGAGAGTCATATAAGCTGACTCCCTTAAGATAGTGCTTCCAATCCCCTATGATTTCCTGCTTCCCTCTCCCATCTTTAGGGTTTTGATGTCCTCCTTGCCGTCTTCTTGTTTCTTCTTTTCCACTCATGCTCTTCTTGCATTTCCAATAAGGGTTTTCTTCTTTCCATTTCATCTTGCTGCTTATCCCTTCAGGGGAGAATTCTCAACCTTTCTTTTAGGATAAGTTTCGAACTGCTGAATTCTTTTAAGATTTGCAGGTCTGTGGCATTCTCTAGCTCTGCTGTTTTTAGAAATGGTGGTCATGTGGCATAGGCTACCCTAGATGGCAGCATTTTGCCATTCAAGCTATGGTCTATGTCCTGGCACTCCTCCCTGTCCTGCAATATTGCTGCTGAGATAGCAGCTGAAACCCCTCTGGAGGTTCTCTTGTGACTATGTTGCTTTCCTCCAGGCGCATTTTAAATCACTGGGATGCTCATGAACTTTGTTGATTTGGATCATACAGCTGCTGCTAAGTCTATTGGGATTCCACCTCTTTTGGACGCTGTGTACTTCCTGAATTCGCCTAGATGATTCTATCTTGGCTTTCAGCAAGTTTCAGTCTGATTTTTCTACACATCACTTTTCAAACATTGTTTGTTTCTTTATCTCTTGCTTTTCCATCTGGGACTCTTTCGAATTTTAGTCTTTCATGCCTTGTCTTCAACCAGGATTCAACAACAATGTTTTCATTGGTTTGCACTTGCTTTCCTATGTGTGCTTCTGACCGAGGGATTTCTGTTCCCCTGTCTTCAAAGTCATTCACGCGTCCCTCTGCAATATCTCGTCTGCTTAGGACGGAATGTTAGCCCTGATATTTTCTCATCCACTGAGTTTTCTGATATTATTTGGCTCGTCTTTAGGCTTTCTCTTCCCCTTTTCTGGTATTCTGCCTTTTGTGATTCTGAGACACTGTTGTTCTTCAGTGTTTCCCTCACCTCCATTTTCAATACTTGCTCTGGAGAGCGTTTTGCAGTCTAGTTGTCTGAAAGCTTATCTTTAGGGCCTTCAATCTCTTGGGAACTGAAAATGGTACTTCCTTTTCCTTTTACTGTATTTCTTCATCTCTACTGGTCAGGTAATTTCAGGTATCTAATGTAGACTTCTAGGGCTTGGTTAAGTGAAAACTTTAGACTCTTGGCTCTACACAATTGCATGGGATTTCTGTGAGGACAAATTTTCCTAGACATTGATGCCATGTCCTGTTCCTGTGTGTGTTGTCTGGTCTATCTCCAATTGCTGGTGTTGCCTTTGTTGTGATGAACCCCCCATACTATTTCGATTAGGATAACCTCATTTTGATTACGCTTATCTCACAAATCTGAAAGAGCACAGGACACTTCCTCTGGTGGAAATGGAGCTTCTAAAACTTCTCAGCTCTGCATTCTACTCTATGTTATTTTGGAGTGTTTCCAGAAGGGCAGAGTGTGAGTGCGCTTGTGCTTTGTAGTGCCACGGGAATGTCCCACTGAAACCAGTTCTTCCAAGAGCTTCTCTGTCTACAGAAACACCAGTGGAAGCATATCTATGGATGTCACACATCAGGGTCTGCTGGAATGATCCCGCAGCCCGAACTTGGTGTCCTCGCTGCCGAACCGTGCCGGTGCCATCCAAAATGTAGCATCCGCTTTTGAGAGATAAACTGAAGGAAATCCTTCCTCTTCTCACGCTGTGGTCTTGGACCACACTTCCTTGTCCTCTCATCCTTGTGGCACGGGTGCACGAAGCCAACCACAGAGCTGTTGCACATCCTGTGCCTCAAACCAAACCATAATCACAGCCCAGGTTATGAATGTAGCAGATCCTAAGGCTTTTCATTCTGAATTCAAACCCGAGGCCCCCTGGATCCCTCAGACCCGATGCACAATACCTCTGATTCAGCCCCACACATGCTCTATTGGCAAAATGCCAAATTGGTCTCTGGTCTTGCAGATGCACTGGGTGTGGCCATGGGATATATCGATAATTTCAACTGCGCGCGCCAGGGTGGTTGCTTGCTCATTGGGGTCCCAGGTCGGTTTGCTCTCTTGATAGGACCCACCACATCCCACAACGCACTCCAGATCCCTGAGACTCAGCGTGTGCCACCATCAGTAGCCCTATCCCTCCCTGAACGCTGCCTCTGCTACCTCAAATTTGGCAGCTCGGATCTTGCTCTCAGAATCAAATGTGGGGATATTTTGCACTGGATTCTTTGAGTTCTGTCAGCCTACCATCTGCTGTGCACTCTTCTAATACTCAGCGCATCACCTTCAATCCCATGTCTCCTGTCCGCTTGAGAGTGTGCGTCCAAGTTAAAGAGAGTTTCACCTTTACTGCTCCATCAACAGGGCTCACTGGTATCCATTCCCTGCTTTTCCTTCTCCTGCTTCCAGGTGTTCTGAGGCCTCATCCTTTCTTTGGAAGTAACAGACCTCACTTCGGCAAGTGTCCTGTGCCAAGGGCTGGGTGAGTGGATGTTTCCATTGCTGTGTTCATGGGAGCGAGTGAGCGCAGGTTGCACTGCTTCTCTGTCAACTGGGCATCGATGAATCAACACTTTCCAGATACATTTCACAGAAATGTGATTTTTTTTTATCTCTTTGTTTCTATACAGCCGTATTGGGAGGGAATGTCCGAAGACTCCAGTGTTGACATTGTGTTGATATCTCATTTTCAGTCTTTAAAAATTTAATAGAATTGATATAAATGTTTTGGGAGTTATACGAAAATGAAGTTAGTTTCTGAAACATACTAAATCGACCTAGAAGCCAGACTTGTCAATTTCAGTAACATTTTGTCAGCTCTAAGGAAAACATAGACAGATAGAATGCAAAGTAGCAGTCCGAACTGTTAAAGGGGTCATGTCAACTCTTTACTGTTGAAGCCTCCGAAACCAACAGGAACCATGAAATAACTAATGGAAACATGAAATAACCCCCAAGCTTGGATTCCCTTGTGCATGTGGTGCCCTTTACTCCCGATGGCACCTACTGGTCAATGTTGGCATTTCAAGGTGTAACATCGCTCTCAAGGAAAATACAAGAGGAAACGAACTAAATATATACATTTAGCTTTGAATCCAAAGAACCTAGAGGCATTATAGCTATGAGAACCCTGCTGCAGCTATGCTAGGCTACTGAGAACCAGGTGTTCTTCTATCAGTGATGAGAACGCTTAATCATCCGATCATGTTGGGTAAAGCACTTGAATGCAACCAAGTCTGCACCCCCATGATAGATTGCCCCCGGGGGCTTGACTCAATTGAAAGACGGTCCACATAAGCTGTGTCTTTCATGTCATTGGCGACTTTTACAGTTCTGTTCACTATCTGACTTCTAATATTTACCTAGACTGTCTTGAAAAACGGAGGCCTAATACAGATTCAAGTTCAGTCAAAGATTCCCCTCACTTACCACACTCCCTTCACCCCAGAGAAGACATAAACCCAGCATTTGCTGAATCTAGCGGAAGGCCATTGTTTCTTTGTGGGAGCTAAGTATTCAATTCCTATCTATTTCATACGAGAGTATTTGACCTTTATGGGGTTCCCTGTTGTTCACAGAGGATGAAGCTAGAGGAACTCTGATTCTAGGAGGGGCTTGCTCTTCTCTTACTGGCTTCATTGCAGCTCAGGTACTGATCCCTCAAAATGGATGCCTGAGTGGAGGGGAGGGAAGAGCAAGTGCTTGATAGCTAGGCCCAAACCTGGGAAAAGGCTTACCTGGGCTTGGTGCACTTTGATCTGAATGGCTTGGAATTGCCCCTTGGGTCGTGTGGATTATCTGACCTCTATCAAGAACATGAGCGTTTTTATCATCTCTGCCATCTCTTCTCTTTAGACGTCAGGGATCTTGGACCCGTTCTTGGAGCAGAGAATTGAGGAACTTCCTCCAGTCCACGGTGGCCCTCCGTAGGTTTCTGCTAGTATCAGCGAGGTTCATTATGTCTCATGAATGCCTTTCGAGCCTGCTATCCTCTACAGCTGTCTCCAGGCCAGTATTCTCTATTGTAGCAGAACATCTCTCATCAATGTGTTCGCATCTCTCCTCAATCCGTGCAGCCATATTTTCGGCCAGCTTCTCTTCGTGTCTCCCATAAAGTCGACTTCAACAGGACTGGGCAAGTCTGAAAGGACCTCGGAGCCTCTCCAGTAAGCTGAAGACAGGCAGATCGTCCACTGTCTGCCCTTTCAGGTTCTGGAAACTGACCCGTGAACTCAGGTCTTTGGGCAGCAGCAGTATCTCGAACTGACACAGCTTCCCGGACCAAAGACCTAAGCCAAGCTCCACAGAGGGCGGCAGCCCCTCCATCGCACTGATCCACCCACAGAACTCTGCCCGGTTACCTAGGATCCACCAGCCACAACAAGCCTCGCGGTACACACCAACATTCCACCTGGAATCCAACCGCTAACTGCCATCCCCAATGGCTGCTGCATCTTGTCAGTGTTGGGGGAGGGGCTACATCCGACGAGAGGTTCCTAAGTTAAATGTGATTCTACACACTAGAGTCCCATGGGCCTTTGTTCTTCCCTCTTTCCTTTTGTTCAGATCTGTATGCACTGTAGCAACGGAGGGAAGAGTGTCCATTTTCAGTTGAATGTTTCACACGTCTTTAAACTTTCTAACAGTTCACAGTACACAGAGACCCACTAAGGGAAACTATTGTTCCTGTAATATGGGCACACCCGCAATACATAGCCGTCGGATGATTTCTGCTGAAACACCCGCATTCACGGGACATCTATCCATTTGTTTCAAGGGGGCTGAAATTCCTAGGACTGATACAATCCCCAATGTGCACTTTACTGCCTGTCTCTTTTGATCTTAGTACACTTTTGCGGAGCTACTTTTCCTTGTTATAGGCTTGTGCCATTTCTTCTCGACGTAGTGTAGAAGATGGCATTCATTCATCCTGTTGGAAGACTTGCAAGTCTATAGCACGGACTAGGAATCCATTGCATTCCAAATCGGCATTTGGGTTAGGTCACGATATGCTCATATGAATCAATATTTACGAATATAAATGCACGCCTCTGATTTCCGAATACAGGTGTGCTGAGTACATTCAAGCCGCGATACTGGGTCGATGCGTACTGAATGATCCTTGACATCACCTTGAGTAATTTCTTTTGAATATTCATGTTACCCTACCCTATTTGTGTTGTTTGTTTGTTTGATTCTTTCTTGGTCTGCTTCTCGTTTGCTTTGCAAACACGTCAGGCCATGCATCTCTCCGTTTGCTTCCAACAGAGAGTCATATAAGCTGACTCCCTTAAGACAGTGCTTCCAATCCCCTATGATTTCCTGCTTCCCTCTCCCATCTTTAGGGTTTTGATGTCCTCCTTGCCTTCTTCTTGTTTCTTCTTTTCCACTCATGCTCTTCTTGCATTTCCAATAAGGGTTTTCTTCTTTCCATTTCATCTTGCTGCTTATCCCTTCAGGGGAGAATTCTCAACCTTTCTTTTAGGATAAGTTTCGAACTGCTGAATTCTTTTAAGATTTGCAGGTCTGTGGCATTCTCTAGCTCTGCTGTTATTAGAAATGGTGGTCATGTGGCATAGGCTACCCTAGATGGCAGCATTTTGCCATTCAAGCTATGGTCTATGTCCTGGCACTCCTCCCTGTCCTGCAATATTGCTGCTGAGATAGCAGCTGAAACCCCTCTGGAGGTTCTCTTGTGACTATGTTGCTTTCCTCCAGGCGCATTTTAAATCACTGGGATGCTCATGAACTTTGTTGATTTGGATCATACAGCTGCTGCTAAGTCTATTGGGATTCCACCTCTTTTGGACGCTGTGTACTTCCTGAATTCGCCTAGATGATTCTATCTTGGCTTTCAGCAAGTTTCAGTCTGATTTTTCTACACATCACTTTTGAAACATTGTTTGTTTCTTTATCTCTTGCTTTTCCATCTGGGACTCTTTCGAATTTTAGTCTTTCATGCCTTGTCTTCAACCAGGATTCAACAGCAATGTTTTCATTGGTTTGCACTTGCTTTCCTATGTGTGCTTCTGACCGAGGGATTTCTGTTCCCCTGTCTTCAAAGTCATTCACGCGTCCCTCTGCAATATCTCGTCTGCTTAGGACGGAATGTTAGCCCTGATATTTTCTCATCCACTGAGTTTTCTGATATTATTTGGCTCGTCTTTAGGCTTTCTCTTCCCCTTTTCTGGTATTCTGCCTTTTGTGATTCTGAGACACTGTTGTTCTTCAGTGTTTCCCTCACCTCCATTTTCAATACTTGCTCTGGAGAGCGTTTTGCAGTCTAGTTGTCTGAAAGCTTATCTTTAGGGCCTTCAATCTCTTGGGAACTGAAAATGGTACTTCCTTTTCCTTTTACTGTATTTCTTCATCTCTACTGGTCAGGTAATTTCAGGTATCTAATGTAGACTTCTAGGGCTTGGTTAAGTGAAAACTTTAGACTCTTGGCTCTACACAATTGCATGGGATTTCTGTGAGGACAAATTTTCCTAGACATTGATGCCATGTCCTGTTCCTGTGTGTGTTGTCTGGTCTATCTCCAATTGCTGGTGTTGCCTTTGTTGTGATGAACCCCCCATACTATTTCGATTAGGATAACCTCATTTTGATTACGCTTATCTCACAAATCTGAAAGAGCACAGGACACTTCCTCTGGTGGTAATGGAGCTTCTGAAGCTTCTCAGCTCTGCATTCTACTCTATGTTATTTTGGAGTGTTTCCAGAAGAGCAGAGTGTGAGTGCGCTTGTGCTTTGTAGTGTCACGGGAATGTCCCACTGAAACCAGTTCTTCCAAGAGCTTCTCTGTCTACAGAAACACCAGTGGAAGCATATCTATGGATGTCACACATCAGGGTCTGCTGGAATGATCCCGCAGCCCGAACTTGGTGTCCTCGCTGCCGAACCGTGCCGGTGCCATCCAAAATGTAGCATCCGCTTTTGAGAGATAAACTGAAGGAAATCCTTCCTCTTCTCACGCTGTGGTCTTGGACCACACTTCCTTGTCCTCTCATCCTTGTGGCACGGGTGCACGAAGCCAACCACAGAGCTGTTGCACATCCTGTGCCTCAAACCAAACCATAATCACAGCCCAGGTTATGAATGTAGCAGATCCTAAGGCTTTTCATTCTGAATTCAAACCCGAGGCCCCCTGGATCCCTCAGACCCGATGCACAATACCTCTGATTCAGCCCCACACATGCTCTATTGGCAAAATGCCAAATTGGTCTCTGGTCTTGCAGATGCACTGGGTGTGGCCATGGGACATATCGATAATTTCAACTGCGCGCGCCAGGGTGGTTGCTTGCTCATTGGGGTCCCAGGTCGGTTTGCTCTCTTGATAGGACCCACCACATCCCACAACGCACTCCAGATCCCTGAGACTCAGCGTGTGCCACCATCAGTAGCCCTATCCCTCCCTGAACGCTGCCTCTGCTACCTCAAATTTGGCAGCTCGGATCTTGCTCTCAGAATCAAATGTGGGGATATTTTGCACTGGATTCTTTGAGTTCTGTCAGCCAAGCATCTGCTGTGCACTCTTCTAATACTCAGCGCATCACCTTCAATCCCATGTCTCCTGTCCGCTTGAGAGTGTGCGTCCAAGTTAAAGAGAGTTTCACCTTTACTGCTCCATCAACAGGGCTCACTGGTATCCATTCCCTGCTTTTCCTTCTCCTGCTTCCAGGTGTTCTGAGGCCTCATCCTTTCTTTGGAAGTAACAGACCTCACTTCGGCAAGTGTCCTGTGCCAAGGGCTGGGTGAGTGGATGTTTCCATTGCTGTGTTCATGGGAGCGAGTGAGCGCAGGTTGCACTGCTTCTCTGTCAACTGGGCATCGATGAATCAACACTTTCCAGATACATTTCACAGAAATGTGATTTTTTTTTATCTCTTTGTTTCTATACAGCCGTATTGGGAGGGAATGTCCGAAGACTCCAGTGTTGACATTGTGTTGATATCTCATTTTCAGTCTTTAAAAATTTAATAGAATTGATATAAATGTTTTGGGAGTTATACGAAAATGAAGTTAGTTTCTGAAACATACTAAATCGACCTAGAAGCCAGACTTGTCAATTTCAGTAACATTTTGTCAGCTCTAAGGAAAACATAGACAGATAGAATGCAAAGTAGCAGTCCGAACTGTTAAAGGGGTCATGTCAACTCTTTACTGTTGAAGCCTCCGAAACCAACAGGAACCATGAAATAACTAATGGAAACATGAAATAACCCCCAAGCTTGGATTCCCTTGTGCATGTGGTGCCCTTTACTCCCGATGGCACCTACTGGTCAATGTTGGCATTTCAAGGTGTAACATCCCTCTCAAGGAAAATACAAGAGGAAACGAACTAAATATATACATTTAGCTTTGAATCCAAAGAACCTAGAGGCATTATAGCTATGAGAACCCTGCTGCAGCTATGCTAGGCTACTGAGAACCAGGTGTTCTTCTATCAGTGATGAGAACGCTTAATCATCCGATCATGTTGGGTAAAGCACTTGAATGCAACCAAGTCTGCACCCCCATGATAGATTGCCCCCGGGGGCTTGACTCAATTGAAAGACGGTCCACATAAGCTGTGTCTTTCATGTCATTGGCGACTTTTACAGTTCTGTTCACTATCTGACTTCTAATATTTACCTAGACTGTCTTGAAAAACAGAGGCCTAATACAGATTCAAGTTCAGTCAAAGATTCCCCTCACTTACCACACTCCCTTCACCCCAGAGAAGACATAAACCCAGCATTTGCTGAATCTAGCGGAAGGCCATTGTTTCTTTGTGGGAGCTAAGTATTCAATTCCTATCTATTTCATACGAGAGTATTTGACCTTTATGGGGTTCCCTGTTGTTCACAGAGGATGAAGCTAGAGGAACTCTGATTCTAGGAGGGGCTTGCTCTTCTCTTACTGGCTTCATTGCAGCTCAGGTACTGATCCCTCAAAATGGATGCCTGAGTGGAGGGGAGGGAAGAGCAAGTGCTTGATAGCTAGGCCCAAACCTGGGAAAAGGCTTACCTGGGCTTGGTGCACTTTGATCTGAATGGCTTGGAATTGCCCCTTGGGTCGTGTGGATTATCTGACCTCTATCAAGAACATGAGCGTTTTTATCATCTCTGCCATCTCTTCTCTTTAGACGTCAGGGATCTTGGACCCGTTCTTGGAGCAGAGAATTGAGGAACTTCCTCCAGTCCACGGTGGCCCTCCGTAGGTTTCTGCTAGTATCAGCGAGGTTCATTATGTCTCATGAATGCCTTTCGAGCCTGCTATCCTCTACAGCTGTCTCCAGGCCAGTATTCTCTATTGTAGCAGAACATCTCTCATCAATGTGTTCGCATCTCTCCTCAATCCGTGCAGCCATATTTTCGGCCAGCTTCTCTTCGTGTCTCCCATAAAGTCGACTTCAACAGGACTGGGCAAGTCTGAAAGGACCTCGGAGCCTCTCCAGTAAGCTGAAGACAGGCAGATCGTCCACTGTCTGCCCTTTCAGGTTCTGGAAACTGACCCGTGAACTCAGGTCTTTGGGCAGCAGCAGTATCTCGAACTGACACAGCTTCCCGGACCAAAGACCTAAGCCAAGCTCCACAGAGGGCGGCAGCCCCTCCATCGCACTGATCCACCCACAGAACTCTGCCCGGTTACCTAGGATCCACCAGCCACAACAAGCCTCGCGGTACACACCAACATTCCACCTGGAATCCAACCGCTAACTGCCATCCCCAATGGCTGCTGCATCTTGTCAGTGTTGGGGGAGGGGCTACATCCGACGAGAGGTTCCTAAGTTAAATGTGATTCTACACACTAGAGTCCCATGGGCCTTTGTTCTTCCCTCTTTCCTTTTGTTCAGATCTGTATGCACTGTAGCAACGGAGGGAAGAGTGTCCATTTTCAGTTGAATGTTTCACACGTCTTTAAACTTTCTAACAGTTAACAGTACACAGAGACCCACTAAGGGAAACTATTGTTCCTGTAATATGGGCACACCCGCAATACATAGCCGTCGGATGATTTCTGCTGAAACACCCGCATTCACGGGACATCTATCCATTTGTTTCAAGGGGGCTGAAATTCCTAGGACTGATACAATCCCCAATGTGCACTTTACTGCCTGTCTCTTTTGATCTTAGTACACTTTTGCGGAGCTACTTTTCCTTGTTATAGGCTTGTGCCATTTCTTCTCGACGTAGTGTAGAAGATGGCATTCATTCATCCTGTTGGAAGACTTGCAAGTCTATAGCACGGACTAGGAATCCATTGCATTCCAAATCGGCATTTGGGTTAGGTCACGATATGCTCATATGAATCAATATTTACGAATATAAATGCACGCCTCTGATTTCCGAATACAGGTGTGCTGAGTACATTCAAGCCGCGATACTGGGTCGATGCGTACTGAATGATCCTTGACATCACCTTGAGTAATTTCTTTTGAATATTCATGTTACCCTACCCTTTTTGTGTTGTTTGTTTGTTTGATTCTTTCTTGGTCTGCTTCTCGTTTGCTTTGCAAACACGTCAGGCCATGCATCTCTCCGTTTGCTTCCAACAGAGAGTCATATAAGCTGACTCCCTTAAGACAGTGCTTCCAATCCCCTATGATTTCCTGCTTCCCTCTCCCATCTTTAGGGTTTTGATGTCCTCCTTGCCTTCTTCTTGTTTCTTCTTTTCCACTCATGCTCTTCTTGCATTTCCAATAAGGGTTTTCTTCTTTCCATTTCATCTTGCTGCTTATCCCTTCAGGGGAGAATTCTCAACCTTTCTTTTAGGATAAGTTTCGAACTGCTGAATTCTTTTAAGATTTGCAGGTCTGTGGCATTCTCTAGCTCTGCTGTTATTAGAAATGGTGGTCATGTGGCATAGGCTACCCTAGATGGCAGCATTTTGCCATTCAAGCTATGGTCTATGTCCTGGCACTCCTCCCTGTCCTGCAATATTGCTGCTGAGATAGCAGCTGAAACCCCTCTGGAGGTTCTCTTGTGACTATGTTGCTTTCCTCCAGGCGCATTTTAAATCACTGGGATGCTCATGAACTTTGTTGATTTGGATCATACAGCTGCTGCTAAGTCTATTGGGATTCCACCTCTTTTGGACGCTGTGTACTTCCTGAATTCGCCTAGATGATTCTATCTTGGCTTTCAGCAAGTTTCTGTCTGATTTTTCTACACATCACTTTTCAAACATTGTTTGTTTCTTTATCTCTTGCTTTTCCATCTGGGACTCTTTCGAATTTTAGTCTTTCATGCCTTGTCTTCAACCAGGATTCAACAGCAATGTTTTCATTGGTTTGCACTTGCTTTCCTATGTGTGCTTCTGACCGAGGGATTTGTGTTCCCCTGTCTTCAAAGTCATTCACGCGTCCCTCTGCAATATCTCGTCTGCTTAGGACGGAATGTTAGCCCTGATATTTTCTCATCCACTGAGTTTTCTGATATTATTTGGCTCGTCTTTAGGCTTTCTCTTCCCCTTTTCTGGTATTCTGCCTTTTGTGATTCTGAGACACTGTTGTTCTTCAGTGTTTCCCTCACCTCCATTTTCAATACTTGCTCTGGAGAGCGTTTTGCAGTCTAGTTGTCTGAAAGCTTATCTTTAGGGCCTTCAATCTCTTTGGAACTGAAAATGGTACTTCCTTTTCCTTTTACTGTATTTCTTCATCTCTACTGGTCAGGTAATTTCAGGTATCTAATGTAGACTTCTAGGGCTTGGTTAAGTGAAAACTTTAGACTCTTGGCTCTACACAATTGCATGGGATTTCTGTGAGGACAAATTTTCCTAGACATTGATGCCATGTCCTGTTCCTGTGTGTGTTGTCTGGTCTATCTCCAATTGCTGGTGTTGCCTTTGTTGTGATGAACCCCCCATACTATTTCGATTAGGATAACCTCATTTTGATTACGCTTATCTCACAAATCTGAAAGAGCACAGGACACTTCCTCTGGTGGTAATGGAGCTTCTGAAGCTTCTCAGCTCTGCATTCTACTCTATGTTATTTTGGAGTGTTTCCAGAAGAGCAGAGTGTGAGTGCGCTTGTGCTTTGTAGTGTCACGGGAATGTCCCACTGAAACCAGTTCTTCCAAGAGCTTCTCTGTCTACAGAAACACCAGTGGAAGCATATCTATGGATGTCACACATCAGGGCCTGCTGGAATGATCCCGCAGCCCGAACTTGGTGTCCTCGCTGCCGAACCGTGCCGGTGCCATCCAAAATGTAGCATCCGCTTTTGAGAGATAAACTGAAGGAAATCCTTCCTCTTCTCACGCTGTGTTCTTGGACCACACTTCCTTGTCCTCTCATCCTTGTGGCACGGGTGCACGAAGGCAACCACAGAGCTGTTGCACATCCTGTGCCTCAAACCAAACCATAATCACAGCCCAGGTTATGAATGTAGCAGATCCTAAGGCTTTTCATTCTGAATTCAAACCCGAGGCCCCCTGGATCCCTCAGACCCGATGCACAATATCTCTGATTCAGCCCCACACATGCTCTATTGGCAAAATGCCAAATTGGTCTCTGGTCTTGCAGATGCACTGGGTGTGGCCATGGGACATATCGATAATTTCAACTGCGCGCGCCAGGGTGGTTGCTTGCTCATTGGGGTCCTAGGTCAGTTTGCTCTCTGGATAGGACCCACCACATCCCACAACGCACTCCAGATCCCTGAGACTCAGCGTGTGCCACCATCCGTAGCCCTATCCCTCCCTGAACGCTGCCTCTGCTACCTCAAATTTGGCAGCTCGGATCTTGGTCTCAGAATCAACTGTGGGGATATTTTGCACTGGATTCTTTGAGTTCTGTCAGCCAAGCATCTGCTGTGCACTCTTCTAACACTCAGCGCATCACCTTCAATCCCATGTCTCCTGTCCGCTTGAGAGTGTGCGTCCAAGTTAAAGAGAGTTTCACCTTTACTGCTCCATCAACAGGGCTCACTGGTATCCATTCCCTGCTTTTCCTTCTCCTGCTTCCAGGTGTTCTGAGGCCTCATCCTGTCTTTGGAAGTAACAGACCTCTCTTCGGCAAGTGTCCTGTGCCAAGGGCTGGGTGAGTGGATGTTTCCATTGCTGTGTTCATGGGAGCGAGTGAGCGCAGGTTGCACTGCTTCTCTGTCAACTGGGCATCGATGAATCAACACTTTCCAGATACATTTCACAGAAATGTGATTTTTTTTATCTCTTTGTTTCTATACAGCCGTGGTGGGAGGGATTGTCCGAAGACTCCAGCGTTGACATTGTGTTGATATCTCATTTGCAGTCTTTAAAAATTTAATAGAATTGATATAAATGTTTTGGGAGTTATACGAAAATGAAGTTAGTTTCTGAAACATACTAAATCGACCTAGAAGCCAGACTTGTCAATTTCGGTAACATTTTGTCAGCTCTAAGGAAAACATAGACAGATAGAATGCAAAGTAGCAGTCCGAACTGTTAAAGGGGTCATGTCAACACTTTACTGTTGAAGCCTCCGAAACAAACAGGAACCATGAAATAACTAATGGAAACATGAAATAACCCCCAAGCTTGGATTCCCTTGTGCATGTGGTGCCCTTTACTCCCGATGACACCTACTGGTCAATGTTGGCATTTCAAGGTGTAACATGCCTCTCAAGGAAAATACAAGAGGAAACGAACTGAATATATACATTTAGCTTTGAATCCAAAGAACCTAGAGGCATTATAGCTATGAGAACCCTGCTGCAGCTATGCTAGTCTACTGAGAACCAGGTGTTCTTCTATCAGTGATGAGAACGCTTAATCATCCGATCATGTTGGGTAAAGCACTTGAATGCAACCAAGTCTGCACCCCCATGATAGATTGCCCCCGGGGGCTTGACTCAATTGAAAGACGGTCCACATAAGCTGTGTCTTTCATGTCATTGGCGACTTTTACAGTTCCGTTCACTATCTGACTTCTAATATTTACCTAGACTGTC
Organism: Vicugna pacos; assembly: GCF_048564905.1. Taxonomy (NCBI): domain Eukaryota; kingdom Metazoa; phylum Chordata; class Mammalia; order Artiodactyla; family Camelidae; genus Vicugna; species Vicugna pacos. The sequence goes on from NW_027328737.1 coordinate 749,062, forward strand.
TTGAAAAACGGAGGCCTAATACAGATTCAAGTTGAGTCAAAGATTCCCCTCACTTACCACACTCCCTTCACCCCAGAGAAGACATAAACCCAGCATTTGCTGAATCTAGCGGAAGGCCATCGTTTCTTTGTGGGAGCTAAGTATTCAATTCCTATCTATTTCATACGAGAGTATTTGACGTTTATGGGGTTCCCTGTTGTTCACAGAGGATGAAGCTAGAGGAACTCTGATTCTAGGAGGGGCTTGCTCTTCTCTTACTGGCTTCATTGCAGCTCAGGTACTGATCCCTCAAAATGGATGCCTGAGTGGAGGGGAGGGAAGAGCAAGTGCTTGATAGCTAGGCCCAAACCTGGGAAAAGGCTTACCTGGGCTTGGTGCACTTTGATCTGAATGGCTTGGAATTGCCCCTTGGGCCGTGTGGATTATCTGACCTCTTTCAAGAACATGAGCGTTTTTATCATCTCTGCCATCTCTTCTCTTTAGACGTCAGGGATCTTGGACCCGTTCTTGGAGCAGAGAATTGAGGAACTTCCTCCAGTCCACGGTGGCCCTCCGTAGGTTTCTGCTAGTATCAGCGAGGTTCAATATGTCTCATGAATGCCTTTCGAGCCTGCTATCCTCTACAGCTGTCTCCAGGCCAGTATTCTCTATTGTAGCAGAACATCTCTCATCAATGTGTTCGCATCTCTCCTCAATCCGTGCAGCCATATTTTCGGCCAGCTTCTCTTCGTGTCTCCCATAAAGTCGACTTCAACAGGACTGGGCAAGTCTGAAAGGACCTCGGAGCCTCTCCAGTAAGCTGAAGACAGGCAGATCTTCCACTGTCTGCCCTTTCAGGTTCTGGAAACTGACCCGTGAACTCAGGTCTTTGGGCAGCAGCAGTATCTCGAACTGACACAGCTTCCCGGACCAAAGACCTAAGCCAAGCTCCACAGAGGGCGGCAGCCCCTCCATCGCACTGATCCACCCACAGAACTCTGCCCGGTTACCTAGGATCCACCAGCCACAACAAGCCTCGCGGTACACACCAACATTCGACCTGGAATCCAACCGCTAACTGCCATCCCCAATGGCTGCTGCATCTTGTCAGTGTTGGGGGAGGGGCTGCATCCGACGAGAGGTTCCTAAGGTAAATGTGATTCTACCCACTAGCGTCCCATGGGCCTTTGTTCTTCCCTCTTTCCTTTTGTTCAGATCTGTATGCACTGTAGCAACGGAGGGAAGTGTGTCCATTTTCAGTTGAATGTTTCACACGTCTTTAAACTTTCTAACAGTTCACAGTACACAGAGACCCACTAAGGGAAAATATTGTTCCTGTAATATGGGCACACCCGCAATACATAGCCGTCGGTTGATTTCTGCTGAAACACCCGCATTCACGGGACATCTATCCATTTGTTTCAAGGGGGCTGAAATTCCTAGGAATGATACAATCCCCAAAGTGCACTTTACTGCCTGTCTCTTTTGATCTTAGTACATTTTTGCGGAGCTACTTTTCCTTGTTATAGGCTTGTGCCATTTCTTCTCGACGTAGTGTAGAATATGGCATTCATTCATCCTGTTGGAAGACTTGCAAGTCTATATCACGGACTAGGAATCCATTGCATTCCAAATCGGCATTTGGGTTAGGTCACGATATGCTCATATGAATCAATATTTACGAATATAAATGCACGCCTCTGATTTCCGAATACAGGTGTGCTGAGTACATTCAAGCCGCGATACTGGGTCGATGCGTACTGAATGATCCTTGACATCACCTTGAGTAATTTCTTTTGAATATTCATGTTACCCTACCCTTTTTGTGTTGTTTGTTTGTTTGATTCTTTCTTGGTCTGCTTCTCGTTTGCTTTGCAAACACGTCAGGCCATGCATCTCTCCGTTTGCTTCCAACAGAGAGTCATATAAGCTGACTCCCTTAAGACAGTGCTTCCAATCCCCTATGATTTCCTGCTTCCCTCTCCCATCTTTAGGGTTTTGATGTCCTCCTTGCCTTCTTCTTGTTTCTTCTTTTCCACTCATGCTCTTCTTGCATTTCCAATAAGGGTTTTCTTCTTTCCATTTCATCTTGCTGCTTATCCCTTCAGGGGAGAATTCTCAACCTTTCTTTTAGGATAAGTTTCGAACTGCTGAATTCTTTTAAGATTTGCAGGTCTGTGGCATTCTCTAGCTCTGCTGTTATTAGAAATGGTGGTCATGTGGCATAGGCTACCCTAGATGGCAGCATTTTGCCATTCAAGCTATGGTCTATGTCCTGGCACTCCTCCCTGTCCTGCAATATTGCTGCTGAGATAGCAGCTGAAACCCCTCTGGAGGTTCTCTTGTGACTATGTTGCTTTCCTCCAGGCGCATTTTAAATCACTGGGATGCTCATGAACTTTGTTGATTTGGATCATACAGCTGCTGCTAAGTCTATTGGGATTCCACCTCTTTTGGACGCTGTGTACTTCCTGAATTCGCCTAGATGATTCTATCTTGGCTTTCAGCAAGTTTCAGTCTGATTTTTCTACACATCACTTTTCAAACATTGTTTGTTTCTTTATCTCTTGCTTTTCCATCTGGGACTCTTTCGAATTTTAGTCTTTCATGCCTTGTCTTCAACCAGGATTCAACAGCAATGTTTTCATTGGTTTGCACTTGCTTTCCTATGTGTGCTTCTGACCGAGGGATTTGTGTTCCCCTGTCTTCAAAGTCATTCACGCGTCCCTCTGCAATATCTCGTCTGCTTAGGACGGAATGTTTGCCCTGATATTTTCTCATCCACTGAGTTTTCTGATATTATTTGGCTCGTCTTTAGGCTTTCTCTTCCCCTTTTCTGGTATTCTGCCTTTTGTGATTCTGAGACACTGTTGTTCTTCAGTGTTTCCCTCACCTCCATTTTCAATACTTGCTCTGGAGAGCGTTTTGCAGTCTAGTTGTCTGAAAGCTTATCTTTAGGGCCTTCAATCTCTTGGGAACTGAAAATGGTACTTCCTTTTCCTTTTACTGTATTTCTTCATCTCTACTGGTCAGGTAATTTCAGGTATCTAATGTAGACTTCTAGGGCTTGGTTAAGTGAAAACTTTAGACTCTTGGCTCTACACAATTGCATGGGATTTCTGTGAGGACAAATTTTCCTAGACATTGATGCCATGTCCTGTTCCTGTGTGTGTTGTCTGGTCTATCTCCAATTGCTGGTGTTGCCTTTGTTGTGATGAACCCCGCATACTATTTCGATTAGGATAACCTCATTTTGATTACGCTTATCTCACAAATCTGAAAGAGCACAGGACACTTCCTCTGGTGGAAATGGAGCTTCTAAAGCTTCTCAGCTCTGCATTCTACTCTATGTTATTTTGGAGTGTTTCCAGAAGGGCAGAGTGTGAGTGCGCTTGTGCTTTGTAGTGCCACGGGAATGTCCCACTGAAGCCAGTTCTTCCAAGAGCTTCTCTGTCTACAGGAACACCAGTGGAAGCATATCTATGGATGTCACACATCAGGGCCTGCTGGAATGATCCCGCAGCCCGAACTTGGTGTCCTCGCTGCCGAACCGTGCCGGTGCCATCCAAAATGTAGCATCCGCTTTTGAGAGATAAACTGAAGGAAATCCTTCCTCTTCTCACGCTGTGGTCTTGGACCACACTTCCTTGTCCTCTCATCCTTGTGGCACGGGTGCACGAAGGCAACCACAGAGCTGTTGCACATCCTGTGCCTCAAACCAAACCATAATCACAGCCCAGGTTATGAATGTAGCAGATCCTAAGGCTTTTCATTCTGAATTCAAACCCAAGGCCCCCTGGATCCCTCAGACCCGATGCACAATATCTCTGATTCAGCCCCACACATGCTCTATTGGCAAAATGCCAAATTGGTCTCTGGTCTTGCAGATGCACTGGGTGTGGCCATGGGACATATCGATAATTTCAACTGCGCGCGCCAGGGTGGTTGCTTGCTCATTGGGGTCCCAGGTCGGTTTGCTCTCTTGATAGGACCCACCACATCCCACAACGCACTCCAGATCCCTGAGACTCAGCGTGTGCCACCATCCGTAGCCCTATCCCTCCCTGAACGCTGCCTCTGCTACCTCAAATTTGGCAGCTCGGATCTTGGTCTCAGAATCAACTGTGGGGATATTTTGCACTGGATTCTTTGAGTTCTGTCAGCCAAGCATCTGCTGTGCACTCTTCTAACACTCAGCGCATCACCTTCAATCCCATGTCTCCTGTCCGCTTGAGAGTGTGCTTCCAAGTTAAAGAGAGTTTCACCTTTACTGCTCCATCAACAGGGCTCACTGGTATCCATTCCCTGCTTTTCCTTCTCCTGCTTCCAGGTGTTCTGAGGCCTCATCCTGTCTTTGGAAGTAACAGACCTCTCTTCGGCAAGTGTCCTGTGCCAAGGGCTGGGTGAGTGGATGTTTCCATTGCTGTGTTCATGGGAGCGAGTGAGCGCAGGTTGCACTGCTTCTCTGTCAACTGGGCATCGATGAATCAACACTTTCCAGATACATTTCACAGAAATGTGATTTTTTTTTATCTCTTTGTTTCTATACAGCCGTGGTGGGAGGGATTGTCCGAAGACTCCAGCGTTGACATTGTGTTGATATCTCATTTGCAGTCTTTAAAAATTTAATAGAATTGATATAAATGTTTTGGGAGTTATACGAAAATGAAGTTAGTTTCTGAAACATACTAAATCGACCTAGAAGCCAGACTTGTCAATTTCGGTAACATTTTGTCAGCTCTAAGGAAAACATAGACAGATAGAATGCAAAGTAGCAGTCCGAACTGTTAAAGGGTTCATGTGAACTCTTTACTGTTGAAGCCTCCGAAACCAAGAGGAACCATGAAATAACTAATGGAAACATGAAATAACCCCCAAGCTTGGATTCACTTGTGCATGTGGTGCCCTTTACTCCCGATGACACCTACTGGTCAATGTTGGCATTTCAAGGTGTAACATCCCTCTCAAGGAAAATACAAGAGGAAACGAACTAAATATATACATTTAGCTTTGAATCCAAAGAACCTAGAGGCATTATAGCTATGAGAACCCTGCTGCAGCTATGCTAGGCTACTGAGAACCAGGTGTTCTTCTATCAGTGATGAGAACGCTTAATCATCCGATCATGTTGGGTAAAGCACTTGAATGAACCAAGTCTGCACCCCCATGATAGATTGCCCCCGGGGGCTTGACTCAATTGAAAGACGGTCCACATAAGCTGGGTCTTTCATGTCATTGGCGACTTTTAGAGTTCCGTTCACTATCTGACTTCTAATATTTACCTAGACTGTCTTGAAAAACGGAGGCCTAATACAGATTCAAGTTCAGTCAAAGATTCCCCTCACTTACCACACTCCCTTCACCCCAGAGAAGACATAAACCCAGCATTTGCTGAATCTAGCGGAAGGCCATCGTTTCTTTGTGGGAGCTAAGTATTCAATTCCTATCTATTTCATACGAGAGTATTTGACCTTTATGGGGTTCCCTGTTGTTCACAGAGGATGAAGCTAGAGGAACTCTGATTCTAGGAGGGGCTTGCTCTTCTCTTACTGGCTTCATTGCAGCTCAGGTACTGATCCCTCAAAATGGATGCCTGAGTGGAGGGGAGGGAAGAGCAAGTGCTTGATAGCTAGGCCCAAACCTGGGAAAAGGCTTACCTGGGCTTGGTGCACTTTGATCTGAATGGCTTGGAATTGCCCCTTGGGTCGTGTGGATTATCTGACCTCTTTCAAGAACATGAGCGTTTTTATCATCTCTGCCATCTCTTCTCTTTAGACGTCAGGGATCTTGGACCCGTTCTTGGAGCAGAGAATTGAGGGACTTCCTCCAGTCCACGGTGGCCCTCCGTAGGTTTCTGCTAGTATCAGCGAGGTTCAATATGTCTCATGAATGCCTTTCGAGCCTGCTATCCTCTACAGCTGTCTCCAGGCCAGTATTCTCTATTGTAGCAGAACATCTCTCATCAATGTGTTCGCATCTCTCCTCAATCCGTGCAGCCATATTTTCGGCCAGCTTCTCTTCGTGTCTCCCAGAAAGTCGACTTCAACAGGACTGGGCAAGTCTGAAAGGACCTCGGAGCCTCTCCAGTAAGCTGAAGACAGGCAGATCTTCCACTGTCTGCCCTTTCAGGTTCTGGAAACTGACCCGTGAACTCAGGTCTTTGGGCAGCAGCAGTATCTCGAACTGACACAGCTTCCCGGACCAAAGACCTAAGCCAAGCTCCACAGAGGGCGGCAGCCCCTGCATCGCACTGATCCACCCACAGAACTCTGCCCGGTTACCTAGGATCCACCAGCCACAACAAGCCTCGCGGTACACACCAACATTCCACCTGGAATCCAACCGCTAACTGCCATCCCCAATGGCTGCTGCATCTTGTCAGTGTTGGGGGAGGGGCTGCATCCGACGAGAGGTTCCTGAGGTAAATGTGATTCTACCCACTAGCGTCCCATGGGCCTTTGTTCTTCCCTCTTTACTTTTGTTCAGATCGGTATGCACTGTAGCAACGGAGGGAAGTGTGTCCATTTTCAGTTGAATATTTCACACGTCTTTAAACTTTCTAACAGTTCACAGTACACAGAGACCCACTAAGGGAAACTATTGTTCCTGTAATATGGGCACACCCGCAATACATAGCCGTTGGTTGATTTCTGCTGAAACACCCGCATTCACGGGACATCTATCCATTTGTTTCAAGGGGGCTGAAATTCCTAGGAATGATACAATCCCCAATGTGCACTTTACTGCCTGTCTCTTTTGATCTTAGTTCACTTTTGCGGAGCTACTTTTCCTTGTTATAGGCTTGTGCCTTTTCTTCTCGATGTAGTGTAGAATATGGCATTCATTCATCCTGTTGGAAGACTTCAAGTCTATAGCACGGACTAGGGATCCATTGCATTCCAAATCGGCATTTGGGTTAGGTCACGATATGCACATATGAATCAATATTTACGAATATAAATGCACGCCTCTGATTTCCGAATACAGGTGTGCTGAGTACATTCAAGCCGCGATACTGGGTCGATGCGTACTGAATGATCCTTGACATCACCTTGAGTAATTTCTTTTGAATATTCATGTTACCCTACCCTATTTGTGTTGTTTGTTTGTTTGATTCTTTCTTGGTCTGCTTCTCGTTTGTTTTGCAAACACGTCAGGCCATGCAACCCTCCGTTTGCTTCCAACAGAGAGTCATATAAGCTGACTCCCTTAAGATAGTGCTTCCAATCCCCTATGATTTCCTGCTTCCCTCTCCCATCTCTAGGGTTTTGATGTCCTCCTTGCCGTCTTCTTGTTTCTTCTTTTCCACTCATGCTCTTCTTGCATTTCCAATAAGGGTTTTCTTCTTTCCATTTCATCTTGCTGCTTATCCCTTCAGGGGAGAATTCTCAACCTTTCTTTTAGGATAAGTTTCGAACTGCTGAATTCTTTTAAGATTTGCAGGTCTGTGGCATTCTCTAGCTCTGCTGTTTTTAGAAATGGTGGTCATGTGGCATAGGCTACCCTAGATGGCAGCATTTTGCCATTCAAGCTATGGTCTATGTCCTGGCACTCCTCCCTGTCCTGCAATATTGCTGCTGAGATAGCAGCTGAAACCCCTCTGGAGGTTCTCTTGTGACTATGTTGCTTTCCTCCAGGCGCATTTTAAATCACTGGGATGCTCATGAACTTTGTTGATTTGGATCATACAGCTGCTGCTAAGTCTATTGGGATTCCACCTCTTTTGGACGCTGTGTACTTCCTGAATTCGCCTAGATGATTCTATCTTGGCTTTCAGCAAGTTTCAGTCTGATTTTTCTACACATCACTTTTCAAACATTGTTTGTTTCTTTATCTCTTGCTTTTCCATCTGGGACTCTTTCGAATTTTAGTCTTTCATGCCTTGTCTTCAACCAGGATTCAACAGCAATGTTTTCATTGGTTTGCACTTGCTTTCCTATGTGTGCTTCTGACCGAGGGATTTCTGTTCCCCTGTCTTCAAAGTCATTCACGCGTCCCTCTGCAATATCTCGTCTGCTTAGGACGGAATGTTAGCCCTGATATTTTCTCATCCACTGAGTTTTCTGATATTATTTGGCTCGTCTTTAGGCTTTCTCTTCCCCTTTTCTGGTATTCTGCCTTTTGTGATTCTGAGACACTGTTGTTCTTCAGTGTTTCCCTCACCTCCATTTTCAATACTTGCTCTGGAGAGCGTTTTGCAGTCTAGTTGTCTGAAAGCTTATCTTTAGGGCCTTCAATCTCTTGGGAACTGAAAATGGTACTTCCTTTTCCTTTTACTGTATTTCTTCATCTCTACTGGTCAGGTAATTTCAGGTATCTAATGTAGACTTCTAGGGCTTGGTTAAGTGAAAACTTTAGACTCTTGGCTCTACACAATTGCATGGGATTTCTGTGAGGACAAATTTTCCTAGACATTGATGCCATGTCCTGTTCCTGTGTGTGTTGTCTGGTCTATCTCCAATTGCTGGTGTTGCCTTTGTTGTGATGAACCCCCCATACTATTTCGATTAGGATAACCTCATTTTGATTACGCTTATCTCACAAATCTGAAAGAGCACAGGACACTTCCTCTGGTGGTAATGGAGCTTCTGAAGCTTCTCAGCTCTGCATTCTACTCTATGTTATTTTGGAGTGTTTCCAGAAGAGCAGAGTGTGAGTGCGCTTGTGCTTTGTAGTGTCACGGGAATGTCCCACTGAAACCAGTTCTTCCAAGAGCTTCTCTGTCTACAGAAACACCAGTGGAAGCATATCTATGGATGTCACACATCAGGGTCTGCTGGAATGATCCCGCAGCCCGAACTTGGTGTCCTCGCTGCCGAACCGTGCCGGTGCCATCCAAAATGTAGCATCCGCTTTTGAGAGATAAACTGAAGGAAATCCTTCCTCTTCTCACGCTGTGGTCTTGGACCACACTTCCTTGTCCTCTCATCCTTGTGGCACGGGTGCACGAAGCCAACCACAGAGCTGTTGCACATCCTGTGCCTCAAACCAAACCATAATCACAGCCCAGGTTATGAATGTAGCAGATCCTAAGGCTTTTCATTCTGAATTCAAACCCGAGGCCCCCTGGATCCCTCAGACCCGATGCACAATACCTCTGATTCAGCCCCACACATGCTCTATTGGCAAAATGCCAAATTGGTCTCTGGTCTTGCAGATGCACTGGGTGTGGCCATGGGACATATCGATAATTTCAACTGCGCGCGCCAGGGTGGTTGCTTGCTCATTGGGGTCCCAGGTCGGTTTGCTCTCTTGATAGGACCCACCACATCCCACAACGCACTCCAGATCCCTGAGACTCAGCGTGTGCCACCATCAGTAGCCCTATCCCTCCCTGAACGCTGCCTCTGCTACCTCAAATTTGGCAGCTCGGATCTTGCTCTCAGAATCAAATGTGGGGATATTTTGCACTGGATTCTTTGAGTTCTGTCAGCCTACCATCTGCTGTGCACTCTTCTAATACTCAGCGCATCACCTTCAATCCCATGTCTCCTGTCCGCTTGAGAGTGTGCGTCCAAGTTAAAGAGAATTTCACCTTTACTGCTCCATCAACAGGGCTCACTGGTATCCATTCCCTGCTTTTCCTTCTCCTGCTTCCAGGTGTTCTGAGGCCTCATCCTTTCTTTGGAAGTAACAGACCTCACTTCGGCAAGTGTCCTGTGCCAAGGGCTGGGTGAGTGGATGTTTCCATTGCTGTGTTCATGGGAGCGAGTGAGCGCAGGTTGCACTGCTTCTCTGTCAACTGGGCATCGATGAATCAACACTTTCCAGATACATTTCACAGAAATGTGATTTTTTTTTATCTCTTTGTTTCTATACAGCCGTATTGGGAGGGAATGTCCGAAGACTCCAGTGTTGACATTGTGTTGATATCTCATTTTCAGTCTTTAAAAATTTAATAGAATTGATATAAATGTTTTGGGAGTTATACGAAAATGAAGTTAGTTTCTGAAACATACTAAATCGACCTAGAAGCCAGACTTGTCAATTTCAGTAACATTTTGTCAGCTCTAAGGAAAACATAGACAGATAGAATGCAAAGTAGCAGTCCGAACTGTTAAAGGGGTCATGTCAACTCTTTACTGTTGAAGCCTCCGAAACCAACAGGAACCATGAAATAACTAATGGAAACATGAAATAACCCCCAAGCTTGGATTCCCTTGTGCATGTGGTGCCCTTTACTCCCGATGGCACCTACTGGTCAATGTTGGCATTTCAAGGTGTAACATCCCTCTCAAGGAAAATACAAGAGGAAACGAACTAAATATATACATTTAGCTTTGAATCCAAAGAACCTAGAGGCATTATAGCTATGAGAACCCTGCTGCAGCTATGCTAGGCTACTGAGAACCAGGTGTTCTTCTATCAGTGATGAGAACGCTTAATCATCCGATCATGTTGGGTAAAGCACTTGAATGCAACCAAGTCTGCACCCCCATGATAGATTGCCCCCGGGGGCTTGACTCAATTGAAAGACGGTCCACATAAGCTGTGTCTTTCATGTCATTGGCGACTTTTACAGTTCTGTTCACTATCTGACTTCTAATATTTACCTAGACTGTCTTGAAAAACAGAGGCCTAATACAGATTCAAGTTCAGTCAAAGATTCCCCTCACTTACCACACTCCCTTCACCCCAGAGAAGACATAAACCCAGCATTTGCTGAATCTAGCGGAAGGCCATTGTTTCTTTGTGGGAGCTAAGTATTCAATTCCTATCTATTTCATACGAGAGTATTTGACCTTTATGGGGTTCCCTGTTGTTCACAGAGGATGAAGCTAGAGGAACTCTGATTCTAGGAGGGGCTTGCTCTTCTCTTACTGGCTTCATTGCAGCTCAGGTACTGATCCCTCAAAATGGATGCCTGAGTGGAGGGGAGGGAAGAGCAAGTGCTTGATAGCTAGGCCCAAACCTGGGAAAAGGCTTACCTGGGCTTGGTGCACTTTGATCTGAATGGCTTGGAATTGCCCCTTGGGTCGTGTGGATTATCTGACCTCTATCAAGAACATGAGCGTTTTTATCATCTCTGCCATCTCTTCTCTTTAGACGTCAGGGATCTTGGACCCGTTCTTGGAGCAGAGAATTGAGGAACTTCCTCCAGTCCACGGTGGCCCTCCGTAGGTTTCTGCTAGTATCAGCGAGGTTCATTATGTCTCATGAATGCCTTTCGAGCCTGCTATCCTCTACAGCTGTCTCCAGGCCAGTATTCTCTATTGTAGCAGAACATCTCTCATCAATGTGTTCGCATCTCTCCTCAATCCGTGCAGCCATATTTTCGGCCAGCTTCTCTTCGTGTCTCCCATAAAGTCGACTTCAACAGGACTGGGCAAGTCTGAAAGGACCTCGGAGCCTCTCCAGTAAGCTGAAGACAGGCAGATCGTCCACTGTCTGCCCTTTCAGGTTCTGGAAACTGACCCGTGAACTCAGGTCTTTGGGCAGCAGCAGTATCTCGAACTGACACAGCTTCCCGGACCAAAGACCTAAGCCAAGCTCCACAGAGGGCGGCAGCCCCTCCATCGCACTGATCCACCCACAGAACTCTGCCCGGTTACCTAGGATCCACCAGCCACAACAAGCCTCGCGGTACACACCAACATTCCACCTGGAATCCAACCGCTAACTGCCATCCCCAATGGCTGCTGCATCTTGTCAGTGTTGGGGGAGGGGCTACATCCGACGGGAGGTTCCTAAGTTAAATGTGATTCTACACACTAGAGTCCCATGGGCCTTTGTTCTTCCCTCTTTCCTTTTGTTCAGATCTGTATGCACTGTAGCAACGGAGGGAAGAGTGTCCATTTTCAGTTGAATGTTTCACACGTCTTTAAACTTTCTAACAGTTAACAGTACACAGAGACCCACTAAGGGAAACTATTGTTCCTGTAATATGGGCACACCCGCAATACATAGCCGTCGGATGATTTCTGCTGAAACACCCGCATTCACGGGACATCTATCCATTTGTTTCAAGGGGGCTGAAATTCCTAGGACTGATACAATCCCCAATGTGCACTTTACTGCCTGTCTCTTTTGATCTTAGTACACTTTTGCGGAGCTACTTTTCCTTGTTATAGGCTTGTGCCATTTCTTCTCGACGTAGTGTAGAAGATGGCATTCATTCATCCTGTTGGAAGACTTGCAAGTCTATAGCACGGACTAGGAATCCATTGCATTCCAAATCGGCATTTGGGTTAGGTCACGATATGCTCATATGAATCAATATTTACGAATATAAATGCACGCCTCTGATTTCCGAATACAGGTGTGCTGAGTACATTCAAGCCGCGATACTGGGTCGATGCGTACTGAATGATCCTTGACATCACCTTGAGTAATTTCTTTTGAATATTCATGTTACCCTACCCTTTTTGTGTTGTTTGTTTGTTTGATTCTTTCTTGGTCTGCTTCTCGTTTGCTTTGCAAACACGTCAGGCCATGCATCTCTCCGTTTGCTTCCAACAGAGAGTCATATAAGCTGACTCCCTTAAGACAGTGCTTCCAATCCCCTATGATTTCCTGCTTCCCTCTCCCATCTTTAGGGTTTTGATGTCCTCCTTGCCTTCTTCTTGTTTCTTCTTTTCCACTCATGCTCTTCTTGCATTTCCAATAAGGGTTTTCTTCTTTCCATTTCATCTTGCTGCTTATCCCTTCAGGGGAGAATTCTCAACCTTTCTTTTAGGATAAGTTTCGAACTGCTGAATTCTTTTAAGATTTGCAGGTCTGTGGCATTCTCTAGCTCTGCTGTTATTAGAAATGGTGGTCATGTGGCATAGGCTACCCTAGATGGCAGCATTTTGCCATTCAAGCTATGGTCTATGTCCTGGCACTCCTCCCTGTCCTGCAATATTGCTGCTGAGATAGCAGCTGAAACCCCTCTGGAGGTTCTCTTGTGACTATGTTGCTTTCCTCCAGGCGCATTTTAAATCACTGGGATGCTCATGAACTTTGTTGATTTGGATCATACAGCTGCTGCTAAGTCTATTGGGATTCCACCTCTTTTGGACGCTGTGTACTTCCTGAATTCGCCTAGATGATTCTATCTTGGCTTTCAGCAAGTTTCTGTCTGATTTTTCTACACATCACTTTTCAAACATTGTTTGTTTCTTTATCTCTTGCTTTTCCATCTGGGACTCTTTCGAATTTTAGTCTTTCATGCCTTGTCTTCAACCAGGATTCAACAGCAATGTTTTCATTGGTTTGCACTTGCTTTCCTATGTGTGCTTCTGACCGAGGGATTTGTGTTCCCCTGTCTTCAAAGTCATTCACGCGTCCCTCTGCAATATCTCGTCTGCTTAGGACGGAATGTTAGCCCTGATATTTTCTCATCCACTGAGTTTTCTGATATTATTTGGCTCGTCTTTAGGCTTTCTCTTCCCCTTTTCTGGTATTCTGCCTTTTGTGATTCTGAGACACTGTTGTTCTTCAGTGTTTCCCTCACCTCCATTTTCAATACTTGCTCTGGAGAGCGTTTTGCAGTCTAGTTGTCTGAAAGCTTATCTTTAGGGCCTTCAATCTCTTTGGAACTGAAAATGGTACTTCCTTTTCCTTTTACTGTATTTCTTCATCTCTACTGGTCAGGTAATTTCAGGTATCTAATGTAGACTTCTAGGGCTTGGTTAAGTGAAAACTTTAGACTCTTGGCTCTACACAATTGCATGGGATTTCTGTGAGGACAAATTTTCCTAGACATTGATGCCATGTCCTGTTCCTGTGTGTGTTGTCTGGTCTATCTCCAATTGCTGGTGTTGCCTTTGTTGTGATGAACCCCCCATACTATTTCGATTAGGATAACCTCATTTTGATTACGCTTATCTCACAAATCTGAAAGAGCACAGGACACTTCCTCTGGTGGTAATGGAGCTTCTGAAGCTTCTCAGCTCTGCATTCTACTCTATGTTATTTTGGAGTGTTTCCAGAAGAGCAGAGTGTGAGTGCGCTTGTGCTTTGTAGTGTCACGGGAATGTCCCACTGAAACCAGTTCTTCCAAGAGCTTCTCTGTCTACAGAAACACCAGTGGAAGCATATCTATGGATGTCACACATCAGGGCCTGCTGGAATGATCCCGCAGCCCGAACTTGGTGTCCTCGCTGCCGAACCGTGCCGGTGCCATCCAAAATGTAGCATCCGCTTTTGAGAGATAAACTGAAGGAAATCCTTCCTCTTCTCACGCTGTGTTCTTGGACCACACTTCCTTGTCCTCTCATCCTTGTGGCACGGGTGCACGAAGGCAACCACAGAGCTGTTGCACATCCTGTGCCTCAAACCAAACCATAATCACAGCCCAGGTTATGAATGTAGCAGATCCTAAGGCTTTTCATTCTGAATTCAAACCCGAGGCCCCCTGGATCCCTCAGACCCGATGCACAATATCTCTGATTCAGCCCCACACATGCTCTATTGGCAAAATGCCAAATTGGTCTCTGGTCTTGCAGATGCACTGGGTGTGGCCATGGGACATATCGATAATTTCAACTGCGCGCGCCAGGGTGGTTGCTTGCTCATTGGGGTCCTAGGTCAGTTTGCTCTCTGGATAGGACCCACCACATCCCACAACGCACTCCAGATCCCTGAGACTCAGCGTGTGCCACCATCCGTAGCCCTATCCCTCCCTGAACGCTGCCTCTGCTACCTCAAATTTGGCAGCTCGGATCTTGGTCTCAGAATCAACTGTGGGGATATTTTGCACTGGATTCTTTGAGTTCTGTCAGCCAAGCATCTGCTGTGCACTCTTCTAACACTCAGCGCATCACCTTCAATCCCATGTCTCCTGTCCGCTTGAGAGTGTGCGTCCAAGTTAAAGAGAGTTTCACCTTTACTGCTCCATCAACAGGGCTCACTGGTATCCATTCCCTGCTTTTCCTTCTCCTGCTTCCAGGTGTTCTGAGGCCTCATCCTGTCTTTGGAAGTAACAGACCTCTCTTCGGCAAGTGTCCTGTGCCAAGGGCTGGGTGAGTGGATGTTTCCATTGCTGTGTTCATGGGAGCGAGTGAGCGCAGGTTGCACTGCTTCTCTGTCAACTGGGCATCGATGAATCAACACTTTCCAGATACATTTCACAGAAATGTGATTTTTTTTTATCTCTTTGTTTCTATACAGCCGTGGTGGGAGGGATTGTCCGAAGACTCCAGCGTTGACATTGTGTTGATATCTCATTTGCAGTCTTTAAAAATTTAATAGAATTGATATAAATGTTTTGGGAGTTATACGAAAATGAAGTTAGTTTCTGAAACATACTAAATCGACCTAGAAGCCAGACTTGTCAATTTCGGTAACATTTTGTCAGCTCTAAGGAAAACATAGACAGATAGAATGCAAAGTAGCAGTCCGAACTGTTAAAGGGGTCATGTCAACACTTTACTGTTGAAGCCTCCGAAACAAACAGGAACCATGAAATAACTAATGGAAACATGAAATAACCCCCAAGCTTGGATTCACTTGTGCATGTGGTGCCCTTTACTCCCGATGACACCTACTGGTCAATGTTGGCATTTCAAGGTGTAACATGCCTCTCAAGGAAAATACAAGAGGAAACGAACTGAATATATACATTTAGCTTTGAATCCAAAGAACCTAGAGGCATTATAGCTATGAGAACCCTGCTGCAGCTCTGCTAGTCTACTGAGAACCAGGTGTTCTTCTATCAGTGATGAGAACGCTTAATCATCCGATCATGTTGGGTAAAGCACTTGAATGCAACCAAGTCTGCACCCCCATGATAGATTGCCCCCGGGGGCTTGACTCAATTGAAAGACGGTCCACATAAGCTGTGTCTTTCATGTCATTGGCGACTTTTACAGTTCCGTTCACTATCTGACTTCTAATATTTACCTAGACTGTCTTGAAAAACGGAGGCCTAATACAGATTCAAGTTGAGTCAAAGATTCCCCTCACTTACCACACTCCCTTCACCCCAGAGAAGACATAAACCCAGCATTTGCTGAATCTAGCGGAAGGCCATCGTTTCTTTGTGGGAGCTAAGTATTCAATTCCTATCTATTTCATACGAGAGTATTTGACGTTTATGGGGTTCCCTGTTGTTCACAGAGGATGAAGCTAGAGGAACTCTGATTCTAGGAGGGGCTTGCTCTTCTCTTACTGGCTTCATTGCAGCTCAGGTACTGATCCCTCAAAATGGATGCCTGAGTGGAGGGGAGGGAAGAGCAAGTGCTTGATAGCTAGGCCCAAACCTGGGAAAAGGCTTACCTGGGCTTGGTGCACTTTGATCTGAATGGCTTGGAATTGCCCCTTGGGCCGTGTGGATTATCTGACCTCTTTCAAGAACATGAGCGTTTTTATCATCTCTGCCATCTCTTCTCTTTAGACGTCAGGGATCTTGGACCCGTTCTTGGAGCAGAGAATTGAGGAACTTCCTCCAGTCCACGGTGGCCCTCCGTAGGTTTCTGCTAGTATCAGCGAGGTTCAATATGTCTCATGAATGCCTTTCGAGCCTGCTATCCTCTACAGCTGTCTCCAGGCCAGTATTCTCTATTGTAGCAGAACATCTCTCATCAATGTGTTCGCATCTCTCCTCAATCCGTGCAGCCATATTTTCGGCCAGCTTCTCTTCGTGTCTCCCATAAAGTCGACTTCAACAGGACTGGGCAAGTCTGAAAGGACCTCGGAGCCTCTCCAGTAAGCTGAAGACAGGCAGATCTTCCACTGTCTGCCCTTTCAGGTTCTGGAAACTGACCCGTGAACTCAGGTCTTTGGGCAGCAGCAGTATCTCGAACTGACACAGCTTCCCGGACCAAAGACCTAAGCCAAGCTCCACAGAGGGCGGCAGCCCCTCCATCGCACTGATCCACCCACAGAACTCTGCCCGGTTACCTAGGATCCACCAGCCACAACAAGCCTCGCGGTACACACCAACATTCGACCTGGAATCCAACCGCTAACTGCCATCCCCAATGGCTGCTGCATCTTGTCAGTGTTGGGGGAGGGGCTGCATCCGACGAGAGGTTCCTAAGGTAAATGTGATTCTACCCACTAGCGTCCCATGGGCCTTTGTTCTTCCCTCTTTCCTTTTGTTCAGATCTGTATGCACTGTAGCAACGGAGGGAAGTGTGTCCATTTTCAGTTGAATGTTTCACACGTCTTTAAACTTTCTAACAGTTCACAGTACACAGAGACCCACTAAGGGAAAATATTGTTCCTGTAATATGGGCACACCCGCAATACATAGCCGTCGGTTGATTTCTGCTGAAACACCCGCATTCACGGGACATCTATCCATTTGTTTCAAGGGGGCTGAAATTCCTAGGAATGATACAATCCCCAAAGTGCACTTTACTGCCTGTCTCTTTTGATCTTAGTACATTTTTGCGGAGCTACTTTTCCTTGTTATAGGCTTGTGCCATTTCTTCTCGACGTAGTGTAGAATATGGCATTCATTCATCCTGTTGGAAGACTTGCAAGTCTATATCACGGACTAGGAATCCATTGCATTCCAAATCGGCATTTGGGTTAGGTCACGATATGCTCATATGAATCAATATTTACGAATATAAATGCACGCCTCTGATTTCCGAATACAGGTGTGCTGAGTACATTCAAGCCGCGATACTGGGTCGATGCGTACTGAATGATCCTTGACATCACCTTGAGTAATTTCTTTTGAATATTCATGTTACCCTACCCTTTTTGTGTTGTTTGTTTGTTTGATTCTTTCTTGGTCTGCTTCTCGTTTGCTTTGCAAACACGTCAGGCCATGCATCTCTCCGTTTGCTTCCAACAGAGAGTCATATAAGCTGACTCCCTTAAGACAGTGCTTCCAATCCCCTATGATTTCCTGCTTCCCTCTCCCATCTTTAGGGTTTTGATGTCCTCCTTGCCTTCTTCTTGTTTCTTCTTTTCCACTCATGCTCTTCTTGCATTTCCAATAAGGGTTTTCTTCTTTCCATTTCATCTTGCTGCTTATCCCTTCAGGGGAGAATTCTCAACCTTTCTTTTAGGATAAGTTTCGAACTGCTGAATTCTTTTAAGATTTGCAGGTCTGTGGCATTCTCTAGCTCTGCTGTTATTAGAAATGGTGGTCATGTGGCATAGGCTACCCTAGATGGCAGCATTTTGCCATTCAAGCTATGGTCTATGTCCTGGCACTCCTCCCTGTCCTGCAATATTGCTGCTGAGATAGCAGCTGAAACCCCTCTGGAGGTTCTCTTGTGACTATGTTGCTTTCCTCCAGGCGCATTTTAAATCACTGGGATGCTCATGAACTTTGTTGATTTGGATCATACAGCTGCTGCTAAGTCTATTGGGATTCCACCTCTTTTGGACGCTGTGTACTTCCTGAATTCGCCTAGATGATTCTATCTTGGCTTTCAGCAAGTTTCAGTCTGATTTTTCTACACATCACTTTTCAAACATTGTTTGTTTCTTTATCTCTTGCTTTTCCATCTGGGACTCTTTCGAATTTTAGTCTTTCATGCCTTGTCTTCAACCAGGATTCAACAGCAATGTTTTCATTGGTTTGCACTTGCTTTCCTATGTGTGCTTCTGACCGAGGGATTTGTGTTCCCCTGTCTTCAAAGTCATTCACGCGTCCCTCTGCAATATCTCGTCTGCTTAGGACGGAATGTTTGCCCTGATATTTTCTCATCCACTGAGTTTTCTGATATTATTTGGCTCGTCTTTAGGCTTTCTCTTCCCCTTTTCTGGTATTCTGCCTTTTGTGATTCTGAGACACTGTTGTTCTTCAGTGTTTCCCTCACCTCCATTTTCAATACTTGCTCTGGAGAGCGTTTTGCAGTCTAGTTGTCTGAAAGCTTATCTTTAGGGCCTTCAATCTCTTGGGAACTGAAAATGGTACTTCCTTTTCCTTTTACTGTATTTCTTCATCTCTACTGGTCAGGTAATTTCAGGTATCTAATGTAGACTTCTAGGGCTTGGTTAAGTGAAAACTTTAGACTCTTGGCTCTACACAATTGCATGGGATTTCTGTGAGGACAAATTTTCCTAGACATTGATGCCATGTCCTGTTCCTGTGTGTGTTGTCTGGTCTATCTCCAATTGCTGGTGTTGCCTTTGTTGTGATGAACCCCGCATACTATTTCGATTAGGATAACCTCATTTTGATTACGCTTATCTCACAAATCTGAAAGAGCACAGGACACTTCCTCTGGTGGAAATGGAGCTTCTAAAGCTTCTCAGCTCTGCATTCTACTCTATGTTATTTTGGAGTGTTTCCAGAAGGGCAGAGTGTGAGTGCGCTTGTGCTTTGTAGTGCCACGGGAATGTCCCACTGAAGCCAGTTCTTCCAAGAGCTTCTCTGTCTACAGGAACACCAGTGGAAGCATATCTATGGATGTCACACATCAGGGCCTGCTGGAATGATCCCGCAGCCCGAACTTGGTGTCCTCGCTGCCGAACCGTGCCGGTGCCATCCAAAATGTAGCATCCGCTTTTGAGAGATAAACTGAAGGAAATCCTTCCTCTTCTCACGCTGTGGTCTTGGACCACACTTCCTTGTCCTCTCATCCTTGTGGCACGGGTGCACGAAGGCAACCACAGAGCTGTTGCACATCCTGTGCCTCAAACCAAACCATAATCACAGCCCAGGTTATGAATGTAGCAGATCCTAAGGCTTTTCATTCTGAATTCAAACCCAAGGCCCCCTGGATCCCTCAGACCCGATGCACAATATCTCTGATTCAGCCCCACACATGCTCTATTGGCAAAATGCCAAATTGGTCTCTGGTCTTGCAGATGCACTGGGTGTGGCCATGGGACATATCGATAATTTCAACTGCGCGCGCCAGGGTGGTTGCTTGCTCATTGGGGTCCCAGGTCGGTTTGCTCTCTTGATAGGACCCACCACATCCCACAACGCACTCCAGATCCCTGAGACTCAGCGTGTGCCACCATCCGTAGCCCTATCCCTCCCTGAACGCTGCCTCTGCTACCTCAAATTTGGCAGCTCGGATCTTGGTCTCAGAATCAACTGTGGGGATATTTTGCACTGGATTCTTTGAGTTCTGTCAGCCAAGCATCTGCTGTGCACTCTTCTAACACTCAGCGCATCACCTTCAATCCCATGTCTCCTGTCCGCTTGAGAGTGTGCTTCCAAGTTAAAGAGAGTTTCACCTTTACTGCTCCATCAACAGGGCTCACTGGTATCCATTCCCTGCTTTTCCTTCTCCTGCTTCCAGGTGTTCTGAGGCCTCATCCTGTCTTTGGAAGTAACAGACCTCTCTTCGGCAAGTGTCCTGTGCCAAGGGCTGGGTGAGTGGATGTTTCCATTGCTGTGTTCATGGGAGCGAGTGAGCGCAGGTTGCACTGCTTCTCTGTCAACTGGGCATCGATGAATCAACACTTTCCAGATACATTTCACAGAAATGTGATTTTTTTTTATCTCTTTGTTTCTATACAGCCGTGGTGGGAGGGATTGTCCGAAGACTCCAGCGTTGACATTGTGTTGATATCTCATTTGCAGTCTTTAAAAATTTAATAGAATTGATATAAATGTTTTGGGAGTTATACGAAAATGAAGTTAGTTTCTGAAACATACTAAATCGACCTAGAAGCCAGACTTGTCAATTTCGGTAACATTTTGTCAGCTCTAAGGAAAACATAGACAGATAGAATGCAAAGTAGCAGTCCGAACTGTTAAAGGGTTCATGTGAACTCTTTACTGTTGAAGCCTCCGAAACCAAGAGGAACCATGAAATAACTAATGGAAACATGAAATAACCCCCAAGCTTGGATTCACTTGTGCATGTGGTGCCCTTTACTCCCGATGACACCTACTGGTCAATGTTGGCATTTCAAGGTGTAACATCCCTCTCAAGGAAAATACAAGAGGAAACGAACTAAATATATACATTTAGCTTTGAATCCAAAGAACCTAGAGGCATTATAGCTATGAGAACCCTGCTGCAGCTATGCTAGGCTACTGAGAACCAGGTGTTCTTCTATCAGTGATGAGAACGCTTAATCATCCGATCATGTTGGGTAAAGCACTTGAATGAACCAAGTCTGCACCCCCATGATAGATTGCCCCCGGGGGCTTGACTCAATTGAAAGACGGTCCACATAAGCTGGGTCTTTCATGTCATTGGCGACTTTTACAGTTCCGTTCACTATCTGACTTCTAATATTTACCTAGACTGTCTTGAAAAACGGAGGCCTAATACAGATTCAAGTTCAGTCAAAGATTCCCCTCACTTACCACACTCCCTTCACCCCAGAGAAGACATAAACCCAGCATTTGCTGAATCTAGCGGAAGGCCATCGTTTCTTTGTGGGAGCTAAGTATTCAATTCCTATCTATTTCATACGAGAGTATTTGACCTTTATGGGGTTCCCTGTTGTTCACAGAGGATGAAGCTAGAGGAACTCTGATTCTAGGAGGGGCTTGCTCTTCTCTTACTGGCTTCATTGCAGCTCAGGTACTGATCCCTCAAAATGGATGCCTGAGTGGAGGGGAGGGAAGAGCAAGTGCTTGATAGCTAGGCCCAAACCTGGGAAAAGGCTTACCTGGGCTTGGTGCACTTTGATCTGAATGGCTTGGAATTGCCCCTTGGGTCGTGTGGATTATCTGACCTCTTTCAAGAACATGAGCGTTTTTATCATCTCTGCCATCTCTTCTCTTTAGACGTCAGGGATCTTGGACCCGTTCTTGGAGCAGAGAATTGAGGGACTTCCTCCAGTCCACGGTGGCCCTCCGTAGGTTTCTGCTAGTATCAGCGAGGTTCAATATGTCTCATGAATGCCTTTCGAGCCTGCTATCCTCTACAGCTGTCTCCAGGCCAGTATTCTCTATTGTAGCAGAACATCTCTCATCAATGTGTTCGCATCTCTCCTCAATCCGTGCAGCCATATTTTCGGCCAGCTTCTCTTCGTGTCTCCCAGAAAGTCGACTTCAACAGGACTGGGCAAGTCTGAAAGGACCTCGGAGCCTCTCCAGTAAGCTGAAGACAGGCAGATCTTCCACTGTCTGCCCTTTCAGGTTCTGGAAACTGACCCGTGAACTCAGGTCTTTGGGCAGCAGCAGTATCTCGAACTGACACAGCTTCCCGGACCAAAGACCTAAGCCAAGCTCCACAGAGGGCGGCAGCCCCTGCATCGCACTGATCCACCCACAGAACTCTGCCCGGTTACCTAGGATCCACCAGCCACAACAAGCCTCGCGGTACACACCAACATTCCACCTGGAATCCAACCGCTAACTGCCATCCCCAATGGCTGCTGCATCTTGTCAGTGTTGGGGGAGGGGCTGCATCCGACGAGAGGTTCCTGAGGTAAATGTGATTCTACCCACTAGCGTCCCATGGGCCTTTGTTCTTCCCTCTTTACTTTTGTTCAGATCGGTATGCACTGTAGCAACGGAGGGAAGTGTGTCCATTTTCAGTTGAATATTTCACACGTCTTTAAACTTTCTAACAGTTCACAGTACACAGAGACCCACTAAGGGAAACTATTGTTCCTGTAATATGGGCACACCCGCAATACATAGCCGTTGGTTGATTTCTGCTGAAACACCCGCATTCACGGGACATCTATCCATTTGTTTCAAGGGGGCTGAAATTCCTAGGAATGATACAATCCCCAATGTGCACTTTACTGCCTGTCTCTTTTGATCTTAGTTCACTTTTGCGGAGCTACTTTTCCTTGTTATAGGCTTGTGCCTTTTCTTCTCGATGTAGTGTAGAATATGGCATTCATTCATCCTGTTGGAAGACTTCAAGTCTATAGCACGGACTAGGGATCCATTGCATTCCAAATCGGCATTTGGGTTAGGTCACGATATGCACATATGAATCAATATTTACGAATATAAATGCACGCCTCTGATTTCCGAATACAGGTGTGCTGAGTACATTCAAGCCGCGATACTGGGTCGATGCGTACTGAATGATCCTTGACATCACCTTGAGTAATTTCTTTTGAATATTCATGTTACCCTACCCTATTTGTGTTGTTTGTTTGTTTGATTCTTTCTTGGTCTGCTTCTCGTTTGTTTTGCAAACACGTCAGGCCATGCAACCCTCCGTTTGCTTCCAACAGAGAGTCATATAAGCTGACTCCCTTAAGATAGTGCTTCCAATCCCCTATGATTTCCTGCTTCCCTCTCCCATCTCTAGGGTTTTGATGTCCTCCTTGCCGTCTTCTTGTTTCTTCTTTTCCACTCATGCTCTTCTTGCATTTCCAATAAGGGTTTTCTTCTTTCCATTTCATCTTGCTGCTTATCCCTTCAGGGGAGAATTCTCAACCTTTCTTTTAGGATAAGTTTCGAACTGCTGAATTCTTTTAAGATTTGCAGGTCTGTGGCATTCTCTAGCTCTGCTGTTTTTAGAAATGGTGGTCATGTGGCATAGGCTACCCTAGATGGCAGCATTTTGCCATTCAAGCTATGGTCTATGTCCTGGCACTCCTCCCTGTCCTGCAATATTGCTGCTGAGATAGCAGCTGAAACCCCTCTGGAGGTTCTCTTGTGACTATGTTGCTTTCCTCCAGGCGCATTTTAAATCACTGGGATGCTCATGAACTTTGTTGATTTGGATCATACAGCTGCTGCTAAGTCTATTGGGATTCCACCTCTTTTGGACGCTGTGTACTTCCTGAATTCGCCTAGATGATTCTATCTTGGCTTTCAGCAAGTTTCAGTCTGATTTTTCTACACATCACTTTTCAAACATTGTTTGTTTCTTTATCTCTTGCTTTTCCATCTGGGACTCTTTCGAATTTTAGTCTTTCATGCCTTGTCTTCAACCAGGATTCAACAGCAATGTTTTCATTGGTTTGCACTTGCTTTCCTATGTGTGCTTCTGACCGAGGGATTTCTGTTCCCCTGTCTTCAAAGTCATTCACGCGTCCCTCTGCAATATCTCGTCTGCTTAGGACGGAATGTTAGCCCTGATATTTTCTCATCCACTGAGTTTTCTGATATTATTTGGCTCGTCTTTAGGCTTTCTCTTCCCCTTTTCTGGTATTCTGCCTTTTGTGATTCTGAGACACTGTTGTTCTTCAGTGTTTCCCTCACCTCCATTTTCAATACTTGCTCTGGAGAGCGTTTTGCAGTCTAGTTGTCTGAAAGCTTATCTTTAGGGCCTTCAATCTCTTGGGAACTGAAAATGGTACTTCCTTTTCCTTTTACTGTATTTCTTCATCTCTACTGGTCAGGTAATTTCAGGTATCTAATGTAGACTTCTAGGGCTTGGTTAAGTGAAAACTTTAGACTCTTGGCTCTACACAATTGCATGGGATTTCTGTGAGGACAAATTTTCCTAGACATTGATGCCATGTCCTGTTCCTGTGTGTGTTGTCTGGTCTATCTCCAATTGCTGGTGTTGCCTTTGTTGTGATGAACCCCCCATACTATTTCGATTAGGATAACCTCATTTTGATTACGCTTATCTCACAAATCTGAAAGAGCACAGGACACTTCCTCTGGTGGAAATGGAGCTTCTAAAACTTCTCAGCTCTGCATTCTACTCTATGTTATTTTGGAGTGTTTCCAGAAGGGCAGAGTGTGAGTGCGCTTGTGCTTTGTAGTGCCACGGGAATGTCCCACTGAAACCAGTTCTTCCAAGAGCTTCTCTGTCTACAGAAACACCAGTGGAAGCATATCTATGGATGTCACACATCAGGGCCTGCTGGAATGATCCCGCAGCCCGAACTTGGTGTCCTCGCTGCCGAACCGTGCCGGTGCCATCCAAAATGTAGCATCCGCTTTTGAGAGATAAACTGAAGGAAATCCTTCCTCTTCTCACGCTGTGGTCTTGGACCACACTTCCTTGTCCTCTCATCCTTGTGGCACGGGTGCACGAAGGCAACCACAGAGCTGTTGCACTTCCTGTGCCTCAAACCAAACCATAATCACATCCCAGGTTATGAATGTAGCAGATCCTAAGGCTTTTCATTCTGAATTCAAACCCAAGGCCCCCTGGATCCCTCAGACACGATGCACAATATCTCTGATTCAGCCCCACACATGCTCTATTGGCAAAATGCCAAATTGGTCACTGGTCCTGCAGATGCACTGGGTGTGGCCATGGGACATATCGATAATTTCGACTGCGCGCGCCAGGGTGGTTGCTTGCTCATTGGGGTCCCAGGTCGGTTTGCTCTCTTGATAGGACCCACCAAATCCCACAACGCACTCCAGATCCCTGAGACTCAGCGTGTGCCACCATCCATAGCCCTATCCCTCCCTGAACGCTGCCTCTGCTACCTCAAATTTGGCAGCTCGGATCTTGGTCTCAGAATCAACTGTGGGGATATTTTGCACTGGATTCTTTGAGTTCTGTCAGCCAAGCATCTGCTGTGCACTCTTCTAACACTCAGCGCATCACCTTCAATCCCATGTCTCCTGTCCACTTGAGAGTGTGCGTCCAAGTTAAAGAGAGTTTCACCTTTACTGCTCCATCAACAGGGCTCACTGGTATCCATTCCCTGCTTTTCCTTCTCCTGCTTCCAGGTGTTCTGAGGCCTCATCCTGTCTTTGGAAGTAACAGACCTCTCTTCGGCAAGTGTCCTGTGCCAAGGGCTGGGTGAGTGGATGTTTCCATTGCTGTGTTCATGGGAGCGAGTGAGCGCAGGTTGCACTGCTTCTCTGTCAACTGGGCATCGATGAATCAACACTTTCCAGATACATTTCACAGAAATGTGATTTTTTTTTATCTCTTTGTTTCTATACAGCCGTGGTGGGAGGGATTGTCCGAAGACTCCAGCGTTGACATTGTGTTGATATCTCATTTGCAGTCTTTAAAAATTTAATAGAATTGATATAAATGTTTTGGGAGTTATACGAAAATGAAGTTAGTTTCTGAAACATACTAAATCGACCTAGAAGCCAGACTTGTCAATTTCGGTAACATTTTGTCAGCTCTAAGGAAAACATAGACAGATAGAATGCAAAGTAGCAGTCCGAACTGTTAAAGGGTTCATGTGAACTCTTTACTGTTGAAGCCTCCGAAACCAAGAGGAACCATGAAATAACTAATGGAAACATGAAATAACCCCCAAGCTTGGATTCACTTGTGCATGTGGTGCCCTTTACTCCCGATGACACCTACTGGTCAATGTTGGCATTTCAAGGTGTAACATCCCTCTCAAGGAAAATACAAGAGGAAACGAACTAAATATATACATTTAGCTTTGAATCCAAAGAACCTAGAGGCATTATAGCTATGAGAACCCTGCTGCAGCTATGCTAGGCTACTGAGAACCAGGTGTTCTTCTATCAGTGATGAGAACGCTTAATCATCCGATCATGTTGGGTAAAGCACTTGAATGAACCAAGTCTGCACCCCCATGATAGATTGCCCCCGGGGGCTTGACTCAATTGAAAGACGGTCCACATAAGCTGGGTCTTTCATGTCATTGGCGACTTTTACAGTTCCGTTCACTATCTGACTTCTAATATTTACCTAGACTGTCTTGAAAAACGGAGGCCTAATACAGATTCAAGTTCAGTCAAAGATTCCCCTCACTTACCACACTCCCTTCACCCCAGAGAAGACATAAACCCAGCATTTGCTGAATCTAGCGGAAGGCCATCGTTTCTTTGTGGGAGCTAAGTATTCAATTCCTATCTATTTCATACGAGAGTATTTGACCTTTATGGGGTTCCCTGTTGTTCACAGAGGATGAAGCTAGAGGAACTCTGATTCTAGGAGGGGCTTGCTCTTCTCTTACTGGCTTCATTGCAGCTCAGGTACTGATCCCTCAAAATGGATGCCTGAGTGGAGGGGAGGGAAGAGCAAGTGCTTGATAGCTAGGCCCAAACCTGGGAAAAGGCTTACCTGGGCTTGGTGCACTTTGATCTGAATGGCTTGGAATTGCCCCTTGGGTCGTGTGGATTATCTGACCTCTTTCAAGAACATGAGCGTTTTTATCATCTCTGCCATCTCTTCTCTTTAGACGTCAGGGATCTTGGACCCGTTCTTGGAGCAGAGAATTGAGGGACTTCCTCCAGTCCACGGTGGCCCTCCGTAGGTTTCTGCTAGTATCAGCGAGGTTCAATATGTCTCATGAATGCCTTTCGAGCCTGCTATCCTCTACAGCTGTCTCCAGGCCAGTATTCTCTATTGTAGCAGAACATCTCTCATCAATGTGTTCGCATCTCTCCTCAATCCGTGCAGCCATATTTTCGGCCAGCTTCTCTTCGTGTCTCCCAGAAAGTCGACTTCAACAGGACTGGGCAAGTCTGAAAGGACCTCGGAGCCTCTCCAGTAAGCTGAAGACAGGCAGATCTTCCACTGTCTGCCCTTTCAGGTTCTGGAAACTGACCCGTGAACTCAGGTCTTTGGGCAGCAGCAGTATCTCGAACTGACACAGCTTCCCGGACCAAAGACCTAAGCCAAGCTCCACAGAGGGCGGCAGCCCCTGCATCGCACTGATCCACCCACAGAACTCTGCCCGGTTACCTAGGATCCACCAGCCACAACAAGCCTCGCGGTACACACCAACATTCCACCTGGAATCCAACCGCTAACTGCCATCCCCAATGGCTGCTGCATCTTGTCAGTGTTGGGGGAGGGGCTGCATCCGACGAGAGGTTCCTGAGGTAAATGTGATTCTACCCACTAGCGTCCCATGGGCCTTTGTTCTTCCCTCTTTACTTTTGTTCAGATCGGTATGCACTGTAGCAACGGAGGGAAGTGTGTCCATTTTCAGTTGAATATTTCACACGTCTTTAAACTTTCTAACAGTTCACAGTACACAGAGACCCACTAAGGGAAACTATTGTTCCTGTAATATGGGCACACCCGCAATACATAGCCGTTGGTTGATTTCTGCTGAAACACCCGCATTCACGGGACATCTATCCATTTGTTTCAAGGGGGCTGAAATTCCTAGGAATGATACAATCCCCAATGTGCACTTTACTGCCTGTCTCTTTTGATCTTAGTTCACTTTTGCGGAGCTACTTTTCCTTGTTATAGGCTTGTGCCTTTTCTTCTCGATGTAGTGTAGAATATGGCATTCATTCATCCTGTTGGAAGACTTCAAGTCTATAGCACGGACTAGGGATCCATTGCATTCCAAATCGGCATTTGGGTTAGGTCACGATATGCACATATGAATCAATATTTACGAATATAAATGCACGCCTCTGATTTCCGAATACAGGTGTGCTGAGTACATTCAAGCCGCGATACTGGGTCGATGCGTACTGAATGATCCTTGACATCACCTTGAGTAATTTCTTTTGAATATTCATGTTACCCTACCCTATTTGTGTTGTTTGTTTGTTTGATTCTTTCTTGGTCTGCTTCTCGTTTGTTTTGCAAACACGTCAGGCCATGCAACCCTCCGTTTGCTTCCAACAGAGAGTCATATAAGCTGACTCCCTTAAGATAGTGCTTCCAATCCCCTATGATTTCCTGCTTCCCTCTCCCATCTCTAGGGTTTTGATGTCCTCCTTGCCGTCTTCTTGTTTCTTCTTTTCCACTCATGCTCTTCTTGCATTTCCAATAAGGGTTTTCTTCTTTCCATTTCATCTTGCTGCTTATCCCTTCAGGGGAGAATTCTCAACCTTTCTTTTAGGATAAGTTTCGAACTGCTGAATTCTTTTAAGATTTGCAGGTCTGTGGCATTCTCTAGCTCTGCTGTTTTTAGAAATGGTGGTCATGTGGCATAGGCTACCCTAGATGGCAGCATTTTGCCATTCAAGCTATGGTCTATGTCCTGGCACTCCTCCCTGTCCTGCAATATTGCTGCTGAGATAGCAGCTGAAACCCCTCTGGAGGTTCTCTTGTGACTATGTTGCTTTCCTCCAGGCGCATTTTAAATCACTGGGATGCTCATGAACTTTGTTGATTTGGATCATACAGCTGCTGCTAAGTCTATTGGGATTCCACCTCTTTTGGACGCTGTGTACTTCCTGAATTCGCCTAGATGATTCTATCTTGGCTTTCAGCAAGTTTCAGTCTGATTTTTCTACACATCACTTTTCAAACATTGTTTGTTTCTTTATCTCTTGCTTTTCCATCTGGGACTCTTTCGAATTTTAGTCTTTCATGCCTTGTCTTCAACCAGGATTCAACAGCAATGTTTTCATTGGTTTGCACTTGCTTTCCTATGTGTGCTTCTGACCGAGGGATTTCTGTTCCCCTGTCTTCAAAGTCATTCACGCGTCCCTCTGCAATATCTCGTCTGCTTAGGACGGAATGTTAGCCCTGATATTTTCTCATCCACTGAGTTTTCTGATATTATTTGGCTCGTCTTTAGGCTTTCTCTTCCCCTTTTCTGGTATTCTGCCTTTTGTGATTCTGAGACACTGTTGTTCTTCAGTGTTTCCCTCACCTCCATTTTCAATACTTGCTCTGGAGAGCGTTTTGCAGTCTAGTTGTCTGAAAGCTTATCTTTAGGGCCTTCAATCTCTTGGGAACTGAAAATGGTACTTCCTTTTCCTTTTACTGTATTTCTTCATCTCTACTGGTCAGGTAATTTCAGGTATCTAATGTAGACTTCTAGGGCTTGGTTAAGTGAAAACTTTAGACTCTTGGCTCTACACAATTGCATGGGATTTCTGTGAGGACAAATTTTCCTAGACATTGATGCCATGTCCTGTTCCTGTGTGTGTTGTCTGGTCTATCTCCAATTGCTGGTGTTGCCTTTGTTGTGATGAACCCCCCATACTATTTCGATTAGGATAACCTCATTTTGATTACGCTTATCTCACAAATCTGAAAGAGCACAGGACACTTCCTCTGGTGGAAATGGAGCTTCTAAAACTTCTCAGCTCTGCATTCTACTCTATGTTATTTTGGAGTGTTTCCAGAAGGGCAGAGTGTGAGTGCGCTTGTGCTTTGTAGTGCCACGGGAATGTCCCACTGAAACCAGTTCTTCCAAGAGCTTCTCTGTCTACAGAAACACCAGTGGAAGCATATCTATGGATGTCACACATCAGGGCCTGCTGGAATGATCCCGCAGCCCGAACTTGGTGTCCTCGCTGCCGAACCGTGCCGGTGCCATCCAAAATGTAGCATCCGCTTTTGAGAGATAAACTGAAGGAAATCCTTCCTCTTCTCACGCTGTGGTCTTGGACCACACTTCCTTGTCCTCTCATCCTTGTGGCACGGGTGCACGAAGGCAACCACAGAGCTGTTGCACTTCCTGTGCCTCAAACCAAACCATAATCACATCCCAGGTTATGAATGTAGCAGATCCTAAGGCTTTTCATTCTGAATTCAAACCCAAGGCCCCCTGGATCCCTCAGACACGATGCACAATATCTCTGATTCAGCCCCACACATGCTCTATTGGCAAAATGCCAAATTGGTCACTGGTCCTGCAGATGCACTGGGTGTGGCCATGGGACATATCGATAATTTCGACTGCGCGCGCCAGGGTGGTTGCTTGCTCATTGGGGTCCCAGGTCGGTTTGCTCTCTTGATAGGACCCACCAAATCCCACAACGCACTCCAGATCCCTGAGACTCAGCGTGTGCCACCATCCATAGCCCTATCCCTCCCTGAACGCTGCCTCTGCTACCTCAAATTTGGCAGCTCGGATCTTGGTCTCAGAATCAACTGTGGGGATATTTTGCACTGGATTCTTTGAGTTCTGTCAGCCAAGCATCTGCTGTGCACTCTTCTAACACTCAGCGCATCACCTTCAATCCCATGTCTCCTGTCCACTTGAGAGTGTGCGTCCAAGTTAAAGAGAGTTTCACCTTTACTGCTCCATCAACAGGGCTCACTGGTATCCATTCCCTGCTTTTCCTTCTCCTGCTTCCAGGTGTTCTGAGGCCTCATCCTGTCTTTGGAAGTAACAGACCTCTCTTCGGCAAGTGTCCTGTGCCAAGGGCTGGGTGAGTGGATGTTTCCATTGCTGTGTTCATGGGAGCGAGTGAGCGCAGGTTGCACTGCTTCTCTGTCAACTGGGCATCGATGAATCAACACTTTCCAGATACATTTCACAGAAATGTGACTTTTTTTTATCTCTTTGTTTCTATACAGCCGTGGTGGGAGGGATTGTCCGAAGACTCCAGTGTTGACATTGTGTTGATATCTCATTTGCAGTCTTTAAAAATTTAATAGAATTGATATAAATGTTTTGGGAGTTATACGAAAATGAAGTTAGTTTCTGAAACATACTAAATCGACCTAGAAGCCAGACTTGTCAATTTCGGTAACATTTTGTCAGCTCTAAGGAAAACATAGACAGATAGAATGCAAAGTAGCAGTCCGAACTGTTAAAGGGGTCATGTCAACTCTTTACTGTTGAAGCCTCTGAAACCAACAGGAACCATGAAATAACTAATGGAAACATGAAATAACCCCCAAGCTTGGATTCCCTTGTGCATGTGGTGCCCTTTACTCCCGATGACACCTACTGGTCAATGTTGGCATTTCAAGGTGTAACATCCCTCTCAAGGAAAATACAAGAGGAAACGAACTAAATATATACATTTAGCTTTGAATCCAAAGAACCTAGAGGCATTATAGCTATGAGAACCCTGCTGCAGCTATGCTAGGCTACTGAGAACCAGGTGTTCTTCTATCAGTGATGAGAACGCTTAATCATCCGATCATGTTGGGTAAAGCACTTGAATGCAACCAAGTCTGCACCCCCATGATAGATTGCCCCCGGGGGCTTGACTCAATTGAAAGACGGTCCACATAAGCTGGGTCTTTCATGACATTGGCGACTTTTACAGTTCCGTTCACTATCTGACTTCTAATATTTACCTAGACTGTCTTGAAAAACGGAGGCCTAATACAGATTCAAGTTCAGTCAAAGATTCCCCTCACTTACCACACTCCCTTCACCCCAGAGAAGACATAAACCCAGCATTTGCTGAATCTAGCGGAAGGCCATCGTTTCTTTGTGGGAGCTAAGTATTCAATTCCTATCTATTTCATACGAGAGTATTTGACCTTTATGGGGTTCCCTGTTGTTCACAGAGGATGAAGCTAGAGGAACTCTGATTCTAGGAGGGGCTTGCTCTTCTCTTACTGGCTTCATTGCAGCTCAGGTACTGATCCCTCATAATGGATGACTGAGTGGAGGGGAGGGAAGAGCAAGTGCTTGATAGCTAGGCCCAAACCTGGGAAAAGGCTTACCTGGGCTTGGTGCACTTTGATCTGAATGGCTTGGAATTGCCCCTTGGGTCGTGTGGATTATCTGACCTCTTTCAAGAACATGAGCGTTTTTATCATCTCTGCCATCTCTTCTCTTTAGACGTCAGGGATCTTGGACCCGTTCTTGGAGCAGAGAATTGAGGAACTTCCTCCAGTCCACGGTGGCCCTCCGTAGGTTTCTGCTAGTATCAGCGAGGTTCAATATGTCTCATGAATGCCTTTCGAGCCTGCTATCCTCTACAGCTGTCTCCAGGCCAGTATTCTCTATTGTAGCAGAACATCTCTCATCAATGTGTTCGCATCTCTCCTCAATCCGTGCAGCCATATTTTCGGCCAGCTTCTCTTCGTGTCTCCCATAAAGTCGACTTCAACAGGACTGGGCAAGTCTGAAAGGACCTCGGAGCCTCTCCAGTAAGCTGAAGACAGGCAGATCTTCCACTGTCTGCCCTTTCAGGTTCTGGAAACTGACCCGTGAACTCAGGTCTTTGGGCAGCAGCAGTATCTCGAACTGACACAGCTTCCCGGACCAAAGACCTAAGCCAAGCTCCACAGAGGGTGGCAGCCCCTCCATCGCACTGATCCACCCACAGAACTCTGCCCGGTTACCTAGGATCCACCAGCCACAACAAGCCTCGCGGTACACACCAACATTCCACCTGGAATCCAACCGCTAACTGCCATCCCCAATGGCTGCTGCATCTTGTCAGTGTTGGGGGAGGGGCTGCATCCGACGAGAGGTTCCTAAGGTAAATGTGATTCTACCCACTAGCGTCCCATGGGCCTTTGTTCTTCCCTCTTTCCTTTTGTTCAGATCGGTATGCACTGTAGCAACGGAGGGAAGTGTGTCCATTTTCAGTTGAATGTTTCACACGTCTTTAAACTTTCTAACAGTTCACAGTACACAGAGACCCACTAAGGGAAAATATTGTTCCTGTAATATGGGCACACCCGCAATACATAGCCGTCGGTTGATTTCTGCTGAAACACCCGCATTCACGGGACATCTATCCATTTGTTTCAAGGGGGCTGAAATTCCTAGGAATGATACAATCCCCAATGTGCACTTTACTGCCTGTCTCTTTTGATCTTAGTACACTTTTGCGGAGCTACTTTTCCTTGTTATAGGCTTGTGCCATTTCTTCTCGACGTAGTGTAGAATATGGCATTCATTCATCCTGTTGGAAGACTTGCAAGTCTATAGCACGGACTAGGGATCCATTGCATTCCAAATCGGCATTTGGGTTAGGTCACGATATGCTCATATGAATCAATATTTACGAATATAAATGCACGCCTCTGATTTCCGAATACAGGTGTGCTGAGTACATTCAAGCCGCGATACTGGGTCGATGCGTACTGAATGATCCTTGACATCACCTTGAGTAATTTCTTTTGAATATTCATGTTACCCTACCCTATTTGTGTTGTTTGTTTGTTTGATTCTTTCTTGGTCTGCTTCTCGTTTGTTTTGCAAACACGTCAGGCCATGCATCTCTCCCTTTGCTTCCAACAGAGAGTCATATAAGCTGACTCCCTTAAGATAGTGCTTCCAATCCCCTATGATTTCCTGCTTCCCTCTCCCATCTTTAGGGTTTTGATGTCCTCCTTGCCGTCTTCTTGTTTCTTCTTTTCCACTCATGCTCTTCTTGCATTTCCAATAAGGGTTTTCTTCTTTCCATTTCATCTTGCTGCTTATCCCTTCAGGGGAGAATTCTCAACCTTTCTTTTAGGATAAGTTTCGAACTGCTGAATTCTTTTAAGATTTGCAGGTCTGTGGCATTCTCTAGCTCTGCTGTTATTAGAAATGGTGGTCTTGTGGCATAGGCTACCCTAGATGGCAGCATTTTGCCATTCAAGCTATGGTCTATGTCCTGGCACTCCTCCCTGTCCTGCAATATTGCTGCTGAGATAGCAGCTGAAACCCCTCTGGAGGTTCTCTTGTGACTATGTTGCTTTCCTCCAGGCGCATTTTAAATCACTGGGATGCTCATGAACTTTGTTGATTTGGATCATACAGCTGCTGCTAAGTCTATTGGGATTCCACCTCTTTTGGACGCTGTGTACTTCCTGAATTCGCCTAGATGATTCTATCTTGGCTTTCAGCAAGTTTCAGTCTGATTTTTCTACACATCACTTTTCAAACATTGTTTGTTTCTTTATCTCTTGCTTTTCCATCTGGGACTCTTTCGAATTTTAGTCTTTCATGCCTTGTCTTCAACCAGGATTCAACAGCAATGTTTTCATAGGTTTGCACTTGCTTTCCTATGTGTGCTTCTGACCGAGGGATTTGTGTTCCCCTGTCTTCAAAGTCATTCACGCGTCCCTCTGCAATATCTCGTCTGCTTAGGACGGAATGTTAGCCCTGATATTTTCTCATCCACTGAGTTTTCTGATATTATTTGGCTCGTCTTTAGGCTTTCTCTTCCCCTTTTCTGGTATTCTGCCTTTTGTGATTCTGAGACACTGTTGTTCTTCAGTGTTTCCCTCACCTCCATTTTCAATACTTGCTCTGGAGAGCGTTTTGCAGTCTAGTTGTCTGAAAGCTTATCTTTAGGGCCTTCAATCTCTTGGGAACTGAAAATGGTACTTCCTTTTCCTTTTACTGTATTTCTTCATCTCTACTGGTCAGGTAATTTCAGGTGTCTAATGTAGACTTCTAGGGCTTGGTTAAGTGAAAACTTTAGACTCTTGGCTCTACACAATTGCATGGGATTTCTGTGAGGACAAATTTTCCTAGACATTGATGCCATGTCCTGTTCCTGTGTGTGTTGTCTGGTCTATCTCCAATTGCTGGTGTTGCCTTTGTTGTGATGAACCCCCCATACTATTTCGATTAGGATAACCTCATTTTGATTACGCTTATCTCACAAATCTGAAAGAGCACAGGACACTTCCTCTGGTGGAAATGGAGCTTCTAAAACTTCTCAGCTCTGCATTCTACTCTATGTTATTTTGGAGTGTTTCCAGAAGGGCAGAGTGTGAGTGCGCTTGTGCTTTGTAGTGCCACGGGAATGTCCCACTGAAACCAGTTCTTCCAAGAGCTTCTCTGTCTACAGAAACACCAGTGGAAGCATATCTATGGATGTCACACATCAGGGCCTGCTGGAATGATCCCGCAGCCCGAACTTGGTGTCCTCGCTGCCGAACCGTGCCGGTGCCATCCAAAATGTAGCATCCGCTTTTGAGAGATAAACTGAAGGAAATCCTTCCTCTTCTCACGCTGTGGTCTTGGACCACACTTCCTTGTCCTCTCATCCTTGTGGCACGGGTGCACGAAGGCAACCACAGAGCTGTTGCACTTCCTGTGCCTCAAACCAAACCATAATCACATCCCAGGTTATGAATGTAGCAGATCCTAAGGCTTTTCATTCTGAATTCAAACCCAAGGCCCCCTGGATCCCTCAGACACGATGCACAATATCTCTGATTCAGCCCCACACATGCTCTATTGGCAAAATGCCAAATTGGTCACTGGTCCTGCAGATGCACTGGGTGTGGCCATGGGACATATCGATAATTTCGACTGCGCGCGCCAGGGTGGTTGCTTGCTCATTGGGGTCCCAGGTCGGTTTGCTCTCTTGATAGGACCCACCACATCCCACAACGCACTCCAGATCCCTGAGACTCAGCGTGTGCCACCATCCATAGCCCTATCCCTCCCTGAACGCTGCCTCTGCTACCTCAAATTTGGCAGCTCGGATCTTGGTCTCAGAATCAACTGTGGGGATATTTTGCACTGGATTCTTTGAGTTCTGTCAGCCAAGCATCTGCTGTGCACTCTTCTAACACTCAGCGCATCACCTTCAATCCCATGTCTCCTGTCCACTTGAGAGTGTGCGTCCAAGTTAAAGAGAGTTTCACCTTTACTGCTCCATCAACAGGGCTCACTGGTATCCATTCCCTGCTTTTCCTTCTCCTGCTTCCAGGTGTTCTGAGGCCTCATCCTGTCTTTGGAAGTAACAGACCTCTCTTCGGCAAGTGTCCTGTGCCAAGGGCTGGGTGAGTGGATGTTTCCATTGCTGTGTTCATGGGAGCGAGTGAGCGCAGGTTGCACTGCTTCTCTGTCAACTGGGCATCGATGAATCAACACTTTCCAGATACATTTCACAGAAATGTGACTTTTTTTTATCTCTTTGTTTCTATACAGCCGTGGTGGGAGGGATTGTCCGAAGACTCCAGTGTTGACATTGTGTTGATATCTCATTTGCAGTCTTTAAAAATTTAATAGAATTGATATAAATGTTTTGGGAGTTATACGAAAATGAAGTTAGTTTCTGAAACATACTAAATCGACCTAGAAGCCAGACTTGTCAATTTCGGTAACATTTTGTCAGCTCTAAGGAAAACATAGACAGATAGAATGCAAAGTAGCAGTCCGAACTGTTAAAGGGGTCATGTCAACTCTTTACTGTTGAAGCCTCCGAAACCAACAGGAACCATGAAATAACTAATGGAAACATGAAATAACCCCCAAGCTTGGATTCCCTTGTGCATGTGGTGCCCTTTACTCCCGATGACACCTACTGGTCAATGTTGGCATTTCAAGGTGTAACATCCCTCTCAAGGAAAATACAAGAGGAAACGAACTAAATATATACATTTAGCTTTGAATCCAAAGAACCTAGAGGCATTATAGCTATGAGAACCCTGCTGCAGCTATGCTAGGCTACTGAGAACCAGGTGTTCTTCTATCAGTGATGAGAACGCTTAATCATCCGATCATGTTGGGTAAAGCACTTGAATGCAACCAAGTCTGCACCCCCATGATAGATTGCCCCCGGGGGCTTGACTCAATTGAAAGACGGTCCACATAAGCTGGGTCTTTCATGTCATTGGCGACTTTTACAGTTCCGTTCACTATCTGACTTCTAATATTTACCTAGACTGTCTTGAAAAACGGAGGCCTAATACAGATTCAAGTTCAGTCAAAGATTCCCCTCACTTACCACACTCCCTTCACCCCAGAGAAGACATAAACCCAGCATTTGCTGAATCTAGCGGAAGGCCATCGTTTCTTTGTGGGAGCTAAGTATTCAATTCCTATCTATTTCATACGAGAGTATTTGACCTTTATGGGGTTCCCTGTTGTTCACAGAGGATGAAGCTAGAGGAACTCTGATTCTAGGAGGGGCTTGCTCTTCTCTTACTGGCTTCATTGCAGCTCAGGTACTGATCCCTCAAAATGGATGCCTGAGTGGAGGGGAGGGAAGAGCAAGTGCTTGATAGCTAGGCCCAAACCTGGGAAAAGGCTTACCTGGGCTTGGTGCACTTTGATCTGAATGGCTTGGAATTGCCCCTTGGGTCGTGTGGATTATCTGACCTCTTTCAAGAACATGAGCGTTTTTATCATCTCTGCCATCTCTTCTCTTTAGACGTCAGGGATCTTGGACCCGTTCTTGGAGCAGAGAATTGAGGAACTTCCTCCAGTCCACGGTGGCCCTCCGTAGGTTTCTGCTAGTATCAGCGAGGTTCAATATGTCTCATGAATGCCTTTCGAGCCTGCTATCCTCTACAGCTGTCTCCAGGCCAGTATTCTCTATTGTAGCAGAACATCTCTCATCAATGTGTTCGCATCTCTCCTCAATCCGTGCAGCCATATTTTCGGCCAGCTTCTCTTCGTGTCTCCCATAAAGTCGACTTCAACAGGACTGGGCAAGTCTGAAAGGACCTCGGAGCCTCTCCAGTAAGCTGAAGACAGGCAGATCTTCCACTGTCTGCCCTTTCAGGTTCTGGAAACTGACCCGTGAACTCAGGTCTTTGGGCAGCAGCAGTATCTCGAACTGACACAGCTTCCCGGACCAAAGACCTAAGCCAAGCTCCACAGAGGGCGGCAGCCCCTCCATCGCACTGATCCACCCACAGAACTCTGCCCGGTTACCTAGGATCCACCAGCCACAACAAGCCTCGCGGTACACACCAACATTCCACCTGGAATCCAACCGCTAACTGCCATCCCCAATGGCTGCTGCATCTTGTCAGTGTTGGGGGAGGGGCTGCATCCGACGAGAGGTTCCTAAGGTAAATGTGATTCTACCCACTAGCGTCCCATGGGCCTTTGTTCTTCCCTCTTTCCTTTTGTTCAGATCGGTATGCACTGTAGCAACGGAGGGAAGTGTGTCCATTTTCAGTTGAATGTTTCACACGTCTTTAAACTTTCTAACAGTTCACAGTACACAGAGACCCACTAAGGGAAAATATTGTTCCTGTAATATGGGCACACCCGCAATACATAGCCGTCGGTTGATTTCTGCTGAAACACCCGCATTCACGGGACATCTATCCATTTGTTTCAAGGGGGCTGAAATTCCTAGGAATGATACAATCCCCAATGTGCACTTTACTGCCTGTCTCTTTTGATCTTAGTACACTTTTGCGGAGCTACTTTTCCTTGTTATAGGCTTGTGCCATTTCTTCTCGACGTAGTGTAGAATATGGCATTCATTCATCCTGTTGGAAGACTTGCAAGTCTATAGCACGGACTAGGGATCCATTGCATTCCAAATCGGCATTTGGGTTAGGTCACGATATGCTCATATGAATCAATATTTACGAATATAAATGCACGCCTCTGATTTCCGAATACAGGTGTGCTGAGTACATTCAAGCCGCGATACTGGGTCGATGCGTACTGAATGATCCTTGACATCACCTTGAGTAATTTCTTTTGAATATTCATGTTACCCTACCCTATTTGTGTTGTTTGTTTGTTTGATTCTTTCTTGGTCTGCTTCTCGTTTGTTTTGCAAACACGTCAGGCCATGCATCTCTCCGTTTGCTTCCAACAGAGAGTCATATAAGCTGACTCCCTTAAGATAGTGCTTCCAATCCCCTATGATTTCCTGCTTCCCTCTCCCATCTTTAGGGTTTTGATGTCCTCCTTGCCGTCTTCTTGTTTCTTCTTTTCCACTCATGCTCTTCTTGCATTTCCAATAAGGGTTTTCTTCTTTCCATTTCATCTTGCTGCTTATCCCTTCAGGGGAGAATTCTCAACCTTTCTTTTAGGATAAGTTTCGAACTGCTGAATTCTTTTAAGATTTGCAGGTCTGTGGCATTCACTAGCTCTGCTGTTATTAGAAATGGTGGTCTTGTGGCATAGGCTACCCTAGATGGCAGCATTTTGCCATTCAAGCTATGGTCTATGTCCTGGCACTCCTCCCTGTCCTGCAATATTGCTGCTGAGATAGCAGCTGAAACCCCTCTGGAGGTTCTCTTGTGACTATGTTGCTTTCCTCCAGGCGCATTTTAAATCACTGGGATGCTCATGAACTTTGTTGATTTGGATCATACAGCTGCTGCTAAGTCTATTGGGATTCCACCTCTTTTGGACGCTGTGTACTTCCTGAATTCGCCTAGATGATTCTATCTTGGCTTTCAGCAAGTTTCAGTCTGATTTTTCTACACATCACTTTTGAAACATTGTTTGTTTCTTTATCTCTTGCTTTTCCATCTGGGACTCTTGCGAATTTTAGTCTTTCATGCCTTGTCTTCAACCAGGATTCAACAACAATGTTTTCATTGGTTTGCACTTGCTTTCCTATGTGTGCTTCTGACCGAGGGATTTCTGTTCCCCTGTCTTCAAAGTCATTCACGCGTCCCTCTGCAATATCTCGTCTGCTTAGGACGGAATGTTAGCCCTGATATTTTCTCATCCACTGAGTTTTCTGATATTATTTGGCTCGTCTTTAGGCTTTCTCTTCCCCTTTTCTGGTATTCTGCCTTTTGTGATTCTGAGACACTGTTGTTCTTCAGTGTTTCCCTCACCTCCATTTTCAATACTTGCTCTGGAGAGCGTTTTGCAGTCTAGTTGTCTGAAAGCTTATCTTTAGGGCCTTCAATCTCTTGGGAACTGAAAATGGTACTTCCTTTTCCTTTTACTGTATTTCTTCATCTCTACTGGTCAGGTAATTTCAGGTATCTAATGTAGACTTCTAGGGCTTGGTTAAGTGAAAACTTTAGACTCTTGGCTCTACACAATTGCATGGGATTTCTGTGAGGACAAATTTTCCTAGACATTGATGCCATGTCCTGTTCCTGTGTGTGTTGTCTGGTCTATCTCCAATTGCTGGTGTTGCCTTTGTTGTGATGAACCCCCCATACTATTTCGATTAGGATAACCTCATTTTGATTACGCTTATCTCACAAATCTGAAAGAGCAC
The DNA here is from genome assembly GCF_048564905.1 of Vicugna pacos. Taxonomy (NCBI): domain Eukaryota; kingdom Metazoa; phylum Chordata; class Mammalia; order Artiodactyla; family Camelidae; genus Vicugna; species Vicugna pacos. The sequence goes on from NW_027328737.1 coordinate 789,227, forward strand.
AGGACACTTCCTCTGGTGGAAATGGAGCTTCTGAAGCTTCTCAGCTCTGCATTCTACTCTATGTTATTTTGGAGTGTTTCCAGAAGAGCAGAGTGTGAGTGCGCTTGTGCTTTGTAGTGTCACGGGAATGTCCCACAGAAACCAGTTCTTCCAAGAGCTTCTCTGTCTACAGAAACACCAGTGGAAGCATATCTATGGATGTCACACATCAGGGCCTGCTGGAATGATCCCGCAGCCCGAACTTGGTGTCCTCGCTGCCGAACCGTGCCGGTGCCATCCAAAATGTAGCATCCGCTTTTGAGAGATAAACTGAAGGAAATCCTTCCTCTTCTCACGCTGTGTTCTTGGACCACACTTCCTTGTCCTCTCATCCTTGTGGCACGGGTGCACGAAGGCAACCACAGAGCTGTTGCACATCCTGTGCCTCAAACCAAACCATAATCACAGCCCAGGTTATGAATGTAGCAGATCCTAAGGCTTTTCATTCTGAATTCAAACCCAAGGCCCCCTGGATCCCTCAGACCCGATGCACAATATCTCTGATTCAGCCCCACACATGCTCTATTGGCAAAATGCCAAATTGGTCTCTGGTCTTGCAGATGCACTGGGTGTGGCCATGGGACATATCGATAATTTCAACTGCGCGCGCCAGGGTGGTTGCTTGCTCATTGGGGTCCCAGGTCAGTTTGCTCTCTGGATAGGACCCACCACATCCCACAACGCACTCCAGATCCCTGAGACTCAGCGTGTGCCACCATCCGTAGCCCTATCCCTCCCTGAACGCTGCCTCTGCTACCTCAAATTTGGCAGCTCGGATCTTGGTCTCAGAATCAACTGTGGGGATATTTTGCACTGGATTCTTTGAGTTCTGTCAGCCAAGCATCTGCTGTGCACTCTTCTAACACTCAGCGCATCACCTTCAATCCCATGTCTCCTGTCCGCTTGAGAGTGTGCGTCCAAGTTAAAGAGAGTTTCATCTTTACTGCTCCATCAACAGGGCTCACTGGTATCCATTCCCTGCTTTTCCTTCTCCTGCTTCCAGGTGTTCTGAGGCCTCATCCTGTCTTTGGAAGTAACAGACCTCTCTTCGGCAAGTGTCCTGTGCCAAGGGCTGGGTGAGTGGATGTTTCCATTGCTGTGTTCATGGGAGCGAGTGAGCGCAGGTTGCACTGCTTCTCTGTCAACTGGGCATCGATGAATCAACACTTTCCAGATACATTTCACAGAAATGTGATTTTTTTTTATCTCTTAGTTTCTATACAGCCGTGGTGGAAGGGATTGTCCGAAGACTCCAGCTTTGACATTGTGTTGATATCTCATTTGCAGTCTTTAAAAATTTAATAGAATTGATATAAATGTTTTGGGAGTTATACGAAAATGAAGTTAGTTTCTGAAACATACTAAATCGACCTAGAAGCCAGACTTGTCAATTTCGGTAACATTTTGTCAGCTCTAAGGAAAACATAGACAGATAGAATGCAAAGTAGCAGTCCGAACTGTTAAAGGGGTCATGTCAACACTTTACTGTTGAAGCCTCCGAAACCAACAGGAACCATGAAATAACTAATGGAAACATGAAATAACCCCCAAGCTTGGATTCACTTGTGCATGTGGTGCCCTTTACTCCCGATGACACCTACTGGTCAATGTTGGCATTTCAAGGTGTAACATGCCTCTCAAGGAAAATACAAGAGGAAACGAACTGAATATATACATTTAGCTTTGAATCCAAAGAACCTAGAGGCATTATAGCTATGAGAACCCTGCTGCAGCTATGCTAGGCTACTGAGAACCAGGTGTTCTTCTATCAGTAATGAGAACGCTTAATCATCCGATCATGTTGGGTAAAGCACTTGAATGCAACCAAGTCTGCACCCCCATGATAGATTGCCCCCGGGGGCTTGACTCAATTGAAAGACGGTCCACATAAGCTGTGTCTTTCATGTCATTGGCGACTTTTACAGTTCCGTTCACTATCTGACTTCTAATATTTACCTAGACTGTCTTGAAAAACGGAGGCCTAATACAGATTCAAGTTGAGTCAAAGATTCCCCTCACTTACCACACTCCCTTCACCCCAGAGAAGACATAAACCCAGCATTTGCTGAATCTAGCGGAAGGCCATCGTTTCTTTGTGGGAGCTAAGTATTCAATTCCTATCTATTTCATACGAGAGTATTTGACATTTATGGGGTTCCCTGTTGTTCACAGAGGATGAAGCTAGAGGAACTCTGATTCTAGGAGGGGCTTGCTCTTCTCTTACTGGCTTCATTGCAGCTCAGGTACTGATCCCTCAAAATGGATGCCTGAGTGGAGGGGAGGGAAGAGCAAGTGCTTGATAGCTAGGCCCAAACCTGGGAAAAGGCTTACCTGGGCTTGGTGCACTTTGATCTGAATGGCTTGGAATTGCCCCTTGGGCCGTGTGGATTATCTGACCTCTTTCAAGAACATGAGCGTTTTTATCATCTCTGCCATCTCTTCTCTTTAGACGTCAGGGATCTTGGACCCGTTCTTGGAGCAGAGAATTGAGGAACTTCCTCCAGTCCACGGTGGCCCTCCGTAGGTTTCTGCTAGTATCAGCGAGGTTCAATATGTCTCATGAATGCCTTTCGAGCCTGCTATCCTCTACAGCTGTCTCCAGGCCAGTATTCTCTATTGTAGCAGAACATCTCTCATCAATGTGTTCGCATCTCTCCTCAATCCGTGCAGCCATATTTTCGGCCAGCTTCTCTTCGTGTCTCCCATAAAGTCGACTTCAACAGGACTGGGCAAGTCTGAAAGGACCTCGGAGCCTCTCCAGTAAGCTGAAGACAGGCAGATCTTCCACTGTCTGCCCTTTCAGGTTCTGGAAACTGACCCGTGAACTCAGGTCTTTGGGCAGCAGCAGTATCTCGAACTGACACAGCTTCCCGGACCAAAGACCTAAGCCAAGCTCCACAGAGGGCGGCAGCCCCTCCATCGCACTGATCCACCCACAGAACTCTGCCCGGTTACCTAGGATCCACCAGCCACAACAAGCCTCGCGGTACACACCAACATTCCACCTGGAATCCAACCGCTAACTGCCATCCCCAATGGCTGCTGCATCTTGTCAGTGTTGGGGGAGGGGCTGCATCCGACGAGAGGTTCCTAAGGTAAAAGTGATTCTACCCACTAGCGTCCCATGGGCCTTTGTTCTTCCCTCTTTCCTTTTGTTCAGATCTGTATGCACTGTAGCAACGGAGGGAAGTGTGTCCATTTTCAGTTGAATGTTTCACACGTCTTTAAACTTTCTAACAGTTCACAGTACACAGAGACCCACTAAGGGAAAATATTGTTCCTGTAATATGGGCACACCCGCAATACATAGCCGTCGGTTGATTTCTGCTGAAACTCCCGCATGCACGGGATATCTATCCATTTGTTTCAAGGGGGCTGAAATTCCTAGGACTGATACAATCCCCAATGTGCACTTTACTGCCTGTCTCTTTTAATCTTAGTACATTTTTGCGGAGCTACTTTTCCTTGTTATAGGCTTGTGCCATTTCTTCTCGACGTAGTGTAGAATATGGCATTCATTCATCCTGTTGGAAGACTTGCAAGTCTATATCACGGACTTGGAATCCATTGCATTCCAAATCGGCATTTGGGTTAGGTCACGATATGCTCATATGAATCAATATTTACGAATATAAATGCACGCCTCTGATTTCCGAATACAGGTGTGCTGAGTACATTCAAGCCGCGATACTGGGTCGATGCGTACTGAATGATCCTTGACATCACCTTGAGTAATTTCTTTTGAATATTCATGTTACCCTACCCTTTTTGTGTTGTTTGTTTGTTTGATTCTTTCTTGGTCTGCTTCTCGTTTGCTTTGGAAACACGTCAGGCCATGCATCTCTCCGTTTGCTTCCAACAGAGAGTCATATAAGCTGACTCCCTTAAGACAGTGCTTCCAATCCCCTATGATTTCCTGCTTCCCTCTCCCATCTTTAGGGTTTTGATGTCCTCCTTGCCTTCTTCTTGTTTCTTCTTTTCCACTCATGCTCTTCTTGCATTTCCAATAAGGGTTTTCTTCTTTCCATTTCATCTTGCTGCTTATCCCTTCAGGGGAGAATTCTCAACCTTTCTTTTAGGATAAGTTTCGAACTGCTGAATTCTTTTAAGATTTGCAGGTCTGTGGCATTCTCTAGCTCTGCTGTTATTAGAAATGGTGGTCATGTGGCATAGGCTACCCTAGATGGCAGCATTTTGCCATTCAAGCTATGGTCTATGTCCTGGCACTCCTCCCTGTCCTGCAATATTGCTGCTGAGATAGCAGCTGAAACCCCTCTGGAGGTTCTCTTGTGACTATGTTGCTTTCCTCCAGGCGCATTTTAAATCACTGGGATGCTCATGAACTTTGTTGATTTGGATCATACAGCTGCTGCTAAGTCTATTGGGATTCCACCTCTTTTGGACGCTGTGTACTTCCTGAATTCGCCTAGATGATTCTATCTTGGCTTTCAGCAAGTTTCAGTCTGATTTTTCTACACATCACTTTTCAAACATTGTTTGTTTCTTTATCTCTTGCTTTTCCATCTGGGACTCTTGCGAATTTTAGTCTTTCATGCCTTGTCTTCAACCAGGATTCAACAGCAATGTTTTCATTGGTTTGCACTTGCTTTCCTATGTGTGCTTCTGACCGAGGGATTTGTGTTCCCCTGTCTTCAAAGTCATTCACGCGTCCCTCTGCAATACCTCGTCTGCTTAGGACGGAATGTTTGCCCTGATATTTTCTCATCCACTGAGTTTTCTGATATTATTTGGCTCGTCTTTAGGCTTTCTCTTCCCCTTTTCTGGTATTCTGCCTTTTGTGATTCTGAGACACTGTTGTTCTTCAGTGTTTCCCTCACCTCCATTTTCAATACTTGCTCTGGAGAGCGTTTTGCAGTCTAGTTGTCTGAAAGCTTATCTTTAGGGCCTTCAATCTCTTGGGAACTGAAAATGGTACTTCCTTTTCCTTTTACTGTATTTCTTCATCTCTACTGGTCAGGTAATTTCAGGTATCTAATGTAGACTTCTAGGGCTTGGTTAAGTGAAAACTTTAGACTCTTGGCTCTACACAATTGCATGGGATTTCTGTGAGGACAAATTTTCCTAGACATTGATGCCATGTCCTGTTCCTGTGTGTGTTGTCTGGTCTATCTCCAATTGCTGGTGTTGCCTTTGTTGTGATGAACCCCCCATACTATTTCGATTAGGATAACCTCATTTTGATTACGCTTATCTCACAAATCTGAAAGAGCACAGGACACTTCCTCTGGTGGAAATGGAGCTTCTAAAGCTTCTCAGCTCTGCATTCTACTCTATGTTATTTTGGAGTGTTTCCAGAAGGGCAGAGTGTGAGTGCGCTTGTGCTTTGTAGTGCCACGGGAATGTCCCACTGAAGCCAGTTCTTCCAAGAGCTTCTCTGTCTACAGGAACACCAGTGGAAGCATATCTATGGATGTCACACATCAGGGCCTGCTGGAATGATCCCGCAGCCCGAACTTGGTGTCCTCGCTGCCGAACCGTGCCGGTGCCATCCAAAATGTAGCATCCGCTTTTGAGAGATAAACTGAAGGAAATCCTTCCTCTTCTCACGCTGTGGTCTTGGACCACACTTCCTTGTCCTGTCATCCTTGTGGCACGGGTGCACGAAGGCAACCACAGAGCTGTTGCACATCCTGTGCCTCAAACCAAACCATAATCACAGCCCAGGTTATGAATGTAGCAGATCCTAAGGCTTTTCATTCTGAATTCAAACCCAAGGCCCCCTGGATCCCTCAGACCCGATGCACAATATCTCTGATTCAGCCCCACACATGCTCTATTGGCAAAATGCCAAATTGGTCTCTGGTCTTGCAGATGCACTGGGTGTGGCCATGGGACATATCGATAATTTCAACTGCGCGCGCCAGGGTGGTTGCTTGCTCATTGGGGTCCCAGGTCGGTTTGCTCTCTTGATAGGACCCACCACATCCCACAACGCACTCCAGATCCCTGAGACTCAGCGTGTGCCACCATCCGTAGCCCTATCCCTCCCTGAACGCTGCCTCTGCTACCTCAAATTTGGCAGCTCGGATCTTGGTCTCAGAATCAACTGTGGGGATATTTTGCACTGGATTCTTTGAGTTCTGTCAGCCAAGCATCTGCTGTGCACTCTTCTAACACTCAGCGCATCACCTTCAATCCCATGTCTCCTGTCCGCTTGAGAGTGTGCGTCCAAGTTAAAGAGAGTTTCACCTTTACTGCTCCATCAACAGGGCTCACTGGTATCCATTCCCTGCTTTTCCTTCTCCTGCTTCCAGGTGTTCTGAGGCCTCATCCTGTCTTTGGAAGTAACAGACCTCTCTTCGGCAAGTGTCCTGTGCCAAGGGCTGGGTGAGTGGATGTTTCCATTGCTGTGTTCATGGGAGCGAGTGAGCGCAGGTTGCACTGCTTCTCTGTCAACTGGGCATCGATGAATCAACACTTTCCAGATACATTTCACAGAAATGTGATTTTTTTTTATCTCTTTGTTTCTATACAGCCGTGGTGGGAGGGATTGTCCGAAGACTCCAGCGTTGACATTGTGTTGATATCTCATTTGCAGTCTTTAAAAATTTAATAGAATTGATATAAATGTTTTGGGAGTTATACGAAAATGAAGTTAGTTTCTGAAACATACTAAATCGACCTAGAAGCCAGACTTGTCAATTTCGGTAACATTTTGTCAGCTCTAAGGAAAACATAGACAGATAGAATGCAAAGTAGCAGTCCGAACTGTTAAAGGGTTCATGTGAACTCTTTACTGTTGAAGCCTCCGAAACCAAGAGGAACCATGAAATAACTAATGGAAACATGAAATAACCCCCAAGCTTGGATTAACTTGTGCATGTGGTGCCCTTTACTCCCGATGACACCTACTGGTCAATGTTGGCATTTCAATGTGTAACATCCCTCTCAAGGAAAATACAAGAGGAAACGAACTGAATATATACATTTAGCTTTGAATCCAAAGAACCTAGAGGCATTATAGCTATGAGAACCCTGCTGCAGCTATGCTAGGCTACTGAGAACCAGGTGTTCTTCTATCAGTGATGAGAACGCTTAATCATCCGATCATGTTGGGTAAAGCACTTGAATGCAACCAAGTCTGCACCCCCATGATAGATTGCCCCCGGGGGCTTGACTCAATTGAAAGACGGTCCACATAAGCTGGGTCTTTCATGTCATTGGCGACTTTTACAGTTCCGTTCACTATCTGACTTCTAATATTTACCTAGACTGTCTTGAAAAACGGAGGCCTAATACAGATTCAAGTTCAGTCAAAGATTCCCCTCACTTACCACACTCCCTTCACCCCAGAGAAGACATAAACCCAGCATTTGCTGAATCTAGCGGAAGGCCATCGTTTCTTTGTGGGAGCTAAGTATTCAATTCCTATCTATTTCATACGAGAGTATTTGACCTTTATGGGGTTCCCTCTTGTTCACAGAGGATGAAGCTAGAGGAACTCTGATTCTAGGAGGGGCTTGCTCTTCTCTTACTGGCTTCATTGCAGCTCAGGTACTGATCCCTCAAAATGGATGCCTGAGTGGAGGGGAGGGAAGAGCAAGTGCTTGATAGCTAGGCCCAAACCTGGGAAAAGGCTTACCTGGGCTTGGTGCACTTTGATCTGAATGGCTTGGAATTGCCCCTTGGGTCGTGTGGATTATCTGACCTCTTTCAAGAACATGAGCGTTTTTATCATCTCTGCCATCTCTTCTCTTTAGACGTCAGGGATCTTGGACCCGTTCTTGGAGCAGAGAATTGAGGGACTTCCTCCAGTCCACGGTGGCCCTCCGTAGGTTTCTGCTAGTATCAGCGAGGTTCAATATGTCTCATGAATGCCTTTCGAGCCTGCTATCCTCTACAGCTGTCTCCAGGCCAGTATTCTCTATTGTAGCAGAACATCTCTCATCAATGTGTTCGCATCTCTCCTCAATCCGTGCAGCCATATTTTCGGCCAGCTTCTCTTCGTGTCTCCCATAAAGTCGACTTCAACAGGACTGGGCAAGTCTGAAAGGACCTCGGAGCCTCTCCAGTAAGCTGAAGACAGGCAGATCTTCCACTGTCTGCCCTTTCAGGTTCTGGAAACTGACCCGTGAACTCAGGTCTTTGGGCAGCAGCAGTATCTCGAACTGACACAGCTTCCCGGACCAAAGACTTAAGCCAAGCTCCACAGAGGGCGGCAGCCCCTCCATCGCACTGATCCACCCACAGAACTCTGCCCGGTTACCTAGGATCCACCAGCCACAACAAGCCTCGCGGTACACACCAACATTCCACCTGGAATCCAACCGCTAACTGCCATCCCCAATGGCTGCTGCATCTTGTCAGTGTTGGGGGAGGGGCTGCATCCGACGAGAGGTTCCTAAGGTAAAAGTGATTCTACCCACTAGCGTCCCATGGGCCTTTGTTCTTCCCTCTTTCCTTTTGTTCAGATCTGTATGCACTGTAGCAACGGAGGGAAGTGTGTCCATTTTCAGTTGAATGTTTCACACGTCTTTAAACTTTCTAACAGTTCACAGTACACAGAGACCCACTAAGGGAAAATATTGTTCCTGTAATATGGGCACACCCGCAATACATAGCCGTCGGTTGATTTCTGCTGAAACACCCGCATTCACGGGACATCTATCCATTTGTTTCAAGGGGGCTGAAATTCCTAGGAATGATACAATCCCCAATGTGCACTTTACTGCCTGTCTCTTTTGATCTTAGTACACTTTTGCGGAGCTACTTTTCCTTGTTATAGGCTTGTGCCATTTCTTCTCGACGTAGTGTAGAATATGGCATTCATTCATCCTGTTGGAAGGCTTGCAAGTCTATAGCACGGACTAGGGATCCATTGCATTCCAAATCGGCATTTGGGTTAGGTCACGATATGCTCATATGAATCAATATTTACGAATATAAATGCACGCCTCTGATTTCCGAATACAGGTGTGCTGAGTACATTCAAGCCGCGATACTGGGTCGATGCGTACTGAATGATCCTTGACATCACCTTGAGTAATTTCTTTTGAATATTCATGTTACCCTACCCTATTTGTGTTGTTTGTTTGTTTGATTCTTTCTTGGTCTGCTTCTCGTTTGTTTTGCAAACACGTCAGGCCATGCATCTCTCCGTTTGCTTCCAACAGAGAGTCATATAAGCTGACACCCTTAAGATAGTGCTTCCAATCCCCTATGATTTCCTGCTTCCCTCTCCCATCTTTAGGGTTTTGATGTCCTCCTTGCCGTCTTTTTGTTTCTTCTTTTCCACTCATGCTCTTCTTGCATTTCCAATAAGGGTTTTCTTCTTTCCATTTCATCTTGCTGCTTATCCCTTCAGGGGAGAATTCTCAACCTTTCTTTTAGGATAAGTTTCGAACTGCTGAATTCTTTTAAGATTTGCAGGTCTGTGGCATTCTCTAGCTCTGCTGTTTTTAGAAATGGTGGTCATGTGGCATAGGCTACCCTAGATGGCAGCATTTTGCCATTCAAGCTATGGTCTATGTCCTGGCACTCCTCCCTGTCCTGCAATATTGCTGCTGAGATAGCAGCTGAAACCCCTCTGGAGGTTCTCTTGTGACTATGTTGCTTTCCTCCAGGCGCATTTTAAATCACTGGGATGCTCATGAACTTTGTTGATTTGGATCATACAGCTGCTGCTAAGTCTATTGGGATTCCACCTCTTTTGGACGCTGTGTACTTCCTGAATTCGCCTAGATGATTCTATCTTGGCTTTCAGCAAGTTTCAGTCTGATTTTTCTACACATCACTTTTCAAACATTGTTTGTTTCTTTATCTCTTGCTTTTCCATCTGGGACTCTTTCGAATTTTAGTCTTTCATGCCTTGTCTTCAACCAGGATTCAACAACAATGTTTTCATTGGTTTGCACTTGCTTTCCTATGTGTGCTTCTGACCGAGGGATTTCTGTTCCCCTGTCTTCAAAGTCATTCACGCGTCCCTCTGCAATATCTCGTCTGCTTAGGACGGAATGTTAGCCCTGATATTTTCTCATCCACTGAGTTTTCTGATATTATTTGGCTCGTCTTTAGGCTTTCTCTTCCCCTTTTCTGGTATTCTGCCTTTTGTGATTCTGAGACACTGTTGTTCTTCAGTGTTTCCCTCACCTCCATTTTCAATACTTGCTCTGGAGAGCGTTTTGCAGTCTAGTTGTCTGAAAGCTTATCTTTAGGGCCTTCAATCTCTTGGGAACTGAAAATGGTACTTCCTTTTCCTTTTACTGTATTTCTTCATCTCTACTGGTCAGGTAATTTCAGGTATCTAATGTAGACTTCTAGGGCTTGGTTAAGTGAAAACTTTAGACTCTTGGCTCTACACAATTGCATGGGATTTCTGTGAGGACAAATTTTCCTAGACATTGATGCCATGTCCTGTTCCTGTGTGTGTTGTCTGGTCTATCTCCAATTGCTGGTGTTGCCTTTGTTGTGATGAACCCCCCATACTATTTCGATTAGGATAACCTCATTTTGATTACGCTTATCTCACAAATCTGAAAGAGCACAGGACACTTCCTCTGGTGGAAATGGAGCTTCTAAAGCTTCTCAGCTCTGCATTCTACTCTATGTTATTTTGGAGTGTTTCCAGAAGGGCAGAGTGTGAGTGCGCTTGTGCTTTGTAGTGCCACGGGAATGTCCCACTGAAACCAGTTCTTCCAAGAGCTTCTCTGTCTACAGAAACACCAGTGGAAGCATATCTATGGATGTCACACATCAGGGCCTGCTGGAATGATCCCGCAGCCCGAACTTGGTGTCCTCGCTGCCGAACCGTGCCGGTGCCATCCAAAATGTAGCATCCGCTTTTGAGAGATAAACTGAAGGAAATCCTTCCTCTTCTCACGCTGTGGTCTTGGACCACACTTCCTTGTCCTCTCATCCTTGTGGCACGGGTGCACGAAGCCAACCACAGAGCTGTTGCACATCCTGTGCCTCAAACCAAACCATAATCACAGCCCAGGTTATGAATGTAGCAGATCCTAAGGCTTTTCATTCTGAATTCAAACCCGAGGCCCCCTGGATCCCTCAGACCCGATGCACAATACCTCTGATTCAGCCCCACACATGCTCTATTGGCAAAATGCCAAATTGGTCTCTGGTCTTGCAGATGCACTGGGTGTGGCCATGGGACATATCGATAATTTCAACTGCGCGCGCCAGGGTGGTTGCTTGCTCATTGGGGTCCCAGGTCGGTTTGCTCTCTTGATAGGACCCACCACATCCCACAACGCACTCCAGATCCCTGAGACTCAGCGTGTGCCACCATCAGTAGCCCTATCCCTCCCTGAACGCTGCCTCTGCTACCTCAAAATTGGCAGCTCGGATCTTGCTCTCAGAATCAAATGTGGGGATATTTTGCACTGGATTCTTTGAGTTCTGTCAGCCTACCATCTGCTGTGCACTCTTCTAATACTCAGCGCATCACCTTCAATCCCATGTCTCCTGTCCGCTTGAGAGTGTGCGTCCAAGTTAAAGAGAGTTTCACCTTTACTGCTCCATCAACAGGGCTCACTGGTATCCATTCCCTGCTTTTCCTTCTCCTGCTTCCAGGTGTTCTGAGGCCTCATCCTTTCTTTGGAAGTAACAGACCTCACTTCGGCAAGTGTCCTGTGACAAGGGCTGGGTGAGTGGATGTTTCCATTGCTGTGTTCATGGGAGCGAGTGAGCGCAGGTTGCACTGCTTCTCTGTCAACTGGGCATCGATGAATCAACACTTTCCAGATACATTTCACAGAAATGTGATTTTTTTTTATCTCTTTGTTTCTATACAGCCGTGGTGGGAGGGATTGTCCGAAGACTCCAGCGTTGACATTGTGTTGATATCTCATTTGCAGTCTTTAAAAATTTAATAGAATTGATATAAATGTTTTGGGAGTTATACGAAAATGAAGTTAGTTTCTGAAACATACTAAATCGACCTAGAAGCCAGACTTGTCAATTTCGGTAACATTTTGTCAGCTCTAAGGAAAACATAGACAGATAGAATGCAAAGTAGCAGTCCGAACTGTTAAAGGGGTCATGTCAACTCTTTACTGTTGAAGCCTCCGAAACCAACAGGAACCATGAAATAACTAATGGAAACATGAAATAACCCCCAAGCTTGGATTCACTTGTGCATGTGGTGCCCTTTACTCCCGATGACACCTACTGGTCAATGTTGGCATTTCAATGTGTAACATCCCTCTCAAGGAAAATACAAGAGGAAACCAACTGAATATATACATTTAGCTTTGAATCCAAAGAACCTAGAGGCATTATAGCTATGAGAACCCTGCTGCAGCTATGCTAGGCTACTGAGAACCAGGTGTTCTTCTATCAGTGATGAGAACGCTTAATCATCCGATCATGTTGGGTAAAGCACTTGAATGCAACCAAGTCTGCACCCCCATGATAGATTGCCCCCGGGGGCTTGACTCAATTGAAAGACGGTCCACATAAGCTGTGTCTTTCATGTCATTGGCGACTTTTACAGTTTCGTTCACTATCTGACTTCTAATATTTACCTAGACTGTCTTGAAAAACGGAGGCCTAATACAGATTCAAGTTCAGTCAAAGATTCCCCTCACTTACCACACTCCCTTCACCCCAGAGAAGACATAAACCCAGCATTTGCTGAATCTAGCGGAAGGCCATCGTTTCTTTGTGGGAGCTAAGTATTCAATTCCTATCTATTTCATACGAGAGTATTTGACCTTTATGGGGTTCCCTCTTGTTCACAGAGGATGAAGCTAGAGGAACTCTGATTCTAGGAGGGGCTTGCTCTTCTCTTACTGGCTTCATTGCAGCTCAGGTACTGATCCCTCAAAATGGATGCCTGAGTGGAGGGGAGGGAAGAGCAAGTGCTTGATAGCTAGGCCCAAACCTGGGAAAAGGCTTACCTGGGCTTGGTGCACTTTGATCTGAATGGCTTGGAATTGCCCCTTGGGTCGTGTGGATTATCTGACCTCTTTCAAGAACATGAGCGTTTTTATCATCTCTGCCATCTCTTCTCTTTAGACGTCAGGGATCTTGGACCCGTTCTTGGAGCAGAGAATTGAGGGACTTCCTCCAGTCCACGGTGGCCCTCCGTAGGTTTCTGCTAGTATCAGCGAGGTTCAATATGTCTCATGAATGCCTTTCGAGCCTGCTATCCTCTACAGCTGTCTCCAGGCCAGTATTCTCTATTGTAGCAGAACATCTCTCATCAATGTGTTCGCATCTCTCCTCAATCCGTGCAGCCATATTTTCGGCCAGCTTCTCTTCGTGTCTCCCAGAAAGTCGACTTCAACAGGACTGGGCAAGTCTGAAAGGACCTCGGAGCCTCTCCAGTAAGCTGAAGACAGGCAGATCTTCCACTGTCTGCCCTTTCAGGTTCTGGAAACTGACCCGTGAACTCAGGTCTTTGGGCAGCAGCAGTATCTCGAACTGACACAGCTTCCCGGACCAAAGACCTAAGCCAAGCTCCACAGAGGGCGGCAGCCCCTCCATCGCACTGATCCACCCACAGAACTCTGCCCGGTTACCTAGGATCCACCAGCCACAATAAGCCTCGCGGTACACACCAACATTCCACCTGGAATCCAACCGCTAACTGCCATCCCCAATGGCTGCTGCATCTTGGCAGTGTTGGGGGAGGGGCTGCATCCGACGAGAGGTTCCTAAGGTAAATGTGATTCTACCCACTAGCGTCCCATGGGCCTTTGTTCTTCCCTCTTTCCTTTTGTTCAGATCGGTATGCACTGTAGCAACGGAGGGAAGTGTGTCCATTTTCAGTTGAATGTTTCACACGTCTTTAAACTTTCTAACAGTTCACAGTACACAGAGACCCACTAAGGGAAACTATTGTTCCTGTAATATGGGCACACCCGCAATACATAGCCGTCGGATGATTTCTGCTGAAACACCCGCATTCACGGGACATCTATCCATTTGTTTCAAGGGGGCTGAAATTCCTAGGAATGATACAATCCCCAATGTGCACTTTACTGCCTGTCTCTTTTGATCTTAGTACACTTTTGCGGAGCTACTTTTCCTTGTTATAGGCTTGTGCCATTTCTTCTCGACGTAGTGTAGAAGATGGCATTCATTCATCCTGTTGGAAGACTTGCAAGTCTATAGCACGGACTACGAATCCATTGCATTCCAAATCGGCATTTGGGTTAGGTCACGATATGCTCATATGAATCAATATTTACGAATATAAATGCACGCCTCTGATTTCCGAATACAGGTGTGCTGAGTACATTCAAGCCGCGATACTGGGTTGATGCGTACTGAATGATCCTTGACATCACCTTGAGTAATTTCTTTTGAATATTCATGTTACCCTACCCTTTTTGTGTTGTTTGTTTGTTTGATTCTTTCTTGGTCTGCTTCTCGTTTGCTTTGGAAACACGTCAGGCCATGCATCTCTCCGTTTGCTTCCAACAGAGAGTCATATAAGCTGACTCCCTTAAGACAGTGCTTCCAATCCCCTATGATTTCCTGCTTCCCTCTCCCATCTTTAGGGTTTTGATGTCCTCCTTGCCTTCTTCTTGTTTCTTCTTTTCCACTCATGCTCTTCTTGCATTTCCAATAAGGGTTTTCTTCTTTCCATTTCATCTTGCTGCTTATCCCTTCAGGGGAGAATTCTCAACCTTTCTTTTAGGATAAGTTTCGAACTGCTGAATTCTTTTAAGATTTGCAGGTCTGTGGCATTCTCTAGCTCTGCTGTTATTAGAAATGGTGGTCATGTGGCATAGGCTACCCTAGATGGCAGCATTTTGCCATTCAAGCTATGGTCTATGTCCTGGCACTCCTCCCTGTCCTGCAATATTGCTGCTGAGATAGCAGCTGAAACCCCTCTGGAGGTTCTCTTGTGACTATGTTGCTTTCCTCCAGGCGCATTTTAAATCACTGGGATGCTCATGAACTTTGTTGATTTGGATCATACAGCTGCTGCTAAGTCTATTGGGATTCCACCTCTTTTGGACGCTGTGTACTTCCTGAATTCGCCTAGATGATTCTATCTTGGCTTTCAGCAAGTTTCAGTCTGATTTTTCTACACATCACTTTTCAAACATTGTTTGTTTCTTTATCTCTTGCTTTTCCATCTGGGACTCTTGCGAATTTTAGTCTTTCATGCCTTGTCTTCAACCAGGATTCAACAGCAATGTTTTCATTGGTTTGCACTTGCTTTCCTATGTGTGCTTCTGACCGAGGGATTTGTGTTCCCCTGTCTTCAAAGTCATTCACGCGTCCCTCTGCAATATCTCGTCTGCTTAGGACGGAATGTTAGCCCTGATATTTTCTCATCCACTGAGTTTTCTGATATTATTTGGCTCGTCTTTAGGCTTTCTCTTCCCCTTTTCTGGTATTCTGCCTTTTGTGATTCTGAGACACTGTTGTTCTTCAGTGTTTCCCTCACCTCCATTTTCAATACTTGCTCTGGAGAGCGTTTTGCAGTCTAGTTGTCTGAAAGCTTATCTTTAGGGCCTTCAATCTCTTTGGAACTGAAAATGGTACTTCCTTTTCCTTTTACTGTATTTCTTCATCTCTACTGGTCAGGTAATTTCAGGTATCTAATGTAGACTTCTAGGGCTTGGTTAAGTGAAAACTTTAGACTCTTGGCTCTACACAATTGCATGGGATTTCTGTGAGGACAAATTTTCCTAGACATTGATGCCATGTCCTGTTCCTGTGTGTGTTGTCTGGTCTATCTCCAATTGCTGGTGTTGCCTTTGTTGTGATGAACCCCGCATACTATTTCGATTAGGATAACCTCATTTTGATTACGCTTATCTCACAAATCTGAAAGAGCACAGGACACTTCCTCTGGTGGAAATGGAGCTTCTAAAGCTTCTCAGCTCTGCATTCTACTCTATGTTATTTTGGAGTGTTTCCAGAAGGGCAGAGTGTGAGTGCGCTTGTGCTTTGTAGTGCCACGGGAATGTCCCACTGAAGCCAGTTCTTCCAAGAGCTTCTCTGTCTACAGGAACACCAGTGGAAGCATATCTATGGATGTCACACATCAGGGCCTGCTGGAATGATCCCGCAGCCCGAACTTGGTGTCCTCGCTGCCGAACCGTGCCGGTGCCATCCAAAATGTAGCATCCGCTTTTGAGAGATAAACTGAAGGAAATCCTTCCTCTTCTCACGCTGTGTTCTTGGACCACACTTCCTTGTCCTCTCATCCTTGTGGCACGGGTGCACGAAGGCAACCACAGAGCTGTTGCACATCCTGTGCCTCAAACCAAACCATAATCACAGCCCAGGTTATGAATGTAGCAGATCCTAAGGCTTTTCATTCTGAATTCAAACCCAAGGCCCCCTGGATCCCTCAGACCCGATGCACAATATCTCTGATTCAGCCCCACACATGCTCTATTGGCAAAATGCCAAATTGGTCTCTGGTCTTGCAGATGCACTGGGTGTGGCCATGGGACATATCGATAATTTCAACTGCGCGCGCCAGGGTGGTTGCTTGCTCATTGGGGTCCCAGGTCGGTTTGCTCTCTTGATAGGACCCACCACATCCCACAACGCACTCCAGATCCCTGAGACTCAGCGTGTGCCACCATCCGTAGCCCTATCCCTCCCTGAACGCTGCCTCTGCTACCTCAAATTTGGCAGCTCGGATCTTGGTCTCAGAATCAACTGTGGGGATATTTTGCACTGGATTCTTTGAGTTCTGTCAGCCAAGCATCTGCTGTGCACTCTTCTAACACTCAGCGCATCACCTTCAATCCCATGTCTCCTGTCCGCTTGAGAGTGTGCGTCCAAGTTAAAGAGAGTTTCACCTTTACTGCTCCATCAACAGGGCTCACTGGTATCCATTCCCTGCTTTTCCTTCTCCTGCTTCCAGGTGTTCTGAGGCCTCATCCTGTCTTTGGAAGTAACAGACCTCTCTTCGGCAAGTGTCCTGTGCCAAGGGCTGGGTGAGTGGATGTTTCCATTGCTGTGTTCATGGGAGCGAGTGAGCGCAGGTTGCACTGCTTCTCTGTCAACTGGGCATCGATGAATCAACACTTTCCAGATACATTTCACAGAAATGTGATTTTTTTTTATCTCTTTGTTTCTATACAGCCGTGGTGGGAGGGATTGTCCGAAGACTCCAGCGTTGACATTGTGTTGATATCTCATTTGCAGTCTTTAAAAATTTAATAGAATTGATATAAATGTTTTGGGAGTTATACGAAAATGAAGTTAGTTTCTGAAACATACTAAATCGACCTAGAAGCCAGACTTGTCAATTTCGGTAACATTTTGTCAGCTCTAAGGAAAACATAGACAGATAGAATGCAAAGTAGCAGTCCGAACTGTTAAAGGGGTCATGTCAACTCTTTACTGTTGAAGCCTCCGAAACCAACAGGAACCATGAAATAACTAATGGAAACATGAAATAACCCCCAAGCTTGGATTCACTTGTGCATGTGGTGCCCTTTACTCCCGATGACACCTACTGGTCAATGTTGGCATTTCAATGTGTAACATCCCTCTCAAGGAAAATACAAGAGGAAACGAACTGAATATATACATTTAGCTTTGAATCCAAAGAACCTAGAGGCATTATAGCTATGAGAACCCTGCTGCAGCTATGCTAGGCTACTGAGAACCAGGTGTTCTTCTATCAGTGATGAGAACGCTTAAACATCCGATCATGTTGGGTAAAGCACTTGAATGCAACCAAGTCTGCACCCCCATGATAGATTGCCCCCGGGGGCTTGACTCAATTGAAAGACGGTCCACATAAGCTGTGTCTTTCATGTCATTGGCGACTTTTACAGTTCCGTTCACTATCTGACTTCTAATATTTACCTAGACTGTCTTGAAAAACGGAGGCCTAATACAGATTCAAGTTCAGTCAAAGATTCCCCTCACTTACCACACTCCCTTCACCCCAGAGAAGACATAAAACCAGCATTTGCTGAATCTAGCGGAAGGCCATCGTTTCTTTGTGGGAGCTAAGTATTCAATTCCTATCTATTTCATACGAGAGTATTTGACCTTTATGGGGTTCCCTGTTGTTCACAGAGGATGAAGCTAGAGGAACTCTGATTCTAGGAGGGGCTTGCTCTTCTCTTACTGGCTTCATTGCAGCTCAGGTACTGATCCCTCAAAATGGATGCCTGAGTGGAGGGGAGGGAAGAGCAAGTGCTTGATAGCTAGGCCCAAACCTGGGAAAAGGCTTACCTGGGCTTGGTGCACTTTGATCTGAATGGCTTGGAATTGCCCCTTGGGTCGTGTGGATTATCTGACCTCTTTCAAGAACATGAGCGTTTTTATCATCTCTGCCATCTCTTCTCTTTAGACGTCAGGGATCTTGGACCCGTTCTTGGAGCAGAGAATTGAGGGACTTCCTCCAGTCCACGGTGGCCCTCCGTAGGTTTCTGCTAGTATCAGCGAGGTTCAATATGTCTCATGAATGCCTTTCGAGCCTGCTATCCTCTACAGCTGTCTCCAGGCCAGTATTCTCTATTGTAGCAGAACATCTCTCATCAATGTGTTCGCATCTCTCCTCAATCCGTGCAGCCATATTTTCGGCCAGCTTCTCTTCGTGTCTCCCATAAAGTCGACTTCAACAGGACTGGGCAAGTCTGAAAGGACCTCGGAGCCTCTCCAGTAAGCTGAAGACAGGCAGATCTTCCACTGTCTGCCCTTTCAGGTTCTGGAAACTGACCCGTGAACTCAGGTCTTTGGGCAGCAGCAGTATCTCGAACTGACACAGCTTCCCGGACCAAAGACATAAGCCAAGCTCCACAGAGGGCGGCAGCCCCTCCATCGCACTGATCCACCCACAGAACTCTGCCCGGTTACCTAGGATCCACCAGCCACAACAAGCCTCGCGGTACACACCAACATTCCACCTGGAATCCAACCGCTAACTGCCATCCCCAATGGCTGCTGCATCTTGGCAGTGTTGGCTGAGGGGCTGCATCCGACGAGAGGTTCCTAAGGTAAAAGTGATTCTACCCACTAGCGTCCCATGGGCCTTTGTTCTTCCCTCTTTCCTTTTGTTCAGATCTGTATGCACTGTAGCAACGGAGGGAAGTGTGTCCATTTTCAGTTGAATGTTTCACACGTCTTTAAACTTTCTAACAGTTCACAGTACACAGAGACCCACTAAGGGAAACTATTGTTCCTGTAATATGGGCACACCCGCAATACATAGCCGTCGGATGATTTCTGCTGAAACACCCGCATTCACGGGACATCTATCCATTTGTTTCAAGGGGGCTGAAATTCCTAGGAATGATACAATCCCCAATGTGCACTTTACTGCCTGTCTCTTTTGATCTTAGTACACTTTTGCGGAGCTACTTTTCCTTGTTATAGGCTTGTGCCATTTCTTCTCGACGTAGTGTAGAAGATGGCATTCATTCATCCTGTTGGAAGACTTGCAAGTCTATATCACGGACTAGGAATCCATTGCATTCCAAATCGGCATTTGGGTTAGGTCACGATATGCTCATATGAATCAATATTTACGAATATAAATGCACGCCTCTGATTTCCGAATACAGGTGTGCTGAGTACATTCAAGCCGCGATACTGGGTTGATGCGTACTGAATGATCCTTGACATCACCTTGAGTAATTTCTTTTGAATATTCATGTTACCCTACCCTTTTTGTGTTGTTTGTTTGTTTGATTCTTTCTTGGTCTGCTTCTCGTTTGCTTTGGAAACACGTCAGGCCATGCATCTCTCCGTTTGCTTCCAACAGAGAGTCATATAAGCTGACTCCCTTAAGACAGTGCTTCCAATCCCCTATGATTTCCTGCTTCCCTCTCCCATCTTTAGGGTTTTGATGTCCTCCTTGCCTTCTTCTTGTTTCTTCTTTTCCACTCATGCTCTTCTTGCATTTCCAATAAGGGTTTTCTTCTTTCCATTTCATCTTGCTGCTTATCCCTTCAGGGGAGAATTCTCAACCTTTCTTTTAGGATAAGTTTCGAACTGCTGAATTCTTTTAAGATTTGCAGGTCTGTGGCATTCTCTAGCTCTGCTGTTATTAGAAATGGTGGTCATGTGGCATAGGCTACCCTAGATGGCAGCATTTTGCCATTCAAGCTATGGTCTATGTCCTGGCACTCCTCCCTGTCCTGCAATATTGCTGCTGAGATAGCAGCTGAAACCCCTCTGGAGGTTCTCTTGTGACTATGTTGCTTTCCTCCAGGCGCATTTTAAATCACTGGGATGCTCATGAACTTTGTTGATTTGGATCATACAGCTGCTGCTAAGTCTATTGGGATTCCACCTCTTTTGGACGCTGTGTACTTCCTGAATTCGCCTAGATGATTCTATCTTGGCTTTCAGCAAGTTTCAGTCTGATTTTTCTACACATCACTTTTCAAACATTGTTTGTTTCTTTATCTCTTGCTTTTCCATCTGGGACTCTTGCGAATTTTAGTCTTTCATGCCTTGTCTTCAACCAGGATTCAACAGCAATGTTTTCATTGGTTTGCACTTGCTTTCCTATGTGTGCTTCTGACCGAGGGATTTCTGTTCCCCTGTCTTCAAAGTCATTCACGCGTCCCTATGCAATATCTCGTCTGCTTAGGACGGAATGTTAGCCCTGATATTTTCCCATCCACTGAGTTTTCTGATATTATTTGGCTCGTCTTTAGGCTTTCTCTTCCCCTTTTCTGGTATTCTGCCTTTTGTGATTCTGAGACACTGTTGTTCTTCAGTGTTTCCCTCACCTCCATTTTCAATACTTGCTCTGGAGAGCGTTTTGCAGTCTAGTTGTCTGAAAGCTTATCTTTAGGGCCTTCAATCTCTTTGGAACTGAAAATGGTACTTCCTTTTCCTTTTACTGTATTTCTTCATCTCTACTGGTCAGGTAATTTCAGGTATCTAATGTAGACTTCTAGGGCTTGGTTAAGTGAAAACTTTAGACTCTTGGCTCTACACAATTGCATGGGATTTCTGTGAGGACAAATTTTCCTAGACATTGATGCCATGTCCTGTTCCTGTGTGTGTTGTCTGGTCTATCTCCAATTGCTGGTGTTGCCTTTGTTGTGATGAACCCCGCATACTATTTCGATTAGGATAAGCTCATTTTGATTACGCTTATCTCACAAATCTGAAAGAGCACAGGACACTTCCTCTGGTGGAAATGGAGCTTCTAAAGCTTCTCAGCTCTGCATTCTACTCTATGTTATTTTGGAGTGTTTCCAGAAGGGCAGAGTGTGAGTGCGCTTGTGCTTTGTAGTGCCACGGGAATGTCCCACTGAAGCCAGTTCTTCCAAGAGCTTCTCTGTCTACAGGAACACCAGTGGAAGCATATCTATGGATGTCACACATCAGGGCCTGCTGGAATGATCCCGCAGCCCGAACTTGGTGTCCTCGCTGCCGAACCGTGCCGGTGCCATCCAAAATGTAGCATCCGCTTTTGAGAGATAAACTGAAGGAAATCCTTCCTCTTCTCACGCTGTGGTCTTGGACCACACTTCCTTGTCCTCTCATCCTTGTGGCACGGGTGCACGAAGGCAACCACAGAGCTGTTGCACATCCTGTGCCTCAAACCAAACCATAATCACAGCCCAGGTTATGAATGTAGCAGATCCTAAGGCTTTTCATTCTGAATTCAAACCCAAGGCCCCCTGGATCCCTCAGACCCGATGCACAATATCTCTGATTCAGCCCCACACATGCTCTATTGGCAAAATGCCAAATTGGTCTCTGGTCTTGCAGATGCACTGGGTGTGGCCATGGGACATATCGATAATTTCAACTGCGCGCGCCAGGGTGGTTGCTTGCTCATTGGGGTCCCAGGTCGGTTTGCTCTCTTGATAGGACCCACCACATCCCACAACGCACTCCAGATCCCTGAGACTCAGCGTGTGCCACCATCCGTAGCCCTATCCCTCCCTGAACGCTGCCTCTGCTACCTCAAATTTGGCAGCTCGGATCTTGGTCTCAGAATCAACTGTGGGGATATTTTGCACTGGATTCTTTGAGTTCTGTCAGCCAAGCATCTGCTGTGCACTCTTCTAACACTCAGCGCATCACCTTCAATCCCATGTCTCCTGTCCGCTTGAGAGTGTGCGTCCAAGTTAAAGAGAGTTTCACCTTTACTGCTCCATCAACAGGGCTCACTGGTATCCATTCCCTGCTTTTCCTTCTCCTGCTTCCAGGTGTTCTGAGGCCTCATCCTGTCTTTGGAAGTAACAGACCTCTCTTCGGCAAGTGTCCTGTGCCAAGGGCTGGGTGAGTGGATGTTTCCATTGCTGTGTTCATGGGAGCGAGTGAGCGCAGGTTGCACTGCTTCTCTGTCAACTGGGCATCGATGAATCAACACTTTCCAGATACATTTCACAGAAATGTGATTTTTTTTTATCTCTTTGTTTCTATACAGCCGTGGTGGGAGGGATTGTCCGAAGACTCCAGCGTTGACATTGTGTTGATATCTCATTTGCAGTCTTTAAAAATTTAATAGAATTGATATAAATGTTTTGGGAGTTATACGAAAATGAAGTTAGTTTCTGAAACATACTAAATCGACCTAGAAGCCAGACTTGTCTATTTCGGTAACATTTTGTCAGCTCTAAGGAAAACATAGACAGATAGAATGCAAAGTAGCAGTCCGAACTGTTAAAGGGTTCATGTGAACTCTTTACTGTTGAAGCCTCCGAAACCAAGAGGAACCATGAAATAACTAATGGAAACATGAAATAACCCCCAAGCTTGGATTCACTTGTGCATGTGGTGCCCTTTACTCCCGATGACACCTACTGGTCAATGTTGGCATTTCAATGTGTAACATCCCTCTCAAGGAAAATACAAGAGGAAACGAACTGAATATATACATTTAGCTTTGAATCCAAAGAACCTAGAGGCATTATAGCTATGAGAACCCTGCTGCAGCTATGCTAGGCTACTGAGAACCAGGTGTTCTTCTATCAGTGATGAGAACGCTTAATCATCCGATCATGTTGGGTAAAGCACTTGAATGCAACCAAGTCTGCACCCCCATGATAGATTGCCCCCGGGGGCTTGACTCAATTGAAAGACGGTCCACATAAGCTGTGTCTTTCATGTCATTGGCGACTTTTACAGTTCCGTTCACTATCTGACTTCTAATATTTACCTAGACTGTCTTGAAAAACGGAGGCCTAATACAGATTCAAGTTCAGTCAAAGATTCCCCTCACTTACCACACTCCCTTCACCCCAGAGAAGACATAAACCCAGCATTTGCTGAATCTAGCGGAAGGCCATCGTTTCTTTGTGGGAGCTAAGTATTCAATTCCTATCTATTTCATACGAGAGTATTTGACCTTTATGGGGTTCCCTCTTGTTCACAGAGGATGAAGCTAGAGGAACTCTGATTCTAGGAGGGGCTTGCTCTTCTCTTACTGGCTTCATTGCAGCTCAGGTACTGATCCCTCAAAATGGATGCCTGAGTGGAGGGGAGGGAAGAGCAAGTGCTTGATAGCTAGGCCCAAACCTGGGAAAAGGCTTACCTGGGCTTGGTGCACTTTGATCTGAATGGCTTGGAATTGCCCCTTGGGTCGTGTGGATTATCTGACCTCTTTCAAGAACATGAGCGTTTTTATCATCTCTGCCATCTCTTCTCTTTAGACGTCAGGGATCTTGGACCCGTTCTTGGAGCAGAGAATTGAGGGACTTCCTCCAGTCCACGGTGGCCCTCCGTAGGTTTCTGCTAGTATCAGCGAGGTTCAATATGTCTCATGAATGCCTTTCGAGCCTGCTATCCTCTACAGCTGTCTCCAGGCCAGTATTCTCTATTGTAGCAGAACATCTCTCATCAATGTGTTCGCATCTCTCCTCAATCCGTGCAGCCATATTTTCGGCCAGCTTCTCTTCGTGTCTCCCATAAAGTCGACTTCAACAGGACTGGGCAAGTCTGAAAGGACCTCGGAGCCTCTCCAGTAAGCTGAAGACAGGCAGATCTTCCACTGTCTGCCCTTTCAGGTTCTGGAAACTGACCCGTGAACTCAGGTCTTTGGGCAGCAGCAGTATCTCGAACTGACACAGCTTCCCGGACCAAAGACCTAAGCCAAGCTCCACAGAGGGCGGCAGCCCCTCCATCGCACTGATCCACCCACAGAACTCTGCCCGGTTACCTAGGATCCACCAGCCACAACAAGCCTCGCGGTACACACCAACATTCCACCTGGAATCCAACCGCTAACTGCCATCCCCAATGGCTGCTGCATCTTGTCAGTGTTGGGGGAGGGGCTGCATCCGACGAGAGGTTCCTAAGGTAAAAGTGATTCTACCCACTAGCGTCCCATGGGCCTTTGTTCTTCCCTCTTTCCTTTTGTTCAGATCTGTATGCACTGTAGCAACGGAGGGAAGTGTGTCCATTTTCAGTTGAATGTTTCACACGTCTTTAAACTTTCTAACAGTTCACAGTACACAGAGACCCACTAAGGGAAACTATTGTTCCTGTAATATGGGCACACCCGCAATACATAGCCGTCGGATGATTTCTGCTGAAACACCCGCATTCACGGGACATCTATCCATTTGTTTCAAGGGGGCTGAAATTCCTAGGAATGATACAATCCCCAATGTGCACTTTACTGCCTGTCTCTTTTGATCTTAGTACACTTTTGCGGAGCTACTTTTCCTTGTTATAGGCTTGTGCCATTTCTTCTCGACGTAGTGTAGAAGATGGCATTCATTCATCCTGTTGGAAGACTTGCAAGTCTATAGCACGGACTAGGGATCCATTGCATTCCAAATCGGCATTTGGGTTAGGTCACGATATGCTCATATGAATCAATATTTACGAATATAAATGCACGCCTCTGATTTCCGAATACAGGTGTGCTGAGTACATTCAAGCCGCGATACTGGGTTGATGCGTACTGAATGATCCTTGACATCACCTTGAGTAATTTCTTTTGAATATTCATGTTACCCTACCCTTTTTGTGTTGTTTGTTTGTTTGATTCTTTCTTGGTCTGCTTCTCGTTTGCTTTGGAAACACGTCAGGCCATGCATCTCTCTGTTTGCTTCCAACAGAGAGTCATATAAGCTGACTCCCTTAAGACAGTGCTTCCAATCCCCTATGATTTCCTGCTTCCCTCTCCCATCTTTAGGGTTTTGATGTCCTCCTTGCCTTCTTCTTGTTTCTTCTTTTCCACTCATGCTCTTCTTGCATTTCCAATAAGGGTTTTCTTCTTTCCATTTCATCTTGCTGCTTATCCCTTCAGGGGAGAATTCTCAACCTTTCTTTTAGGATAAGTTTCGAACTGCTGAATTCTTTTAAGATTTGCAGGTCTGTGGCATTCTCTAGCTCTGCTGTTATTAGAAATGGTGGTCATGTGGCATAGGCTACCCTAGATGGCAGCATTTTGCCATTCAAGCTATGGTCTATGTCCTGGCACTCCTCCCTGTCCTGCAATATTGCTGCTGAGATAGCAGCTGAAACCCATCTGAAGGTTCTCTTGTGACTATGTTGCTTTCCTCCAGGCGCATTTTAAATCACTGGGATGCTCATGAACTTTGTTGATTTGGATCATACAGCTGCTGCTAAGTCTATTGGGATTCCACCTCTTTTGGACGCTGTGTACTTCCTGAATTCGCCTAGATGATTCTATCTTGGCTTTCAGCAATTTTCAGTCTGATTTTTCTACACATCACTTTTCAAACATTGTTTGTTTCTTTATCTCTTGCTTTTCCATCTGGGACTCTTGCGAATTTTAGTCTTTCATGCCTTGTCTTCAACCAGGATTCAACAGCAATGTTTTCATTGGTTTGCACTTGCTTTCCTATGTGTGCTTCTGACCGAGGGATTTGTGTTCCCCTGTCTTCAAAGTCATTCACGCGTCCCTCTGCAATATCTCGTCTGCTTAGGACGGAATGTTAGCCCTGATATTTTCTCATCCACTGAGTTTTCTGATATTATTTGGCTCGTCTTTAGGCTTTCTCTTCCCCTTTTCTGGTATTCTGCCTTTTGTGATTCTGAGACACTGTTGTTCTTCAGTGTTTCCCTCACCTCCATTTTCAATACTTGCTCTAGAGAGCGTTTTGCAGTCTAGTTGTCTGAAAGCTTATCTTTAGGGCCTTCAATCTCTTTGGAACTGAAAATGGTACTTCCTTTTCCTTTTACTGTATTTCTTCATCTCTACTGGTCAGGTAATTTCAGGTATCTAATGTAGACTTCTAGGGCTTGGTTAAGTGAAAACTTTAGACTCTTGGCTCTACACAATTGCATGGGATTTCTGTGAGGACAAATTTTCCTAGACATTAATGCCATGTCCTGTTCCTGTGTGTGTTGTCTGGTCTATCTCCAATTGCTGGTGTTGCCTTTGTTGTGATGAACCCCCCATACTATTCCGATTAGGATAACCTCATTTTGATTACGCTTATCTCACAAATCTGAAAGAGCACAGGACACTTCCTCTGGTGGAAATGGAGCTTCTAAAGCTTCTCAGCTCTGCATTCTACTCTATGTTATTTTGGAGTGTTTCCAGAAGGGCAGAGTGTGAGTGCGCTTGTGCTTTGTAGTGCCACGGGAATGTCCCACTGAAGCCAGTTCTTCCAAGAGCTTCTCTGTCTACAGGAACACCAGTGGAAGCATATCTATGGATGTCACACATCAGGGCCTGCTGGAATGATCCCGCAGCCCGAACTTGGTGTCCTCGCTGCCGAACCGTGCCGGTGCCATCCAAAATGTAGCATCCGCTTTTGAGAGATAAACTGAAGGAAATCCTTCCTCTTCTCACGCTGTGGTCTTGGACCACACTTCCTTGTCCTCTCATCCTTGTGGCACGGGTGCACGAAGGCAACCACAGAGCTGTTGCACATCCTGTGCCTCAAACCAAACCATAATCACAGCCCAGGTTATGAATGTAGCAGATCCTAAGGCTTTTCATTCTGAATTCAAACCCAAGGCCCCCTGGATCCCTCAGACCCGATGCACAATATCTCTGATTCAGCCCCACACATGCTCTATTGGCAAAATGCCAAATTGGTCTCTGGTCTTGCAGATGCACTGGGTGTGGCCATGGGACATATCGATAATTTCAACTGCGGGCGCCAGGGTGGTTGCTCGCTCATTGGGGTCCCAGGTCGGTTTGCTCTCTTGATAGGACCCACCACATCCCACAACGCACTCCAGATCCCTGAGACTCAGCGTGTGCCACCATCCAAATTTGGCAGCTCGGATCTTGGTCTCAGAATCAACTGTGGGGATATTTTGCACTGGATTCTTTGAGTTCTGTCAGCCAAGCATCTGCTGTGCACTCTTCTAACACTCAGCGCATCACCTTCAATCCCATGTCTCCTGTCCGCTTGAGAGTGTGCGTCCAAGTTAAAGAGAGTTTCACCTTTACTGCTCCATCAACAGGGCTCACTGGTATCCATTCCCTGCTTTTCCTTCTCCTGCTTCCAGGTGTTCTGAGGCCTCATCCTGTCTTTGGAAGTAACAGACCTCTCTTCAGCAAGTGTCCTGTGCCAAGGGCTGGGTGAGTGGATGTTTCCTTTTCTGTGTTCATGGGAGCGAGTGAGCGCAGGTTGCACTGCTTCTCTGTCAACTGGGCATCGATGAATCAACACTTTCCAGATACATTTCACAGAAATGTGATTTTTTTTATCTCTTTGTTTCTATACAGCCGTGGTGGGAGGGATTGTCCGAAGACTCCAGCTTTGACATTGTGTTGATATCTCATTTGCAGTCTTTAAAAATTTAATAGAATTGATATAAATGTTTTGGGAGTTATACGAAAATGAAGTTAGTTTCTGAAACATACTAAATCGACCTAGAAGCCAGACTTGTCAATTTCGGTAACATTTTGTCAGCTCTAAGGAAAACATAGACAGATAGAATGCAAAGTAGCAGTCCGAACTGTTAAACGGGTCATGTCAACTCTTTACTGTTGAAGCCTCCGAAACCAACAGGAACCATGAAATAACTAATGGAAACATGAAATAACCCCCAAGCTTGGATTCCCTTGTGCATGTGGTGCCCTTTACTCCCAATGACACCTACTGGTCAATGTTGGCATTTCAAGGTGTAACATCCCTCTCAAGGAAAATACAAGAGGAAACGAACTAAATATATACATTTAGCTTTGAATCCAAAGAACCTAGAGGCATTATAGCTATGAGAACCCTGCTGCAGCTATGCTAGGCTACTGAGAACCAGGTGTTCTTCTATCAGTGATGAGAACGCTTAATCATCCGATCATGTTGGGTAAAGCACTTGAATGCAACCAAGTCTGCACCCCCATGATAGATTGCCCCCGGGGGCTTGACTCAATTGAAAGACGGTCCACATAAGCTGGGTCTTTCATGTCATTGGCGACTTTTACAGTTCCGTTCACTATCTGACTTCTAATATTTACCTAGACTGTCTTGAAAAACGGAGGCCTAATACAGATTCAAGTTCAGTCAAAGATTCCCCTCACTTACCACACTCCCTTCACCCCAGAGAAGACATAAACCCAGCATTTGCTGAATCTAGCGGAAGGCCATCGTTTCTTTGTGGGAGCTAAGTATTCAATTCCTATCTATTTCATACGAGAGTATTTGACGTTTATGGGGTTCCCTGTTGTTCACAGAGGATGAAGCTAGAGGAACTCTGATTCTAGGAGGGGCTTGCTCTTCTCTTACTGGCTTCATTGCAGCTCAGGTACTGATCCCTCAAAATGGATGCATGAGTGGAGGGGAGGGAAGAGCAAGTGCTTGATAGCTAGGCCCAAACCTGGGAAAAGGCTTACCTGGGCTTGGTGCACTTTGATCTGAATGGCTTGGAATTGCCCCTTGGGTCGTGTGGATTATCTGACCTCTTTCAAGAACATGAGCGTTTTTATCATCTCTGCCATCTCTTCTCTTTAGACGTCAGGGATCTTGGACCCGTTCTTGGAGCAGAGAATTGAGGAACTTCCTCCAGTCCACGGTGGCTCTCCGTAGGTTTCTGCTAGTATCAGCGAGGTTCAATATGTCTCATGAATGCCTTTCGAGCCTGCTATCCTCTACAGCTGTCTCCAGGCCAGTATTCTCTATTGTAGCAGAACATCTCTCATCAATGTGTTCGCATCTCTCCTCAATCCGTGCAGCCATATTTTCGGCCAGCTTCTCTTCGTGTCTCCCATAAAGTCGACTTCAACAGGACTGGGCAAGTCTGAAAGGACCTCGGAGCCTCTCCAGTAAGCTGAAGACAGGCAGATCTTCCACTGTCTGCCCTTTCAGGTTCTTGAACCTGACCCGTGAACTCAGGTCTTTGGGCAGCAGCAGTATCTCGAACTGACACAGCTTCCCGGACCAAAGACCTAAGCCAAGCTCCACAGAGGGCGGCAGCCCCTCCATCGCACTGATCCACCAACAGAACTCTGCCCGGTTACCTAGGATCCACCAGCCACAACAAGCCTCGCGGTACACACCAACATTCCACCTGGAATCCAACCGCTAACTGCCATCCCCAATGGCTGCTGCATCTTGTCAGTGTTGGGGGAGGGGCTGCATCCAACGAGAGGTTCCTAAGGTAAAAGTGATTCTACCCACTAGCGTCCCATGGGCCTTTGTTCTTCCCTCTTTCCTTTTGTTCAGATCTGTATGCACTGTAGCAACGGAGGGAAGTGTGTCCATTTTCAGTTGAATGTTTCACACGTCTTTAAACTTTCTAACAGTTCACAGTACACAGAGACCCACTAAGGGAAACTATTGTTCCTGTAATATGGGCACACCCGCAATACATAGCCGTCGGATGATTTCTGCTGAAACACCCGCATTCACGGGACATCTATCCATTTGTTTCAAGGGGGCTGAAATTCCTAGGAATGATACAATCCCCAATGTGCACTTTACTGCCTGTCTCTTTTGATCTTAGTACACTTTTGCGGAGCTACTTTTCCTTGTTATAGGCTTATGCCATTTCTTCTCGATGTAGTGTAGAAGATGGCATTCATTCATCCTGTTGGAAGACTTGCAAGTCTATAGCACGGACTAGGAATCCATTGCATTCCAAATCGGCATTTGGGTTAGGTCACGATATGCTCATATGAATCAATATTTACGAATATAAATGCACGCCTCTGATTTCCGAATACAGGTGTGCTGAGTACATTCAAGCCGCGATACTGGGTCGATGCGTACTGAATGATCCTTGACATCACCTTGAGTAATTTCTTTTGAATATTCATGTTACCCTACCCTTTTTGTGTTGTTTGTTTGTTTGATTCTTTCTTGGTCTGCTTCTTGTTTGCTTTGCAAACACGTCAGGCCATGCATCTCTCCGTTTGCTTCCAACAGAGAGTCATATAAGCTGACTCCCTTAAGAGAGTGCTTCCAATCCCCTATGATTTCCTGCTTCCCTCTCCCATCTTTAGGGTTTTGATGTCCTCCTTGCCTTCTTCTTGTTTCTTCTTTTCCACTCATGCTCTTCTTGCATTTCCAATAAGGGTTTTCTTCTTTCCATTTCATCTTGCTGCTTATCCCTTCAGGGGAGAATTCTCAACCTTTCTTTTAGGATAAGTTTCGAACTGCTGAATTCTTTTAAGATTTGCAGGTCTGTGGCATTCTCTAGCTCTGCTGTTATTAGAAATGGTGGTCATGTGGCATAGGCTACCCTAGATGGCAGCATTTTGCCATTCAAGCTATGGTCTATGTCCTGGCACTCCTCCCTGTCCTGCAATATTGCTGCTGAGATAGCAGCTGAAACCACTCTGGAGGTTCTCTTGTGACTATGTTGATTTCCTCCAGGCGCATTTTAAATCACTGGGATGCTCATGAACTTTGTTGATTTGGATCATACAGCTGCTGCTAAGTCTATTGGGATTCCACCTCTTTTGGACGCTGTGTACTTCCTGAATTCGCCTAGATGATTCTATCTTGGCTTTCAGCAAGTTTCAGTCTGATTTTTCTACACATCACTTTTCAAACATTGTTTGTTTCTTTATCTCTTGCTTTTCCATCTGGGACTCTTGCGAATTTTAGTCTTTCATGCCTTGTCTTCAACCAGGATTCAACAGCAATGTTTTCATTGGTTTGCACTTGCTTTCCTATGTGTGCTTCTGACCGAGGGATTTCTGTTCCCCTGTCTTCAAAGTCATTCACGCGTCCCTCTGCAATATCTCGTCTGCTTAGGACGGAATGTTAGCCCTGATATTTTCTCATCCACTGAGTTTCCTGATATTATTTGGCTCGTCTTTAGGCTTTCTCTTCCCCTTTTCTGGTATTCTGCCTTTTGTGATTCTGAGACACTGTTGTTCTTCAGTGTTTCCCTCACCTCCATTTTCAATACTTGCTCTGGAGAGCGTTTTGCAGTCTAGTTGTCTGAAAGCTTATCTTTAGGGCCTTCAATCTCTTGGGAACTGAAAATGGTACTTCCTTTTCCTTTTACTGTATTTCTTCATCTCTACTGGTCAGGTAATTTCAGGTATCTAATGTAGACTTCTAGGGCTTGGTTAAGTGAAAACTTTAGACTCTTGGCTCTACACAATTGCATGGGATTTCTGTGAGGACAAATTTTCCTAGACATTGATGCCATGTCCTGTTCCTGTGTGTGTTGTCTGGTCTATCTCCAATTGCTGGTGTTGCCTTTGTTGTGATGAACCCCCCATACTATTTCGATTAGGATAACCTCATTTTGATTACGCTTATCTCACAAATCTGAAAGAGCACAGGACACTTCCTCTGGTGGAAATGGAGCTTCTAAAGCTTCTCAGCTCTGCATTCTACTCTATGTTATTTTGGAGTGTTTCCAGAAGGGCAGAGTGTGAGTGCGCTTGTGCTTTGTAGTGCCACGGGAATGTCCCACTGAAGCCAGTTCTTCCAAGAGCTTCTCTGTCTACAGGAACACCAGTGGAAGCATATCTATGGATGTCACACATCAGGGCCTGCTGGAATGATCCCGCAGCCCGAACTTGGTGTCCTCGCTGCCGAACCGTGCCGGTGCCATCCAAAATGTAGCATCCGCTTTTGAGAGATAAACTGAAGGAAATCCTTCCTCTTCTCACGCTGTGGTCTTGGACCACACTTCCTTGTCCTCTCATCCTTGTGGCACGGGTGCACGAAGGCAACCACAGAGCTGTTGCACATCCTGTGCCTCAAACCAAACCATAATCACAGCCCAGGTTATGAATGTAGCAGATCCTAAGGCTTTTCATTCTGAATTCAAACCCAAGGCCCCCTGGATCCCTCAGACCCGATGCACAATATCTCTGATTCAGCCCCACACATGCTCTATTGGCAAAAGGCCAAATTGGTCTCTGGTCCTGCAGATGCACTGGGTGTGGCCATGGGACATATCGATAATTTCAACTGCGCGCGCCAGGGTGGTTGCTTGCTCATTGGGGTCCCAGGTCGGTTTGCTCTCTTGATAGGACCCACCACATCCCACAACGCACTCCAGATCCCTGAGACTCAGCGTGTGCCACCATCCGTAGCCCTATCCCTCCCTGAACGCTGCCTCTGCTACCTCAAATTTGGCAGCTCGGATCTTGGTCTCAGAATCAACTGTGGGGATATTTTGCACTGGATTCTTTGAGTTCTGTCAGCCAAGCATCTGCTGTGCACTCTTCTAACACTCAGCGCATCACCTTCAATCCCATGTCTCCTGTCCGCTTGAGAGTGTGCGTCCAAGTTAAAGAGAGTTTCACCTTTACTGCTCCATCAACAGGGCTCACTGGTATCCATTCCCTGCTTTTCCTTCTCCTGCTTCCAGGTGTTCTGAGGCCTCATCCTGTCTTTGGAAGTAACAGACCTCTCTTCGGCAAGTGTCCTGTGCCAAGGGCTGGGTGAGTGGATGTTTCCATTGCTGTGTTCATGGGAGCGAGTGAGCGCAGGTTGCACTGCTTCTCTGTCAACTGGGCATCGATGAATCAACACTTTCCAGATACATTTCACAGAAATGTGATTTTTTTTATCTCTTTGTTTCTATACAGCCGTGGTGGGAGGGATTGTCCGAAGACTCCAGTTTTGACATTGTGTTGATATCTCATTTGCAGTCTTTAAAAATTTAATAGAATTGATATAAATGTTTTGGGAGTTATACGAAAATGAAGTTAGTTTCTGAAACATACTAAATCGACCTAGAAGCCAGACTTGTCAATTTCGGTAACATTTTGTCAGCTCTAAGGAAAACATAGACAGATAGAATGCAAAGTAGCAGTCCGAACTGTTAAAGGGGTCATGTCAACTCTTTACTGTTGAAGCCTCCGAAACCAACAGGAACCATGAAATAACTAATGGAAACATGAAATAACCCCCAAGCTTGGATTCCCTTGTGCATGTGGTGCCCTTTACTCCCGATGACACCTACTGGTCAATGTTGGCATTTCAAGGTGTAACATCTCTCTCAAGGATAATACAAGAGGAAACGAACTAAATATATACATTTAGCTTTGAATCCAAAGAACCTAGAGGCATTATAGCTATGAGAACCCTGCTGCAGCTATGCTAGGCTACTGAGAACCAGGTGTTCTTCTATCAGTGATGAGAACGCTTAATCATCCGATCATGTTGGGTAAAGCACTTGAATGCAACCAAGTCTGCACCCCCATGATAGATTGCCCCCGGGGGCTTGACTCAATTGAAAGACGGTCCACATAAGCTGGGTCTTTCATGTCATTGGCGACTTTTACAGTTCAGTTCACTATCTGACTTCTAATATTTACCTAGACTGTCTTGAAAAACGGAGGCCTAATACAAATTCTAGTTCAGTCAAAGATTCTCCTCACTTACCACACTCCCTTCACCCCAGAGAAGACATAAACCCAGCATTTGCTGAATCTAGCGGAAGGCCATCGTTTCTTTGTGGGAGCTAAGTATTCAATTCCTATCTATTTCATACGAGAGTATTTGACCTTTATGGGGTTCCCTGTTGTTCACAGAGGATGAAGCTAGAGGAACTCTGATTCTAGGAGGGGCTTGCTCTTCTCTTACTGGCTTCATTGCAGCTCAGGTACTGATCCCTCAAAATGGATGCCTGAGTGGAGGGGAGGGAAGAGCAAGTGCTTGATAGCTAGGCCCAAACCTGGGAAAAGGCTTACCTGGGCTTGGTGCACTTTGATCTGAATGGCTTGGAATTGCCCCTTGGGTCGTGTGGATTATCTGACCTCTTTCAAGAACATGAGCGTTTTTATCATCTCTGCCATCTCTTGTCTTTAGACGTCAGGGATCTTGGACCCGTTCTTGGAGCAGAGAATTGTGGAACTTCCTCCAGTCCACGGTGGCCTTCCGTAGGTTTCTGCTAGTATCAGCGAGGTTCAATATGTCTCATGAATGCCTTTCGAGCCTGCTATCCTCTACAGCTGTCTCCAGGCCAGTATTCTCTATTGTAGCAGAACATCTCTCATCAATGTGTTCGCATCTCTCCTCAATCCGTGCAGCCATATTTTCGGCCAGCTTCTCTTCGTGTCTCCCATAAAGTCGACTTCAACAGGACTGGGCAAGTCTGAAAGGACCTCGGAGCCTCTCCAGTAAGCTGAAGACAGGCAGATCTTCCACTGTCTGCCCTTTCAGGTTCTGGAAACTGACCCGTGAACTCAGGTCTTTGGGCAGCAGCAGTATCTCGAACTGACACAGCTTCCCGGACCAAAAAACTAAGCCAAGCTCCACAGAGGGCGGCAGCCCCTCCATCGCACTGATCCACCCACAGAACTCTGCCCGGTTACCTAGGATCCACCAGCCACAACAAGCCTCGCGGTACACACCAACATTCCACCTGGAATCCAACCGCTAACTGCCATCCCCAATGGCTGCTGCATCTTGTCAGTGTTGGGGGAGGGGCTGCATCCGACGAAAGTTTCCTAAGGTAAAAGTGATTCTACCCACTAGCGTCCCATGGGCCTTTGTTCTTCCCTCTTTCCTTTTGTTCAGATCTGTATGCACTGTAGCAACGGAGGGAAGTGTGTCCATTTTCAGTTGAATGTTTCACACGTCTTTAAACTTTCTAACAGTTCACAGTACACAGAGACCCACTAAGGGAAACTATTGTTCCTGTAATATGGGCACACCCGCAATACATAGCCGTCGGATGATTTCTGCTGAAACACCCGCATTCACGGGACATCTATCCATTTGTTTCAAGGGGGCTGAAATTCCTAGGAATGATACAATCCCCAATGTGCACTTTACTGCCTGTCTCTTTTGATCTTAGTACACTTTTGCGGAGCTACTTTTCCTTGTTATAGGCTTGTGCCATTTCTTCTCGACGTAGTGTAGAAGATGGCATTCATTCATCCTGTTGGAAGACTTGCAAGTCTATAGCACGGACTAGGAATCCATAGCATTCCAAATCGGCATTTGGGTTAGGTCACGATATGCTCATATGAATCAATATTTACGAATATAAATGCACGCCTCTGATTTCCGAATACAGGTGTGCTGAGTACATTCAAGCCGCGATACTGGGTCGATGCGTACTGAATGATCCTTGACATCACCTTGAGTAATTTCTTTTGAATATTCATGTTACCCTACCCTTTTTGTGTTGTTTGTTTGTTTGATTCTTTCTTGGTCTGCTTCTCGTTTGCTTTGCAAACACGTCAGGCCATGCATCTCTCCGTTTGCTTCCAACAGAGAGTCATATAAGCTGACTCCCTTAAGACAGTGCTTCCAATCCCCTATGATTTCCTGCTTCCCTCTCCCATCTTTAGGGTTTTGATGTCCTCCTTGCCTTCTTCTTGTTTCTTCTTTTCCACTCATGCTCTTCTTGCATTTCCAATAAG
The DNA here is from genome assembly GCF_048564905.1 of Vicugna pacos. NCBI lineage: Eukaryota > Metazoa > Chordata > Mammalia > Artiodactyla > Camelidae > Vicugna > Vicugna pacos. Next base: position 824,868 of record NW_027328737.1, read on the forward strand.
GGTTTTCTTCTTTCCATTTCATCTTGCTGCTTATCCCTTCAGGGGAGAATTCTCAACCTTTCTTTTAGGATAGGTTTCGAACTGCTGAATTCTTTTAAGATTTGCAGGTCTGTGGCATTCTCTAGCTCTGCTGTTATTAGAAATGGTGGTCATGTGGCATAGGCTACCCTAGATGGCAGCATTTTGCCATTCAAGCTATGGTCTATGTCCTGGCACTCCTCCCTGTCCTGCAATATTGCTGCTGAGATAGCAACTGAAACCCCTCTGGAGGTTCTCTTGTGACTATGTTGCTTTCCTCCAGGCGCATTTTAAATCACTGGGATGCTCATGAACTTTGTTGATTTGGATCATACAGCTGCTGCTAAGTCTATTGGGATTCCACCTCTTTTGGACGCTGTGTACTTCCTGAATTCGCCTAGATGATTCTATCTTGGCTTTCAGCAAGTTTCAGTCTGATTTTTCTACACATCACTTTTGAAACATTGTTTGTTTCTTTATCTCTTGCTTTTCCATCTGGGACTCTTTCGAATTTTAGTCTTTCATGCCTTGTCTTCAACCAGGATTCAACAGCAATGTTTTCATTGGTTTGCACTTGCTTTCCTATGTGTGCTTCTGACCGAGGGATTTCTGTTCCCCTGTCTTCAAAGTCATTCACGCGTCCCTCTGCAATATCTCGTCTGCTTAGGACGGAATGTTAGCCCTGATATTTTCTCATCCACTGAGTTTTCTGATATTATTTGGCTCGTCTTTAGGCTTTCTCTTCCCCTTTTCTGGTATTCTGCCTTTTGTGATTCTGAGACACTGTTGTTCTTCAGTGTTTCCCTCACCTCCATTTTCAATACTTGCTCTGGAGAGCGTTTTGCAGTCTAGTTGTCTGAAAGCTTATCTTTAGGGCCTTCAATCTCTTGGGAACTGAAAATGGTACTTCCTTTTCCTTTTACTGTATTTCTTCATCTCTACTGGTCAGGTAATTTCAGGTATCTAATGTAGACTTCTAGGGCTTGGTTAAGTGAAAACTTTAGACTCTTGGCTCTACACAATTGCATGGGATTTCTGTGAGGACAAATTTTCCTAGACATTGATGCCATGTCCTGTTCCTGTGTGAGTTGTCTGGTCTATCTCCAATTGCTGGTGTTGCCTTTGTTGTGATGAACCCCCCATACTATTTCGATTAGGATAACCTCATTTTGATTACGCTTATCTCACAAATCTGAAAGAGCACAGGACACTTCCTCTGGTGGAAATGGAGCTTCTAAAGCTTCTCAGCTCTGCATTCTACTCTATGTTATTTTGGAGTGTTTCCAGAAGGGCAGAGTGTGAGTGCGCTTGTGCTTTGTAGTGCCACGGGAATGTCCCACTGAAGCCAGTTCTTCCAAGAGCTTCTCTGTCTACAGGAACACCAGTGGAAGCATATCTATGGATGTCACACATCAGGGCCTGCTGGAATGATCCCGCAGCCCGAACTTGGTGTCCTCGCTGCCGAACCGTGCCGGTGCCATCCAAAATGTAGCATCCGCTTTTGAGAGATAAACTGAAGGAAATCCTTCCTCTTCTCACGCTGTGTTCTTGGACCACACTTCCTTGTCCTCTCATCCTTGTGGCACGGGTGCACGAAGGCAACCACAGAGCTGTTGCACATCCTGTGCCTCAAACCAAACCATAATCACAGCCCAGGTTATGAATGTAGCAGATCCTAAGGCTTTTCATTCTGAATTCAAACCCAAGGCCCCCTGGATCCCTCAGACCCGATGCACAATATCTCTGATTCAGCCCCACACATGCTCTATTGGCAAAAGGCCAAATTGGTCTCTGGTCCTGCAGATGCACTGGGTGTGGCCATGGGACATATCGATAATTTCAACTGCGCGCGCCAGGGTGGTTGCTTGCTCATTGGGGTCCCAGGTCGGTTTGCTCTCTTGATAGGACCCACCACATCCCACAACGCACTCCAGATCCCTGAGACTCAGCGTGTGCCACCATCCGTAGCCCTATCCCTCCCTGAACGCTGCCTCTGCTACCTCAAATTTGGCAGCTCGGATCTTGGTCTCAGAATCAACTGTGGGGATATTTTGCACTGGATTCTTTGAGTTCTGTCAGCCAAGCATCTGCTGTGCACTCTTCTAACACTCAGCGCATCACCTTCAATCCCATGTCTCCTGTCCGCTTGAGAGTGTGTGTCCAAGTTAAAGAGAGTTTCACCTTTACTGCTCCATCAACAGGGCTCACTGGTATCCATTCCCTGCTTTTCCTTCTCCTGCTTCCAGGTGTTCTGAGGCCTCATCCTGTCTTTGGAAGTAACAGACCTCTCTTCGGCAAGTGTCCTGTGCCAAGGGCTGGGTGAGTGGATGTTTCCATTGCTGTGTTCATGGGAGCGAGTGAGCGCAGGTTGCACTGCTTCTCTGTCAACTGGGCATCGATGAATCAACACTTTCCAGATACATTTCACAGAAATGTGATTTTTTTTTATCTCTTTGTTTCTATACAGCCGTGGTGGGAGGGATTGTCCGAAGACACCAGTTTTGACATTGTGTTGATATCTCATTTGCAGTCTTTAAAAATTTAATAGAATTGATATAAATGTTTTGGGAGTTATACGAAAATGAAGTTAGTTTCTGAAACATACTAAATCGACCTAGAAGCCAGACTTGTCAATTTCGGTAACATTTTGTCAGCTCTAAGGAAAACATAGACAGATAGAATGCAAAGTAGCAGTCCGAACTGTTAAAGGGGTCATGTCAACTCTTTACTGTTGAAGCCTCCGAAACCAACAGGAACCATGAAATAACTAATGGAAACATGAAATAACCCCCAAGCTTGGATTCCCTTGTGCATGTGGTGCCCTTTACTCCCGATGACACCTACTGGTCAATGTTGGCATTTCAAGGTGTAACATCCCTCTCAAGGAAAATACAAGAGGAAACGAACTAAATATATACATTTAGCTTTGAATCCAAAGAACCTAGAGGCATTATAGCTATGAGAACCCTGCTGCAGCTATGCTAGGCTACTGAGAACCAGGTGTTCTTCTATCAGTGATGAGAACGCTTAATCATTCGATCATGTTGGGTAAAGCACTTGAATGCAACCAAGTCTGCACCCCCATGATAGATTGCCCCCGGGGGCTTGACTCAATTGAAAGACGGTCCACATAAGCTGGGTCTTTCATGTCATTGGCGACTTTTACAGTTCCGTTCACTATCTGACTTCTAATATTTACCTAGACTGTCTTGAAAAACGGAGGCCTAATACAGATTCAAGTTCAGTCAAAGATTCCCCTCACTTACCACACTCCCTTCACCCCAGAGAAGACATAAACCCAGCATTTGCTGAATCTAGCGGAAGGCCATCGTTTCTTTGTGGGAGCTAAGTATTCAATTCCTATCTATTTCATACAAGAGTATTTGACCTTTATGGGGTTCCCTGTTGTTCACAGAGGATGAAGCTAGAGGAACTCTGATTCTAGGAGGGGCTTGCTCTTCTCTTACTGGCTTCATTGCAGCTCAGGTACTGATCCCTCAAAATGGATGCCTGAGTGGAGGGGAGGGAAGAGCAAGTGCTTGATAGCTAGGCCCAAACCTGGGAAAAGGCTTACCTGGGCTTGGTGCACTTTGATCTGAATGGCTTGGAATTGCCCCTTGGGTCGTGTGGATTATCTGACCTCTTTCAAGAACATGAGTGTTTTTATCATCTCTGCCATCTCTTCTCTTTAGACGTCAGGGATCTTGGACCCGTTCTTGGAGCAGAGAATTGAGGAACTTCCTCCAGTCCACGGTGGCCCTCCGTAGGTTTCTGCTAGTATCAGCGAGGTTCAATATGTCTCATGAATGCCTTTCGAGCCTGCTATCCTCTACAGCTGTCTCCAGGCCAGTATTCTCTATTGTAGCAGAACATCTCTCATCAATGTGTTCGCATCTCTCCTCAATCCGTGCAGCCATATTTTCGGCCAGCTTCTCTTCGTGTCTCCCATAAAGTCGACTTCAACAGGACTGGGCAAGTCTGAAAGGACCTCGGAGCCTCTGCAGTAAGCTGAAGACAGGCAGATCTTCCACTGTCTGCCCTTTCAGGTTCTGGAAAGTGACCCGTGAACTCAGGTCTTTGGGCAGCAGCAGTATCTCGAACTGACACAGCTTCCCGGACCAAAGACCTAAGCCAAGCTCCACAGAGGGCGGCAGCCCCTCCATCGCACTGATCCACCCACAGAACTCTGCCCGGTTACCTAGGATCCACCAGCCACAACAAGCCTCGCGGTACACACCAACATTCCACCTGGAATCCAACCGCTAACTGCCATCCCCAATGGCTGCTGCATCTTGTCAGTGTTGGGGGAGGGGCTGCATCCGACGAAAGGTTCCTAAGGTAAAAGTGATTCTACCCACTAGCGTCCCATGGGCCTTTGTTCTTCCCTCTTTCCTTTTGTTCAGATCTGTATGCACTGTAGCAACGGAGGGAAGTGTGTCCATTTTCAGTTGAATGTTTCACACGTCTTTAAACTTTCTAACAGTTCACAGTACACAGAGACCCACTAAGGGAAACTATTGTTCTTGTAATATGGGCACACCCGCAATACATAGCCGTCGGATGATTTCTGCTGAAACACCCGCATTCACGGGACATCTATCCATTTGTTTCAAGGGGGCTGAAATTCCTAGGAATGATACAATCCCCAATGTGCACTTTACTGCCTGTCTCTTTTGATCTTAGTACACTTTTGCGGAGCTACTTTTCCTTGTTATGGGCTTGTGCCATTTCTTCTCGACGTAGTGTAGAAGATGGCATTCATTCATCCTGTTGGAAGACTTGCAAGTCTATAGCACGGACTAGGAATCCATAGCATTCCAAATCGGCATTTGGGTTAGGTCACGATATGCTCCTATGAATCAATATTTACGAATATAAATGCACGCCTCTGATTTCCGAATACAGGTGTGCTGAGTACATTCAAGCCGCGATACTGGGTCGATGCGTACTGAATGATCCTTGACATCACCTTGAGTAATTTCTTTTGAATATTCATGTTACCCTACCCTTTTTGTGTTGTTTGTTTGTTTGATTCTTTCTTGGTCTGCTTCTCGTTTGCTTTGCAAACACGTCAGGCCATGCATCTCTCCGTTTGCTTCCAACAGAGAGTCATATAAGCTGACTCCCTTAAGACAGTGCTTCCAATCCCCTATGATTTCCTGCTTCCCTCTCCCATCTTTAGGGTTTTGATGTCCTCCTTGCCTTCTTCTTGTTTCTTCTTTTCCACTCATGCTCTTCTTGCATTTCCAATAAGGGTTTTCTTCTTTCCATTTCATCTTGCTGCTTATCCCTTCAGGGGAGAATTCTCAACCTTTCTTTTAGGATAAGTTTCGAACTGCTGAATTCTTTTAAGATTTGCAGGTCTGTGGCATTCTCTAGCTCTGCTGTTATTAGAAATGGTGGTCATGTGGCATAGGCTACCCTAGATGGCAGCATTTTGCCATTCAAGCTATGGTCTATGTCCTGGCACTCCTCCCTGTCCTGCAATATTGCTGCTGACATAGCAGCTGAAACCCCTCTGGAGGTTCTCTTGTGACTATGTTGCTTTCCTCCAGGCGCATTTTAAATCACTGGGATGCTCATGAACTTTGTTGATTTGGATCATACAGCTGCTGCTAAGTCTATTGGGATTCCACCTGTTTTGGACGCTGTGTACTTCCTGAATTCGCCTAGATGATTCTATCTTGGCTTTCAGCAAGTTTCAGTCTGATTTTTCTACACATCACTTTTCAAACATTGTTTGTTTCTTTATCTCTTGCTTTTCCATCTGGGACTCTTGCGAATTTTAGTCTTTCATGCCTTGTCTTCAACCAGGATTCAACAGCAATGTTTTCATTGGTTTGCACTTGCTTTCCTATGTGTGCTTCTGACCGAGGGATTTCTGTTCCCCTGTCTTCAAAGTCATTCACGCGTCCCTCTGCAATATCTCGTCTGCTTAGGATGGAATGTTAGCCCTGATATTTTCTCATCCACTGAGTTTTCTGATATTATTTGGCTCGTCTTTAGGCTTTCTCTTCCCCTTTTCTGGTATTCTGCCTTTTGTGATTCTGAGACACTGTTGTTCTTCAGTGTTTCCCTCACCTCCATTTTCAATACTTGCTCTGGAGAGCGTTTTGCAGTCTAGTTGTCTGAAAGCTTATCTTTAGGGCCTTCAATCTCTTGGGAACTGAAAATGGTACTTCCTTTTCCTTTTACTGTATTTCTTCATCTCTACTGGTCAGGTAATTTCAGGTATCTAATGTAGACTTCTAGGGCTTGGTTAAGTGAAAACTTTAGACTCTTGGCTCTACACAATTGCATGGGATTTCTGTGAGGACAAATTTTCCTAGACATTGATGCCATGTCCTGTTCCTGTGTGTGTTGTCTGGTCTATCTCCAATTGCTGGTGTTGCCTTTGTTGTGATGAACCCCCCATACTATTTCGATTAGGATAACCTCATTTTGATTACGCTTATCTCACAAATCTGAAAGAGCACAGGACACTTCCTCTGGTGGAAATGGAGCTTCTAAAGCTTCTCAGCTCTGCATTCTACTCTATGTTATTTTGGAGTGTTTCCAGAAGGGCAGAGTGTGAGTGCGCTTGTGCTTTGTAGTGCCACGGGAATGTCCCACTGAAGCCAGTTCTTCCAAGAGCTTCTCTGTCTACAGGAACACCAGTGGAAGCATATCTATGGATGTCACACATCAGGGCCTGCTGGAATGATCCCGCAGCCCGAACTTGGTGTCCTCGCTGCCGAACCGTGCCGGTGCCATCCAAAATGTAGCATCCGCTTTTGAGAGATAAACTGAAGGAAATCCTTCCTCTTCTCACGCTGTGTTCTTGGACCACACTTCCTTGTCCTCTCATCCTTGTGGCACGGGTGCACGAAGGCAACCACAGAGCTATTGCACATCCTGTGCCTCAAACCAAGCCATAATCACAGCCCAGGTTATGAATGTAGCAGATCCTAAGGCTTTTCATTCTGAATTCAAACCCAAGGCCCCCTGGATCCCTCAGACCCGATGCACAATATCTCTGATTCAGCCCCACACATGCTCTATTGGCAAAAGGCAAAATTGGTCTCTGGTCTTGCAGATGCACTGGGTGTGGCCATGGGACATATCGATAATTTCAACTGCGCGCGCCAGGGTGGTTGCTTGCTCATTGGGGTCCCAGGTCGGTTTGCTCTCTTGATAGGACCCACCACATCCCACAACGCACTCCAGATCCCTGAGACTCAGCGTGTGCCACCATCCGTAGCCCTATCCCTCCCTGAACGCTGCCTCTGCTACCTCAAATTTGGCAGCTCGGATCTTGGTCTCAGAATCAACTGTGGGGATATTTTGCACTGGATTCTTTGAGTTCTGTCAGCCAAGCATCTGCTGTGCACTCTTCTAACACTCAGTGCATCACCTTCAATCCCATGTCTCCTGTCCGCTTGAGAGTGTGCGTCCAAGTTAAAGAGAGTTTCACCTTTACTGCTCCATCAACAGGGCTCAGACCATGCACTGGTATCCATTCCCTGCTTTTCCTTCTCCTGCTTCCAGGTGTTCTGAGGCCTCATCCTGTCTTTGGAAGTAACAGACCTCTCTTCGGCAAGTGTCCTGTGCCAAGGGCTGGGTGAGTGGATGTTTCCATTGCTGTGTTCATGGGAGCGAGTGAGCGCAGGTTGCACTGCTTCTCTGTCAACTGGGCATCGATGAATCAACACTTTCCAGATACATTTCACAGAAATGTGATTTTTTTTTATCTCTTTGTTTCTATACAGCCGTGGTGGGAGGGATTGTCCGAAGACTCCAGTTTTGACATTGTGTTGATATCTCATTTGCAGTCTTTAAAAATTTAATAGAATTGATATAAATGTTTTGGGAGTTATACGAAAATGAAGTTAGTTTCTGAAACATACTAAATCGACCTAGAAGCCAGACTTGTCAATTTCGGTAACATTTTGTCAGCTCTAAGGAAAACATAGACAGATAGAATGCAAAGTAGCAGTCCGAACTGTTAAAGGGGTCATGTCAACTCTTTACTGTTGAAGCCTCCGAAACCAACAGGAACCATGAAATAACTAATGGAAACATGAAATAACCCCCAAGCTTGGATTCCCTTGTGCATGTGGTGCCCTTTACTCCCGATGACACCTACTGGTCAATGTTGGCATTTCAAGGTGTAACATCCCTCTCAAGGAAAATACAAGAGGAAACGAACTAAATATATACATTTAGCTTTGAATCCAAAGAACCTAGAGGCATTATAGCTATGAGAACCCTGCTGCAGCTATGCTAGGCTACTGAGAACCAGGTGTTCTTCTATCAGTGATGAGAACGCTTAATCATTCGATCATGTTGGGTAAAGCACTTGAATGCAACCAAGTCTGCACCCCCATGATAGATTGCCCCCGGGGGCTTGACTCAATTGAAAGACGGTCCACATAAGCTGGGTCTTTCATGTCATTGGCGACTTTTACAGTTCCGTTCACTATCTGACTTCTAATATTTACCTAGACTGTCTAGAAAAACGGAGGCCTAATACAGATTCAAGTTCAGTCAAAGATTCCCCTCACTTACCACACTCCCTTCACCCCAGAGAAGACATAAACCCAGCATTTGCTGAATCTAGCGGAAGGCCATCGTTTCTTTGTGGGAGCTAAGTGTTCAATTCCTATCTATTTCATACAAGAGTATTTGACCTTTATGGGGTTCCCTGTTGTTCACAGAGGATGAAGCTAGAGGAACTCTGATTCTAGGAGGGGCTTGCTCTTCTCTTACTGGCTTCATTGCAGCTCAGGTACTGATCCCTCAAAATGGATGCCTGAGTGGAGGGGAGGGAAGAGCAAGTGCTTGATAGCTAGGCCCAAACCTGGGAAAAGGCTTACCTGGGTTTGGTGCACTTTGATCTGAATGGCTTGGAATTGCCCCTTGGGTCGTGTGGATTATCTGACCTCTTTCAAGAACATGAGCGTTTTTATCATCTCTGCCATCTCTTGTCTTTAGACGTCAGGGATCTTGGACCCGTTCTTGGAGCAGAGAATTGAGGAACTTCCTCCAGTCCACGGTGGCCCTCCGTAGGTTTCTGCTTGTATCAGCGAGGTTCAATATGTCTCATGAATGCCTTTCGAGCCTGCTATCCTCTACAGCTGTCTCCAGGCCAGTATTCTCTATTGTAGCAGAACATCTCTCATCAATGTGTTCGCATCTCTCCTCAATCCGTGCAGCCATATTTTCGGCCAGCTTCTCTTCGTGTCTCCCATAAAGTCGACTTCAACAGGACTGGGCAAGTCTGAAAGGACCTCGGAGCCTCTCCAGTAAGCTGAAGACAGGCAGATCTTCCACTGTCTGCCCTTTCAGGTTCTGGAAACTGACCCGTGAACTCAGGTCTTTGGGCAGCAGCAGTATCTCGAACTGACACAGCTTCCCGGACCAAAAAACTAAGCCAAGCTCCACAGAGGGGGGCAGCCCCTCCATCGCACTGATCCACCCACAGAACTCTGCCCGGTTACCTAGGATCCACCAGCCACAACAAGCCTCGCGGTACACACCAACATTCCACCTGGAATCCAACCGCTAACTGCCATCCCCAATGGCTGCTGCATCTTGTCAGTGTTGGGGGAGGGGCTGCATCCGACGAGAGGTTCCTAAGGTAAAAGTGATTCTACCCACTAGCGTCCCATGGGCCTTTGTTCTTCCCTCTTTCCTTTTGTTCAGATCTGTATGCACTGTAGCAACGGAGGGAAGTGTGTCCATTTTCAGTTGAATGTTTCACACGTCTTTAAACTTTCTAACAGTTCACAGTACACAGAGACCCACTAAGGGAAACTATTGTTCCTGTAATATGGGCACACCCGCAATACATAGCCGTCGGATGATTTCTGCTGAAACACCCGCATTCACGGGACATCTATCCATTTGTTTCAAGGGGGCTGAAATTCCTAGGAATGATACAATCCCCAATGTGCACTTTACTGCCTGTCTCTTTTGATCTTAGTACACTTTTGCGGAGCTACTTTTCCTTGTTATAGGCTTGTGCCATTTCTTCTCGACGTAGTGTAGAAGATGGCATTCATTCATCCTGTTGGAAGACTTGCAAGTCTATAGCACGGACTAGGAATCCATAGCATTCCAAATCGGCATTTGGGTTAGGTCACGATATGCTCCTATGAATCAATATTTACGAATATAAATGCACGCCTCTGATTTCCGAATACAGGTGTGCTGAGTACATTCAAGCCGCGATACTGGGTCGATGCGTACTGAATGATCCTTGACATCACCTTGAGTAATTTCTTTTGAATATTCATGTTACCCTACCCTTTTTGTGTTGTTTGTTTGTTTGATTCTTTCTTGGTCTGCTTCTCGTTTGCTTTGCAAACACGTCAGGCCATGCATCTCTCCGTTTGCTTCCAACAGAGAGTCATATAAGCTGACTCCCTTAAGACAGTGCTTCCAATCCCCTATGATTTCCTGCTTCCCTCTCCCATCTTTAGGGTTTTGATGTCCTCCTTGCCTTCTTCTTGTTTCTTCTTTTCCACTCATGCTCTTCTTGCATTTCCAATAAGGGTTTTCTTCTTTCCATTTCATCTTGCTGCTTATCCCTTCAGGGGAGAATTCTCAACCTTTCTTTTAGGATAAGTTTCGAACTGCTGAATTCTTTTAAGATTTGCAGGTCTGTGGCATTCTCTAGCTCTGCTGTTATTAGAAATGGTGGTCATGTGGCATAGGCTACCCTAGATGGCAGCATTTTGCCATTCAAGCTATGGTCTATGTCCTGGCACTCCTCCCTGTCCTGCAATATTGCTGCTGAGATAGCAACTGAAACCCCTCTGGAGGTTCTCTTGTGACTATGTTGCTTTCCTCCAGGCGCATTTTAAATCACTGGGATGCTCATGAACTTTGTTGATTTGGATCATACAGCTGCTGCTAAGTCTATTGGGATTCCACCTCTTTTGGACGCTGTGTACTTCCTGAATTCGCCTAGATGATTCTATCTTGGCTTTCAGCAAGTTTCAGTCTGATTTTTCTACACATCACTTTTCAAACATTGTTTGTTTCTTTATCTCTTGCTTTTCCATCTGGGACTCTTGCGAATTTTAGTCTTTCATGCCTTGTCTTCAACCAGGATTCAACAGCAATGTTTTCATTGGTTTGCACTTGCTTTCCTATGTGTGCTTCTGACCGAGGGATTTCTGTTCCCCTGTCTTCAAAGTCATTCACGCGTCACTCTGCAATATCTCGTCTGCTTAGGATGGAATGTTAGCCCTGATATTTTCTCATCCACTGAGTTTTCTGATATTATTTGGCTCGTCTTTAGGCTTTCTCTTCCCCTTTTCTGGTATTCTGCCTTTTGTGATTCTGAGACACTGTTGTTCTTCAGTGTTTCCCTCACCTCCATTTTCAATACTTGCTCTGGAGAGCGTTTTGCAGTCTAGTTGTCTGAAAGCTTATCTTTAGGGCCTTCAATCTCTTGGGAACTGAAAATGGTACTTCCTTTTCCTTTTACTGTATTTCTTCATCTCTACTGGTCAGGTAATTTCAGGTATCTAATGTAGACTTCTAGGGCTTGGTTAAGTGAAAACTTTAGACTCTTGGCTCTACACAATTGCATGGGATTTCTGTGAGGACAAATTTTCCTAGACATTGATGCCATGTCCTGTTCCTGTGTGTGTTGTCTGGTCTATCTCCAATTGCTGGTGTTGCCTTTGTTGTGATGAACCCCCCATACTATTTCGATTAGGATAACCTCATTTTGATTACGCTTATCTCACAAATCTGAAAGAGCACAGGACACTTCCTCTGGTGGAAATGGAGCTTCTAAAGCTTCTCAGCTCTGCATTCTACTCTATGTTATTTTGGAGTGTTTCCAGAAGGGCAGAGTGTGAGTGCGCTTGTGCTTTGTAGTGCCACGGGAATGTCCCACTGAAGCCAGTTCTTCCAAGAGCTTCTCTGTCTACAGGAACACCAGTGGAAGCATATCTATGGATGTCACACATCAGGGCCTGCTGGAATGATCCCGCAGCCCGAACTTGGTGTCCTCGCTGCCGAACCGTGCCGGTGCCATCCAAAATGTAGCATCCGCTTTTGAGAGATAAACTGAAGGAAATCCTTCCTCTTCTCACGCTGTGTTCTTGGACCACACTTCCTTGTCCTCTCATCCTTGTGGCACGGGTGCACGAAGGCAACCACAGAGCTGTTGCACATCCTGTGCCTCAAACCAAACCATAATCACAGCCCAGGTTATGAATGTAGCAGATCCTAAGGCTTTTCATTCTGAATTCAAACCCAAGGCCCCCTGGATCCCTCAGACCCGATGCACAATATCTCTGATTCAGCCCCACACATGCTCTATTGGCAAAAGGCCAAATTGGTCTCTGGTCCTGCAGATGCACTGGGTGTGGCCATGGGACATATCGATAATTTCAACTGTGCGCGCCAGGGTGGTTGCTTGCTCATTGGGGTCCCAGGTCGGTTTGCTCTCTTGATAGGACCCACCACATCCCACAACGCACTCCAGATCCCTGAGACTCAGCGTGTGCCACCATCCGTAGCCCTATCCCTCCCTGAACGCTGCCTCTGCTACCTCAAATTTGGCAGCTCGGATCTTGGTCTCAGAATCAACTGTGGGGATATTTTGCACTGGATTCTTTGAGTTCTGTCAGCCAAGCATCTGCTGTGCACTCTTCTAACACTCAGCGCATCACCTTCAATCCCATGTCTCCTGTCCGCTTGAGAGTGTGTGTCCAAGTTAAAGAGAGTTTCACCTTTACTGCTCCATCAACAGGGCTCACTGGTATCCATTCCCTGCTTTTCCTTCTCCTGCTTCCAGGTGTTCTGAGGCCTCATCCTGTCTTTGGAAGTAACAGACCTCTCTTCGGCAAGTGTCCTGTGCCAAGGGCTGGGTGAGTGGATGTTTCCATTGCTGTGTTCATGGGAGCGAGTGAGCGCAGGTTGCACTGCTTCTCTGTCAACTGGGCATCGATGAATCAACACTTTCCAGATACATTTCACAGAAATGTGATTTTTTTTTATCTCTTTGTTTCTATACAGCCGTGGTGGGAGGGATTGTCCGAAGACTCCAGTTTTGACATTGTGTTGATATCTCATTTGCAGTCTTTAAAAATTTAATAGAATTGATATAAATGTTTTGGGAGTTATACGAAAATGAAGTTACTTTCTGAAACATACTAAATCGACCTAGAAGCCAGACTTGTCAATTTCGGTAACATTTTGTCAGCTCTAAGGAAAACATAGACAGATAGAATGCAAAGTAGCAGTCCGAACTGTTAAAGGGGTCATGTCAACTCTTTACTGTTGAAGCCTCCGAAACCAACAGGAACCATGAAATAACTAATGGAAACATGAAATAACCCCCAAGCTTGGATTCCCTTGTGCATGTGGTTCCCTTTACTCCCGATGACACCTACTGGTCAATGTTGGCATTTCAAGGTGTAACATCCCTCTCAAGGAAAATACAAGAGGAAACGAACTAAATATATACATTTAGCTTTGAATCCAAAGAACCTAGAGGCATTATAGCTATGAGAACCCTGCTGCAGCTATGCTAGGCTACTGAGAACCAGGTGTTCTTCTATCAGTGATGAGAACGCTTAATCATTCGATCATGTTGGGTAAAGCACTTGAATGCAACCAAGTCTGCACCCCCATGATAGATTGCCCCCGGGGGCTTGACTCAATTGAAAGACGGTCCACATAAGCTGGGTCTTTCATGTCATTGGCGACTTTTACAGTTCCGTTCACTATCTGACTTCTAATATTTACCTAGACTGTCTTGAAAAACGGAGGCCTAATACAGATTCAAGTTCAGTCAAAGATTCCCCTCACTTACCACACTCCCTTCACCCCAGAGAAGACATAAACCCAGCATTTGCTGAATCTAGCGGAAGGCCATCGTTTCTTTGTGGGAGCTAAGTATTCAATTCCTATCTATTTCATACAAGAGTATTTGACCTTTATGGGGTTCCCTGTTGTTCACAGAGGATGAAGCTAGAGGAACTCTGATTCTAGGAGGGGCTTGCTCTTCTCTTACTGGCTTCATTGCAGCTCAGGTACTGATCCCTCAAAATGGATGCCTGAGTGGAGGGGAGGGAAGTGCAAGTGCTTGATAGCTAGGCCCAAACCTGGGAAAAGGCTTACCTGGGCTTGGTGCACTTTGATCTGAATGGCTTGGAATTGCCCCTTGGGTCGTGTGGATTATCTGACCTCTTTCAAGAACATGAGCGTTTTTATCATCTCTGCCATCTCTTCTCTTTAGACGTCAGGGATCTTGGACCCGTTCTTGGAGCAGAGAATTGAGGAACTTCCTCCAGTCCACGGTGGCCCTCCGTAGGTTTCTGCTAGTATCAGCGAGGTTCAATATGTCTCATGAATGCCTTTCGAGCCTGCTATCCTCTACAGCTGTCTCCAGGCCAGTATTCTCTATTGTAGCAGAACATCTCTCATCAATGTGTTCGCATCTCTCCTCAATCCGTGCAGCCATATTTTCGGCCAGCTTCTCTTCGTGTCTCCCATAAAGTCGACTTCAACAGGACTGGGCAAGTCTGAAAGGACCTCGGAGCCTCTCCAGTAAGCTGAAGACAGGCAGATCTTCCACTGTCTGCCCTTTCAGGTTCTGGAAACTGACCCGTGAACTCAGGTCTTTGGGCAGCAGCAGTATCTCGAACTGACACAGCTTCCCGGACCAAAGACCTAAGCCAAGCTCCACAGAGGGCGGCAGCCCCTCCATCGCACTGATCCACCCACAGAACTCTGCCCGGTTACCTAGGATCCACCAGCCACAACAAGCCTCGCGGTACACACCAACATTCCACCTGGAATCCAACCGCTAACTGCCATCCCCAATGGCTGCTGCATCTTGTCAGTGTTGGGGGAGGGGCTGCATCCGACGAGAGGTTCCTAAGGTAAAAGTGATTCTACCCACTAGCGTCCCATGGGCCTTTGTTCTTCCCTCTTTCCTTTTGTTCAGATCTGTATGCACTGTAGCAACGGAGGGAAGTGTGTCCATTTTCAGTTGAATGTTTCACACGTCTTTAAACTTTCTAACAGTTCACAGTACACAGAGACCCACTAAGGGAAACTATTGTTCCTGTAATATGGGCACACCCGCAATACATAGCCGTCGGATGATTTCTGCTGAAACACCCGCATTCACGGGACATCTATCCATTTGTTTCAAGGGGGCTGAAATTCCTAGGAATGATACAATCCCCAATGTGCACTTTACTGCCTGTCTCTTTTGATCTTAGTACACTTTTGCGGAGCTACTTTTCCTTGTTATAGGCTTGTGCCATTTCTTCTCGACGTAGTGTAGAAGATGGCATTCATTCATCCTGTTGGAAGACTTGCAAGTCTATAGCACGGACTAGGAATCCATAGCATTCCAAATCGGCATTTGGGTTAGGTCACGATATGCTCCTATGAATCAATATTTACGAATACAAATGCACGCCTCTGATTTCCGAATACAGGTGTGCTGAGTACATTCAAGCCGCGATACTGGGTCGATGCGTACTGAATGATCCTTGACATCACCTTGAGTAATTTCTTTTGAATATTCATGTTACCCTACCCTTTTTGTGTTGTTTGTTTGTTTGATTCTTTCTTGGTCTGCTTCTCGTTTGCTTTGCAAACACGTCAGGCCATGCATCTCTCCGTTTGCTTCCAACAGAGAGTCATATAAGCTGACTCCCTTAAGACAGTGCTTCCAATCCCCTATGATTTCCTGCTTCCCTCTCCCATCTTTAGGGTTTTGATGTCCTCCTTGCCTTCTTCTTGTTTCTTCTTTTCCACTCATGCTCTTCTTGCATTTCCAATAAGGGTTTTCTTCTTTCCATTTCATCTTGCTGCTTATCCCTTCAGGGGAGAATTCTCAACCTTTCTTTTAGGATAAGTTTCGAACTGCTGAATTCTTTTAAGATTTGCAGGTCTGTGGCATTCTCTAGCTCTGCTGTTATTAGAAATGGTGGTCATGTGGCATAGGCTACCCTAGATGGCAGCATTTTGCCATTCAAGCTATGGTCTATGTCCTGGCACTCCTCCCTGTCCTGCAATATTGCTGCTGAGATAGCAACTGAAACCCCTCTGGAGGTTCTCTTGTGACTATGTTGCTTTCCTCCAGGCGCATTTTAAATCACTGGGATGCTCATGAACTTTGTTGATTTGGATCATACAGCTGCTGCTAAGTCTATTGGGATTCCACCTCTTTTGGACGCTGTGTACTTCCTGAATTCGCCTAGATGATTCTATCTTGGCTTTCAGCAAGTTTCAGTCTGATTTTTCTACACATCACTTTTGAAACATTGTTTGTTTCTTTATCTCTTGCTTTTCCATCTGGGACTCTTTCGAATTTTAGTCTTTCATGCCTTGTCTTCAACCAGGATTCAACAGCAATGTTTTCATTGGTTTGCACTTGCTTTCCTATGTGTGCTTCTGACCGAGGGATTTCTGTTCCCCTGTCTTCAAAGTCATTCACGCGTCCCTCTGCAATATCTCGTCTGCTTAGGACGGAATGTTAGCCCTGATATTTTCTCATCCACTGAGTTTTCTGATATTATTTGGCTCGTCTTTAGGCTTTCTCTTCCCCTTTTCTGGTATTCTGCCTTTTGTGATTCTGAGACACTGTTGTTCTTCAGTGTTTCCCTCACCTCCATTTTCAATACTTGCTCTGGAGAGCGTTTTGCAGTCTAGTTGTCTGAAAGCTTATCTTTAGGGCCTTCAATCTCTTGGGAACTGAAAATGGTACTTCCTTTTCCTTTTACTGTATTTCTTCATCTCTACTGGTCAGGTAATTTCAGGTATCTAATATAGACTTCTAGGGCTTGGTTAAGTGAAAACTTTAGACTCTTGGCTCTACACAATTGCATGGGATTTCTGTGAGGACAAATTTTCCTAGACATTGATGCCATGTCCTGTTCCTGTGTGTGTTGTCTGGTCTATCTCCAATTGCTGGTGTTGCCTTTGTTGTGATGAACCCCCCATACTATTTCGATTAGGATAACCTCATTTTGATTACGCTTATCTCACAAATCTGAAAGAGCACAGGACACTTCCTCTGGTGGAAATGGAGCTTCTAAAGCTTCTCAGCTCTGCATTCTACTCTATGTTATTTTGGAGTGTTTCCAGAAGAGCAGAGTGTGAGTGCGCTTGTGCTTTGTAGTGCCACGGGAATGTCCCACTGAAGCCAGTACTTCCAAGAGCTTCTCTGTCTACAGGAACACCAGTGGAAGCATATCTATGGATGTCACACATCAGGGCCTGCTGGAATGATCCCGCAGCCCGAACTTGGTGTCCTCGCTGCCGAACCGTGCCGGTGCCATCCAAAATGTAGCATCCGCTTTTGAGAGATAAACTGAAGGAAATCCTTCCTCTTCTCACGCTGTGGTCTTGGACCACACTTCCTTGTCCTCTCATCCTTGTGCCACGGGTGCACGAAGGCAACCACAGAGCTGTTGCACATCCTGTGCCTCAAACCAAACCATAATCACAGCCCAGGTTATGAATGTAGCAGATCCTAAGGCTTTTCATTCTGAATTCAAACCCAAGGCCCCCTGGATCCCTCAGACCCGATGCACAATATCTCTGATTCAGCCCCACACATGCTCTATTGGCAAAATGCCAAATTGGTCTCTGGTCTTGCAGATGCACTGGGTGTGGCCATGGGACATATCGATAATTTCAACTGCGCGCGCCAGGGTGGTTGCTTGCTCATTGGGGTCCCAGGTCGGTTTGCTCTCTTGATAGGACCCACCACATCCCACAACGCCCTCCAGATCCCTGAGACTCAGCGTGTGCCACCATCCGTAGCCCTATCCCTCCCTGAACGCTGCCTCTGCTACCTCAAATTTGGCAGCTCGGTTCTTGCTCTCAGAATCAACTGTGGGGATATTTTGCACTGGATTCTTTGCGTTCTGTCAGCCAAGCATCTGCTGTGCACTCTTCTAACACTCAGCGCATCACCTTCAATCCCATGTCTCCTGTCCGCTTGAGAGTGTGCGTCCAAGTTAAAGAGAGTTTCACCTTTACTGCTCCATCAACAGGGCTCACTGGTATCCATTCCCTGCTTTTCCTTCTCCTGCTTCCAGGTGTTCTGAGGCCTCATCCTGTCTTTGGAAGTAACAGACCTCTCTTCGGCAAGTGTCCTGTGCCAAGGGCTGGGTGAGTGGATGTTTCCATTGCTGTGTTCATGGGAGCGAGTGAGCGCAGGTTGCACTGCTTCTCTGTCAACTGGGCATCGATGAATCAACACTTTCCAGATACATTTCACAGAAATGTGATTTTTTTTTATCTCTTTGTTTCTATACAGCCGTGGTGGGAGGGATTGTCCGAAGACTCCAGTTTTGACATTGTGTTGATATCTCATTTGCAGTCTTTAAAAATTTAATAGAATTGATATAAATGTTTTGGGAGTTATACGAAAATGAAGTTACTTTCTGAAACATACTAAATCGACCTAGAAGCCAGACTTGTCAATTTCGGTAACATTTTGTCAGCTCTAAGGAAAACATAGACAGATAGAATGCAAAGTAGCAGTCCGAACTGTTAAAGGGGTCATGTCAACTCTTTACTGTTGAAGCCTCCGAAACCAACAGGAACCATGAAATAACTAATGGAAACATGAAATAACCCCCAAGCTTGTATTCCCTTGTGCATGTGGTGCCCTTTACTCCCGATGACACCTACTGGTCAATGTTGGCATTTCAAGGTGTAACATCCCTCTCAAGGAAAATACAAGAGGAAACGAACTAAATATATACATTTAGCTTTGAATCCAAAGAACCTAGAGGCATTATAGCTATGAGAACCCTGCTGCAGCTATGCTAGGCTACTGAGAACCAGGTGTTCTTCTATCAGTGATGAGAACGCTTAATCATTCGATCATGTTGGGTAAAGCACTTGAATGCAACCAAGTCTGCACCCCCATGATAGATTGCCCCCGGGGGCTTGACTCAATTGAAAGACGGTCCACATAAGCTGGGTCTTTCATGTCATTGGCGACTTTTACAGTTCCGTTCACTATCTGACTTCTAATATTTACCTAGACTGTCTTGAAAAACGGAGGCCTAATACAGATTCAAGTTCAGTCAAAGATTCCCCTCACTTACCACACTCCCTTCACCCCAGAGAAGACATAAACCCAGCATTTGCTGAATCTAGCGGAAGGCCATCGTTTCTTTGTGGGAGCTAAGTATTCAATTCCTATCTATTTCATACAAGAGTATTTGACCTTTATGGGGTTCCCTGTTGTTCACAGAGGATGAAGCTAGAGGAACTCTGATTCTAGGAGGGGCTTGCTCTTCTCTTACTGGCTTCATTGCAGCTCAGGTACTGATCCCTCAAAATGGATGCCTGAGTGGAGGGGAGGGAAGAGCAAGTGCTTGATAGCTAGGCCCAAACCTGGGAAAAGGCTTACCTGGGCTTGGTGCACTTTGATCTGAATGGCTTGGAATTGCCCCTTGGGTCGTGTGGATTATCTGACCTCTTTCAAGAACATGAGCGTTTTTATCATCTCTGCCATCTCTTCTCTTTAGACGTCAGGGATCTTGGACCCGTTCTTGGAGCAGAGAATTGAGGAACTTCCTCCAGTCCACGGTGGCCCTCCGTAGGTTTCTGCTAGTATCAGCGAGGTTCAATATGTCTCATGAATGCCTTTCGAGCCTGCTATCCTCTACAGCTGTCTCAAGGCCAGTATTCTCTATTGTAGCAGAACATCTCTCATCAATGTGTTCGCATCTCTCCTCAATCCGTGCAGCCATATTTTCGGCCAGCTTCTCTTCGTGTCTCCCATAAAGTCGACTTCAACAGGACTGGGCAAGTCTGAAAGGACCTCGGAGCCTCTCCAGTAAGCTGAAGACAGGCAGATCTTCCACTGTCTGCCCTTTCAGGTTCTGGAAACTGACCCGTGAACTCAGGTCTTTGGGCAGCAGCAGTATCTCGAACTGACACAGCTTCCCGGACCAAAGACCTAAGCCAAGCTCCACAGAGGGCGGCAGCCCCTCCATCGCACTGATCCACCCACAGAACTCTGCCCGGTTACCTAGGATCCACCAGCCACAACAAGCCTCGCGGTACACACCAACATTCCACCTGGAATCCAACCGCTAACTGCCATCCCCTATGGCTGCTGCATCTTGTCAGTGTTGGGGGAGGGGCTGCATCCGACGAGAGGTTCCTAAGGTAAAAGTGATTCTACCCACTAGCGTCCCATGGGCCTTTGTTCTTCCCTCTTTCCTTTTGTTCAGATCTGTATGCACTGTAGCAACGGAGGGAAGTGTGTCCATTTTCAGTTGAATGTTTCACACGTCTTTAAACTTTCTAACAGTTCACAGTACACAGAGACCCACTAAGGGAAACTATTGTTCCTGTAATATGGGCACACCCGCAATACATAGCCGTCGGATGATTTCTGCTGAAACATCCGCATTCACGGGACATCTATCCATTTGTTTCAAGGGGGCTGAAATTCCTAGGAATGATACAATCCCCAATGTGCACTTTACTGCCTGTCTCTTTTGATCTTAGTACACTTTTGCGGAGCTACTTTTCCTTGTTATAGGCTTGTGCCATTTCTTCTCGACGTAGTGTAGAAGATGGCATTCATTCATCCTGTTGGAAGACTTGCAAGTCTATAGCACGGACTAGGAATCCATAGCATTCCAAATCGGCATTTGGGTTAGGTCACGATATGCTCCTATGAATCAATATTTACGAATATAAATGCACGCCTCTGATTTCCGAATACAGGTGTGCTGAGTACATTCAAGCCGCGATACTGGGTCGATGCGTACTGAATGATCCTTGACATCACCTTGAGTAATTTCTTTTGAATATTCATGTTACCCTACCCTTTTTGTGTTGTTTGTTTGTTTGATTCTTTCTTGGTCTGCTTCTCGTTTGCTTTGCAAACACGTCAGGCCATGCATCTCTCCGTTTGCTTCCAACAGAGAGTCATATAAGCTGACTCCCTTAAGACAGTGCTTCCAATCCCCTATGATTTCCTGCTTCCCTCTTCCATCTTTTGGGTTTTGATGTCCTCCTTGCCTTCTTCTTGTTTCTTCTTTTCCACTCATGCTCTTCTTGCATTTCCAATAAGGGTTTTCTTCTTTCCATTTCATCTTGCTGCTTATCCCTTCAGGGGAGAATTCTCAACCTTTCTTTTAGGATAAGTTTCGAACTGCTGAATTCTTTTAAGATTTGCAGGTCTGTGGCATTCTCTAGCTCTGCTGTTATTAGAAATGGTGGTCATGTGGCATAGGCTACCCTAGATGGCAGCATTTTGCCATTCAAGCTATGGTCTATGTCCTGGCACTCCTCCCTGTCCTGCAATATTGCTGCTGACATAGCAGCTGAAACCCCTCTGGAGGTTCTCTTGTGACTATGTTGCTTTCCTCCAGGCGCATTTTAAATCACTGGGATGCTCATGAACTTTGTTGATTTGGATCATACAGCTGCTGCTAAGTCTATTGGGATTCCACCTCTTTTGGACGCTGTGTACTTCCTGAATTCGCCTAGATGATTCTATCTTGGCTTTCAGCAAGTTTCAGTCTGATTTTTCTACACATCACTTTTGAAACATTGTTTGTTTCTTTATCTCTTGCTTTTCCATCTGGGACTCTTTCGAATTTTAGTCTTTCATGCCTTGTCTTCAACCAGGATTCAACAGCAATGTTTTCATTGGTTTGCACTTGCTTTCCTATGTGTGCTTCTGACCGAGGGATTTCTGTTCCCCTGTCTTCAAAGTCATTCACGCGTCCCTCTGCAATATCTCGTCTGCTTAGGACGGAATGTTAGCCCTGATATTTTCTAATCCACTGAGTTTTCTGATATTATTTGGCTCGTCTTTAGGCTTTCTCTTCCCCTTTTCTGGTATTCTGCCTTTTGTGATTCTGAGACACTGTTGTTCTTCAGTGTTTCCCTCACCTCCATTTTCAATACTTGCTCTGGAGAGCGTTTTGCAGTCTAGTTGTCTGAAAGCTTATCTTTAGGGCCTTCAATCTCTTGGGAACTGAAAATGGTACTTCCTTTTCCTTTTACTGTATTTCTTCATCTCTACTGGTCAGGTAATTTCAGGTATCTAATATAGACTTCTAGGGCTTGGTTAAGTGAAAACTTTAGACTCTTGGCTCTACACAATTGCATGGGATTTCTGTGAGGACAAATTTTCCTAGACATTGATGCCATGTCCTGTTCCTGTGTGTGTTGTCTGGTCTATCTCCAATTGCTGGTGTTGCCTTTGTTGTGATGAACCCCCCATACTATTTCGATTAGGATAACCTCATTTTGATTACGCTTATCTCACAAATCTGAAAGAGCACAGGACACTTCCTCTGGTGGAAATGGAGCTTCTAAAGGTTCTCAGCTCTGCATTCTACTCTATGTTATTTTGGAGTGTTTCCAGAAGAGCAGAGTGTGAGTGCGCTTGTGCTTTGTAGTGCCACGGGAATGTCCCACTGAAGCCAGTACTTCCAAGAGCTTCTCTGTCTACAGGAACACCAGTGGAAGCATATCTATGGATGTCACACATCAGGGCCTGCTGGAATGATCCCGCAGCCCGAACTTGGTGTCCTCGCTGCCGAACCGTGCCGGTGCCATCCAAAATGTAGCATCCGCTTTTGAGAGATAAACTGAAGGAAATCCTTCCTCTTCTCACGCTGTGGTCTTGGACCACACTTCCTTGTCCTCTCATCCTTGTGCCACGGGTGCACGAAGGCAACCACAGAGCTGTTGCACATCCTGTGCCTCAAACCAAACCATAATCACAGCCCAGGTTATGAATGTAGCAGATCCTAAGGCTTTTCATTCTGAATTCAAACCCAAGGCCCCCTGGATCCCTCAGACCCGATGCACAATATCTCTGATTCAGCCCCACACATGCTCTATTGGCAAAATGCCAAATTGGTCTCTGGTCTTGCAGATGCACTGGGTGTGGCCATGGGACATATCGATAATTTCAACTGCGCGCGCCAGGGTGGTTGCTTGCTCATTGGGGTCCCAGGTCGGTTTGCTCTCTTGATAGGACCCACCACATCCCACAACGCCCTCCAGATCCCTGAGACTCAGCGTGTGCCACCATCCGTAGCCCTATCCCTCCCTGAACGCTGCCTCTGCTACCTCAAATTTGGCAGCTCGGATCTTGGTCTCAGAATCAACTGTGGGGATATTTTGCACTGGATTCTTTGAGTTCTGTCAGCCAAGCATCTGCTGTGCACTCTTCTAACACTCAGCGCATCACCTTCAATCCCATGTCTCCTGTCCGCTTGAGAGTGTGCGTCCAAGTTAAAGAGAGTTTCACCTTTACTGCTCCATCAACAGGGCTCACTGGTATCCATTCCCTGCTTTTCCTTCTCCTGCTTCCAGGTGTTCTGAGGCCTCATCCTGTCTTTGGAAGTAACAGACCTCTCTTCGGCAAGTGTCCTGTGCCAAGGGCTGGGTGAGTGGATGTTTCCATTGCTGTGTTCATGGGAGCGAGTGAGCGCAGGTTGCACTGCTTCTCTGTCAACTGGGCATCGATGAATCAACACTTTCCAGATACATTTCACAGAAATGTGATTTTTTTTTATCTCTTTGTTTCTATACAGCCGTGGTGGGAGGGATTGTCCGAAGACTCCAGTTTTGACATTGTGTTGATATCTCATTTGCAGTCTTTAAAAATTTAACAGAATTGATATAAATGTTTTGGGAGTTATACGAAAATGAAGTTACTTTCTGAAACATACTAAATCGACCTAGAAGCCAGACTTGTCAATTTCGGTAACATTTTGTCAGCTCTAAGGAAAACATAGACAGATAGAATGCAAAGTAGCAGTCCGAACTGTTAAAGGGGTCATGTCAACTCTTTACTGTTGAAGCCTCCGAAACCAACAGGAACCATGAAATAACTAATGGAAACATGAAATAACCCCCAAGCTTGTATTCCCTTGTGCATGTGGTGCCCTTTACTCCCGATGACACCTACTGGTCAATGTTGGCATTTCAAGGTGTAACATCCCTCTCAAGGAAAATACAAGAGGAAACGAACTAAATATATACATTTAGCTTTGAATCCAAAGAACCTAGAGGCATTATAGCTATGAGAACCCTGCTGCAGCTATGCTAGGCTACTGAGAACCAGGTGTTCTTCTATCAGTGATGAGAACGCTTAATCATTCGATCATGTTGGGTAAAGCACTTGAATGCAACCAAGTCTGCACCCCCATGATAGATTGCCCCCGGGGGCTTGACTCAATTGAAAGACGGTCCACATAAGCTGGGTCTTTCATGTCATTGGCGACTTTTACAGTTCCGTTCACTATCTGACTTCTAATATTTACCTAGACTGTCTTGAAAAACGGAGGCCTAATACAGATTCAAGTTCAGTCAAAGATTCCCCTCACTTACCACACTCCCTTCACCCCAGAGAAGACATAAACCCAGCATTTGCTGAATCTAGCGGAAGGCCATCGTTTCTTTGTGGGAGCTAAGTATTCAATTCCTATCTATTTCATACAAGAGTATTTGACCTTTATGGGGTTCCCTGTTGTTCACAGAGGATGAAGCTAGAGGAACTCTGATTCTAGGAGGGGCTTGCTCTTCTCTTACTGGCTTCATTGCAGCTCAGGTACTGATCCCTCAAAATGGATGCCTGAGTGGAGGGGAGGGAAGAGCAAGTGCTTGATAGCTAGGCCCAAACCTGGGAAAAGGCTTACCTGGGCTTGGTGCACTTTGATCTGAATGGCTTGGAATTGCCCCTTGGGTCGTGTGGATTATCTGACCTCTTTCAAGAACATGAGCGTTTTTATCATCTCTGCCATCTCTTCTCTTTAGACGTCAGGGATCTTGGACCCGTTCTTGGAGCAGAGAATTGAGGAACTTCCTCCAGTCCACGGTGGCCCTCCGTAGGTTTCTGCTAGTATCAGCGAGGTTCAATATGTCTCATGAATGCCTTTCGAGCCTGCTATCCTCTACAGCTGCCTCCAGGCCAGTATTCTCTATTGTAGCAGAACATCTCTCATCAATGTGTTCGCATCTCTCCTCAATCCGTGCAGCCATATTTTCGGCCAGCTTCTCTTCGTGTCTCCCATAAAGTCGACTTCAACAGGACTGGGCAAGTCTGAAAGGACCTCGGAGCCTCTCCAGTAAGCTGAAGACAGGCAGATCTTCCACTGTCTGCCCTTTCAGGTTCTGGAAACTGACCCGTGAACTCAGGTCTTTGGGCAGCAGCAGTATCTCGAACTGACACAGCTTCCCGGACCAAAGACCTAAGCCAAGCTCCACAGAGGGCGGCAGCCCCTCCATCGCACTGATCCACCCACAGAACTCTGCCCGGTTACCTAGGATCCACCAGCCACAACAAGCCTCGCGGTACACACCAACATTCCACCTGGAATCCAACCGCTAACTGCCATCCCCTATGGCTGCTGCATCTTGTCAGTGTTGGGGGAGGGGCTGCATCCGACGAGAGGTTCCTAAGGTAAAAGTGATTCTACCCACTAGCGTCCCATGGGCCTTTGTTCTTCCCTCTTTCCTTTTGTTCAGATCTGTATGCACTGTAGCAACGGAGGGAAGTGTGTCCATTTTCAGTTGAATGTTTCACACGTCTTTAAACTTTCTAACAGTTCACAGTACACAGAGACCCACTAAGGGAAACTATTGTTCCTGTAATATGGGCACACCCGCAATACATAGCCGTCGGATGATTTCTGCTGAGACACCCGCATTCACGGGACATCTATCCATTTGTTTCAAGGGGGCTGAAATTCCTAGGACTGATACAATCCCCAATGTGCACTTTACTGCCTGTCTCTTTTGATCTTAGTACACTTTTGCGGAGCTACTTTTCCTTGTTATAGGCTTGTGCCATTTCTTCTCGACGTAGTGTAGAAGATGGCATTCATTCATCCTGTTGGAAGACTTGCAAGTCTATAGCACGGACTAGGAATCCATTGCATTCCAAATCGGCATTTGGGTTAGGTCACGATATGCTCATATGAATCAATATTTACGAATATAAATGCACGCCTCTGATTTCCGAATACAGGTGTGCTGAGTACATTCAAGCCGCGATACTGGGTCGATGCGTACTGAATGATCCTTGACATCACCTTGAGTAATTTCTTTTGAATATTCATGTTACCCTACCCTTTTTGTGTTGTTTGTTTGTTTGATTCTTTCTTGGTCTGCTTCTCGTTTGCTTTGCAAACACGTCAGGCCATGCATCTCTCCGTTTGCTTCCAACAGAGAGTCATATAAGCTGACTCCCTTAAGACAGTGCTTCCAATCCCCTATGATTTCCTGCTTCCCTCTCCCATCTTTAGGGTTTTGATGTCCTCCTTGCCTTCTTCTTGTTTCTTCTTTTCCACTCATGCTCTTCTTGCATTTCCAATAAGGGTTTTCTTCTTTCCATTTCATCTTGCTGCTTATCCCTTCAGGGGAGAATTCTCAACCTTTCTTTTAGGATAAGTTTCGAACTGCTGAATTCTTTTAAGATTTGCAGGTCTGTGGCATTCTCTAGCTCTGCTGTTATTAGAAATGGTGGTCATGTGGCATAGGCTACCCTAGATGGCAGCATTTTGCCATTCAAGCTATGGTCTATGTCCTGGCACTCCTCCCTGTCCTGCAATATTGCTGCTGACATAGCAGCTGAAACCCCTCTGGAGGTTCTCTTGTGACTATGTTGCTTTCCTCCAGGCGCATTTTAAATCACTGGGATGCTCATGAACTTTGTTGATTTGGATCATACAGCTGCTGCTAAGTCTATTGGGATTCCACCTCTTTTGGACGCTGTGTACTTCCTGAATTCGCCTAGATGATTCTATCTTGGCTTTCAGCAAGTTTCAGTCTGATTTTTCTACACATCACTTTTCAAACATTGTTTGTTTCTTTATCTCTTGCTTTTCCATCTGGGACTCTTGCGAATTTTAGTCTTTCATGCCTTGTCTTCAACCAGGATTCAACAGCAATGTTTTCATTGGTTTGCACTTGCTTTCCTATGTGTGCTTCTGACCGAGGGATTTCTGTTCCCCTGTCTTCAAAGTCATTCACGCGTCCCTCTGCAATATCTCGTCTGCTTAGGACGGAATGTTAGCCCTGATATTTTCTCATCCACTGAGTTTTCTGATATTATTTGGCTCGTCTTTAGGCTTTCTCTTCCCCTTTTCTGGTATTCTGCCTTTTGTGATTCTGAGACACTGTTGTTCTTCAGTGTTTCCCTCACCTCCATTTTCAATACTTGCTCTGGAGAGCGTTTTGCAGTCTAGTTGTCTGAAAGCTTATCTTTAGGGCCTTCAATCTCTTGGGAACTGAAAATGGTACTTCCTTTTCCTTTTACTGTATTTCTTCATCTCTACTGGTCAGGTAATTTCAGGTATCTAATGTAGACTTCTAGGGCTTGGTTAAGTGAAAACTTTAGACTCTTGGCTCTACACAATTGCATGGGATTTCTGTGAGGACAAATTTTCCTAGACATTGATGCCATGTCCTGTTCCTGTGTGTGTTGTCTGGTCTATCTCCAATTGCTGGTGTTGCCTTTGTTGTGATGAACCCCCCATACTATTTCGATTAGGATAACCTCATTTTGATTACGCTTATCTCACAAATCTGAAAGAGCACAGGACACTTCCTCTGGTGGAAATGGAGCTTCTAAAGCTTCTCAGCTCTGCATTCTACTCTATGTTATTTTGGAGTGTTTCCAGAAGAGCAGAGTGTGAGTGCGCTTGTGCTTTGTAGTGCCACGGGAATGTCCCACTGAAGCCAGTACTTCCAAGAGCTTCTCTGTCTACAGGAACACCAGTGGAAGCATATCTATGGATGTCACACATCAGGGCCTGCTGGAATGATCCCGCAGCCCGAACTTGGTGTCCTCGCTGCCGAACCGTGCCGGTGCCATCCAAAATGTAGCATCCGCTTTTGAGAGATAAACTGAAGGAAATCCTTCCTCTTCTCACGCTGTGGTCTTGGACCACACTTCCTTGTCCTCTCATCCTTGTGCCACGGGTGCACGAAGGCAACCACAGAGCTGTTGCACATCCTGTGCCTCAAACCAAACCATAATCACAGCCCAGGTTATGAATGTAGCAGATCCTAAGGCTTTTCATTCTGAATTCAAACCCAAGGCCCCCTGGATCCCTCAGACCCGATGCACAATATCTCTGATTCAGCCCCACACATGCTCTATTGGCAAAATGCCAAATTGGTCTCTGGTCTTGCAGATGCACTGGGTGTGGCCATGGGACATATCGATAATTTCAACTGCGCGCGCCAGGGTGGTTGCTTGCTCATTGGGGTCCCAGGTCGGTTTGCTCTCTTGATAGGACCCACCACATCCCACAACGCACTCCAGATCCCTGAGACTCAGCGTGTGCCACCATCCGTAGCCCTATCCCTCCCTGAACGCTGCCTCTGCTACCTCAAATTTGGCAGCTCGGATCTTGGTCTCAGAATCAACTGTGGGGATATTTTGCACTGGATTCTTTGAGTTCTGTCAGCCAAGCATCTGCTGTGCACTCTTCTAACACTCAGCGCATCACCTTCAATCCCATGTCTCCTGTCCGCTTGAGAGTGTGCGTCCAAGTTAAAGAGAGTTTCACCTTTACTGCTCCATCAACAGGGCTCACTGGTATCCATTCCCTGCTTTTCCTTCTCCTGCTTCCAGGTGTTCTGAGGCCTCATCCTGTCTTTGGAAGTAACAGACCTCTCTTCGGCAAGTGTCCTGTGCCAAGGGCTGGGTGAGTGGATGTTTCCATTGCTGTGTTCATGGGAGCGAGTGAGCGCAGGTTGCACTGCTTCTCTGTCAACTGGGCATCGATGAATCAACACTTTCCAGATACATTTCACAGAAATGTGATTTTTTTTTATCTCTTTGTTTCTATACAGCCGTGGTGGGAGGGATTGTCCGAAGACTCCAGTTTTGACATTGTGTTGATATCTCATTTGCAGTCTTTAAAAATTTAACAGAATTGATATAAATGTTTTGGGAGTTATACGAAAATGAAGTTACTTTCTGAAACATACTAAATCGACCTAGAAGCCAGACTTGTCAATTTCGGTAACATTTTGTCAGCTCTAAGGAAAACATAGACAGATAGAATGCAAAGTAGCAGTCCGAACTGTTAAAGGGGTCATGTCAACTCTTTACTGTTGAAGCCTCCGAAACCAACAGGAACCATGAAATAACTAATGGAAACATGAAATAACCCCCAAGCTTGTATTCCCTTGTGCATGTGGTGCCCTTTACTCCCGATGACACCTACTGGTCAATGTTGGCATTTCAAGGTGTAACATCCCTCTCAAGGAAAATACAAGAGGAAACGAACTAAATATATACATTTAGCTTTGAATCCAAAGAACCTAGAGGCATTATAGCTATGAGAACCCTGCTGCAGCTATGCTAGGCTACTGAGAACCAGGTGTTCTTCTATCAGTGATGAGAACGCTTAATCATCCGATCATGTTGGGTAAAGCACTTGAATGCAACCAAGTCTGCACCCCCATGATAGATTGCCCCCGGGGGCTTGACTCAATTGAAAGACGGTCCACATAAGCTGGGTCTTTCATGTCATTGGCGACTTTTACAGTTCCGTTCACTATCTGACTTCTAATATTTACCTAGACTGTCTTGAAAAACGGAGGCCTAATACAGATTCAAGTTCAGTCAAAGATTCCCCTCACTTACCACACTCCCTTCACCCCAGAGAAGACATAAACCCAGCATTTGCTGAATCTAGCGGAAGGCCATCGTTTCTTTGTGGGAGCTAAGTATTCAATTCCTATCTATTTCATACAAGAGTATTTGACCTTTATGGGGTTCCCTGTTGTTCACAGAGGATGAAGCTAGAGGAACTCTGATTCTAGGAGGGGCTTGCTCTTCTCTTACTGGCTTCATTGCAGCTCAGGTACTGATCCCTCAAAATGGATGCCTGAGTGGAGGGGAGGGAAGAGCAAGTGCTTGATAGCTAGGCCCAAACCTGGGAAAAGGCTTACCTGGGCTTGGTGCACTTTGATCTGAATGGCTTGGAATTGCCCCTTGGGTCGTGTGGATTATCTGACCTCTTTCAAGAACATGAGCGTTTTTATCATCTCTGCCATCTCTTCTCTTTAGACGTCAGGGATCTTGGACCCGTTCTTGGAGCAGAGAATTGAGGAACTTCCTCCAGTCCACGGTGGCCCTCCGTAGGTTTCTGCTAGTATCAGCGAGGTTCAATATGTCTCATGAATGCCTTTCGAGCCTGCTATCCTCTACAGCTGTCTCCAGGCCAGTATTCTCTATTGTAGCAGAACATCTCTCATCAATGTGTTCGCATCTCTCCTCAATCCGTGCAGCCATATTTTCGGCCAGCTTCTCTTCGTGTCTCCCATAAAGTCGACTTCAACAGGACTGGGCAAGTCTGAAAGGACCTCGGAGCCTCTCCAGTAAGCTGAAGACAGGCAGATCTTCCACTGTCTGCCCTTTCAGGTTCTGGAAACTGACCCGTGAACTCAGGTCTTTGGGCAGCAGCAGTATCTCGAACTGACACAGCTTCCCGGACCAAAGACCTAAGCCAAGCTCCACAGAGGGCGGCAGCCCCTCCATCGCACTGATCCACCCACAGAACTCTGCCCGGTTACCTAGGATCCACCAGCCACAACAAGCCTCGCGGTACACACCAACATTCCACCTGGAATCCAACCGCTAACTGCCATCCCCTATGGCTGCTGCATCTTGTCAGTGTTGGGGGAGGGGCTGCATCCGACGAGAGGTTCCTAAGGTAAAAGTGATTCTACCCACTAGCGTCCCATGGGCCTTTGTTCTTCCCTCTTTCCTTTTGTTCAGATCTGTATGCACTGTAGCAACGGAGGGAAGTGTGTCCATTTTCAGTTGAATGTTTCACACGTCTTTAAACTTTCTAACAGTTCACAGTACACAGAGACCCACTAAGGGAAACTATTGTTCCTGTAATATGGGCACACCCGCAATACATAGCCGTCGGATGATTTCTGCTGAAACACCCGCATTCACGGGACATCTATCCATTTGTTTCAAGGGGGCTGAAATTCCTAGGAATGATACAATCCCCAATGTGCACTTTACTGCCTGTCTCTTTTGATCTTAGTACACTTTTGCGGAGCTACTTTTCCTTGTTATAGGCTTGTGCCATTTCTTCTCGACGTAGTGTAGAAGATGGCATTCATTCATCCTGTTGGAAGACTTGCAAGTCTATAGCACGGACTAGGAATCCATAGCATTCCAAATTGGCATTTGGGTTAGGTCACGATATGCTCCTATGAATCAATATTTACGAATATAAATGCACGCCTCTGATTTCCGAATACAGGTGTGCTGAGTACATTCAAGCCGCGATACTGGGTCGATGCGTACTGAATGATCCTTGACATCACCTTGAGTAATTTCTTTTGAATATTCATGTTACCCTACCCTTTTTGTGTTGTTTGTTTGTTTGATTCTTTCTTGGTCTGCTTCTCGTTTGCTTTGCAAACACGTCAGGCCATGCATCTCTCCGTTTGCTTCCAACAGAGAGTCATATAAGCTGACTCCCTTAAGACAGTGCTTCCAATCCCCTATGATTTCCTGCTTCCCTCTTCCATCTTTTGGGTTTTGATGTCCTCCTTGCCTTCTTCTTGTTTCTTCTTTTCCACTCATGCTCTTCTTGCATTTCCAATAAGGGTTTTCTTCTTTCCATTTCATCTTGCTGCTTATCCCTTCAGGGGAGAATTCTCAACCTTTCTTTTAGGATAAGTTTCGAACTGCTGAATTCTTTTAAGATTTGCAGGTCTGTGGCATTCTCTAGCTCTGCTGTTATTAGAAATGGTGGTCATGTGGCATAGGCTACCCTAGATGGCAGCATTTTGCCATTCAAGCTATGGTCTATGTCCTGGCACTCCTCCCTGTCCTGCAATATTGCTGCTGACATAGCAGCTGAAACCCCTCTGGAGGTTCTCTTGTGACTATGTTGCTTTCCTCCAGGCGCATTTTAAATCACTGGGATGCTCATGAACTTTGTTGATTTGGATCATACAGCTGCTGCTAAGTCTATTGGGATTCCACCTCTTTTGGACGCTGTGTACTTCCTGAATTCGCCTAGATGATTCTATCTTGGCTTTCAGCAAGTTTCAGTCTGATTTTTCTACACATCACTTTTGAAACATTGTTTGTTTCTTTATCTCTTGCTTTTCCATCTGGGACTCTTTCGAATTTTAGTCTTTCATGCCTTGTCTTCAACCAGGATTCAACAGCAATGTTTTCATTGGTTTGCACTTGCTTTCCTATGTGTGCTTCTGACCGAGGGATTTCTGTTCCCCTGTCTTCAAAGTCATTCACGCGTCCCTCTGCAATATCTCGTCTGCTTAGGACGGAATGTTAGCCCTGATATTTTCTCATCCACTGAGTTTTCTGATATTATTTGGCTCGTCTTTAGGCTTTCTCTTCCCCTTTTCTGGTATTCTGCCTTTTGTGATTCTGAGACACTGTTGTTCTTCAGTGTTTCCCTCACCTCCATTTTCAATACTTGCTCTGGAGAGCGTTTTGCAGTCTAGTTGTCTGAAAGCTTATCTTTAGGGCCTTCAATCTCTTGGGAACTGAAAATGGTACTTCCTTTTCCTTTTACTGTATTTCTTCATCTCTACTGGTCAGGTAATTTCAGGTATCTAATATAGACTTCTAGGGCTTGGTTAAGTGAAAACTTTAGACTCTTGGCTCTACACAATTGCATGGGATTTCTGTGAGGACAAATTTTCCTAGACATTGATGCCATGTCCTGTTCCTGTGTGTGTTGTCTGGTCTATCTCCAATTGCTGGTGTTGCCTTTGTTGTGATGAACCCCCCATACTATTTCGATTAGGATAACCTCATTTTGATTACGCTTATCTCACAAATCTGAAAGAGCACAGGACACTTCCTCTGGTGGAAATGGAGCTTCTAAAGGTTCTCAGCTCTGCATTCTACTCTATGTTATTTTGGAGTGTTTCCAGAAGAGCAGAGTGTGAGTGCGCTTGTGCTTTGTAGTGCCACGGGAATGTCCCACTGAAGCCAGTACTTCCAAGAGCTTCTCTGTCTACAGGAACACCAGTGGAAGCATATCTATGGATGTCACACATCAGGGCCTGCTGGAATGATCCCGCAGCCCGAACTTGGTGTCCTCGCTGCCGAACCGTGCCGGTGCCATCCAAAATGTAGCATCCGCTTTTGAGAGATAAACTGAAGGAAATCCTTCCTCTTCTCACGCTGTGGTCTTGGACCACACTTCCTTGTCCTCTCATCCTTGTGCCACGGGTGCACGAAGGCAACCACAGAGCTGTTGCACATCCTGTGCCTCAAACCAAACCATAATCACAGCCCAGGTTATGAATGTAGCAGATCCTAAGGCTTTTCATTCTGAATTCAAACCCAAGGCCCCCTGGATCCCTCAGACCCGATGCACAATATCTCTGATTCAGCCCCACACATGCTCTATTGGCAAAATGCCAAATTGGTCTCTGGTCTTGCAGATGCACTGGGTGTGGCCATGGGACATATCGATAATTTCAACTGCGCGCGCCAGGGTGGTTGCTTGCTCATTGGGGTCCCAGGTCGGTTTGCTCTCTTGATAGGACCCACCACATCCCACAACGCACTCCAGATCCCTGAGACTCAGCGTGTGCCACCATCCGTAGCCCTATCCCTCCCTGAACGCTGCCTCTGCTACCTCAAATTTGGCAGCTCGGATCTTGGTCTCAGAATCAACTGTGGGGATATTTTGCACTGGATTCTTTGAGTTCTGTCAGCCAAGCATCTGCTGTGCACTCTTCTAACACTCAGCGCATCACCTTCAATCCCATGTCTCCTGTCCGCTTGAGAGTGTGCGTCCAAGTTAAAGAGAGTTTCACCTTTACTGCTCCATCAACAGGGCTCACTGGTATCCATTCCCTGCTTTTCCTTCTCCTGCTTCCAGGTGTTCTGAGGCCTCATCCTGTCTTTGGAAGTAACAGACCTCTCTTCGGCAAGTGTCCTGTGCCAAGGGCTGGGTGAGTGGATGTTTCCATTGCTGTGTTCATGGGAGCGAGTGAGCGCAGGTTGCACTGCTTCTCTGTCAACTGGGCATCGATGAATC
Source organism: Vicugna pacos (assembly GCF_048564905.1). Taxonomy (NCBI): domain Eukaryota; kingdom Metazoa; phylum Chordata; class Mammalia; order Artiodactyla; family Camelidae; genus Vicugna; species Vicugna pacos. The sequence continues at coordinate 858,932 of NW_027328737.1, forward strand.
AACACTTTCCAGATACATTTCACAGAAATGTGATTTTTTTTTATCTCTTTGTTTCTATACAGCCGTGGTGGGAGGGATTGTCCGAAGACTCCAGTTTTGACATTGTGTTGATATCTCATTTGCAGTCTTTAAAAATTTAACAGAATTGATATAAATGTTTTGGGAGTTATACGAAAATGAAGTTACTTTCTGAAACATACTAAATCGACCTCGAAGCCAGACTTGTCAATTTCGGTAACATTTTGTCAGCTCTAAGGAAAACATAGACAGATAGAATGCAAAGTAGCAGTCCGAACTGTTAAAGGGGTCATGTCAACTCTTTACTGTTGAAGCCTCCGAAACCAACAGGAACCATGAAATAACTAATGGAAACATGAAATAACCCCCAAGCTTGGATTCCCTTGTGCATGTGGTGCCCTTTACTCCCGATGACACCTACTGGTCAATGTTGGCATTTCAAGGTGTAACATCCCTCTCAAGGAAAATACAAGAGGAAACGAACTAAATATATACATTTAGCTTTGAATCCAAAGAACCTAGAGGCATTATAGCTATGAGAACCCTGCTGCAGCTATGCTAGGCTACTGAGAACCAGGTGTTCTTCTATCAGTGATGAGAACGCTTAATCATTCGATCATGTTGGGTAAAGCACTTGAATGCAACCAAGTCTGCACCCCCATGATAGATTGCCCCCGGGGGCTTGACTCAATTGAAAGACGGTCCACATAAGCTGGGTCTTTCATGTCATTGGCGACTTTTACAGTTCCGTTCACTATCTGACTTCTAATATTTACCTAGACTGTCTTGAAAAACGGAGGCCTAATACAGATTCAAGTTCAGTCAAAGATTCCCCTCACTTACCACACTCCCTTCACCCCAGAGAAGACATAAACCCAGCATTTGCTGAATCTAGCGGAAGGCCATCGTTTCTTTGTGGGAGCTAAGTATTCAATTCCTATCTATTTCATACAAGAGTATTTGACCTTTATGGGGTTCCCTGTTGTTCACAGAGGATGAAGCTAGAGGAACTCTGATTCTAGGAGGGGCTTGCTCTTCTCTTACTGGCTTCATTGCAGCTCAGGTACTGATCCCTCAAAATGGATGCCTGAGTGGAGGGGAGGGAAGAGCAAGTGCTTGATAGCTAGGCCCAAACCTGGGAAAAGGCTTACCTGGGCTTGGTGCACTTTGATCTGAATGGCTTGGAATTGCCCCTTGGGTCGTGTGGATTATCTGACCTCTTTCAAGAACATGAGCGTTTTTATCATCTCTGCCATCTCTTCTCTTTAGACGTCAGGGATCTTGGACCCGTTCTTGGAGCAGAGAATTGAGGAACTTCCTCCAGTCCACGGTGGCCCTCCGTAGGTTTCTGCTAGTATCAGCGAGGTTCAATATGTCTCATGAATGCCTTTCGAGCCTGCTATCCTCTACAGCTGTCTCCAGGCCAGTATTCTCTATTGTAGCAGAACATCTCTCATCAATGTGTTCGCATCTCTCCTCAATCCGTGCAGCCATATTTTCGGCCAGCTTCTCTTCGTGTCTCCCATAAAGTCGACTTCAACAGGACTGGGCAAGTCTGAAAGGACCTCGGAGCCTCTCCAGTAAGCTGAAGACAGGCAGATCTTCCACTGTCTGCCCTTTCAGGTTCTGGAAACTGACCCGTGAACTCAGGTCTTTGGGCAGCAGCAGTATCTCGAACTGACACAGCTTCCCGGACCAAAGACCTAAGCCAAGCTCCACAGAGGGCGGCAGCCCCTCCATCGCACTGATCCACCCACAGAACTCTGCCCGGTTACCTAGGATCCACCAGCCACAACAAGCCTCGCGGTACACACCAACATTCCACCTGGAATCCAACCGCTAACTGCCATCCCCTATGGCTGCTGCATCTTGTCAGTGTTGGGGGAGGGGCTGCATCCGACGAGAGGTTCCTAAGGTAAAAGTGATTCTACCCACTAGCGTCCCATGGGCCTTTGTTCTTCCCTCTTTCCTTTTGTTCAGATCTGTATGCACTGTAGCAACGGAGGGAAGTGTGTCCATTTTCAGTTGAATGTTTCACACGTCTTTAAACTTTCTAACAGTTCACAGTACACAGAGACCCACTAAGGGAAACTATTGTTCCTGTAATATGGGCACACCCGCAATACATAGCCGTCGGATGATTTCTGCTGAAACACCCGCATTCACGGGACATCTATCCATTTGTTTCAAGGGGGCTGAAATTCCTAGGAATGATACAATCCCCAATGTGCACTTTACTGCCTGTCTCTTTTGATCTTAGTACACTTTTGCGGAGCTACTTTTCCTTGTTATAGGCTTGTGCCATTTCTTCTCGACGTAGTGTAGAAGATGGCATTCATTCATCCTGTTGGAAGACTTGCAAGTCTATAGCACGGACTAGGAATCCATAGCATTCCAAATCGGCATTTGGGTTAGGTCACGATATGCTCCTATGAATCAATATTTACGAATATAAATGCACGCCTCTGATTTCCGAATACAGGTGTGCTGAGTACATTCAAGCCGCGATACTGGGTCGATGCGTACTGAATGATCCTTGACATCACCTTGAGTAATTTCTTTTGAATATTCATGTTACCCTACCCTTTTTGTGTTGTTTGTTTGTTTGATTCTTTCTTGGTCTGCTTCTCGTTTGCTTTGCAAACACGTCAGGCCATGCATCTCTCCGTTTGCTTCCAACAGAGAGTCATATAAGCTGACTCCCTTAAGACAGTGCTTCCAATCCCCTATGATTTCCTGCTTCCCTCTTCCATCTTTTGGGTTTTGATGTCCTCCTTGCCTTCTTCTTGTTTCTTCTTTTCCACTCATGCTCTTCTTGCATTTCCAATAAGGGTTTTCTTCTTTCCATTTCATCTTGCTGCTTATCCCTTCAGGGGAGAATTCTCAACCTTTCTTTTAGGATAAGTTTCGAACTGCTGAATTCTTTTAAGATTTGCAGGTCTGTGGCATTCTCTAGCTCTGCTGTTATTAGAAATGGTGGTCATGTGGCATAGGCTACCCTAGATGGCAGCATTTTGCCATTCAAGCTATGGTCTATGTCCTGGCACTCCTCCCTGTCCTGCAATATTGCTGCTGACATAGCAGCTGAAACCCCTCTGGAGGTTCTCTTGTGACTATGTTGCTTTCCTCCAGGCGCATTTTAAATCACTGGGATGCTCATGAACTTTGTTGATTTGGATCATACAGCTGCTGCTAAGTCTATTGGGATTCCACCTCTTTTGGACGCTGTGTACTTCCTGAATTCGCCTAGATGATTCTATCTTGGCTTTCAGCAAGTTTCAGTCTGATTTTTCTACACATCACTTTTGAAACATTGTTTGTTTCTTTATCTCTTGCTTTTCCATCTGGGACTCTTTCGAATTTTAGTCTTTCATGCCTTGTCTTCAACCAGGATTCAACAGCAATGTTTTCATTGGTTTGCACTTGCTTTCCTATGTGTGCTTCTGACCGAGGGATTTCTGTTCCCCTGTCTTCAAAGTCATTCACGCGTCCCTCTGCAATATCTCGTCTGCTTAGGACGGAATGTTAGCCCTGATATTTTCTCATCCACTGAGTTTTCTGATATTATTTGGCTCGTCTTTAGGCTTTCTCTTCCCCTTTTCTGGTATTCTGCCTTTTGTGATTCTGAGACACTGTTGTTCTTCAGTGTTTCCCTCACCTCCATTTTCAATACTTGCTCTGGAGAGCGTTTTGCAGTCTAGTTGTCTGAAAGCTTATCTTTAGGGCCTTCAATCTCTTGGGAACTGAAAATGGTACTTCCTTTTCCTTTTACTGTATTTCTTCATCTCTACTGGTCAGGTAATTTCAGGTATCTAATGTAGACTTCTAGGGCTTGGTTAAGTGAAAACTTTAGACTCTTGGCTCTACACAATTGCATGGGATTTCTGTGAGGACAAATTTTCCTAGACATTGATGCCATGTCCTGTTCCTGTGTGAGTTGTCTGGTCTATCTCCAATTGCTGGTGTTGCCTTTGTTGTGATGAACCCCCCATACTATTTCGATTAGGATAACCTCATTTTGATTACGCTTATCTCACAAATCTGAAAGAGCACAGGACACTTCCTCTGGTGGAAATGGAGCTTCTAAAGCTTCTCAGCTCTGCATTCTACTCTATGTTATTTTGGAGTGTTTCCAGAAGGGCAGAGTGTGAGTGCGCTTGTGCTTTGTAGTGCCACGGGAATGTCCCACTGAAGCCAGTTCTTCCAAGAGCTTCTCTGTCTACAGGAACACCAGTGGAAGCATATCTATGGATGTCACACATCAGGGCCTGCTGGAATGATCCCGCAGCCCGAACTTGGTGTCCTCGCTGCCGAACCGTGCCGGTGCCATCCAAAATGTAGCATCCGCTTTTGAGAGATAAACTGAAGGAAATCCTTCCTCTTCTCACGCTGTGGTCTTGGACCACACTTCCTTGTCCTCTCATCCTTGTGGCACGGGTGCACGAAGGCAACCACAGAGCTGTTGCACATCCTGTGCCTCAAACCAAACCATAATCACAGCCCAGGTTATGAATGTAGCAGATCCTAAGGCTTTTCATTCTGAATTCAAACCCAAGGCCCCCTGGATCCCTCAGACCCGATGCACAATATCTCTGATTCAGCCCCACACATGCTCTATTGGCAAAATGCCAAATTGGTCTCTGGTCCTGCAGATGCACTGGGTGTGGCCATGGGACATATCGATAATTTCAACTGCGCGCGCCAGGGTGGTTGCTTGCTCATTGGGGTCCCAGGTCGGTTTGCTCTCTTGATAGGACCCACCACATCCCACAACGCACTCCAGATAACTGAGACTCAGCGTGTGCCACCATCCGTAGCCCTATCCCTCCCTGAGCGCTGCCTCTGCTACCTCAAATTTGGCAGCACGGATCTTGGTCTCAGAATCAACTGTGGGGATATTTTGCACTGGATTCTTTGAGTTCTGTCAGCCAAGCATCTGCTGTGCACTCTTCTAACACTCAGCGCATCACCTTCAATCCCATGTCTTCTGTCCGCTTGAGAGTGTGCGTCCAAGTTAAAGAGAGTTTCACCTTTACTGCTCCATCAACAGGGCTCATTGGTATCCATTCCCTGCTTTTCCTTCTCCTGCTTCCAGGTGTTCTGAGGCCTCATCCTGTCTTTGGAAGTAACAGACCTCTCTTCGGCAAGTGTCCTGTGCCAAGGGCTGGGTGAGTGGATGTTTCCATTGCTGTGTTCATGGGAGCGAGTGAGCGCAGGTTGCACTGCTTCTCTGTCAACTGGGCATCGATGAATCAACACTTTCCAGATACATTTCACAGAAATGTGATTTTTTTTATCTCTTTGTTTCTATACAGCCGTGGTGGGAGGGATTGTCCGAAGACTCCAGTTTTGACATTGTGTTGATATCTCATTTGCAGTCTTTAAAAATTTAACAGAATTGATATAAATGTTTTGGGAGTTATACGAAAATGAAGTTACTTTCTGAAACATACTAAATCGACCTAGAAGCCAGACTTGTCAATTTCGGTAACATTTTGTCAGCTCTAAGGAAAACATAGACAGATAGAATGCAAAGTAGCAGTCCGAACTGTTAAAGGGGTCATGTCAACTCTTTACTGTTGAAGCCTCCGAAACCAACAGGAACCATGAAATAACTAATGGAAACATGAAATAACCCCGAAGCTTGGATTCCCTTGTGCATGTGGTGCCCTTTATTCCCGATGACACCTACTGGTCAATGTTGGCATTTCAAGGTGTAACATCCCTCTCAAGGAAAATACAAGAGGAAACGAACTAAATATATACATTTAGCTTTGAATCCAAAGAACCTAGAGGCATTATAGCTATGAGAACCCTGCTGCAGCTATGCTAGGCTACTGAGAACCAGGTGTTCTTCTATCAGTGATGAGAACGCTTAATCATCCGATCATGTTGGGTAAAGCACTTGAATGCAACCAAGTCTGCACCCCCATGATAGATTGCCCCCGGGGGCTTGACTCAATTGAAAGACGGTCCACATAAGCTGGGTCTTTCATGTCATTGGCGACTTTTACAGTTCCGTTCACTATCTGACTTCTAATATTTACCTAGACTGTCTTGAAAAACGGAGGCCTAATACAGATTCAAGTTCAGTCAAAGATTCCCCTCACTGACCACACTCCCTTCACCCCAGAGAAGACATAAACCCAGCATTTGCTGAATCTAGCGGAAGGCCATCGTTTCTTTGTGGGAGCTAAGTATTCAATTCCTATCTATTTCATACGAGAGTATTTGACCTTTATGGGGTTCCCTGTTGTTCACAGAGGATGAAGCTAGAGGAACTCTGATTCTAGGAGGGGCTTGCTCTTCTCTTACTGGCTTCATTGCAGCTCAGGTACTGATCCCTCAAAATGGATGCGTGAGTGGAGGGGAGGGAAGAGCAAGTGCTTGATAGCTAGGCCCAAACCTGGGAAAAGGCTTACCTGGGCTTGGTGCACTTTGATCTGAATGGCTTGGAATTGCCCCTTGGGTCGTGTGGATTATCTGACCTCTTTCAAGAACATGAGCGTTTTTATCATCTCTGCCATCTCTTCTCTTTAGACGTCAGGGATCTTGGACCCGTTCTTGGAGCAGAGAATTGAGGAACTTCCTCCAGTCCACGGTGGCCCTCCGTAGGTTTCTGCTAGTATCAGCGAGGTTCAATATGTCTCATGAATGCCTTTCGAGCCTGCTATCCTCTACAGTTGTCTCCAGGCCAGTATTCTCTATTGTAGCAGAACATCTCTCATCAATGTGTTCGCATCTCTCCTCAATCCGTGCAGCCATATTTTCGGCCAGCTTCTCTTCGTGTCTCCCATAAAGTCGACTTCAACAGGACTGGGCAAATCTGAAAGGACTTCGGAGCCTCTCCAGTAAGCTGAAGACAGGCAGATCTTCCACTGTCTGCCCTTTCAGGTTCTGGAAACTGACCCGTGAACTCAGGTCTTTGGGCAGCAGCAGTATCTCGAACTGACACAGCTTCCCGGACCAAAGACCTAAGCCAAGCTCCACAGAGGGCGGCAGCCCCTCCATCGCACTGATCCACCCACAGAACTCTGCCCGGTTACCTAGGATCCACCAGCCACAACAAGCCTCGCGGTACACACCAACATTCCACCTGGAATCCAACCGCTAACTGCCATCCCCAATGGCTGCTGCATCTTGTCAGTGTTGGGGGAGGGGCTGCATCCGACGAGAGGTTCCTAAGGTAAAAGTGATTCTACCCACTAGCGTCCCATGGGCCTTTGTTCTTCCCTCTTTCCTTTTGTTCAGATCGGTATGCACTGTAGCAACGGAGGGAAGTGTGTCCATTTTCAGTTGAATGTTTCACACGTCTTTAAACTTTCTAACAGTTCACAGTACACAGAGACCCACTAAGGGAAACTATTGTTCCTGTAATATGGGCACACCCGCAATACATAGCCGTCGGATGATTTCTGCTGAAACACCCGCATTCACGGGACATCTATCCATTTGTTTCAAGGGGGCTGAAATTCCTAGGAATGATACAATCCCCAATGTGCACTTTACTGCCTGTCTCTTTTGATCTTAGTACACTTTTGCGGAGCTACTTTCCCTTGTTATAGGCTTGTGCCATTTCTTCTCGACGTAGTGTAGAATATGGCATTCATTCATCCTGTTGGAAGACTCGCAAGTCTACAGCACGGACTAGGAATCCATTGCATTCCAAATCGGCATTTGGGTTAGGTCACGATATGCTCATATGAATCAATATTTACGAATATAAATGCACGCCTCTGATTTCCGAATACAGGTGTGCTGAGTACATTCAAGCCGCGATACTGGGTCGATGCGTACTGAATGATCCTTGACATCACCTTGAGTAATTTCTTTTGAATATTCATGTTACCCTACCCTTTTTGTGTTGTTTGTTTGTTTGATTCTTTCTTGGTCTGCTTCTCGTTTGCTTTGCAAACACGTCAGGCCATGCATCTCTCCGTTTGCTTCCAACAGAGAGTCATATAAGCTGACTCCCTTAAGACAGTGCTTCCAATCCCCTATGATTTCCTGCTTCCCTCTCCCATCTTTAGGGTTTTGATGTCCTCCTTGCCTTCTTCTTGTTTCTTCTTTTCCACTCATGCTCTTCTTGCATTTCCAATAAGGGTTTTCTTCTTTCCATTTCATCTTGCTGCTTATCCCTTCAGGGGAGAATTCTCAACCTTTCTTTTAGGATAAGTTTCGAACTGCTGAATTCTTTTAAGATTTGCAGGTCTGTGGCATTCTCTAGCTCTGCTGTTATTAGAAATGGTGGTCATGTGGCATAGGCTAGCCTAGATGGCAGCATTTTGCCATTCAAGCTATGGTCTATGTCCTGGCACTCCTCCCTGTCCTGCAATATTGCTGCTGAGATAGCAGCTGAAACCCCTCTGGAGGTTCTCTTGTGACTATGTTGCTTTCCTCCAGGCGCATTTTAAATCACTGGGATGCTCATGAACTTTGTTGATTTGGATCATACAGCTGCTGCTAAGTCTATTGGGATTCCACCTCTTTTGGACGCTGTGTACTTCCTGAATTCGCCTAGATGATTCTATCTTGGCTTTCAGCAAGTTTCAGTCTGATTTTTCTACACACAACTTTTCAAACATTGTTTGTTTCTTTACCTCTTGCTTTTCCATCTGGGACTCTTTCGAATTTCAGTCTTTCATGCCTTGTCTTCAACCAGGATTCAACAGCAATGTTGTCATTGGTTTGCACTTGCTTTCCTATGTGTGCTTCTGACCGAGGGATTTCTGTTCCCCTGTCTTCAAAGTCATTCACGCGTCCCTGTGCAATATCTCGTCTGCTTAGGACGGAATGTTAGCCCTGATATTTTCTCATCCACTGAGTTTTCTGATATTATTTGGCTCGTCTTTAGGCTTTCTCTTCCCCTTTTCTGGTATTCTGCCTTTTGTGATTCTGAGACACTGTTGTTCTTCAGTGTTTCCCTCACCTCCATTTTCAATACTTGCTCTGGAGAGCGTTTTGCAGTCTAGTTGTCTGAAAGCTTATCTTTAGGGCCTTCAATCTCTTGGGAACTGAAAATGGTACTTCCTTTTCCTTTTACTGTATTTCTTCATCTCTACTGGTCAGGTAATTTCAGGTATCTAATGTAGACTTCTAGGGCTTGGTTAAGTGAAAACTTTAGACTCTTGGCTCTACACAATTGCATGGGATTTCTGTGAGGACAAATTTTCCTAGACATTGATGCCATGTCCTGTTCCTGTGTGTGTTGTCTGGTCTATCTCCAATTGCTGGTGTTGCCTTTGTTGTGATGAACCCCCCATACTATTTCGATTAGGATAACCTCATTTTGATTACGCTTATCTCACAAATCTGAAAGAGCACAGGACACTTCCTCTGGTGGAAATGGAGCTTCTAAAGCTTCTCAGCTCTGCATTCTACTCTATGTTATTTTGGAGTGTTTCCAGAAGAGCAGAGTGTGAGTGCGCTTGAGCTTTGTAGTGCCACGGGAATGTCCCACTGAAGCAAGTACTTCCAAGAGCTTCTCTGTCTACAGGAACACCAGTGGAAGCATATCTATGGATGTCACACATCAGGGCCTGCTGGAATGATCCCGCAGCCCGAACTTGGTGTCCTCGCTGCCGAACCGTGCCGGTGCCATCCAAAATGTAGCATCCGCTTTTGAGAGATAAACTGAAGGAAATCCTTCCTCTTCTCACGCTGTGGTCTTGGACCACACTTCCTTGTCCTCTCATCCTTGTGGCACGGGTGCACGAAGGCAACCACAGAGCTGTTGCACATCCTGTGCCTCAAACCAAACCATAATCACAGCCCAGGTTATGAATGTAGCAGATCCTAAGGCTTTTCATTCTGAATTCAAACCCAAGGCCCCCTGGATCCCTCAGACCCGATGCACAATATCTCTGATTCAGCCCCACACATGCTCTATTGGCAAAATGCCAAATTGGTCTCTGGTCTTGCAGATGCACTGGGTGTGGCCATGGGACATATCGATAATTTCAACTGCGCGCGCCAGGGTGGTTGCTTGCTCATTGGGGTCCCAGGTCGGTTTGCTCTCTTGATAGGACCCACCACATCCCACAACGCACTCCAGATCCCTGAGACTCAGCGTGTGCCACCATCCGTAGCCCTATCCCTCCCTGAACGCTGCCTCTGCTACCTCAAATTTGGCAGCTCGGATCTTGCTCTCAGAATCAACTGTGGGGATATTTTGCACTGGATTCTTTGAGTTCTGTCAGCCAAGCATCTGCTGTGCACTCTTCTAACACTCAGCGCATCACCTTCAATCCCATGTCTCCTGTCCGCTTGAGAGTGTGCGTCCAAGTTAAAGAGAGTTTCACCTTTACTGCTCCATCAACAGGGCTCACTGGTATCCATTCCCTGCTTTTCCTTCTCCTGCTTCCAGGTGTTCTGAGGCCTCATCCTGTCTTTGGAAGTAACAGACCTCTCTTCGGCAAGTGTCCTGTGCCAAGGGCTGGGTGAGTGGATGTTTCCATTGCTGTGTTCATGGGAGCGAGTGAGCGCAGGTTGCACTGCTTCTCTGTCAACTGGGCATCGATGAATCAACACTTTCCAGATACATTTCACAGAAATGTGATTTTTTTTTATCTCTTTGTTTCTATACAGCCGTGGTGGGAGGGATTGTCCGAAGACTCCAGTTTTGACATTATGTTGATATCTCATTTGCAGTCTTTAAAAATTTAATAGAATTGATATAAATGTTTTGGGAGTTATACGAAAATGAAGTTAGTTTCTGAAACATACTAAATCGACCTAGAAGCCAGACTTGTCAATTTCGGTAACATTTTGTCAGCTCTAAGGAAAACATAGACAGATAGAATGCAAAGTAGCAGTCCGAACTGTTAAAGGGGTCATGTCAACTCTTTACTGTTGAAGCCTCCGAAACCAACAGGAACCATGAAATAACTAATGGAAACATGAAATAACCCCCAAGCTTGGATTCCCTTGTGCATGTGGTGCCCTTTACTCCCGATGACACCTACTGGTCAATGTTGGCATTTCAAGGTGTAACATCCCTCTCAAGGAAAATACAAGAGGAAACGAACTAAATATATACATTTAGCTTTGAATCCAAAGAACCTAGAGGCATTATAGCTATGAGAACCCTGCTGCAGCTATGCTAGGCTACTGAGAACCAGGTGTTCTTCTATCAGTGATGAGAACGCTTAATCATTCGATCATGTTGGGTAAAGCACTTGAATGCAACCAAGTCTGCACCCCCATGATAGATTGCCCCCGGGGGCTTGACTCAATTGAAAGACGGTCCACATAAGCTGGGTCTTTCATGTCATTGGCGACTTTTACAGTTCCGTTCACTATCTGACTTCTAATATTTACCTAGACTGTCTTGAAAAACGGAGGCCTAATACAGATTCAAGTTCAGTCAAAGATTCCCCTCACTTACCACACTCCCTTCACCCCAGAGAAGACATAAACCCAGCATTTGCTGAATCTAGCGGAAGGCCATCGTTTCTTTGTGGGAGCTAAGTATTCAATTCCTATCTATTTCATACAAGAGTATTTGACCTTTATGGGGTTCCCTGTTGTTCACAGAGGATGAAGCTAGAGGAACTCTGATTCTAGGAGGGGCTTGCTCTTCTCTTACTGGCTTCATTGCAGCTCAGGTACTGATCCCTCAAAATGGATGCCTGAGTGGAGGGGAGGGAAGAGCAAGTGCTTGATAGCTAGGCCCAAACCTGGGAAAAGGCTTACCTGGGCTTGGTGCACTTTGATCTGAATGGCTTGGAATTGCCCCTTGGGTCGTGTGGATTATCTGACCTCTTTCAAGAACATGAGCGTTTTTATCATCTCTGCCATCTCTTCTCTTTAGACGTCAGGGATCTTGGACCCGTTCTTGGAGCAGAGAATTGAGGAACTTCCTCCAGTCCACGGTGGCCCTCCGTAGGTTTCTGCTAGTATCAGCGAGGTTCAATATGTCTCATGAATGCCTTTCGAGCCTGCTATCCTCTACAGCTGTCTCCAGGCCAGTATTCTCTATTGTAGCAGAACATCTCTCATCAATGTGTTCGCATCTCTCCTCAATCCGTGCAGCCATATTTTCGGCCAGCTTCTCTTCGTGTCTCCCATAAAGTCGACTTCAACAGGACTGGGCAAGTCTGAAAGGACCTCGGAGCCTCTCCAGTAAGCTGAAGACAGGCAGATCTTCCACTGTCTGCCCTTTCAGGTTCTGGAAACTGACCCGTGAACTCAGGTCTTTGGGCAGCAGCAGTATCTCGAACTGACACAGCTTCCCGGACCAAAGACCTAAGCCAAGCTCCACAGAGGGCGGCAGCCCCTCCATCGCACTGATCCACCCACAGAACTCTGCCCGGTTACCTAGGATCCACCAGCCACAACAAGCCTCGCGGTACACACCAACATTCCACCTGGAATCCAACCGCTAACTGCCATCCCCTATGGCTGCTGCATCTTGTCAGTGTTGGGGGAGGGGCTGCATCCGACGAGAGGTTCCTAAGGTAAAAGTGATTCTACCCACTAGCGTCCCATGGGCCTTTGTTCTTCCCTCTTTCCTTTTGTTCAGATCTGTATGCACTGTAGCAACGGAGGGAAGTGTGTCCATTTTCAGTTGAATGTTTCACACGTCTTTAAACTTTCTAACAGTTCACAGTACACAGAGACCCACTAAGGGAAACTATTGTTCCTGTAATATGGGCACACCCGCAATACATAGCCGTCGGATGATTTCTGCTGAAACACCCGCATTCACGGGACATCTATCCATTTGTTTCAAGGGGGCTGAAATTCCTAGGAATGATACAATCCCCAATGTGCACTTTACTGCCTGTCTCTTTTGATCTTAGTACACTTTTGCGGAGCTACTTTTCCTTGTTATAGGCTTGTGCCATTTCTTCTCGACGTAGTGTAGAAGATGGCATTCATTCATCCTGTTGGAAGACTTGCAAGTCTATAGCACGGACTAGGAATCCATAGCATTCCAAATCGGCATTTGGGTTAGGTCACGATATGCTCCTATGAATCAATATTTACGAATATAAATGCACGCCTCTGATTTCCGAATACAGGTGTGCTGAGTACATTCAAGCCGCGATACTGGTTCGATGCGTACTGAATGATCCTTGACATCACCTTGAGTAATTTCTTTTGAATATTCATGTTACCCTACCCTTTTTGTGTTGTTTGTTTGTTTGATTCTTTCTTGGTCTGCTTCTCGTTTGCTTTGCAAACACGTCAGGCCATGCATCTCTCCGTTTGCTTCCAACAGAGAGTCATATAAGCTGACTCCCTTAAGACAGTGCTTCCAATCCCCTATGATTTCCTGCTTCCCTCTTCCATCTTTTGGGTTTTGATGTCCTCCTTGCCTTCTTCTTGTTTCTTCTTTTCCACTCATGCTCTTCTTGCATTTCCAATAAGGGTTTTCTTCTTTCCATTTCATCTTGCTGCTTATCCCTTCAGGGGAGAATTCTCAACCTTTCTTTTAGGATAAGTTTCGAACTGCTGAATTCTTTTAAGATTTGCAGGTCTGTGGCATTCTCTAGCTCTGCTGTTATTAGAAATGGTGGTCATGTGGCATAGGCTACCCTAGATGGCAGCATTTTGCCATTCAAGCTATGGTCTATGTCCTGGCACTCCTCCCTGTCCTGCAATATTGCTGCTGACATAGCAGCTGAAACCCCTCTGGAGGTTCTCTTGTGACTATGTTGCTTTCCTCCAGGCGCATTTTAAATCACTGGGATGCTCATGAACTTTGTTGATTTGGATCATACAGCTGCTGCTAAGTCTATTGGGATTCCACCTCTTTTGGACGCTGTGTACTTCCTGAATTCGCCTAGATGATTCTATCTTGGCTTTCAGCAAGTTTCAGTCTGATTTTTCTACACATCACTTTTCAAACATTGTTTGTTTCTTTATCTCTTGCTTTTCCATCTGGGACTCTTGCGAATTTTAGTCTTTCATGCCTTGTCTTCAACCAGGATTCAACAGCAATGTTTTCATTGGTTTGCACTTGCTTTCCTATGTGTGCTTCTGACCGAGGGATTTCTGTTCCCCTGTCTTCAAAGTCATTCACGCGTCCCTCTGCAATATCTCGTCTGCTTAGGACGGAATGTTAGCCCTGATATTTTCTCATCCACTGAGTTTTCTGATATTATTTGGCTCGTCTTTAGGCTTTCTCTTCCCCTTTTCTGGTATTCTGCCTTTTGTGATTCTGAGACACTGTTGTTCTTCAGTGTTTCCCTCACCTCCATTTTCAATACTTGCTCTGGAGAGCGTTTTGCAGTCTAGTTGTCTGAAAGCTTATCTTTAGGGCCTTCAATCTCTTGGGAACTGAAAATGGTACTTCCTTTTCCTTTTACTGTATTTCTTCATCTCTACTGGTCAGGTAATTTCAGGTATCTAATGTAGACTTCTAGGGCTTGGTTAAGTGAAAACTTTAGACTCTTGGCTCTACACAATTGCATGGGATTTCTGTGAGGACAAATTTTCCTAGACATTGATGCCATGTCCTGTTCCTGTGTGAGTTGTCTGGTCTATCTCCAATTGCTGGTGTTGCCTTTGTTGTGATGAACCCCCCATACTATTTCGATTAGGATAACCTCATTTTGATTACGCTTATCTCACAAATCTGAAAGAGCACAGGACACTTCCTCTGGTGGAAATGGAGCTTCTAAAGCTTCTCAGCTCTGCATTCTACTCTATGTTATTTTGGAGTGTTTCCAGAAGGGCAGAGTGTGAGTGCGCTTGTGCTTTGTAGTGCCACGGGAATGTCCCACTGAAGCCAGTTCTTCCAAGAGCTTCTCTGTCTACAGGAACACCAGTGGAAGCATATCTATGGATGTCACACATCAGGGCCTGCTGGAATGATCCCGCAGCCCGAACTTGGTGTCCTCGCTGCCGAACCGTGCCGGTGCCATCCAAAATGTAGCATCCGCTTTTGTGAGATAAACTGAAGGAAATCCTTCCTCTTCTCACGCTGTGGTCTTGGACCACACTTCCTTGTCCTCTCATCCTTGTGGCACGGGTGCACGAAGGCAACCACAGAGCTGTTGCACATCCTGTGCCTCAAACCAAACCATAATCACAGCCCAGGTTATGAATGTAGCAGATCCTAAGGCTTTTCATTCTGAATTCAAACCCAAGGCCCCCTGGATCCCTCAGACCCGATGCACAATATCTCTGATTCAGCCCCACACATGCTCTATTGGCAAAATGCCAAATTGGTCTCTGGTCCTGCAGATGCACTGGGTGTGGCCATGGGACATATCGATAATTTCAACTGCGCGCGCCAGGGTGGTTGCTTGCTCATTGGGGTCCCAGTTCGGTTTGCTCTCTTGATAGGACCCACCACATCCCACAACGCACTCCAGATAACTGAGACTCAGCGTGTGCCACCATCCGTAGCCCTATCCCTCCCTGAGCGCTGCCTCTGCTACCTCAAATTTGGCAGCACGGATCTTGGTCTCAGAATCAACTGTGGGGATATTTTGCACTGGATTCTTTGAGTTCTGTCAGCCAAGCATCTGCTGTGCACTCTTCTAACACTCAGCGCATCACCTTCAATCCCATGTCTCCTGTCCGCTTGAGAGTGTGCGTCCAAGTTAAAGAGAGTTTCACCTTTACTGCTCCATCAACAGGGCTCATTGGTATCCATTCCCTGCTTTTCCTTCTCCTGCTTCCAGGTGTTCTGAGGCCTCATCCTGTCTTTGGAAGTAACAGACCTCTCTTCGGCAAGTGTCCTGTGCCAAGGGCTGGGTGAGTGGATGTTTCCATTGCTGTGTTCATGGGAGCGAGTGAGCGCAGGTTGCACTGCTTCTCTGTCAACTGGGCATCGATGAATCAACACTTTCCAGATACATTTCACAGAAATGTGATTTTTTTTTATCTCTTTGTTTCTATACAGCCGTGGTGGGAGGGATTGTCCGAAGACTCCAGTTTTGACATTGTGTTGATATCTCATTTGCAGTCTTTAAAAATTTAACAGAATTGATATAAATGTTTTGGGAGTTATACGAAAATGAAGTTACTTTCTGAAACATACTAAATCGACCTAGAAGCCAGACTTGTCAATTTCGGTAACATTTTGTCAGCTCTAAGGAAAACATAGACAGATAGAATGCAAAGTAGCAGTCCGAACTGTTAAAGGGGTCATGTCAACTCTTTACTGTTGAAGCCTCCGAAACCAACAGGAACCATGAAATAACTAATGGAAACATGAAATAACCCCGAAGCTTGGATTCCCTTGTGCATGTGGTGCCCTTTATTCCCGATGACACCTACTGGTCAATGTTGGCATTTCAAGGTGTAACATCCCTCTCAAGGAAAATACAAGAGGAAACGAACTAAATATATACATTTAGCTTTGAATCCAAAGAACCTAGAGGCATTATAGCTATGAGAACCCTGCTGCAGCTATGCTAGGCTACTGAGAACCAGGTGTTCTTCTATCAGTGATGAGAACGCTTAATCATCCGATCATGTTGGGTAAAGCACTTGAATGCAACCAAGTCTGCACCCCCATGATAGATTGCCCCCGGGGGCTTGACTCAATTGAAAGACGGTCCACATAAGCTGGGTCTTTCATGTCATTGGCGACTTTTACAGTTCCGTTCACTATCTGACTTCTAATATTTACCTAGACTGTCTTGAAAAACGGAGGCCTAATACAGATTCAAGTTCAGTCAAAGATTCCCCTCACTGACCACACTCCCTTCACCCCAGAGAAGACATAAACCCAGCATTTGCTGAATCTAGCGGAAGGCCATCGTTTCTTTGTGGGAGCTAAGTATTCAATTCCTATCTATTTCATACGAGAGTATTTGACCTTTATGGGGTTCCCTGTTGTTCACAGAGGATGAAGCTAGAGGAACTCTGATTCTAGGAGGGGCTTGCTCTTCTCTTACTGGCTTCATTGCAGCTCAGGTACTGATCCCTCAAAATGGATGCGTGAGTGGAGGGGAGGGAAGAGCAAGTGCTTGATAGCTAGGCCCAAACCTGGGAAAAGGCTTACCTGGGCTTGGTGCACTTTGATCTGAATGGCTTGGAATTGCCCCTTGGGTCGTGTGGATTATCTGACCTCTTTCAAGAACATGAGCGTTTTTATCATCTCTGCCATCTCTTCTCTTTAGACGTCAGGGATCTTGGACCCGTTCTTGGAGCAGAGAATTGAGGAACTTCCTCCAGTCCACGGTGGCCCTCCGTAGGTTTCTGCTAGTATCAGCGAGGTTCAATATGTCTCATGAATGCCTTTCGAGCCTGCTATCCTCTACAGTTGTCTCCAGGCCAGTATTCTCTATTGTAGCAGAACATCTCTCATCAATGTGTTCGCATCTCTCCTCAATCCGTGCAGCCATATTTTCGGCCAGCTTCTCTTCGTGTCTCCCATAAAGTCGACTTCAACAGGACTGGGCAAATCTGAAAGGACTTCGGAGCCTCTCCAGTAAGCTGAAGACAGGCAGATCTTCCACTGTCTGCCCTTTCAGGTTCTGGAAACTGACCCGTGAACTCAGGTCTTTGGGCAGCAGCAGTATCTCGAACTGACACAGCTTCCCGGACCAAAGACCTAAGCCAAGCTCCACAGAGGGCGGCAGCCCCTCCATCGCACTGATCCACCCACAGAACTCTGCCCGGTTACCTAGGATCCACCAGCCACAACAAGCCTCGCGGTACACACCAACATTCCACCTGGAATCCAACCGCTAACTGCCATCCCCAATGGCTGCTGCATCTTGTCAGTGTTGGGGGAGGGGCTGCATCCGACGAGAGGTTCCTAAGGTAAAAGTGATTCTACCCACTAGCGTCCCATGGGCCTTTGTTCTTCCCTCTTTCCTTTTGTTCAGATCGGTATGCACTGTAGCAACGGAGGGAAGTGTGTCCATTTTCAGTTGAATGTTTCACACGTCTTTAAACTTTCTAACAGTTCACAGTACACAGAGACCCACTAAGGGAAACTATTGTTCCTGTAATATGGGCACACCCGCAATACATAGCCGTCGGATGATTTCTGCTGAAACACCCGCATTCACGGGACATCTATCCATTTGTTTCAAGGGGGCTGAAATTCCTAGGAATGATACAATCCCCAATGTGCACTTTACTGCCTGTCTCTTTTGATCTTAGTACACTTTTGCGGAGCTACTTTCCCTTGTTATAGGCTTGTGCCATTTCTTCTCGACGTAGTGTAGAATATGGCATTCATTCATCCTGTTGGAAGACTCGCAAGTCTACAGCACGGACTAGGAATCCATTGCATTCCAAATCGGCATTTGGGTTAGGTCACGATATGCTCATATGAATCAATATTTACGAATATAAATGCACGCCTCTGATTTCCGAATACAGGTGTGCTGAGTACATTCAAGCCGCGATACTGGGTCGATGCGTACTGAATGATCCTTGACATCACCTTGAGTAATTTCTTTTGAATATTCATGTTACCCTACCCTTTTTGTGTTGTTTGTTTGTTTGATTCTTTCTTGGTCTGCTTCTCGTTTGCTTTGCAAACACGTCAGGCCATGCATCTCTCCGTTTGCTTCCAACAGAGAGTCATATAAGCTGACTCCCTTAAGACAGTGCTTCCAATCCCCTATGATTTCCTGCTTCCCTCTCCCATCTTTAGGGTTTTGATGTCCTCCTTGCCTTCTTCTTGTTTCTTCTTTTCCACTCATGCTCTTCTTGCATTTCCAATAAGGGTTTTCTTCTTTCCATTTCATCTTGCTGCTTATCCCTTCAGGGGAGAATTCTCAACCTTTCTTTTAGGATAAGTTTCGAACTGCTGAATTCTTTTAAGATTTGCAGGTCTGTGGCATTCTCTAGCTCTGCTGTTATTAGAAATGGTGGTCATGTGGCATAGGCTACCCTAGATGGCAGCATTTTGCCATTCAAGCTATGGTCTATGTCCTGGCACTCCTCCCTGTCCTGCAATATTGCTGCTGAGATAGCAGCTGAAACCCCTCTGGAGGTTCTCTTGTGACTATGTTGCTTTCCTCCAGGCGCATTTTAAATCACTGGGATGCTCATGAACTTTGTTGATTTGGATCATACAGCTGCTGCTAAGTCTATTGGGATTCCACCTCTTTTGGACGCTGTGTACTTCCTGAATTCGCCTAGATGATTCTATCTTGGCTTTCAGCAAGTTTCAGTCTGATTTTTCTACACACAACTTTTCAAACATTGTTTGTTTCTTTACCTCTTGCTTTTCCATCTGGGACTCTTTCGAATTTCAGTCTTTCATGCCTTGTCTTCAACCAGGATTCAACAGCAATGTTGTCATTGGTTTGCACTTGCTTTCCTATGTGTGCTTCTGACCGAGGGATTTCTGTTCCCCTGTCTTCAAAGTCATTCACGCGTCCCTCTGCAATATCTCGTCTGCTTAGGACGGAATGTTAGCCCTGATATTTTCTCATCCACTGAGTTTTCTGATATTATTTGGCTCGTCTTTAGGCTTTCTCTTCCCCTTTTCTGGTATTCTGCCTTTTGTGATTCTGAGACACTGTTGTTCTTCAGTGTTTCCCTCACCTCCATTTTCAATACTTGCTCTGGAGAGCGTTTTGCAGTCTAGTTGTCTGAAAGCTTATCTTTAGGGCCTTCAATCTCTTGGGAACTGAAAATGGTACTTCCTTTTCCTTTTACTGTATTTCTTCATCTCTACTGGTCAGGTAATTTCAGGTATCTAATGTAGACTTCTAGGGCTTGGTTAAGTGAAAACTTTAGACTCTTGGCTCTACACAATTGCATGGGATTTCTGTGAGGACAAATTTTCCTAGACATTGATGCCATGTCCTGTTCCTGTGTGTGTTGTCTGGTCTATCTCCAATTGCTGGTGTTGCCTTTGTTGTGATGAACCCCCCATACTATTTCGATTAGGATAACCTCATTTTGATTACGCTTATCTCACAAATCTGAAAGAGCACAGGACACTTCCTCTGGTGGAAATGGAGCTTCTAAAGGTTCTCAGCTCTGCATTCTACTCTATGTTATTTTGGAGTGTTTCCAGAAGAGCAGAGTGTGAGTGCGCTTGTGCTTTGTAGTGCCACGGGAATGTCCCACTGAAGCAAGTACTTCCAAGAGCTTCTCTGTCTACAGGAACACCAGTGGAAGCATATCTATGGATGTCACACATCAGGGCCTGCTGGAATGATCCCGCAGCCCGAACTTGGTGTCCTCGCTGCCGAACCGTGCCGGTGCCATCCAAAATGTAGCATCCGCTTTTGAGAGATAAACTGAAGGAAATCCTTCCTCTTCTCACGCTGTGGTCTTGGACCACACTTCCTTGTCCTCTCATCCTTGTGGCACGGGTGCACGAAGCCAACCACAGAGCTGTTGCACATCCTGTGCCTCAAACCAAACCATAATCACAGCCCAGGTTATGAATGTAGCAGATCCTAAGGCTTTTCATTCTGAATTCAAACCCAAGGCCCCCTGGATCCCTCAGACCCGATGCACAATATCTCTGATTCAGCCCCACACATGCTCTATTGGCAAAATGCCAAATTGGTCTCTGGTCCTGCAGATGCACTGGGTGTGGCCATGGGACATATCGATAATTTCAACTGCGCGCGCCAGGGTGGTTGCTTGCTCATTGGGGTCCCAGGTCGGTTTGCTCTCTTGATAGGACCCACCACATCCCACAACGCACTCCAGATAACTGAGACTCAGCGTGTGCCACCATCCGTAGCCCTATCCCTCCCTGAGCGCTGCCTCTGCTACCTCAAATTTGGCAGCACGGATCTTGGTCTCAGAATCAACTGTGGGGATATTTTGCACTGGATTCTTTGAGTTCTGTCAGCCAAGCATCTGCTGTGCACTCTTCTAACACTCAGCGCATCACCTTCAATCCCATGTCTCCTGTCCGCTTGAGAGTGTGCGTCCAAGTTAAAGAGAGTTTCACCTTTACTGCTCCATCAACAGGGCTCATTGGTATCCATTCCCTGCTTTTCCTTCTCCTGCTTCCAGGTGTTCTGAGGCCTCATCCTGTCTTTGGAAGTAACAGACCTCTCTTCGGCAAGTGTCCTGTGCCAAGGGCTGGGTGAGTGGATGTTTCCATTGCTGTGTTCATGGGAGCGAGTGAGCGCAGGTTGCACTGCTTCTCTGTCAACTGGGCATCGATGAATCAACACTTTCCAGATACATTTCACAGAAATGTGATTTTTTTTTATCTCTTTGTTTCTATACAGCCGTGGTGGGAGGGATTGTCCGAAGACTCCAGTTTTGACATTGTGTTGATATCTCATTTGCAGTCTTTAAAAATTTAACAGAATTGATATAAATGTTTTGGGAGTTATACGAAAATGAAGTTAGTTTCTGAAACATACTAAATCGACCTAGAAGCCAGACTTGTCAATTTCGGTAACATTTTGTCAGCTCTAAGGAAAACATAGACAGATAGAATGCAAAGTAGCAGTCCGAACTGTTAAAGGGGTCATGTCAACTCTTTACTGTTGAAGCCTCCGAAACCAACAGGAACCATGAAATAACTAATGGAAACATGAAATAACCCCGAAGCTTGGATTCCCTTGTGCATGTGGTGCCCTTTATTCCCGATGACACCTACTGGTCAATGTTGGCATTTCAAGGTGTAACATCCCTCTCAAGGAAAATACAAGAGGAAACGAACTAAATATATACATTTAGCTTTGAATCCAAAGAACCTAGAGGCATTATAGCTATGAGAACCCTGCTGCAGCTATGCTAGGCTACTGAGAACCAGGTGTTCTTCTATCAGTGATGAGAACGCTTAATCATCCGATCATGTTGGGTAAAGCACTTGAATGCAACCAAGTCTGCACCCCCATGATAGATTGCCCCCGGGGGCTTGACTCAATTGAAAGACGGTCCACATAAGCTGGGTCTTTCATGTCATTGGCGACTTTTACAGTTCCGTTCACTATCTGACTTCTAATATTTACCTAGACTGTCTTGAAAAACGGAGGCCTAATACAGATTCAAGTTCAGTCAAAGATTCCCCTCACTGACCACACTCCCTTCACCCCAGAGAAGACATAAACCCAGCATTTGCTGAATCTAGCGGAAGGCCATCGTTTCTTTGTGGGAGCTAAGTATTCAATTCCTATCTATTTCATACGAGAGTATTTGACCTTTATGGGGTTCCCTGTTGTTCACAGAGGATGAAGCTAGAGGAACTCTGATTCTAGGAGGGGCTTGCTCTTCTCTTACTGGCTTCATTGCAGCTCAGGTACTGATCCCTCAAAATGGATGCCTGAGTGGAGGGGAGGGAAGGGCAAGTGCTTGATACCTAGGCCCAAACCTGGGAAAAGGCTTACCTGGGCTTGGTGCACTTTGATCTGAATGGCTTGGAATTGCCCCTTGGGTCGTGTGGATTATCTGACCTCTTTCAAGAACATGAGCGTTTTTATCATCTCTGCCATCTCTTCTCTTTAGACGTCAGGGATCTTGGACCCGTTCTTGGAGCAGAGAATTGAGGAACTTCCTCCAGTCCACGGTGGCCCTCCGTAGGTTTCTGCTAGTATCAGCGAGGTTCAATATGTCTCATGAATGCCTTTCGAGCCTGCTATCCTCTACAGCTGTCTCCAGGCCAGTATTCTCTATTGTAGCAGAACATCTCTCATCAATGTGTTCGCATCTCTCCTCAATCCGTGCAGCCATATTTTCGGCCAGCTTCTCTTCGTGTCTCCCATAAAGTCGACTTCAACAGGACTGGGCAAATCTGAAAGGACTTCGGAGCCTCTCCAGTAAGCTGAAGACAGGCAGATCTTCCACTGTCTGCCCTTTCAGGTTCTGGAAACTGACCCGTGAACTCAGGTCTTTGGGCAGCAGCAGTATCTCGAACTGACACAGCTTCCCGGACCAAAGACCTAAGCCAAGCTCCACAGAGGGCGGCAGCCCCTCCATCGCACTGATCCACCCACAGAACTCTGCCCGGTTACCTAGGATCCACCAGCCACAACAAGCCTCGCGGTACACACCAACATTCCACCTGGAATCCAACCGCTAACTGCCATCCCCAATGGCTGCTGCATCTTGTCAGTGTTGGGGGAGGGGCTGCATCCGACGAGAGGTTCCTAAGGTAAAAGTGATTCTACCCACTAGCGTCCCATGGGCCTTTGTTCTTCCCTCTTTCCTTTTGTTCAGATCGGTATGCACTGTAGCAACGGAGGGAAGTGTGTCCATTTTCAGTTGAATGTTTCACACGTCTTTAAACTTTCTAACAGTTCACAGTACACAGAGACCCACTAAGGGAAACTATTGTTCCTGTAATATGGGCACACCCGCAATACATAGCCGTCGGATGATTTCTGCTGAAACACCCGCATTCACGGGACATCTATCCATTTGTTTCAAGGGGGCTGAAATTCCTAGGAATGATACAATCCCCAATGTGCACTTTACTGCCTGTCTCTTTTGATCTTAGTACACTTTTGCGGAGCTACTTTCCCTTGTTATAGGCTTGTGCCATTTCTTCTCGACGTAGTGTAGAATATGGCATTCATTCATCCTGTTGGAAGACTCGCAAGTCTACAGCACGGACTAGGAATCCATTGCATTCCAAATCGGCATTTGGGTTAGGTCACGATATGCTCATATGAATCAATATTTACGAATATAAATGCACGCCTCTGATTTCCGAATACAGGTGTGCTGAGTACATTCAAGCCGCGATACTGGGTCGATGCGTACTGAATGATCCTTGACATCACCTTGAGTAATTTCTTTTGAATATTCATGTTACCCTACCCTTTTTGTGTTGTTTGTTTGTTTGATTCTTTCTTGGTCTGCTTCTCGTTTGCTTTGCAAACACGTCAGGCCATGCATCTCTCCGTTTGCTTCCAACAGAGAGTCATATAAGCTGACTCCCTTAAGACAGTGCTTCCAATCCCCTATGATTTCCTGCTTCCCTCTCCCATCTTTAGGGTTTTGATGTCCTCCTTGCCTTCTTCTTGTTTCTTCTTTTCCACTCATGCTCTTCTTGCATTTCCAATAAGGGTTTTCTTCTTTCCATTTCATCTTGCTGCTTATCCCTTCAGGGGAGAATTCTCAACCTTTCTTTTAGGATAAGTTTCGAACTGCTGAATTCTTTTAAGATTTGCAGGTCTGTGGCATTCTCTAGCTCTGCTGTTATTAGAAATGGTGGTCATGTGGCATAGGCTACCCTAGATGGCAGCATTTTGCCATTCAAGCTATGGTCTATGTCCTGGCACTCCTCCCTGTCCTGCAATATTGCTGCTGAGATAGCAGCTGAAACCCCTCTGGAGGTTCTCTTGTGACTATGTTGCTTTCCTCCAGGCGCATTTTAAATCACTGGGATGCTCATGAACTTTGTTGATTTGGATCATACAGCTGCTGCTAAGTCTATTGGGATTCCACCTCTTTTGGACGCTGTGTACTTCCTGAATTCGCCTAGATGATTCTATCTTGGCTTTCAGCAAGTTTCAGTCTGATTTTTCTACACACAACTTTTCAAACATTGTTTGTTTCTTTACCTCTTGCTTTTCCATCTGGGACTCTTTCGAATTTCAGTCTTTCATGCCTTGTCTTCAACCAGGATTCAACAGCAATATTTTCATTGGTTTGCACTTGCTTTCCTATGTGTGCTTCTGACCGAGGGATTTCTGTTCCCCTGTCTTCAAAGTCATTCACGCGTCCCTCTGCAATATCTCGTCTGCTTAGGACGGAATGTTAGCCCTGATATTTTCTCATCCACTGAGTTTTCTGATATTATTTGGCTCGTCTTTAGGCTTTCTCTTCCCCTTTTCTGGTATTCTGCCTTTTGTGATTCTGAGACACTGTTGTTCTTCAGTGTTTCCCTCACCTCCATTTTCAATACTTGCTCTGGAGAGCGTTTTGCAGTCTAGTTGTCTGAAAGCTTATCTTTAGGGCCTTCAATCTCTTGGGAACTGAAAATGGTACTTCCTTTTCCTTTTACTGTATTTCTTCATCTCTACTGGTCAGGTAATTTCAGGTATCTAATGTAGACTTCTAGGGCTTGGTTAAGTGAAAACTTTAGACTCTTGGCTCTACACAATTGCATGGGATTTCTGTGAGGACAAATTTTCCTAGACATTGATGCCATGTCCTGTTCCTGTGTGTGTTGTCTGGTCTATCTCCAATTGCTGGTGTTGCCTTTGTTGTGATGAACCCCCCATACTATTTCGATTAGGATAACCTCATTTTGATTACGCTTATCTCACAAATCTGAAAGAGCACAGGACACTTCCTCTGGTGGAAATGGAGCTTCTAAAGGTTCTCAGCTCTGCATTCTACTCTATGTTATTTTGGAGTGTTTCCAGAAGAGCAGAGTGTGAGTGCGCTTGTGCTTTGTAGTGCCACGGGAATGTCCCACTGAAGCAAGTACTTCCAAGAGCTTCTCTGTCTACAGGAACACCAGTGGAAGCATATCTATGGATGTCACACATCAGGGCCTGCTGGAATGATCCCGCAGCCCGAACTTGGTGTCCTCGCTGCCGAACCGTGCCGGTGCCATCCAAAATGTAGCATCCGCTTTTGAGAGATAAACTGAAGGAAATCCTTCCTCTTCTCACGCTGTGGTCTTGGACCACACTTCCTTGTCCTCTCATCCTTGTGGCACGGGTGCACGAAGCCAACCACAGAGCTGTTGCACATCCTGTGCCTCAAACCAAACCATAATCACAGCCCAGGTTATGAATGTAGCAGATCCTAAGGCTTTTCATTCTGAATTCAAACCCAAGGCCCCCTGGATCCCTCAGACCCGATGCACAATATCTCTGATTCAGCCCCACACATGCTCTATTGGCAAAATGCCAAATTGGTCTCTGGTCTTGCAGATGCACTGGGTGTGTCCATGGCACATATCGATAATTTCAACTGCGCGCGCCAGGGTGGTTGCTTGCTCATTGGGGTCCCAGGTCGGTTTGCTCTCTTGATAGGACCCACCACATCCCACAACGCACTCCAGATCCCTGAGACTCAGCGTGTGCCACCATCCGTAGCCTTATCCCTCCCTGAACGCTGCCTCTGCTACCTCAAATTTGGCAGCTCGGATCTTGCTCTCAGAATCAACTGTGGGGATATTTTGCACTGGATTCTTTGAGTTCTGTCAGCCAAGCATCTGCTGTGCACTCTTCTAACACTCAGCGCATCACCTTCAATCCCATGTCTCCTGTCCGCTTGAGAGTGTGCGTCCAAGTTAAAGAGAGTTTCACCTTTACTGCTCCATCAACAGGGCTCACTGGTATCCATTCCCTGCTTTTCCTTCTCCTGCTTCCAGGTGTTCTGAGGCCTCATCCTGTCTTTGGAAGTAACAGACCTCTCTTCGGCAAGTGTCCTGTGCCAAGGGCTGGGTGAGTGGATGTTTCCATTGCTGTGTTCATGGGAGCGAGTGAGCGCATGTTGCACTGCTTCTCTGTTCAACTGGGCATCGATGAATCAACACTTTCCAGATACATTTCACAGAAATGTGATTTTTTTTTATCTCTTTGTTTCTATACAGCCGTGGTGGGAGGGATTGTCCGAAGACTCCAGTTTTGACATTGTGTTGATATCTCATTTGCAGTCTTTAAAAATTTAATAGAATTGATATAAAAGTTTTGGGAGTTATACGAAAATGAAGTTAGTTTCTGAAACATACTAAATCGACCTAGAAGCCAGACTTGTCAATTTCGGTAACATTTTGTCAGCTCTAAGGAAAACATAGACAGATAGAATGCAAAGTAGCAGTCCGAACTGTTAAAGGGGTCATGTCAA
This sequence comes from Vicugna pacos, assembly GCF_048564905.1. Taxonomy (NCBI): domain Eukaryota; kingdom Metazoa; phylum Chordata; class Mammalia; order Artiodactyla; family Camelidae; genus Vicugna; species Vicugna pacos. The sequence continues at coordinate 885,608 of NW_027328737.1, forward strand.
CTCTTTACTGTTGAAGCCTCCGAAACCAACAGGAACCATGAAATAACTAATGGAAACATGAAATAACCCCCAAGCTTGGATTCACTTGTGCATGTGGTGCCCTTTACTCCCGATGACACCTACTGGTCAATGTTGGCATTTCAAGGTGTAACATCCCTCTCAAGGAAAATACAAGAGGAATCGAACTAAATATATATATTTAGCTTTGAATCCAAAGAACCTAGAGGCATTATAGCTATGAGAACCCTGCTGCAGCTATGCTAGGCTACTGAGAACCAGGGGTTTTTCTATCAGTGATGAGAATGCTTAATCATCCGATCATGTTGGGTAAAGCACTTGAATGCAACCAAGTCTGAACCCCCATGATAGATTGTCCCCGGGGGCTTGACTCAATTGAAAGACGGTCCACATAAGCTGTGTCTTTCATGTCATTGGCGACTTTTACAGTTCCGTTCACTATCTGACTTCTAATAGTTACCTAGACTGTCTTGAAAAACGGAGGCCTAATACATATTCAAGTTCAGTCAAGGATTCCCCTCACTTACCACACTCCCTTCACCCCAGAGAAGACATAAACCCAGCATTTGCTGAATCTAGCGGAAGGCCATCGTTTCTTTGTGGGAGCTAAGTATTCAATTCCTATCTATTTCATACGAGAGTATTTGACCTTTATGGGGTTCCCTGTTGTTCACAGAGGATGAAGCTAGAGGAACTCTGATTCTAGGAGGGGCTTGCTCTTCTCTTACTGGCTTCATTGCAGCTCAGGTACTGATCCCTCAAAATGGATGCGTGAGTGGAGGGGAGGGAAGAGCAAGTGCTTGATAGCTAGGCCCAAACCTGGGAAAAGGCTTACCTGGGCTTGGTGCACTTTGATCTGAATGGCTTGGAATTGCCCCTTGGGTCGTGTGGATTATCTGACCTCTTTCAAGAACATGAGCGTTTTTATCATCTCTGCCATCTCTTCTCTTTAGACGTCAGGGATCTTGGACCCGTTCTTGGAGCAGAGAATTGAGGAACTTCCTCCAGTCCACGGTGGCCCTCCGTAAGTTTCTGCTAGTATCAGCGAGGTTCAATATGTCTCATGAATGTCTTTCGAGCCTGCTATCCTCTACAGCTGTCTCCAGGCCAGTATTCTCTATTGTAGCAGAACATCTCTCATCAATGTGTTCGCATCTCTCCTCAATCTGTGCAGCCATATTTTCGGCCAGCTTTTCTTCGTGTCTCCCATAAAGTCGACTTCAACAGGACTGGGCAAGTCTGAAAGGACCTCGGAGCCTCTCCAGTAAGCTGAAGACAGGCAGATCTTCCACTGTCTGCCCTTTCAGGTTCTGGAACCTGACCCGTGAACTCAGGTCTTTGGGCAGCAGCAGTATCTCGAACTGACACAGCTTCCCGGACCAAAGACCTAAGCCAAGCTCCACAGAGGGCGGCAGCCCCTCCATCGCACTGATCCACCCACAGAACTCTGCCCGGTTACCTAGGATCCACCAGCCACAACAAGCCTCGCGGTACACACCAACATTCCACCTGGAATCCAACCGCTAACTGCCATCCCCAATGGCTGCTGCATCTTGTCAGTGTTGGGGGAGGGGCTGCATCCGACGAGAGGTTCCTAAGGTAAATGTGATTCTACCCACAAGCGTCCCATGGGCCTTTGTTCTTCCCTCTTTCCTTTTGTTCAGATCTGTATGCACTGTAGCAACGGAGGGAAGTGTGTCCATTTTCAGTTGAATGTTTCACACGTCTTTAAACTTTCTAACAGTCCACAGTACACAGAGACCCACTAAGGGAAACTTTTGTTCCTGTAATAAGGGCACACCCGCAATACATAGCCGTCGGTTGACTTCTGCTGAAACACCCGCATTCACGGGACATCTATCCTTTTGTTTCAAGGGGGCTGGAATTCCTAGGAATGATACAATCCCCAATGTGCACTTTACTGCCTGTCTCTTTTGAACTTAGTACACTTTTGCGGAGCTACTTTTCCTTGTTATAGGCTTGTGCCATTCCTTCTCGACATAGTGTAGAATATGGCATTCATTCATCCTGTTGGAAGACTTGCAAGTCATTATCACGGGCTAGGAATCCATTGGATTCCAAAGCGGCATTTGGGTTAGGTCACGATATGCTCATATGAATCAATATTTACGAATATAAATACACGCCTCTGATTTCCGAATACAGGTACATTCAAGCCACGATACTGGGTAGATGCGTACTGAATGATCCTTGACATCACCTTGAGTAATTTCTTTTGAATATTCATGTTATCCTACCCTTTTTGTGTTGTTTGTTTGTTTGATTCTTGGTCTGCTTCTCGTTTGTTTTGCAAACACGTCAGGCCATGCATCTCTCCGTTTGCTTCCAACAGAGAGTCATATAAGCTGACTCCCTTAAGATAGTGCTTCCAATCCCCTATGATTTCCTGCTTCCCTCTCCCATCTTTAGGGTTTTGATGTCCTCCTTGCCTTCTTCTTGTTTCTTCTTTTCCACTCATGCTCTTCTTGCATTTCCAATAAGGGTTTTCTTCTTTCCATTTCATCTTGCTGCTTATCCCTTCAGGGGAGAATTCCCAACCTTTCTTTTAGGATAAGTTTCGAACTGCTGAATTCTTTTAAGATTTGCAGGTCTGTGGCATTCTCTAGGTCTGCTGTTATTAGAAATGGTGGTCATGTGGCATAGGCTACCCTAGATGGCAGCATTTTGCCATTCAAGCTATGGTCTATGTCCTGGCACTCCTCCCTGTCCTGCAATATTGCTGCTGAGATAGCAGCTGAAACCCCTCTGGAGGTTCTCTTGTGACTATGTTGCTTTCCTCCAGGTGCATTTTAAATCACTGGGATGCTCATGAACTTTGTTGATTTGGATCATACAGCTGCTGCTAAGTCTATTGGGATTCCACCTCTTTTGGACGCTGTGTACTTCCTGAATTCGCCTAGATGATTTTATCTTGGCTTTCAGCAAGTTTCAGTCTGATTTTTCTACACATCACTTTTCAAACATTGTTTGTTTCTTTATCTCTTGCTTTTCCATCTGGGACTCTTGCGAATTTTAGTCTTTCATGCCTTGTCTTCAACCAGGATTCAACAGCAATGTTTTCATTGGTTTGCACTTGCTTTCCTATGTGTGCTTCTGACCGAGGGATTTCTGTTCCCCTGTCTTCAAAGTCATTCACGCGTCCCTCTGCAATATCTCATCTGCTTAGGACGGAATGTTAGCCCTGATATTTTCTCATCCACTGAGTTTTCCAATATTATTTGGCTCGTCTTTAGGCTTTCTCTTCCCCTTTTCTGGTATTCTGCCTTTTGTGATTCTGAGACACTGTTGTTCTTCAGTGTTTCCCTCACCTCCATTTTCAATACTTGCTCTGGAGAGCGTTTTGCAGTCTAGTTGTCTGAAAGCTTATCTTTAGGGCCTTCAATCTCTTGGGAACTGAAAATGGTACTTCCTTTTCCTTTTACTGTATTTCTTCATCTCTACTGGTCAGGTAATTTCAGGTATCTAATGTAGACTTCTAGGGCTTGGTTAAGTGAAAACTTTAGACTCTTGGCTCTACACAATTGCATGGGATTTCTGTGAGGACAAATTTTCCTAGACATTGATGCCATGTCCTGTTCCTGTGTGTTTTGTCTGGTCTATCTCCAATTGCTGGTGTTGCCTTTGTTGTGATGAACCCCCCATACTATTTCGATTAGGATAACCTCATTTTGATTACGCTTATCTCACAAATCTGAAAGAGCACAGGACACTTCCTCTGGTGGAAATGGAGCTTCTAAAGGTTCTCAGCTCTGCATTCTACTCTATGTTATTTTGGAGTGTTTCCAGAAGAGCAGAGTGTGAGTGCGCTTGTGCTTTGTAGTGCCACGGGAATGTCCCACTGAAACCAGTTCTTCCAAGAGCTTCTCTGTCTACAGAAACACCAGTGGAAGCATATCTATGGATGTCACACATCAGGGCCTGCTGGAATGATCCCGCAGCCCGAACTTGGTGTCCTCGCTGCCGAACCGTGCCGGTGCCACCCAAAATGTAGCATCCGCTTTTGAGAGATAAACTGAAGGAAATCCTTCCTCTTCTCACGCTGTGGTCTTGGACCACACTTCCTTGTCCTCTCATCCTTGTGGCACGGGTGCACGAAGGCAACCACAGAGCTGTTGCACATCCTGTGCCTCAAACCAAACCATAATCACAGCCCAGGTTATGAATGTAGCAGATCCTAAGGCTTTTCATTCTGAATTCAAACCCGAGGCCCCCTGGATCCCTCAGACCCGATGCACAATATCTCTGATTCAGCCCCACACATGCTCTATTGGCAAAATGCCAAATTGGTCTCTGGTCCTGCAGATGCACTGGGTGTGGCCATGGGACATATCGATAATTTCAACTGCGCGCGCCAGGGTGGTTGCTTGCTCATTGGGGTCACAGGTCGGTTTGCTCTCTTGATAGGACCCACCACATCCCATAACGCACTCCAGATCCCTGAGACTCAGCGTGTGCCATCATCCGTAGCCCTATCCCTCCCTGAACGCTGCCTCTGCTACCTCAAATTTGGCAGCTCGGATCTCGGTCTCAGAATCAACTGTGGGGATATTTTGCACTGGATTCTTTGAGTTCTGTCAGCCAAGCATCTGCTGTGCACTCTTCTAACACTCAGCGCATCACCTTCAATCCCATGTCTTCTGTCCGCTTGAGAGTGTGCGTCCAGTTAAAGAGAGTTTCACCTTTACTGCTCCATCAACAGGGCTCAGACCATGCACTGGTATCCATTCCCTGCTTTTCCTTCTCCTGCTTCCAGGTGTTCTGAGGCCTCATCCTGTCTTTGGAAGTAACAGACCTCTCTTCGGCAAGTGTCCTGTGCCAAGGGCTGGGTGAGTGGATGTTTCCATTGCTGTGTTCATGGGAGCGAGTGAGCGCAGGTTGCACTGCTTCTCTGTCAGCTGGGCATCGATGAATCAGCACTTTCCAGATACATTTCACCGAAATGTGATTTTTTTTTATCTCTTAGTTTCTATACAGCCGTGGTGGGAGGGATTGTCCGAAGACTCGAGTTTTGACATTGTGTTGATCTCTCATTTGCAGTCTTTAAAAATTTAATAGAATTGATATAAATGTTTTGGGAGTTATACGAAAATGAAGTTAGTTTCTGAAACATACTAAATCGACCTAGAAGCCAGACTTGTCAATTTCGGTAACATTTTGTCAGCTCTAAGGAAAACATAGACAGATAGAATGCAAAGTAGCAGTCCGAACTGTTAAAGGGGTCATGTCAACTCTTTACTGTGGAAGCATCCGAAACCAACAGGAACCATGAAATAACTTATGGAAACATGAAATAACCCCCAAGCTTGGATTCACTTGTGCATGTGGTGCCCTGTACTCCCGATGACACCTACTGGTCAATGTTGGCATTTCAAGGTGTAACATCCCTCTCAAGGAAAATACAAGAGAAAACGAACTAAATATATACATTTAGCTTTGAATCCAAAGAACCTAGAGGCATTATAGCTATGAGAACCCTGCTGCAGCTCTGCTAGGCTACTGAGAACCAGGTGTTCTTCTATCAGGGATGAGAACGCTTAATCATCCGATCATGTTGGGTAAAGCACTTGAATGCAACCAAGTCTGCACCCCCATGATAGATTGCCCCCGGGGGCTTGACTCAATTGAAAGACGGTCCACATAAGCTGTGTCTTTCATGTCATTGGCGACTTTTACAGTTCAGTTCACTATCTGACTTCTAATAGTTACCTAGACTGTCTTGAAAAACGGAGGCCTAATACATATTCAAGTTCAGTCAAGGATTCCCCTCACTTACCACACTCCCTTCACCCCAGAGAAGACATAAACCCAGCATTTGCTGAATCTAGCGGAAGGCCATCGTTTCTTTGTGGGAGCTAAGTATTCAATTCCTATCTATTTCATACGAGAGTATTTGACCTTTATGGGGTTCCCTGTTGTTCACAGAGGATGAAGCTAGAGGAACTCTGATTCTAGGAGGGGCTTGCTCTTCTCTTACTGGCTTCATTGCAGCTCAGGTACTGATCCCTCAAAATGGATGCCTGAGTGGAGGGGAGGGAAGGGCAAGTGCTTGATACCTAGGCCCAAACCTGGGAAAAGGCTTACCTGGGCTTGGTGCACTTTGATCTGAATGGCTTGGAATTGCCCCTTGGGTCGTGTGGATTATCTGACCTCTTTCAAGAACATGAGCGTTTTTATCATCTCTGCCATCTCTTCTCTTTAGACGTCAGGGATCTTGGACCCGTTCTTGGAGCAGAGAATTGAGGAACTTCCTCCAGTCCACGGTGGCCCTCCGTAAGTTTCTGCTAGTATCAGCGAGGTTCAATATGTCTCATGAATGCCTTTCGAGCCTGCTATCCTCTACAGCTGTCTCCAGGCCAGTATTCTCTATTGTAGCAGAACATCTCTCATCAATGTGTTCGCATCTCTCCTCAATCTGTGCAGCCATATTTTCGGCCAGCTTTTCTTCGTGTCTCCCATAAAGTCGACTTCAACAGGACTGGGCAAGTCTGAAAGGACCTCGGAGCCTCTCCAGTAAGCTGAAGACAGGCAGATCTTCCACTGTCTGCCCTTTCAGGTTCTGGAACCTCACCCGTGAACTCAGGTCTTTGGGCAGCAGCAGTATCTCGAACTGACACAGCTTCCCGGACCAAAGACCTAAGCCAAGCTCCACAGAGGGCGGCAGCCCCTCCATCGCACTGATCCACCCACAGAACTCTGCCCGGTTACCTAGGATCCACCAGCCACAACAAGCCTCGCGGTACACACCAACATTCCACCTGGAATCCAACCGCTAACTGCCATCCCCAATGGCTGCTGCATCTTGTCAGTGTTGGGGGAGGGGCTGCATCCGACGAGAGGTTCCTAAGGTAAATGTGATTCTACCCACTAGCGTCCCATGGGCCTTTCTTCTTCCCTCTTTCCTTTTGTTCAGATCTGTATGCACTGTAGCAACGGAGGGAAGTGTGTCCATTTTCAGTTGAATGTTTCACACGTCTTTAAACTTTCTAACAGTCCACAGTACACAGAGACCCACTAAGGGAAACTATTGTTCCTGTAATAAGGGCACACCCGCAATACATAGCCGTCGGTTGATTTCTGCTGAAACACCCGCATTCACGGGACATCTATCCTTTTGTTTCAAGGGGGCTGGAATTCCTAGGAATGATACAATCCCCAATGTGCACTTTACTGCCTGTCTCTTTTGAACTTAGTACACTTTTGCGGAGCTACTTTTCCTTGTTATAGGCTTGTGCCATTCCTTCTCGACATAGTGTAGAATATGGCATTCATTCATCCTGTTGGAAGACTTGCAAGTCATTATCACGGGCTAGGAATCCATTGGATTCCAAAGCGGCATTTGGGTTAGGTCACGATATGCTCATATGAATCAATATTTACGAATATAAATACACGCCTCTGATTTCCGAATACAGGTACATTCAAGCCACGATACTGGGTAGATGCGTACTGAATGATCCTTGACATCACCTTGAGTAATTTCTTTTGAATATTCATGTTATCCTACCCTTTTTGTGTTGTTTGTTTGTTTGATTCTTGGTCTGCTTCTCGTTTGTTTTGCAAACACGTCAGGCCATGCATCTCTCCGTTTGCTTCCAACAGAGAGTCATATAAGCTGACTCCCTTAAGATAGTGCTTCCAATCCCCTATGATTTCCTGCTTCCCTCTCCCATCTTTAGGGTTTTGATGTCCTCCTTGCCTTCTTCTTGTTTCTTCTTTCCACTCATGCTCTTCTTGCATTTCCAATAAGGGTTTTCTTCTTTCCATTTCATCTTGCTGCTTATCCCTTCAGGGGAGAATTCCCAACCTTTCTTTTAGGATAAGTTTCGAACTGCTGAATTCTTTTAAGATTTGCAGGTCTGTGGCATTCTCTAGCTCTGCTGTTATTAGAAATGGTGGTCATGTGGCATAGGCTACCCTAGATGGCAGCATTTTGCCATTCAAGCTATGGTCTATGTCCTGGCACTCCTCCCTGTCCTGCAATATTGCTGCTTAGATAGCAGCTGAAACCCCTCTGGAGGTTCTCTTCTGACTATGTTGCTTTCCTCCAGGCACATTTTAAATCACTGGGATGCTCATGAACTTTGTTGATTTGGATCATACAGCTGCTGCTAAGTCTATTGGGATTCCACCTCTTTTGGACGCTGTGTACTTCCTGAATTCGCCTAGATGATTTTATCTTGGCTTTCAGCAAGTTTCAGTCTGATTTTTCTACACATAACTTTTCAAACATTGTTTGTTTCTTTATCTCTTGCTTTTCCATCTGGGACTCTTGCGAATTTTAGTCTTTCATGCCTTGTCTTCAACCAGGATTCAACAGCAATGTTTTCATTGGTTTGCACTTGCTTTCCTATGTGTGCTTCTGACCGAGGGATTTCTGTTCCCCTGTCTTCAAAGTCATTCACGCGTCCCTCTGCAATATCTCGTCTGCTTAGGACGGAATGTTAGCCCTGATATTTTCTCATCCACTGAGTTTTCCGATATTATTTGGCTCGTCTTTAGGCTTTCTCTTCCCCTTTTCTGGTATTCTGCCTTTTGTGATTCTGAGACACTGTTGTTCTTCAGTGTTTCCCTCACCTCCATTTTCAATACTTGCTCTGGAGAGCGTTTTGCAGTCTAGTTGTCTGAAAGCTTATCTTTAGGGCCTTCAATCTCTTGGGAACTGAAAATGGTACTTCCTTTTCCTTTTACTGTATTTCTTCATCTCTACTGGTCAGGTAATTTCAGGTATCTAATGTAGACTTCTAGGGCTTGGTTAAGTGAAAACTTTAGACTCTTGGCTCTACACAATTGCATGGGATTTCTGTGAGGACAAATTTTCCTAGACATTGATGCCATGTCCTGTTCCTGTGTGTGTTGTCTGGTCTATCTCCAATTGCTGGTGTTGCCTTTGTTGTGATGAACCCCCCATACTATTTCGATTAGGATAACCTCATTTTGATTACGCTTATCTCACAAATCTGAAAGAGCACAGGACACTTCCTCTGGTGGAAATGGAGCTTCTAAAGGTTCTCAGCTCTGCATTCTACTCTATGTTATTTTGGAGTGTTTCCAGAAGAGCAGAGTGTGAGTGCGCTTGTGCTTTGTAGTGCCACGGGAATGTCCCACTGAAGCCAGTACTTCCAAGTGCTTCTCTGTCTACAGGAACACCAGTGGAAGCATATCTATGGATGTCACACATCAGGGCCTGCTGGAATGATCCCGCAGCCCGAACTTGGTGTCCTCGCTGCCGAACCGTGCTGGTGCCACCCAAAATGTAGCATCCGCTTTTGAGAGATAAACTGAAGGAAATCCTTCCTCTTCTCACGCTGTGGTCTTGGACCACACTTCCTTGTCCTCTCATCCTTGTGGCACGGGTGCACGAAGGCAACCACAGAGCTGTTGCACATCCTGTGCCTCAAACCAAACCATAATCACAGCCCAGGTTATGAATGTAGCAGATCCTAAGGCTTTTCATTCTGAATTCAAACCCGAGGCCCCCTGGATCCCTCAGACCCGATGCACAATATCTCTGATTCAGCCCCACACATGCTCTATTGGCAAAATGCCAAATTGGTCTCTGGTCCTGCAGATGCACTGGGTGTGGCCATGGGACATATCGATAATTTCAACTGCGCGCGCCAGGGTGGTTGCTTGCTCATTGGGGTCACAGGTCGGTTTGCTCTCTTGATAGGACCCACCACATCCCATAACGCACTCCAGATCCCTGAGACTCAGCGTGTGCCATCATCCGTAGCCCTATCCCTCCCTGAACGCTGCCTCTGCTACCTCAAATTTGGCAGCTCGGATCTCGGTCTCAGAATCAACTGTGGGGATATTTTGCACTGGATTCTTTGAGTTCTGTCAGCCAAGCATCTGCTGTGCACTCTTCTAACACTCAGCGCATCACCTTCAATCCCATGTCTTCTGTCCGCTTGAGAGTGTGCGTCCAAGTTAAAGAGAGTTTCACCTTTACTGCTCCATCAACAGGGCTCAGACCATGCACTGGTATCCATTCCCTGCTTTTCCTTCTCCTGCTTCCAGGTGTTCTGAGGCCTCATCCTGTCTTTGGAAGTAACAGACCTCTCTTCGGCAAGTGTCCTGTGCCAAGGGCTGGGTGAGTGGATGTTTCCATTGCTGTGTTCATGGGAGCGAGTGAGCGCAGGTTGCACTGCTTCTCTGTCAGCTGGGCATCGATGAATCAACACTTTCCAGATACATTTCACAGAAATGTGATTTTTTTTTATCTCTTAGTTTCTATACAGCCGTGGTGGGAGGGATTGTCCGAAACTCGAGTTTTGACATTGTGTTGATCTCTCATTTGCAGTCTTTAAAAATTTAATAGAATTGATATAAATGTTTTGGGAGTTATACGAAAATGAAGTTAGTTTCTGAAACATACTAAATCGACCTAGAAGCCAGACTTGTCAATTTCGGTAACATTTTGTCAGCTCTAAGGAAAACATAGACAGATAGAATGCAAACTAGCAGTCCGAACTGTTAAAGGGGTCATGTCAACTCTTTACTATGGAAGCCTCCGAAACCAACAGGAACCATGAAATAACTAATGGAAACATGAAATAACCCCCAAGCTTGGATTCACTTGTGCATGTGGTGCCCTGTACTCCCGATGACACCTACTGGTCAATGTTGGCATTTCAAGGTGTAACATCCCTCTCAAGGAAAATACAAGAGAAAACGAACTAAATATATACATTTAGCTTTGAATCCAAAGAACCTAGAGGCATTATAGCTATGAGAACCCTGCTGCAGCTCTGCTAGGCTACTGAGAACCAGGTGTTCTTCTATCAGGGATGAGAACGCTTAATCATCCGATCATGTTGGGTAAAGCACTTGAATGCAACCAAGTCTGCACCCCCATGATAGATTGCCCCCGGGGGCTTGACTCAATTGAAAGACGGTCCACATAAGCTGTGTCTTTCATGTCATTGGCGACTTTTACAGTTCAGTTCACTATCTGACTTCTAATAGTTACCTAGACTGTCTTGAAAAACGGAGGCCTAATACATATTCAAGTTCAGTCAAGGATTCCCCTCACTTACCACACTCCCTTCACCCCAGAGAAGACATAAACCCAGCATTTGCTGAATCTAGCGGAAGGCCATCGTTTCTTTGTGGGAGCTAAGTATTCAATTCCTATCTATTTCATACGAGAGTATTTGACCTTTATGGGGTTCCCTGTTGTTCACAGAGGATGAAGCTAGAGGAACTCTGATTCTAGGAGGGGCTTGCTCTTCTCTTACTGGCTTCATTGCAGCTCAGGTACTGATCCCTCAAAATGGATGCCTGAGTGGAGGGGAGGGAAGGGCAAGTGCTTGATACCTAGGCCCAAACCTGGGAAAAGGCTTACCTGGGCTTGGTGCACTTTGATCTGAATGGCTTGGAATTGCCCCTTGGGTCGTGTGGATTATCTGACCTCTTTCAAGAACATGAGCGTTTTTATCATCTCTGCCATCTCTTCTCTTTAGACGTCAGGGATCTTGGACCCGTTCTTGGAGCAGAGAATTGAGGAACTTCCTCCAGTCCACGGTGGCCCTCCGTAAGTTTCTGCTAGTATCAGCGAGGTTCAATATGTCTCATGAATGCCTTTCGAGCCTGCTATCCTCTACAGCTGTCTCCAGGCCAGTATTCTCTATTGTAGCAGAACATCTCTCATCAATGTGTTCGCATCTCTCCTCAATCTGTGCAGCCATATTTTCGGCCAGCTTTTCTTCGTGTCTCCCATAAAGTCGACTTCAACAGGACTGGGCAAGTCTGAAAGGACCTCGGAGCCTCTCCAGTAAGCTGAAGACAGGCAGATCTTCCACTGTCTGCCCTTTCAGGTTCTGGAACCTCACCCGTGAACTCAGGTCTTTGGGCAGCAGCAGTATCTCGAACTGACACAGCTTCCCGGACCAAAGACCTAAGCCAAGCTCCACAGAGGGCGGCAGCCCCTCCATCGCACTGATCCACCCACAGAACTCTGCCCGGTTACCTAGGATCCACCAGCCACAACAAGCCTCGCGGTACACACCAACATTCCACCTGGAATCCAACCGCTAACTGCCATCCCCAATGGCTGCTGCATCTTGTCAGTGTTGGGGGAGGGGCTGCATCCGACGAGAGGTTCCTAAGGTAAATGTGATTCTACCCACTAGCGTCCCATGGGCCTTTCTTCTTCCCTCTTTCCTTTTGTTCAGATCTGTATGCACTGTAGCAACGGAGGGAAGTGTGTCCATTTTCAGTTGAATGTTTCACACGTCTTTAAACTTTCTAACAGTCCACAGTACACAGAGACCCACTAAGGGAAACTATTGTTCCTGTAATAAGGGCACACCCGCAATACATAGCCGTCGGTTGATTTCTGCTGAAACACCCGCATTCACGGGACATCTATCCTTTTGTTTCAAGGGGGCTGGAATTCCTAGGAATGATACAATCCCCAATGTGCACTTTACTGCCTGTCTCTTTTGAACTTAGTACACTTTTGCGGAGCTACTTTTCCTTGTTATAGGCTTGTGCCATTCCTTCTCGACATAGTGTAGAATATGGCATTCATTCATCCTGTTGGAAGACTTGCAAGTCATTATCACGGGCTAGGAATCCATTGGATTCCAAAGCGGCATTTGGGTTAGGTCACGATATGCTCATATGAATCAATATTTACGAATATAAATACACGCCTCTGATTTCCGAATACAGGTACATTCAAGCCACGATACTGGGTAGATGCGTACTGAATGATCCTTGACATCACCTTGAGTAATTTCTTTTGAATATTCATGTTATCCTACCCTTTTTGTGTTGTTTGTTTGTTTGATTCTTGGTCTGCTTCTCGTTTGTTTTGCAAACACGTCAGGCCATGCATCTCTCCGTTTGCTTCCAACAGAGAGTCATATAAGCTGACTCCCTTAAGATAGTGCTTCCAATCCCCTATGATTTCCTGCTTCCCTCTCCCATCTTTAGGGTTTTGATGTCCTCCTTGCCTTCTTCTTGTTTCTTCTTTCCACTCATGCTCTTCTTGCATTTCCAATAAGGGTTTTCTTCTTTCCATTTCATCTTGCTGCTTATCCCTTCAGGGGAGAATTCCCAACCTTTCTTTTAGGATAAGTTTCGAACTGCTGAATTCTTTTAAGATTTGCAGGTCTGTGGCATTCTCTAGCTCTGCTGTTATTAGAAATGGTGGTCATGTGGCATAGGCTACCCTAGATGGCAGCATTTTGCCATTCAAGCTATGGTCTATGTCCTGGCACTCCTCCCTGTCCTGCAATATTGCTGCTTAGATAGCAGCTGAAACCCCTCTGGAGGTTCTCTTCTGACTATGTTGCTTTCCTCCAGGCACATTTTAAATCACTGGGATGCTCATGAACTTTGTTGATTTGGATCATACAGCTGCTGCTAAGTCTATTGGGATTCCACCTCTTTTGGACGCTGTGTACTTCCTGAATTCGCCTAGATGATTTTATCTTGGCTTTCAGCAAGTTTCAGTCTGATTTTTCTACACATAACTTTTCAAACATTGTTTGTTTCTTTATCTCTTGCTTTTCCATCTGGGACTCTTGCGAATTTTAGTCTTTCATGCCTTGTCTTCAACCAGGATTCAACAGCAATGTTTTCATTGGTTTGCACTTGCTTTCCTATGTGTGCTTCTGACCGAGGGATTTCTGTTCCCCTGTCTTCAAAGTCATTCACGCGTCCCTCTGCAATATCTCGTCTGCTTAGGACGGAATGTTAGCCCTGATATTTTCTCATCCACTGAGTTTTCCGATATTATTTGGCTCGTCTTTAGGCTTTCTCTTCCCCTTTTCTGGTATTCTGCCTTTTGTGATTCTGAGACACTGTTGTTCTTCAGTGTTTCCCTCACCTCCATTTTCAATACTTGCTCTGGAGAGCGTTTTGCAGTCTAGTTGTCTGAAAGCTTATCTTTAGGGCCTTCAATCTCTTGGGAACTGAAAATGGTACTTCCTTTTCCTTTTACTGTATTTCTTCATCTCTACTGGTCAGGTAATTTCAGGTATCTAATGTAGACTTCTAGGGCTTGGTTAAGTGAAAACTTTAGACTCTTGGCTCTACACAATTGCATGGGATTTCTGTGAGGACAAATTTTCCTAGACATTGATGCCATGTCCTGTTCCTGTGTGTGTTGTCTGGTCTATCTCCAATTGCTGGTGTTGCCTTTGTTGTGATGAACCCCCCATACTATTTCGATTAGGATAACCTCATTTTGATTACGCTTATCTCACAAATCTGAAAGAGCACAGGACACTTCCTCTGGTGGAAATGGAGCTTCTAAAGGTTCTCAGCTCTGCATTCTACTCTATGTTATTTTGGAGTGTTTCCAGAAGAGCAGAGTGTGAGTGCGCTTGTGCTTTGTAGTGCCACGGGAATGTCCCACTGAAGCCAGTACTTCCAAGTGCTTCTCTGTCTACAGGAACACCAGTGGAAGCATATCTATGGATGTCACACATCAGGGCCTGCTGGAATGATCCCGCAGCCCGAACTTGGTGTCCTCGCTGCCGAACCGTGCTGGTGCCACCCAAAATGTAGCATCCGCTTTTGAGAGATAAACTGAAGGAAATCCTTCCTCTTCTCACGCTGTGGTCTTGGACCACACTTCCTTGTCCTCTCATCCTTGTGGCACGGGTGCACGAAGGCAACCACAGAGCTGTTGCACATCCTGTGCCTCAAACCAAACCATAATCACAGCCCAGGTTATGAATGTAGCAGATCCTAAGGCTTTTCATTCTGAATTCAAACCCGAGGCCCCCTGGATCCCTCAGACCCGATGCACAATATCTCTGATTCAGCCCCACACATGCTCTATTGGCAAAATGCCAAATTGGTCTCTGGTCCTGCAGATGCACTGGGTGTGGCCATGGGACATATCGATAATTTCAACTGCGCGCGCCAGGGTGGTTGCTTGCTCATTGGGGTCACAGGTCGGTTTGCTCTCTTGATAGGACCCACCACATCCCATAACGCACTCCAGATCCCTGAGACTCAGCGTGTGCCATCATCCGTAGCCCTATCCCTCCCTGAACGCTGCCTCTGCTACCTCAAATTTGGCAGCTCGGATCTCGGTCTCAGAATCAACTGTGGGGATATTTTGCACTGGATTCTTTGAGTTCTGTCAGCCAAGCATCTGCTGTGCACTCTTCTAACACTCAGCGCATCACCTTCAATCCCATGTCTTCTGTCCGCTTGAGAGTGTGCGTCCAAGTTAAAGAGAGTTTCACCTTTACTGCTCCATCAACAGGGCTCAGACCATGCACTGGTATCCATTCCCTGCTTTTCCTTCTCCTGCTTCCAGGTGTTCTGAGGCCTCATCCTGTCTTTGGAAGTAACAGACCTCTCTTCGGCAAGTGTCCTGTGCCAAGGGCTGGGTGAGTGGATGTTTCCATTGCTGTGTTCATGGGAGCGAGTGAGCGCAGGTTGCACTGCTTCTCTGTCAGCTGGGCATCGATGAATCAACACTTTCCAGATACATTTCACAGAAATGTGATTTTTTTTTATCTCTTAGTTTCTATACAGCCGTGGTGGGAGGGATTGTCCGAAACTCGAGTTTTGACATTGTGTTGATCTCTCATTTGCAGTCTTTAAAAATTTAATAGAATTGATATAAATGTTTTGGGAGTTATACGAAAATGAAGTTAGTTTCTGAAACATACTAAATCGACCTAGAAGCCAGACTTGTCAATTTCGGTAACATTTTGTCAGCTCTAAGGAAAACATAGACAGATAGAATGCAAACTAGCAGTCCGAACTGTTAAAGGGGTCATGTCAACTCTTTACTATGGAAGCCTCCGAAACCAACAGGAACCATGAAATAACTAATGGAAACATGAAATAACCCCCAAGCTTGGATTCACTTGTGCATGTGGTGCCCTGTACTCCCGATGACACCTACTGGTCAATGTTGGCATTTCAAGGTGTAACATCCCTCTCAAGGAAAATACAAGAGAAAACGAACTAAATATATACATTTAGCTTTGAATCCAAAGAACCTAGAGGCATTATAGCTATGAGAACCCTGCTGCAGCTCTGCTAGGCTACTGAGAACCAGGTGTTCTTCTATCAGGGATGAGAACGCTTAATCATCCGATCATGTTGGGTAAAGCACTTGAATGCAACCAAGTCTGCACCCCCATGATAGATTGCCCCCGGGGGCTTGACTCAATTGAAAGACGGTCCACATAAGCTGTGTCTTTCATGTCATTGGCGACTTTTACAGTTCAGTTCACTATCTGACTTCTAATAGTTACCTAGACTGTCTTGAAAAACGGAGGCCTAATACATATTCAAGTTCAGTCAAGGATTCCCCTCACTTACCACACTCCCTTCACCCCAGAGAAGACATAAACCCAGCATTTGCTGAATCTAGCGGAAGGCCATCGTTTCTTTGTGGGAGCTAAGTATTCAATTCCTATCTATTTCATACGAGAGTATTTGACCTTTATGGGGTTCCCTGTTGTTCACAGAGGATGAAGCTAGAGGAACTCTGATTCTAGGAGGGGCTTGCTCTTCTCTTACTGGCTTCATTGCAGCTCAGGTACTGATCCCTCAAAATGGATGCCTGAGTGGAGGGGAGGGAAGAGCAAGTGCTTGATAACTAGGCCCAAACCTGGGAAAAGGCTTACCTGGGCTTGGTGCACTTTGATCTGAATGGCTTGGAATTGCCCCTTGGGTCGTGTGGATTATCTGACCTCTTTCAAGAACATGAGCGTTTTTATCATCTCTGCCATCTCTTCTCTTTAGACGTCAGGGATCTTGGACCCGTTCTTGGAGCAGAGAATTGAGGAACTTCCTCCAGTCCACGGTGGCCCTCCGTAAGTTTCTGCTAGTATCAGCGAGGTTCAATATGTCTCATGAATGTCTTTCGAGCCTGCTATCCTCTACAGCTGTCTCCAGGCCAGTATTCTCTATTGTAGCAGAACATCTCTCATCAATGTGTTCGCATCTCTCCTCAATCTGTGCAGCCATATTTTCGGCCAGCTTTTCTTCGTGTCTCCCATAAAGTCGACTTCAACAGGACTGGGCAAGTCTGAAAGGACCTCGGAGCCTCTCCAGTAAGCTGAAGACAGGCAGATCTTCCACTGTCTGCCCTTTCAGGTTCTGGAACCTGACCCGTGAACTCAGGTCTTTGGGCAGCAGCAGTATCTCGAACTGACACAGCTTCCCGGACCAAAGACCTAAGCCAAGCTCCACAGAGGGCGGCAGCCCCTCCATCGCACTGATCCACCCACAGAACTCTGCCCGGTTACCTAGGATCCACCAGCCACAACAAGCCTCGCGGTACACACCAACATTCCACCTGGAATCCAACCGCTAACTGCCATCCCCAATGGCTGCTGCATCTTGTCAGTGTTGGGGGAGGGGCTGCATCCGACGAGAGGTTCCTAAGGTAAATGTGATTCTACCCACTAGCGTCCCATGGGCCTTTGTTCTTCCCTCTTTCCTTTTGTTCAGATCTGTATGCACTGTAGCAACGGAGGGAAGTGTGTCCATTTTCAGTTGAATGTTTCACACGTCTTTAAACTTTCTAACAGTCCACAGTACACAGAGACCCACTAAGGGAAACTATTGTTCCTGTAATAAGGGCACACCCGCAATACATAGCCGTCGGTTGATTTCTGCTGAAACACCCGCATTCACGGGACATCTATCCTTTTGTTTCAAGGGGGCTGGAATTCCTAGGAATGATACAATCCCCAATGTGCACTTTACTGCCTGTCTCTTTTGAACTTAGTACACTTTTGCGGAGCTACTTTTCCTTGTTATAGGCTTGTGCCATTCCTTCTCGACATAGTGTAGAATATGGCATTCATTCATCCTGTTGGAAGACTTGCAAGTCATTATCACGGGCTAGGAATCCATTGGATTCCAAAGCGGCATTTGGGTTAGGTCACGATATGCTCATATGAATCAATATTTACGAATATAAATACACGCCTCTGATTTCCGAATACAGGTACATTCAAGCCACGATACTGGGTAGATGCGTACTGAATGATCCTTGACATCACCTTGAGTAATTTCTTTTGAATATTCATGTTATCCTACCCTTTTTGTGTTGTTTGTTTGTTTGATTCTTGGTCTGCTTCTCGTTTGTTTTGCAAACACGTCAGGCCATGCATCTCTCCGTTTGCTTCCAACAGAGAGTCATATAAGCTGACTCCCTTAAGATAGTGCTTCCAATCCCCTATGATTTCCTGCTTCCCTCTCCCATCTTTAGGGTTTTGATGTCCTCCTTGCCTTCTTCTTGTTTCTTCTTTCCACTCATGCTCTTCTTGCATTTCCAATAAGGGTTTTCTTCTTTCCATTTCATCTTGCTGCTTATCCCTTCAGGGGAGAATTCCCAACCTTTCTTTTAGGATAAGTTTCGAACTGCTGAATTCTTTTAAGATTTGCAGGTCTGTGGCATTCTCTAGCTCTGCTGTTATTAGAAATGGTGGTCATGTGGCATAGGCTACCCTAGATGGCAGCATTTTGCCATTCAAGCTATGGTCTATGTCATGGCACTCCTCCCTGTCCTGCAATATTGCTGCTGAGATAGCAGCTGAAACCCCTCTGGAGGTTCTCTTCTGACTATGTTGCTTTCCTCCAGGCGCATTTTAAATCACTGGGATGCTCATGAACTTTGTTGATTTGGATCATACAGCTGCTGCTAAGTCTATTGGGATTCCACCTCTTTTGGACACTGTGTACTTCCTGAATTCGCCTAGATGATTTTATCTTGGCTTTCAGCAAGTTTCAGTCTGATTTTTCTACACATAACTTTTCAAACATTGTTTGTTTCTTTATCTCTTGCTTTTCCATCTGGGACTCTTGCGAATTTTAGTCTTTCATGCCTTGTCTTCAACCAGGATTCAACAGCAATGTTTTCATTGGTTTGCACTTGCTTTCCTATGTGTGCTTCTGACCGAGGGATTTCTGTTCCCCTGTCTTCAAAGTCATTCACGCGTCCCTCTGCAATATCTCGTCTGCTTAGGACGGAATGTTAGCCCTGATATTTTCTCATCCACTGAGTTTTCCGATATTATTTGGCTCGTCTTTAGGCTTTCTCTTCCCCTTTTCTGGTATTCTGCCTTTTGTGATTCTGAGACACTGTTGTTCTTCAGTGTTTCCCTCACCTCCATTTTCAATACTTGCTCTGGAGAGCGTTTTGCAGTCTAGTTGTCTGAAAGCTTATCTTTAGGGCCTTCAATCTCTTGGGAACTGAAAATGGTACTTCCTTTTCCTTTTACTGTATTTCTTCATCTCTACTGGTCAGGTAATTTCAGGTATCTAATGTAGACTTCTAGGGCTTGGTTAAGTGAAAACTTTAGACTCTTGGCTCTACACAATTGCATGGGATTTCTGTGAGGACAAATTTTCCTAGACATTGATGCCATGTCCTGTTCCTGTGTGTGTTGTCTGGTCTATCTCCAATTGCTGGTGTTGCCTTTGTTGTGATGAACCCCCCATACTATTTCGATTAGGATAACCTCATTTTGATTACGCTTATCTCACAAATCTGAAAGACCACAGGACACTTCCTCTGGTGGAAATGGAGCTTCTAAAGGTTCTCAGCTCTGCATTCTACTCTATGTTATTTTGGAGTGTTTCCAGAAGAGCAGAGTGTGAGTGCGCTTGTGCTTTGTAGTGCCACGGGAATGTCCCACTGAAACCAGTTCTTCCAAGAGCTTCTCTGTCTACAGAAACACCAGTGGAAACATATCTATGGATGTCACACATCAGGGCCTGCTGGAATGATCCCGCAGCCCGAACTTGGTGTCCTCGCTGCCGAACCGTGCCGGTGCCACCCAAAATGTAGCATCCGCTTTTGAGAGATAAACTGAAGGAAATCCTTCCTCTTCTCACGCTGTGGTCTTGGACCACACTTCCTTGTCCTCTCATCCTTGTGCCACGGGTGCACGAAGGCAACCACAGAGCTGTTGCACATCCTGTGCCTCAAACCAAACCATAATCACAGCCCAGGTTATGAATGTAGCAGATCCTAAGGCTTTTCATTCTGAATTCAAACCCGAGGCCCCCTGGATCCCTCAGACCCGATGCACAATATCTCTGATTCAGCCCCACACATGCTCTATTGGCAAAATGCCAAATTGGTCTCTGGTCCTGCAGATGCACTGGGTGTGGCCATGGGACATATCGATAATTTCAACTGCGCGCGCCAGGGTGGTTGCTTGCTCATTGGGGTCACAGGTCGGTTTGCTCTCTTGATAGGACCCACCACATCCCATAACGCACTCCAGATCCCTGAGACTCAGCGTGTGCCATCATCCGTAGCCCTATCCCTCCCTGAACGCTGCCTCTGCTACCTCAAATTTGGCAGCTCGGATCTCGGTCTCAGAATCAAATGTGGGGATATTTTGCACTGGATTCTTTGAGTTCTGTCAGCCAAGCATCTGCTGTGCACTCTTCTGACACTCAGCGCATCACCTTCAATCCCATGTCTTCTGTCCGCTTGAGAGTGTGCGTCCAAGTTAAAGAGAGTTTCACCTTTACTGCTCCATCAACAGGGCTCAGACCATGCACTGGTATCCATTCCCTGCTTTTCCTTCTCCTGCTTCCAGGTGTTCTGAGGCCTCATCCTGTCTTTGGAAGTAACAGACCTCTCTTCGGCAAGTGTCCTGTGCCAAGGGCTGGGTGAGTGGATGTTTCCATTGCTGTGTTCATGGGAGCGAGTGAGCGCAGGTTGCACTGCTTCTCTGTCAGCTGGGCATCGATGAATCAACACTTTCCAGATACATTTCACCGAAATGTGATTTTTTTTTATCTCTTAGTTTCTATACAGCCGTGGTGGGAGGGATTGTCCGAAGACTCCAGTTTTGACATTGTGTTGATCTCTCATTTGCAGTCTTTAAAAATTTAATAGAATTGATATAAATGTTTTGGGAGTTATACGAAAATGAAGTTAGTTTCTGAAACATACTAAATCGACCTAGAAGCCAGACTTGTCAATTTCGGTAACATTTTGTCAGCTCTAAGGAAAACATAGACAGATAGAATGCAAACTAGCAGTCCGAACTGTTAAAGGGGTCATGTCAACTCTTTACTGTGGAAGCCTCCGAAACCAACAGGAACCATGAAATAACTAATGGAAACATGAAATAACCCCCAAGCTTGGATTCACTTGTGCATGTGGTGCCCTATACTCCCGATGACATCCACTGGTCAATGTTGGCAATTCAAGGTGTAACATCCCTCTCAAGGAAAATACAAGAGAAAACGAACTAAATATATACATTTAATTTTGAATCCAAAGAACCTAGAGGCATTATAGCTATGAGAACCCTGCTGCAGCTCTGCTAGGCTACTGAGAACCAGGTGTTCTTCTATCAGGGATGAGAACGCTTAATCATCCGATCATGTTGGGTAAAGCACTTGAATGCATCCAAGTCTGCACCCCCATGATAGATTGCCCCCGGGGGCTTGACTCAATTGAAAGACGGTCCACATAAGCTGTTTCTTTCATGTCATTGGCGACTTTTACAGTTCAGTTCACTATCTGACTTCTAATAGTTACCTAGACTGTCTTGAAAAACGGAGGCCTAATATATATTCAAGTTCAGTCAAGGATTCCCCTCACTTACCACACTCCCTTCACCCCAGAGAAGACATAAACCCAGCATTTGCTGAATCTAGCGGAAGGCCATCGTTTCTTTGTGGGAGCTAAGTATTCAATTCCTATCTATTTCATACGAGAGTATTTGACCTTTATGGGGTTCCCTGTTGTTCACAGAGGATGAAGCTAGAGGAACTCTGATTCTAGGAGGGGCTTGCTCTTCTCTTACTGGCTTCATTGCAGCTCAGGTACTGATCCCTCAAAATGGATGCCTGAGTGGAGGGGAGGGAAGGGCAAGTGCTTGATAGCTAGGCCCAAACCTGGGAAAAGGCTTACCTGGGCTTGGTGCACTTTGATCTGAATGGCTTGGAATTGCCCCTTGGGTCGTGTGGATTATCTGACCTCTTTCAAGAACATGAGCGTTTTTATCATCTCTGCCATCTCTTCTCTTTGGACGTCAGGGATCTTGGACCCGTTCTTGGAGCAGAGAATTGAGGAACTTCCTCCAGTCCACGGTGGCCCTCCGTAAGTTTCTGCTAGTATCAGCGAGGTTCAATATGTCTCATGAATGTCTTTCGAGCCTGCTATCCTCTACAGCTGTCTCCAGGCCAGTATTCTCTATTGTAGCAGAACATCTCTCATCAATGTGTTCGCATCTCTCCTCAATCTGTGCAGCCATATTTTCGGCCAGCTTTTCTTCGTGTCTCCCATAAAGTCGACTTCAACAGGACTGGGCAAGTCTGAAAGGACCTCGGAGCCTCTCCAGTAAGCTGAAGACAGGCAGATCTTCCACTGTCTGCCCTTTCAGGTTCTGGAACCTGACCCGTGAACTCAAGTCTTTGGGCAGCAGCAGTATCTCGAACTGACACAGCTTCCCGGACCAAAGACCTAAGCCAAGCTCCACAGAGGGCGGCAGCCCCTCCATCGCACTGATCCACCCACAGAACTCTGCCCGGTTACCTAGGATCCACCAGCCACAACAAGCCTCGCGGTACACACCAACATTCCACCTGGAATCCAACCGCTAACTGCCATCCCCAATGGCTGCTGCATCTTGTCAGTGTTGGGGGAGGGGCTGCATCCGACGAGAGGTTCCTAAGGTAAATGTGATTCTACCCACAAGCGTCCCATGGGCCTTTGTTCTTCCCTCTTTCCTTTTGTTCAGATCTGTATGCACTGTAGCAACGGAGGGAAGTGTGTCCATTTTCAGTTGAATGTTTCACACGTCTTTAAACTTTCTAACAGTCCACAGTACACAGAGACCCACTAAGGGAAACTATTGTTCCTGTAATAAGGGCACACCCGCAATACATAGCCGTCGGTTGATTTCTGCTGAAACACCCGCATTCACGGGACATCTATCCTTTTGTTTCAAGGGGGCTGGAATTCCTAGGAATGATACAATCCCCAATGTGCACTTTACTGCCTGTCTCTTTTGAACTTAGTACACTTTTGCGGAGCTACTTTTCCTTGTTATAGGCTTGTGCCATTCCTTCTCGACATAGTGTAGAATATGGCATTCATTCATCCTGTTGGAAGACTTGCAAGTCATTATCACGGGCTAGGAATCCATTGGATTCCAAAGCGGCATTTGGGTTAGGTCACGATATGCTCAAATGAATCAATATTTACGAATATAAATACACGCCTCTGATTTCCGAATACAGGTACATTCAAGCCACGATACTGGGTAGATGCGTACTGAATGATCCTTGACATCACCTTGAGTAATTTCTTTTGAATATTCATGTTATCCTACCCTTTTTGTGTTGTTTGTTTGTTTGATTCTTGGTCTGCTTCTCGTTTGTTTTGCAAACACGTCAGGCCATGCATCTCTCCGTTTGCTTCCAACAGAGAGTCATATAAGCTGACTCCCTTAAGATAGTGCTTCCAATCCCCTATGATTTCCTGCTTCCCTCTCCCATCTTTAGGGTTTTGATGTCCTCCTTGCCTTCTTCTTGTTTCTTCTTTCCACTCATGCTCTTCTTGCATTTCCAATAAGGGTTTTCTTCTTTCCATTTCATCTTGCTGCTTATCCCTTCAGGGGAGAATTCCCAACCTTTCTTTTAGGATAAGTTTCGAACTGCTGAATTCTTTTAAGATTTGCAGGTCTGTGGCATTCTCTAGCTCTGCTGTTATTAGAAATGGTGGTCATGTGGCATAGGCTACCCTAGATGGCAGCATTTTGCCATTCAAGCTATGGTCTATGTCATGGCACTCCTCCCTGTCCTGCAATATTGCTGCTGAGATAGCAGCTGAAACCCCTCTGGAGGTTCTCTTCTGACTATGTTGCTTTCCTCCAGGCGCATTTTAAATCACTGGGATGCTCATGAACTTTGTTGATTTGGATCATACAGCTGCTGCTAAGTCTATTGGGATTCCACCTCTTTTGGACGCTGTGTACTTCCTGAATTCGCCTAGATGATTTTATCTTGGCTTTCAGCAAGTTTCAGTCTGATTTTTCTACACATAACTTTTCAAACATTGTTTGTTTCTTTATCTCTTGCTTTTCCATCTGGGACTCTTGCGAATTTTAGTCTTTCATGCCTTGTCTTCAACCAGGATTCAACAGCAATGTTTTCATTGGTTTGCACTTGCTTTCCTATGTGTGCTTCTGACCGAGGGATTTCTGTTCCCCTGTCTTCAAAGTCATTCACGCGTCCCTCTGCAATATCTCGTCTGCTTAGGACGGAATGTTAGCCCTGATATTTTCTCATCCACTGAGTTTTCCGATATTATTTGGCTCGTCTTTAGGCTTTCTCTTCCCCTTTTCTGGTATTCTGCCTTTTGTGATTCTGAGACACTGTTGTTCTTCAGTGTTTCCCTCACCTCCATTTTCAATACTTGCTCTGGAGAGCGTTTTGCAGTCTAGTTGTCTGAAAGCTTATCTTTAGGGCCTTCAATCTCTTGGGAACTGAAAATGGTACTTCCTTTTCCTTTTACTGTATTTCTTCATCTCTACTGGTCAGGTAATTTCAGGTATCTAATGTAGACTTCTAGGGCTTGGTTAAGTGAAAACTTTAGACTCTTGGCTCTACACAATTGCATGGGATTTCTGTGAGGACAAATTTTCCTAGACATTGATGCCATGTCCTGTTCCTGTGTGTGTTGTCTGGTCTATCTCCAATTGCTGGTGTTGCCTTTGTTGTGATGAACCCCCCATACTATTTCGATTAGGATAACCTCATTTTGATTACGCTTATCTCACAAATCTGAAAGAGCACAGGACACTTCCTCTGGTGGAAATGGAGCTTCTAAAGGTTCTCAGCTCTGCATTCTACTCTATGTTATTTTGGAGTGTTTCCAGAAGAGCAGAGTGTGAGTGCGCTTGTGCTTTGTAGTGCCACGGGAATGTCCCACTGAAACCAGTTCTTCCAAGAGCTTCTCTGTCTACAGAAACACCAGTGGAAGCATATCTATGGATGTCACACATCAGGGCCTGCTGGAATGATCCCGCAGCCCAAACTTGGTGTCCTCGCTGCCGAACCGTGCCGGTGCCACCCAAAATGTAGCATCCGCTTTTGAGAGATAAACTGAAGGAAATCCTTCCTCTTCTCACGCTGTGGTCTTGGACCACACTTCCTTGTCCTCTCATCCTTGTGGCACGGGTGCACGAAGGCAACCACAGAGCTGTTGCACATCCTGTGCCTCAAACCAAACCATAATCACAGCCCAGGTTATGAATGTAGCAGATCCTAAGGCTTTTCATTCTGAATTCAAACCCGAGGCCCCTGGATCCCTCAGACCCGATGCACAATATCTCTGATTCAGCCCCACACATGCTCTATTGGCAAAATGCCAAATTGGTCTCTGGTCCTGCAGATGCACTGGGTGTGGCCATGGGACATATCGATAATTTCAACTGCGCGCGCCAGGGTGGTTGCTTGCTCATTGGGGTCACAGGTCGGTTTGCTCTCTTGATAGGACCCACCACATCCCATAACGCACTCCAGATCCCTGAGACTCAGCGTGTGCCATCATCCGTAGCCCTATCCCTCCCTGAACGCTGCCTCTGCTACCTCAAATTTGGCAGCTCGGATCTCGGTCTCAGAATCAACTGTGGGGATATTTTGCACTGGATTCTTTGAGTTCTGTCAGCCAAGCATCTGCTGTGCACTCTTCTAACACTCAGCGCATCACCTTCAATCCCATGTCTTCTGTCCGCTTGAGAGTGTGCGTCCAAGTTAAAGAGAGTTTCACCTTTACTGCTCCATCAACAGGGCTCAGACCATGCACTGGTATCCATTCCCTGCTTTTCCTTCTCCTGCTTCCAGGTGTTCTGAGGCCTCATCCTGTCTTTGGAAGTAACAGACCTCTCTTCGGCAAGTGTCCTGTGCCAAGGGCTGGGTGAGTGGATGTTTCCATTGCTGTGTTCATGGGAGTGAGTGAGCGCAGGTTGCACTGCTTCTCTGTCAGCTGGGCATCGATGAATCAACACTTTCCAGATACATTTCACAGAAATGTGATTTTTTTTTATCTCTTAGTTTCTATACAGCCGTGGTGGGAGGGATTGTCCGAAGACTCCAGTTTTGACATTGTGTTGATCTCTCATTTGCAGTCTTTAAAAATTTAATAGAATTGATATAAATGTTTTGGGAGTTATACGAAAATGAAGTTAGTTTCTGAAACATACTAAATCGACCTAGAAGCCAGACTTGTCAATTTCGGTAACATTTTGTCAGCTCTAAGGAAAACATAGACAGATAGAATGCAAACTAGCAGTCCGAACTGTTACAGGGGTCATGTCAACTCTTTACTGTGGAAGCCTCCGAAACCAACAGGAACCATGAAATAACTAATGGAAACATGAAATAACCCCCAAGCTTGGATTCACTTGTGCATGTGGTGCCCTTTACTCCCGATGACACCTACTGGTCAATGTTGGCATTTCAAGGTGTAACATCCCTCTCAAGGAAAATACAAGAGAAAACGAACTAAATATATACATTAACTTTGAATCCAAAGAACCTAGAGGCATTATAGCTATGAGAAACCTGCTGCAGCTCTGCTAGGCTACTGAGAACCAGGTGTTCTTCTATCAGTGATGAGAACGCTTAATCATCCGATCATGTTTTGTAAAGCACTTGAATGCAACCAAGTCTGCACCCCCATGACAGATTGCCCCCGGGGGCTTGACTCAATTGAAAGACGGTCCACATAAGCTGTGTCTTTCATGTCATTGGCGACTTTTACAGTTCAGTTCACTATCTGACTTCTAATAGTTACATAGACTGTCTTGAAAAACGGAGGCCTAATACATATTCAAGTTCAGTCAAGGATTCCCCTCACTTACCACACTCCCTTCACCCCAGAGAAGACATAAACCCAGCATTTGCTGAATCTAGCGGAAGGCCATCGTTTCTTTGTGGGAGCTAAGTATTCAATTCCTATCTATTTCATACGAGAGTATTTGACCTTTATGGGGTTCCCTGTTGTTCACAGAGGATGAAGCTAGAGGAACTCTGATTCTAGGAGGGGCTTGCTCTTCTCTTACTGGCTTCATTGCAGCTCAGGTACTGATCCCTCAAAATGGATGCCTGAGTGGAGGGGAGGGAAGAGCAAGTGCTTGATAGCTAGGCCCAAACCTGGGAAAAGGCTTACCTGGGCTTGGTGCACTTTGATCTGAATGGCTTGGAATTGCCCCTTGGGTCGTGTGGATTATCTGACCTCTTTCAAGAACATGAGCGTTTTTATCATCTCTGCCATCTCTTCTCTTTAGACGTCAGGGATCTTGGACCCGTTCTTGGAGCAGAGAATTGAGGAACTTCCTCCAGTCCACGGTGGCCCTCCGTAAGTTTCTGCTAGTATCAGCGAGGTTCAATATGTCTCATGAATGTCTTTCGAGCCTGCTATCCTCTACAGCTGTCTCCAGGCCAGTATTCTCTATTGTAGCAGAACATCTCTCATCAATGTGTTCGCATCTCTCCTCAATCTGTGCAGCCATATTTTCGGCCAGCTTTTCTTCGTGTCTCCCATAAAGTCGACTTCAACAGGACTGGGCAAGGCTGAAAGGACCTCGGAGCCTCTCCAGTAAGCTGAAGACAGGCAGATCTTCCACTGTCTGCCCTTTCAGGTTCTGGAACCTCACCCGTGAACTCAGGTCTTTGGGCAGCAGCAGTATCTCGAACTGACACAGCTTCCCGGACCAAAGACCTAAGCCAAGCTCCACAGAGGGCGGCAGCCCCTCCATCGCACTGATCCACCCACAGAACTCTGCCCGGTTACCTAGGATCCACCAGCCACAACAAGCCTCGCGGTACACACCAACATTCCACCTGGAATCCAACCGCTAACTGCCATCCCCAATGGCTGCTGCATCTTGTCAGTGTTGGGGGAGGGGCTGCATCCGACGAGAGGTTCCTAAGGTAAATGTGATTCTACCCACTAGCGTCCCATGGGCCTTTCTTCTTCCCTCTTTCCTTTTGTTCAGATCTGTATGCACTGTAGCAACGGAGGGAAGTGTGTCCATTTTCAGTTGAATGTTTCACACGTCTTTAAACTTTCTAACAGTCCACAGTACACAGAGACCCACTAAGGGAAACTATTGTTCCTGTAATAAGGGCACACCCGCAATACATAGCCGTCGTTTGATTTCTGCTGAAACACCCGCATTCACGGGACATCTATCCTTTTGTTTCAAGGGGGCTGGAATTCCTAGGAATGATACAATCCCCAATGTGCACTTTACTGCCTGTCTCTTTTGAACTTAGTACACTTTTGCGGAGCTACTTTTCCTTGTTATAGGCTTGTGCCATTCCTTCTCGACATAGTGTAGAATATGGCATTCATTCATCCTGTTGGAAGACTTGCAAGTCATTATCACGGGCTAGGAATCCATTGGATTCCAAAGCGGCATTTGGGTTAGGTCACGATATGCTCAAATGAATCAATATTTACGAATATAAATACACGCCTCTGATTTCCGAATACAGGTACATTCAAGCCACGATACTGGGTAGATGCGTACTGAATGATCCTTGACATCACCTTGAGTAATTTCTTTTGAATATTCATGTTATCCTACCCTTTTTGTGTTGTTTGTTTGTTTGATTCTTGGTCTGCTTCTCGTTTGTTTTGCAAACACGTCAGGCCATGCATCTCTCCGTTTGCTTCCAACAGAGAGTCATATAAGCTGACTCCCTTAAGATAGTGCTTCCAATCCCCTATGATTTCCTGCTTCCCTCTCCCATCTTTAGGGTTTTGATGTCCTCCTTGCCTTCTTCTTGTTTCTTCTTTCCACTCATGCTCTTCTTGCATTTCCAATAAGGGTTTTCTTCTTTCCATTTCATCTTGCTGCTTATCCCTTCAGGGGAGAATTCCCAACCTTACTTTTAGGATAAGTTTCGAACTGCTGAATTCTTTTAAGATTTGCAGGTCTGTGGCATTCTCTAGCTCTGCTGTTATTAGAAATGGTGGTCATGTGGCATAGGCTACCCTAGATGGCAGCATTTTGCCATTCAAGCTATGGTCTATGTCATGGCACTCCTCCCTGTCCTGCAATATTGCTGCTGAGATAGCAGCTGAAACCCCTCTGGAGGTTCTCTTCTGACTATGTTGCTTTCCTCCAGGCGCATTTTAAATCACTGGGATGCTCATGAACTTTGTTGATTTGGATCATACAGCTGCTGCTAAGTCTATTGGGATTCCACCTCTTTTGGACGCTGTGTACTTCCTGAATTCGCCTAGATGATTTTATCTTGGCTTTCAGCAAGTTTCAGTCTGATTTTTCTACACATAACTTTTCAAACATTGTTTGTTTCTTTATCTCTTGCTTTTCCATCTGGGACTCTTGCGAATTTTAGTCTTTCATGCCTTGTCTTCAACCAGGATTCAACAGCAATGTTTTCATTGGTTTGCACTTGCTTTCCTATGTGTGCTTCTGACCGAGGGATTTCTGTTCCCCTGTCTTCAAAGTCATTCACGCGTCCCTCTGCAATATCTCGTCTGCTTAGGACGGAATGTTAGCCCTGATATTTTCTCATCCACTGAGTTTTCCGATATTATTTGGCTCGTCTTTAGGCTTTCTCTTCCCCTTTTCTGGTATTCTGCCTTTTGTGATTCTGAGACACTGTTGTTCTTCAGTGTTTCCCTCACCTCCATTTTCAATACTTGCTCTGGAGAGCGTTTTGCAGTCTAGTTGTCTGAAAGCTTATCTTTAGGGCCTTCAATCTCTTGGGAACTGAAAATGGTACTTCCTTTTCCTTTTACTGTATTTCTTCATCTCTACTGGTCAGGTAATTTCAGGTATCTAATGTAGACTTCTAGGGCTTGGTTAAGTGAAAACTTTAGACTCTTGGCTCTACACAATTGCATGGGATTTCTGTGAGGACAAATTTTCCTAGACATTGATGCCATGTCCTGTTCCTGTGTGTGTTGTCTGGTCTATCTCCAATTGCTGGTGTTGCCTTTGTTGTGATGAACCCCCCATACTATTTCGATTAGGATAACCTCATTTTGATTACGCTTATCTCACAAATCTGAAAGAGCACAGGACACTTCCTCTGGTGGAAATGGAGCTTCTAAAGGTTCTCAGCTCTGCATTCTACTCTATGTTATTTTGGAGTGTTTCCAGAAGAGCAGAGTGTGAGTGCGCTTGTGCTTTGTAGTGCCACGGGAATGTCCCACTGAAACCAGTTCTTCCAAGAGCTTCTCTGTCTACAGAAACACCAGTGGAAGCATATCTATGGATGTCACACATCAGGGCCTGCTGGAATGATCCCGCAGCCCAAACTTGGTGTCCTCGCTGCCGAACCGTGCCGGTGCCACCCAAAATGTAGCATCCGCTTTTGAGAGATAAACTGAAGGAAATCCTTCCTCTTCTCACGCTGTGGTCTTGGACCACACTTCCTTGTCCTCTCATCCTTGTGGCACGGGTGCACGAAGGCAACCACAGAGCTGTTGCACATCCTGTGCCTCAAACCAAACCATAATCACAGCCCAGGTTATGAATGTAGCAGATCCTAAGGCTTTTCATTCTGAATTCAAACCCGAGGCCCCTGGATCCCTCAGACCCGATGCACAATATCTCTGATTCAGCCCCACACATGCTCTATTGGCAAAATGCCAAATTGGTCTCTGGTCCTGCAGATGCACTGGGTGTGGCCATGGGACATATCGATAATTTCAACTGCGCGCGCCAGGGTGGTTGCTTGCTCATTGGGGTCACAGGTCGGTTTGCTCTCTTGATAGGACCCACCACATCCCATAACGCACTCCAGATCCCTGAGACTCAGCGTGTGCCATCATCCGTAGCCCTATCCCTCCCTGAACGCTGCCTCTGCTACCTCAAATTTGGCAGCTCGGATCTCGGTCTCAGAATCAACTGTGGGGATATTTTGCACTGGATTCTTTGAGTTCTGTCAGCCAAGCATCTGCTGTGCACTCTTCTAACACTCAGCGCATCACCTTCAATCCCATGTCTTCTGTCCGCTTGAGAGTGTGCGTCCAAGTTAAAGAGAGTTTCACCTTTACTGCTCCATCAACAGGGCTCAGACCATGCACTGGTATCCATTCCCTGCTTTTCCTTCTCCTGCTTCCAGGTGTTCTGAGGCCTCATCCTGTCTTTGGAAGTAACAGACCTCTCTTCGGCAAGTGTCCTGTGCCAAGGGCTGGGTGAGTGGATGTTTCCATTGCTGTGTTCATGGGAGTGAGTGAGCGCAGGTTGCACTGCTTCTCTGTCAGCTGGGCATCGATGAATCAACACTTTCCAGATACATTTCACAGAAATGTGATTTTTTTTTATCTCTTAGTTTCTATACAGCCGTGGTGGGAGGGATTGTCCGAAGACTCCAGTTTTGACATTGTGTTGATCTCTCATTTGCAGTCTTTAAAAATTTAATAGAATTGATATAAATGTTTTGGGAGTTATACGAAAATGAAGTTAGTTTCTGAAACATACTAAATCGACCTAGAAGCCAGACTTGTCAATTTCGGTAACATTTTGTCAGCTCTAAGGAAAACATAGACAGATAGAATGCAAACTAGCAGTCCGAACTGTTACAGGGGTCATGTCAACTCTTTACTGTGGAAGCCTCCGAAACCAACAGGAACCATGAAATAACTAATGGAAACATGAAATAACCCCCAAGCTTGGATTCACTTGTGCATGTGGTGCCCTTTACTCCCGATGACACCTACTGGTCAATGTTGGCATTTCAAGGTGTAACATCCCTCTCAAGGAAAATACAAGAGAAAACGAACTAAATATATACATTAACTTTGAATCCAAAGAACCTAGAGGCATTATAGCTATGAGAAACCTGCTGCAGCTCTGCTAGGCTACTGAGAACCAGGTGTTCTTCTATCAGTGATGAGAACGCTTAATCATCCGATCATGTTTTGTAAAGCACTTGAATGCAACCAAGTCTGCACCCCCATGACAGATTGCCCCCGGGGGCTTGACTCAATTGAAAGACGGTCCACATAAGCTGTGTCTTTCATGTCATTGGCGACTTTTACAGTTCAGTTCACTATCTGACTTCTAATAGTTACATAGACTGTCTTGAAAAACGGAGGCCTAATACATATTCAAGTTCAGTCAAGGATTCCCCTCACTTACCACACTCCCTTCACCCCAGAGAAGACATAAACCCAGCATTTGCTGAATCTAGCGGAAGGCCATCGTTTCTTTGTGGGAGCTAAGTATTCAATTCCTATCTATTTCATACGAGAGTATTTGACCTTTATGGGGTTCCCTGTTGTTCACAGAGGATGAAGCTAGAGGAACTCTGATTCTAGGAGGGGCTTGCTCTTCTCTTACTGGCTTCATTGCAGCTCAGGTACTGATCCCTCAAAATGGATGCCTGAGTGGAGGGGAGGGAAGAGCAAGTGCTTGATAGCTAGGCCCAAACCTGGGAAAAGGCTTACCTGGGCTTGGTGCACTTTGATCTGAATGGCTTGGAATTGCCCCTTGGGTCGTGTGGATTATCTGACCTCTTTCAAGAACATGAGCGTTTTTATCATCTCTGCCATCTCTTCTCTTTAGACGTCAGGGATCTTGGACCCGTTCTTGGAGCAGAGAATTGAGGAACTTCCTCCAGTCCACGGTGGCCCTCCGTAAGTTTCTGCTAGTATCAGCGAGGTTCAATATGTCTCATGAATGTCTTTCGAGCCTGCTATCCTCTACAGCTGTCTCCAGGCCAGTATTCTCTATTGTAGCAGAACATCTCTCATCAATGTGTTCGCATCTCTCCTCAATCTGTGCAGCCATATTTTCGGCCAGCTTTTCTTCGTGTCTCCCATAAAGTCGACTTCAACAGGACTGGGCAAGGCTGAAAGGACCTCGGAGCCTCTCCAGTAAGCTGAAGACAGGCAGATCTTCCACTGTCTGCCCTTTCAGGTTCTGGAACCTCACCCGTGAACTCAGGTCTTTGGGCAGCAGCAGTATCTCGAACTGACACAGCTTCCCGGACCAAAGACCTAAGCCAAGCTCCACAGAGGGCGGCAGCCCCTCCATCGCACTGATCCACCCACAGAACTCTGCCCGGTTACCTAGGATCCACCAGCCACAACAAGCCTCGCGGTACACACCAACATTCCACCTGGAATCCAACCGCTAACTGCCATCCCCAATGGCTGCTGCATCTTGTCAGTGTTGGGGGAGGGGCTGCATCCGACGAGAGGTTCCTAAGGTAAATGTGATTCTACCCACTAGCGTCCCATGGGCCTTTCTTCTTCCCTCTTTCCTTTTGTTCAGATCTGTATGCACTGTAGCAACGGAGGGAAGTGTGTCCATTTTCAGTTGAATGTTTCACACGTCTTTAAACTTTCTAACAGTCCACAGTACACAGAGACCCACTAAGGGAAACTATTGTTCCTGTAATAAGCGCACACCCGCAATACATAGCCGTCGGTTGATTTCTGCTGAAACACCCGCATTCACGGGACATCTATCCTTTTGTTTCAAGGGGGCTGGAATTCCTAGGAATGATACAATCCCCAATGTGCACTTTACTGCCTGTCTCTTTTGAACTTAGTACACTTTTGCGGAGCTACTTTTCCTTGTTATAGGCTTGTGCCATTCCTTCTCGACATAGTGTAGAATATGGCATTCATTCATCCTGTTGGAAGACTTGCAAGTCATTATCACGGGCTAGGAATCCATTGGATTCCAAAGCGGCATTTGGGTTAGGTCACGATATGCTCATATGAATCAATATTTACGAATATAAATACACGCCTCTGATTTCCGAATACAGGTACATTCAAGCCACGATACTGGGTAGATGCGTACTGAATGATCCTTGACATCACCTTGAGTAATTTCTTTTGAATATTCATGTTATCCTACCCTTTTTGTGTTGTTTGTTTGTTTGATTCTTGGTCTGCTTCTCGTTTGTTTTGCAAACACGTCAGGCCATGCATCTCTCCGTTTGCTTCCAACAGAGAGTCATATAAGCTGACTCCCTTAAGATAGTGCTTCCAATCCCCTATGATTTCCTGCTTCCCTCTCCCATCTTTAGGGTTTTGATGTCCTCCTTGCCTTCTTCTTGTTTCTTCTTTTCCACTCATGCTCTTCTTGCATTTCCAATAAGGGTTTTCTTCTTTCCATTTCATCTTGCTGCTTATCCCTTCAGGGGAGAATTCCCAACCTTTCTTTTAGGATAAGTTTCGAACTGCTGAATTCTTTTAAGATTTGCAGGTCTGTGGCATTCTCTAGCTCTGCTGTAATTAGAAATGGTGGTCATGTGGCATAGGCTACCCTAGATGGCAGCATTTTGCCATTCAAGCTATGGTCTATGTCCTGGCACTCCTCCCTGTCCTGCAATATTGCTGCTGAGATAGCAGCTGAAACCCCTCTGGAGGTTCTCTTTGACTATGTTGCTTTCCTCCAGGCGCATTTTAAATCACTGGGATGCTCATGAACTTTGTTGATTTGGATCATACAGCTGCTGCTAAGTCTATTGGGATTCCACCTCTTTTGGACGCTGTGTACTTCCTGAATTCGCCTAGATGATTCTATCTTGGCTTTCAGCAAGTTTCAGTCTGATTTTTCTACACATCACATTTCAAACATTGTTTGTTTCTTTATCTCTTGCTTTTCCATCTGGGACTCTTGCGAATTTTAGTCTTTCATGCCTTGTCTTCAACCAGGATTCAACAGCAATGTTTTCATTGGTTTGCACTTGCTTTCCTATGTGTGCTTCTGACCGAGGGATTTCTGTTCCCCTGTCTTCAAAGTCATTCACGCGTCCCTCTGCAATATCTCGTCTGCTTAGGACGGAATGTTAGCCCTGATATTTTCTCATCCACTGAGTTTTCCAATATTATTTGGCTCGTCTTTAGGCTTTCTCTTCCCCTTTTCTGGTATTCTGCCTTTTGTGATTCTGAGACACTGTTGTTCTTCAGTGTTTCCCTCACCTCCATTTTCAATACTTGCTCTGGAGAGCGTTTTGCAGTCTAGTTGTCTGAAAGCTTATCTTTAGGGCCTTCAATCTCTTGGGAACTGAAAATGGTACTTCCTTTTCCTTTTACTGTATTTCTTCATCTCTACTGGTCAGGTAATTTCAGGTATCTAATGTAGAATTCTAGGGCTTGGTTAAGTGAAAACTTTAGACTCTTGGCTCTACACAATTGCATGGGATTTCTGTGAGGACAAATTTTCCTAGACATTGATGCCATGTCCTGTTCCTGTGTGTGTTGTCTGGTCTATCTCCAATTGCTGGTGTTGCCTTTGTTGTGATGAACCCCCCATACTATTTCGATTAGGATAACCTCATTTTGATTACGCTTATCTCACAAATCTGAAAGACCACAGGACACTTCCTCTGGTGGAAATGGAGCTTCTAAAGGTTCTCAGCTCTGCATTCTACTCTATGTTATTTTGGAGTGTTTCCAGAAGAGCAGAGTGTGAGTGCGCTTGTGCTTTGTAGTGCCACGGGAATGTCCCACTGAAACCAGTTCTTCCAAGAGCTTCTCTGTCTACAGAAACACCAGTGGAAGCATATCTATGGATGTCACACATCAGGGCCTGCTGGAATGATCCCGCAGCCCGAACTTGGTGTCCTCGCTGCCGAACCGTGCCGGTGCCACCCAAAATGTAGCATCCACTTTTGAGAGATAAACTGAAGGAAATCCTTCCTCTTCTCACGCTGTGGTCTTGGACCACAATTCCTTGTCCTCTCATCCTTGTGCCACGGGTGCACGAAGGCAACCACAGAGCTGTTGCACATCCTGTGCCTCAAACCAAACCATAATCACAGCCCAGGTTATGAATGTAGCAGATCCTAAGGCTTTTCATTCTGAATTCAAACCCGAGGCCCCCTGGATCCCTCAGACCCGATGCACAATATCTCTGATTCAGCCCCACACATGCTCTATTGGCAAAATGCCAAATTGGTCTCTGGTCCTGCAGATGCACTGGGTGTGGCCATGGGACATATCGATAATTTCAACTGCGCACGCCAGGGTGGTTGCTTGCTCATTGGGGTCACAGGTCGGTTTGCTCTCTTGATAGGACCCACCACATCCCATAACGCACTCCAGATCCCTGAGACTCAGCGTGTGCCATCATCCGTAGCCCTATCCCTCCCTGAACGCTGCCTCTGCTACCTCAAATTTGGCAGCTCGGATCTCGGTCTCAGAATCAACTGTGGGGATATTTCGCACTGGATTCTTTGAGTTCTGTCAGCCAAGCATCTGCTGTGCACTCTTCTAACACTCAGCGCATCACCTTCAATCCCATGTCTTCTGTCCGCTTGAGAGTGTGCGTCCAAGTTAAAGAGAGTTTCACCTTTACTGCTCCATCAACAGGGCTCAGACCATGCACTGGTATCCATTCCCTGCTTTTCCTTCTCCTGCTTCCAGGTGTTCTGAGGCCTCATCCTGTCTTTGGAAGTAACAGACCTCTCTTCGGCAAGTGTCCTGTGCCAAGGGCTGGGTGAGTGGATGTTTCCATTGCTGTGTTCATGGGAGCGAGTGAGCGCAGGTTGCACTGCTTCTCTGTCAGCTGGGCATCGATGAATCAACACTTTCCAGATACATTTCACCGAAATGTGATTTTTTTTTATCTCTTAGTTTCTATACAGCCGTGGTGGGAGGGATTGTCCGAAGACTCCAGTTTTGACATTGTGTTGATCTCTCATTTGCAGTCTTTAAAAATTTAATAGAATTGATATAAATGTTTTGGGAGTTATACGAAAATGAAGTTAGTTTCTGAAACATACTAAATCGACCTAGAAGCCAGACTTGTCAATTTCGGTAACATTTTGTCAGCTCTAAGGAAAACATAGACAGATAGAATGCAAACTAGCAGTCCGAACTGTTAAAGGGGTCATGTCAACTCTTTACTGTGGAAGCCTCCGAAACCAACAGGAACCATGAAATAACTAATGGAAACATGAAATAACCCCCAAGCTTGGATACACTTGTGCATGTGGTGCCCTGTACTCCCGATGACACCTACTGGTCAATGTTGGCATTTCAAGGTGTAACATCCCTCTCAAGGAAAATACAAGAGAAAACGAACTAAATATATACATTTAGCTTTGAATCCAAAGAACCTAGAGGCATTATAGCTATGAGAACCCTGCTGCAGCTCTGCTAGGCTACTGAGAACCAGGTGTTCTTCTATCAGGGATGAGAACGCTTAATCATCCGATCATGTTGGGTAAAGCACTTGAATGCAACCAAGTCTGCACCCCCATGATAGATTGCCCCCGGGGGCTTGACTCAATTGAAAGACGGTCCACATAAGCTGTGTCTTTCATGTCATTGGCGACTTTTACAGTTCAGTTCACTATCTGACTTCTAATAGTTACCTAGACTGTCTTGAAAAACGGAGGCCTAATACATATTCAAGTTCAGTCAAGGATTCCCCTCACTTACCACACTCCCTTCACCCCAGAGAAGACATAAACCCAGCATTTGCTGAATCTAGCGGAAGGCCATCGTTTCTTTGTGGGAGCTAAGTATTCAATTCCTATCTATTTCATACGAGAGTATTTGACCTTTATGGGGTTCCCTGTTGTTCACAGAGGATGAAGCTAGAGGAACTCTGATTCTAGGAGGGGCTTGCTCTTCTCTTACTGGCTTCATTGCAGCTCAGGTACTGATCCCTCAAAATGGATGCCTGAGTGGAGGGGAGGGAAGAGCAAGTGCTTGATAACTAGGCCCAAACCTGGGAAAAGGCTTACCTGGGCTTGGTGCACTTTGATCTGAATGGCTTGGAATTGCCCCTTGGGTCGTGTGGATTATCTGACCTCTTTCAAGAACATGAGCGTTTTTATCATCTCTGCCATCTCTTCTCTTTAGACGTCAGGGATCTTGGACCCGTTCTTGGAGCAGAGAATTGAGGAACTTCCTCCAGTCCACGGTGGCCCTCCGTAAGTTTCTGCTAGTATCAGCGAGGTTCAATATGTCTCATGAATGTCTTTCGAGCCTGCTATCCTCTACAGCTGTCTCCAGGCCAGTATTCTCTACTGTAGCAGAACATCTCTCATCAATGTGTTCGCATCTCTCCTCAATCTGTGCAGCCATATTTTCGGCCAGCTTTTCTTCGTGTCTCCCATAAAGTCGACTTCAACAGGACTGGGCAAGTCTGAAAGGACCTCGGAGCCTCTCCAGTAAGCTGAAGACAGGCAGATCTTCCACTGTCTGCCCTTTCAGGTTCTGGAACCTGACCCGTGAACTCAGGTCTTTGGGCAGCAGCAGTATCTCGAACTGACACAGCTTCCCGGACCAAAGACCTAAGCCAAGCTCCACAGAGGGCGGCAGCCCCTCCATCGCACTGATCCACCCACAGAACTCTGCCCGGTTACCTAGGATCCACCAGCCACAACAAGCCTCGCGGTACACACCAACATTCCACCTGGAATCCAACCGCTAACTGCCATCCCCAATGGCTGCTGCATCTTGTCAGTGTTGGGGGAGGGGCTGCATCCGACGAGAGGTTCCTAAGGTAAATGTGATTCTACCCACAAGCGTCCCATGGGCCTTTGTTCTTCCCTCTTTCCTTTTGTTCAGATCTGTATGCACTGTAGCAACGGAGGGAAGTGTGTCCATTTTCAGTTGAATGTTTCACACGTCTTTAAACTTTCTAACAGTCCACAGTACACAGAGACCCACTAAGGGAAACTATTGTTCCTGTAATAAGGGCACACCCGCAATACATAGCCGTCGGTTGATTTCTGCTGAAACACCCGCATTCACGGGACATCTATCCTTTTGTTTCAAGGGGGCTGGAATTCCTAGGAATGATACAATCCCCAATGTGCACTTTACTGCCTGTCTCTTTTGAACTTAGTACACTTTTGCGGAGCTACTTTTCCTTGTTATAGGCTTGTGCCATTCCTTCTCGACATAGTGTAGAATATGGCATTCATTCATCCTGTTGGAAGACTTGCAAGTCATTATCACGGGCTAGGAATCCATTGGATTCCAAAGCGGCATTTGGGTTAGGTCACGATATGCTCATATGAATCAATATTTACGAATATAAATACACGCCTCTGATTTCCGAATACAGGTACATTCAAGCCACGATACTGGGTAGATGCGTACTGAATGATCCTTGACATCACCTTGAGTAATTTCCTTTGAATATTCATGTTATCCTACCCTTTTTGTGTTGTTTGTTTGTTTGATTCTTGGTCTGCTTCTCGTTTGTTTTGCAAACACGTCAGGCCATGCATCTCTCCGTTTGCTTCCAACAGAGAGTCATATAAGCTGACTCCCTTAAGATAGTGCTTCCAATCCCCTATGATTTCCTGCTTCCCTCTCCCATCTTTAGGGTTTTGATGTCCTCCTTGCCTTCTTCTTGTTTCTTCTTTCCACTCATGCTCTTCTTGCATTTCCAATAAGGGTTTTCTTCTTTCCATTTCATCTTGCTGCTTATCCCTTCAGGGGAGAATTCCCAACCTTTCTTTTAGGATATGTTTCGAACTGCTGAATTCTTTTAAGATTTGCAGGTCTGTGGCATTCTCTAGCTCTGCTGTTATTAGAAATGGTGGTCATGTGGCATAGGCTACCCTAGATGGCAGCATTTTGCCATTCAAGCTATGGTCTATGTCCTGGCACTCCTCCCTGTCCTGCAATATTGCTGCTGAGATAGCAGCTGAAACCCCTCTGGAGGTTCTCTTGTGACTATGTTGCTTTCCTCCAGGCGCATTTTAAATCACTGGGATGCTCATGAACTTTGTTGATTTGGATCATACAGCTGCTGCTAAGTCTATTGGGATTCCACCTCTTTTGGACGCTGTGTACTTCCTGAATTCGCCTAGATGATTCTATCTTGGCTTTCAGCAAGTTTCAGTCTGATTTTTCTACACATCACTTTTCAAACATTGTTTGTTTCTTTATCTCTTGCTTTTCCATCTGGGACTCTTGCGAATTTTAGTCTTTCATGCCTTGTCTTCAACCAGGATTCAACAGCAATGTTTTCATTGGTTTGCACTTGCTTTCCTATGTGTGCTTCTGACCGAGGGATTTCTGTTCCCCTGTCTTCAAAGTCATTCACGCGTCCCTCTGCAATATCTCGTCTGCTTAGGACGGAATGTTAGCCCTGATATTTTCTCATCCACTGAGTTTTCCGATATTATTTGGCTCGTTTTTAGGCTTTCTCTTCCCCTTTTCTGGTATTCTGCCTTTTGTGATTCTGAGACACTGTTGTTCTTCAGTGTTTCCCTCACCTCCATTTTCAATACTTGCTCTGGAGAGCGTTTTGCAGTCTAGTTGTCTGAAAGCTTATCTTTAGGGCCTTCAATCTCTTGGGAACTGAAAATGGTACTTCCTTTTCCTTTTACTGTATTTCTTCATCTCTACTGGTCAGGTAATTTCAGGTATCTAATGTAGACTTCTAGGGCTTGGTTAAGTGAAAACTTTAGACTCTTGGCTCTACACAATTGCATGGGATTTCTGTGAGGACAAATTTTCCTAGACATTGATGCCATGTCCTGTTCCTGTGTGTGTTGTCTGGTCTATCTCCAATTGCTGGTGTTGCCTTTGTTGTGATGAACCCCCCATACTATTTCGATTAGGATAACCTCATTTTGATTACGCTTATCTCACAAATCTGAAAGAGCACAGGACACTTCCTCTGGTGGAAATGGAGCTTCTAAAGCTTCTCAGCTCTGCATTCTACTCTATGTTATTTTGGAGTGTTTCCAGAAGAGCAGAGTGTGAGTGCGCTTGTGCTTTGTAGTGCCACGGGAATGTCCCACTGAAACCAGTTCTTCCAAGAGCTTCTCTGTCTACAGAAACACCAGTGGAAGCATATCTATGGATGTCACACATCAGGGCCTGCTGGAATGATCCCGCAGCCCGAACTTGGTGTCCTCGCTGCCGAACCGTGCCGGTGCCACCCAAAATGTAGCATCCGCTTTTGAGAGATAAACTGAAGGAAATCCTTCCTCTTCTCACGCTGTGGTCTTGGACCACACTTCCTTGTCCTCTCATCCTTGTGCCACGGGTGCACGAAGGCAACCACAGAGCTGTTGCACATCCTGTGCCTCAAACCAAACCATAATCACAGCCCAGGTTATGAATGTAGCAGATCCTAAGGCTTTTCATTCTGAATTCAAACCCGAGGCCCCCTGGATCCCTCAGACCCGATGCACAATATCTCTGATTCAGCCCCACACATGCTCTATTGGCAAAATGCCAAATTGGTCTCTGGTCCTGCAGATGCACTGGGTGTGGCCATGGGACATATCGATAATTTCAACTGCGCGCGCCAGGGTGGTTGCTTGCTCATTGGGGTCACAGGTCGGTTTGCTCTCTTGATAGGACCCACCACATCCCATAACGCACTCCAGATCCCTGAGACTCAGCGTGTGCCATCATCCGTAGCCCTATCCCTCCCTGAACGCTGCCTCTGCTACCTCAAATTTGGCAGCTCGGATCTCGGTCTCAGAATCAACTGTGGGGATATTTTGCACTGGATTCTTTGAGTTCTGTCAGCCAAGCATCTGCTGTGCACTCTTCTGACACTCAGCGCATCACCTTCAATCCCATGTCTTCTGTCCGCTTGAGAGTGTGCGTCCAAGTTAAAGAGAGTTTCACCTTTACTGCTCCATCAACAGGGCTCAGACCATGCACTGGTATCCATTCCCTGCTTTTCCTTCTCCTGCTTCCAGGTGTTCTGAGGCCTCATCCTGTCTTTGGAAGTAACAGACCTCTCTTCGGCAAGTGTCCTGTGCCAAGGGCTGGGTGAGTGGATGTTTCCATTGCTGTGTTCATGGGAGCGAGTGAGCGCAGGTTGCACTGCTTCTCTGTCAGCTGGGCATCGATGAATCAACACTTTCCAGATACATTTCACCGAAATGTGATTTTTTTTTATCTCTTAGTTTCTATACAGCCGTGGTGGGAGGGATTGTCCGAAGACTCCAGTTTTGACATTGTGTTGATCTCTCATTTGCAGTCTTTAAAAATTTAATAGAATTGATATAAATGTTTTGGGAGTTATACGAAAATGAAGTTAGTTTCTGAAACATACTAAATCGACCTAGAAGCCAGACTTGTCAATTTCGGTAACATTTTGTCAGCTCTAAGGAAAACATAGACAGATAGAATGCAAACTAGCAGTCCGAACTGTTACAGGGGTCATGTCAACTCTTTACTGTGGAAGCCTCCGAAACCAACAGGAACCATGAAATAACTAATGGAAACATGAAATAACCCCCAAGCTTGGATTCACTTGTGCATGTGGTGCCCTGTACTCCCGATGACACCTACTGGTCAATGTTGGCATTTCAAGGTGTAACATCCCTCTCAAGGAAAATACAAGAGAAAACGAACTAAATATATACATTTAGCTTTGAATCCAAAGAACCTAGAGGCATTATAGCTATGAGAACCCTGCTGCAGCTCTGCTAGGCTACTGAGAACCAGGTGTTCTTCTATCAGGGATGAGAACGCTTAATCATCCGATCATGTTGGGTAAAGCACTTGAATGCAACCAAGTCTGCACCCCCATGATAGATTGCCCCCGGGGGCTTGACTCAATTGAAAGACGGTCCACATAAGCTGTGTCTTTCATGTCATTGGCGACTTTTACAGTTCAGTTCACTATCTGACTTCTAATAGTTACCTAGACTGTCTTGAAAAACGGAGGCCTAATACATATTCAAGTTCAGTCAAGGATTCCCCTCACTTACCACACTCCCTTCACCCCAGAGAAGACATAAACCCAGCATTTGCTGAATCTAGCGGAAGGCCATCGTTTCTTTGTGGGAGCTAAGTATTCAATTCCTATCTATTTCATACGAGAGTATTTGACCTTTATGGGGTTCCCTGTTGTTCACAGAGGATGAAGCTAGAGGAACTCTGATTCTAGGAGGGGCTTGCTCTTCTCTTACTGGCTTCATTGCAGCTCAGGTACTGATCCCTCAAAATGGATGCCTGAGTGGAGGGGAGGGAAGAGCAAGTGCTTGATAGCTAGGCCCAAACCTGGGAAAAGGCTTACCTGGGCTTGGTGCACTTTGATCTGAATGGCTTGGAATTGCCCCTTGGGTCGTGTGGATTATCTGACCTCTTTCAAGAACATGAGCGTTTTTATCATCTCTGCCATCTCTTCTCTTTAGACGTCAGGGATCTTGGACCCGTTCTTGGAGCAGAGAATTGAGGAACTTCCTCCAGTCCACGGTGGCCCTCCGTAAGTTTCTGCTAGTATCAGCGAGGTTCAATATGTCTCATGAATGTCTTTCGAGCCTGCTATCCTCTACAGCTGTCTCCAGGCCAGTATTCTCTATTGTAGCAGAACATCTCTCATCAATGTGTTCGCATCTCTCCTCAATCTGTGCAGCCATATTTTCGGCCAGCTTTTCTTCGTGTCTCCCATAAAGTCGACTTCAACAGGACTGGGCAAGTCTGAAAGGACCTCGGAGCCTCTCCAGTAAGCTGAAGACAGGCAGATCTTCCACTGTCTGCCCTTTCAGGTTCTGGAACCTGACCCGTGAACTCAGGTCTTTGGG
Source organism: Vicugna pacos (assembly GCF_048564905.1). Lineage (NCBI taxonomy): Eukaryota > Metazoa > Chordata > Mammalia > Artiodactyla > Camelidae > Vicugna > Vicugna pacos. The sequence continues at coordinate 929,099 of NW_027328737.1, forward strand.
CAGCAGCAGTATCTCGAACTGACACAGCTTCCCGGACCAAAGACCTAAGCCAAGCTCCACAGAGGGCGGCAGCCCCTCCATCGCACTGATCCACCCACAGAACTCTGCCCGGTTACCTAGGATCCACCAGCCACAACAAGCCTCGCGGTACACACCAACATTCCACCTGGAATCCAACCGCTAACTGCCATCCCCAATGGCTGCTGCATCTTGTCAGTGTTGGGGGAGGGGCTGCATCCGACGAGAGGTTCCTAAGGTAAATGTGATTCTACCCACTAGCGTCCCATGGGCCTTTGTTCTTCCCTCTTTCCTTTTGTTCAGATCTGTATGCACTGTAGCAACGGAGGGAAGTGTGTCCATTTTCAGTTGAATGTTTCACACGTCTTTAAACTTTCTAACAGTCCACAGTACACAGAGACCCACTAAGGGAAACTATTGTTCCTGTAATAAGGGCACACCCGCAATACATAGCCGTCGGTTGATTTCTGCTGAAACACCCGCATTCACGGGACATCTATCCTTTTGTTTCAAGGGGGCTGGAATTCCTAGGAATGATACAATCCCCAATGTGCACTTTACTGCCTGTCTCTTTTGAACTTAGTACACTTTTGCGGAGCTACTTTTCCTTGTTATAGGCTTGTGCCATTCCTTCTCGACATAGTGTAGAATATGGCATTCATTCATCCTGTTGGAAGACTTGCAAGTCATTATCACGGGCTAGGAATCCATTGGATTCCAAAGCGGCATTTGGGTTAGGTCACGATATGCTCATATGAATCAATATTTACGAATATAAATACACGCCTCTGATTTCCGAATACAGGTACATTCAAGCCACGATACTGGGTAGATGCGTACTGAATGATCCTTGACATCACCTTGAGTAATTTCTTTTGAATATTCATGTTATCCTATCCTTTTTGTGTTGTTTGTTTGTTTGATTCTTGGTCTGCTTCTCGTTTGTTTTGCAAACACGTCAGGCCATGCATCTCTCCGTTTGCTTCCAACAGAGAGTCATATAAGCTGACTCCCTTAAGATAGTGCTTCCAATCCCCTATGATTTCCTGCTTCCCTCTCCCATCTTTAGGGTTTTGATGTCCTCCTTGCCTTCTTCTTGTTTCTTCTTTCCACTCATGCTCTTCTTGCATTTCCAATAAGGGTTTTCTTCTTTCCATTTCATCTTGCTGCTTATCCCTTCAGGGGAGAATTCTCAACCTTTCTTTTAGGATAAGTTTCTAACTGCTGAATTCTTTTAAGATTTGCAGGTCTGTGCATTCTCTAGCTCTGCTGTTATTAGAAATGGTGGTCATGTGGCATAGGCTACCCTAGATGGCAACATTTTGCCATTCAAGCTATGGTCTATGTCCTGGCACTCCTCCCTGTCCTGCAATATTGCTGCTGAGATAGCAGCTGAAACCCCTCTGGAGGTTCTCTTGTGACTATGTTGCTTTCCTCCAGGCGCATTTTAAATCACTGGGATGCTCATGAACTTTGTTGATTTGGATCATACAGCTGCTGCTAAGTCTATTGGGATTCCACCTCTTTTGGACGCTGTGTACTTCCTGAATTCGCCTAGATGATTCTATCTTGGCTTTCAGCAAGTTTCAGTCTGATTTTTCTACACATCACTTTTCAAACATTGTTTGTTTCTTTATCTCTTGCTTTTCCATCTGGGACTCTTGCGAATTTTAGTCTTTCATGCCTTGTCTTCAACCAGGATTCAACAGCAATGTTTTCATTGGTTTGCACTTGCTTTCCTATGTGTGCTTCTGACCGAGGGATTTCTGTTCCCCTGTCTTCAAAGTCATTCACGCGTCCCTCTGCAATATCTCGTCTGCTTAGGACGGAATGTTAGCCCTGATATTTTCTCATCCACTGAGTTTTCTGATATTATTTGGCTCGTCTTTAGGCTTTCTCTTCCCCTTTTCTGGTATTCTGCCTTTTGTGATTCTGAGACACTGTTGTTCTTCAGTGTTTCCCTCACCTCCATTTTCAATACTTGCTCTGGAGAGTGTTTTGCAGTCTAGTTGTCTGAAAGCTTATGTTTAAGGCCTTCAATCTCTTGGGAACTTAAAATGGTACTTCCTTTTCCTTTTACTCTATTTCTTCATCTCTACTGGTCAGATAATTTCAGGTATCTAATGTAGACTTCTAGGGCTTGGTTACGTGAAAACTTTAGACTCTTGGCTCTACACAATTGCATGGGATTTCTGTGAGGACAAATTTTCCTAGACATTGATGCCATGTCCTGTTCCTGTGTGTGTTGTCTGGTCTATCTCCAATTGCTGGTGTTGCCTTTGTTGTGATGAACCCCCCATACTATTTCGATTAGGATAACCTCATTTTGATTACGCTTATCTCACAAATCTGAAAGACCACAGGACACTTCCTCTGGTGGAAATGGAGCTTCTAAAGGTTCTCAGCTCTGCATTCTACTCTATGTTATTTTGGAGTGTTTCCAGAAGAGCAGAGTGTGAGTGCGCTTGTGCTTTGTAGTGCCACGGGAATGTCCCACTGAAACCAGTTCTTCCAAGAGCTTCTCTGTCTACAGAAACACCAGTGGAAGCATATCTATGGATGTCACACATCAGGGCCTGCTGGAATGATCCCGCAGCCCGAACTTGGTGTCCTCGCTGCCGAACCGTGCCGGTGCCACCCAAAATGTAGCATCCGCTTTTGAGAGATAAACTGAAGGAAATCCTTCCTCTTCTTACGCTGTGGTCTTGGACCACACTTCCTTGTCCTCTCATCCTTGTGGCACGGGTGCACGAAGGCAACCACAGAGCTGTTGCACATCCTGTGCCTCAAACCAAACCATAATCACAGCCCAGGTTATGAATGTAGCAGATCCTAAGGCTTTTCATTCTGAATTCAAACCCGAGGCCCCCTGGATCCCTCAGACCCGATGCACAATATCTCTGATTCAGCCCCACACATGCTCTATTGGCAAAATGCCAAATTGGTCTCTGGTCCTGCAGATGCACTGGGTGTGGCCATGGGACATATCGATAATTTCAACTGCGCGCGCCAGGGTGGTTGCTTGCTCATTGGGGTCACAGGTCGGTTTGCTCTCTTGATAGGACCCACCACATCCCATAACGCACTCCAGATCCCTGAGACTCAGCGTGTGCCATCATCCGTAGCCCTATCCCTCCCTGAACGCTGCCTCTGCTACCTCAAATTTGGCAGCTCGGATCTCGGTCTCAGAATCAACTGTGGGGATATTTTGCACTGGATTCTTTGAGTTCTGTCAGCCAAGCATCTGCTGTGCACTCTTCTGACACTCAGCGCATCACCTTCAATCCCATGTCTTCTGTCCGCTTGAGAGTGTGCGTCCAAGTTAAAGAGAGTTTCACCTTTACTGCTCCATCAACAGGGCTCAGACCATGCACTGGTATCCATTCCCTGCTTTTCCTTCTCCTGCTTCCAGGTGTTCTGAGGCCTCATCCTGTCTTTGGAAGTAACAGACCTCTCTTCGGCAAGTGTCCTGTGCCAAGGGCTGGGTGAGTGGATGTTTCCATTGCTGTGTTCATGGGAGCGAGTGAGCGCAGGTTGCACTGCTTCTCTGTCAGCTGGGCATCGATGAATCAACACTTTCCAGATACATTTCACCGAAATGTGATTTTTTTTTATCTCTTAGTTTCTATACAGCCGTGGTGGGAGGGATTGTCCGAAGACCCCAGTTTTGACATTGTGTTGATCTCTCATTTGCAGTCTTTAAAAATTTAATAGAATTGATATAAATGTTTTGGGAGTTATACGAAAATGAAGTTAGATTCTGAAACATACTAAATCGACCTAGAAGCCAGACTTGTCAATTTCGGTAACATTTTGTCAGCTCTAAGGAAAACATAGACAGATAGAATGCAAACTAGCAGTCCGAACTGTTACAGGGGTCATGTCAACTCTTTACTGTGGAAGCCTCCGAAACCAACAGGAACCATGAAATAACTAATGGAAACATGAAATAACCCCCAAGCTTGGATTCACTTGTGCATGTGGTGCCCTGTACTCCCGATGACACCTACTGGTCAATGTTGGCATTTCAAGGTGTAACATCCCTCTCAAGGAAAATACAAGAGAGAACGAACTAAATATATACATTTAGCTTTGAATCCAAAGAACCTAGAGACATTATAGCTATGAGAACCCTGCTGCAGCTCTGCTAGGCTACTGAGAACCAGGTGTTCTTCTATCAGGGATGAGAACGCTTAATCATCCGATCATGTTGGGTAAAGCACTTGAATGCAACCAAGTCTGCACCCCCATGATAGATTGCCCCCGGGGGCTTGACTCAATTGAAAGACGGTCCACATAAGCTGTGTCTTTCATGTCATTGGCGACTTTTACAGTTCAGTTCACTATCTGACTTCTAATAGTTACCTAGACTGTCTTGAAAAACGGAGGCCTAATACATATTCAAGTTCAGTCAAGGATTCCCCTCACTTACCACACTCCCTTCACCCCAGAGAAGACATAAACCCAGCATTTGCTGAATCTAGCGGAAGGCCATCGTTTCTTTGTGGGAGCTAAGTATTCAATTCCTATCTATTTCATACGAGAGTATTTGACCTTTATGGGGTTCCCTGTTGTTCACAGAGGATGAAGCTAGAGGAACTCTGATTCTAGGAGGGGCTTGCTCTTCTCTTACTGGCTTCATTGCAGCTCAGGTACTGATCCCTCAAAATGGATGCCTGAGTGGAGGGGAGGGAAGAGCAAGTGCTTGATAGCTAGGCCCAAACCTGGGAAAAGGCTTACCTGGGCTTGGTGCACTTTGATCTGAATGGCTTGGAATTGCCCCTTGGGTCGTGTGGATTATCTGACCTCTTTCAAGAACATGAGCGTTTTTATCATCTCTGCCATCTCTTCTCTTTAGACGTCAGGGATCTTGGACCCGTTCTTGGAGCAGAGAATTGAGGAACTTCCTCCAGTCCACGGTGGCCCTCCGTAAGTTTCTGCTAGTATCAGCGAGGTTCAATATGTCTCATGAATGTCTTTCGAGCCTGCTATCCTCTACAGCTGTCTCCAGGCCAGTATTCTCTATTGTAGCAGAACATCTCTCATCAATGTGTTCGCATCTCTCCTCAATCTGTGCAGCCATATTTTCGGCCAGCTTTTCTTCGTGTCTCCCATAAAGTCGACTTCAACAGGACTGGGCAAGTCTGAAAGGACCTCGGAGCCTCTCCAGTAAGCTGAAGACAGGCAGATCTTCCACTGTCTGCCCTTTCAGGTTCTGGAACCTGACCCGTGAACTCAGGTCTTTGGGCAGCAGCAGTATCTCGAACTGACACAGCTTCCCGGACCAAAGACCTAAGCCAAGCTCCACAGAGGGCGGCAGCCCCTCCATCGCACTGATCCACCCACAGAACTCTGCCCGGTTACCTAGGATCCACCAGCCACAACAAGCCTCGCGGTACACACCAACATTCCACCTGGAATCCAACCGCTAACTGCCATCCCCAATGGCTGCTGCATCTTGTCAGTGTTGGGGGAGGGGCTGCATCCGACGAGAGGTTCCTAAGGTAAATGTGATTCTACCCACTAGCGTCCCATGGGCCTTTGTTCTTCCCTCTTTCCTTTTGTTCAGATCTGTATGCACTGTAGCAACGGAGGGAAGTGTGTCCATTTTCAGTTGAATGTTTCACACGTCTTTAAACTTTCTAACAGTCCACAGTACACAGAGACCCACTAAGGGAAACTATTGTTCCTGTAATAAGGGCACACCCGCAATACATAGCCGTCGGTTGATTTCTGCTGAAATACCCGCATTCACGGGACATCTATCCTTTTGTTTCAAGGGGGCTGGAATTCCTAGGAATGATACAATCCCCAATGTGCACTTTACTGCCTGTCTCTTTTGAACTTAGTACACTTTTGCGGAGCTACTTTTCCTTGTTATAGGCTTGTGCCATTCCTTCTCGACATAGTGTAGAATATGGCATTCATTCATCCTGTTGGAAGACTTGCAAGTCATTATCACGGGCTAGGAATCCATTGGATTCCAAAGCGGCATTTGGGTTAGGTCACGATATGCTCATATGAATCAATATTTACGAATATAAATACACGCCTCTGATTTCCGAATACAGGTACATTCAAGCCACGATACTGGGTAGATGCGTACTGAATGATCCTTGACATCACCTTGAGTAATTTCTTTTGAATATTCATGTTATCCTACCCTTTTTGTGTTGTTTGTTTGTTTGATTCTTGGTCTGCTTCTCGTTTGTTTTGCAAACACGTCAGGCCATGCATCTCTCCGTTTGCTTCCAACAGAGAGTCATATAAGCTGACTCCCTTAAGATAGTGCTTCCAATCCCCTATGATTTCCTGCTTCCCTCTCCCATCTTTAGGGTTTTGATGTCCTCCTTGCCTTCTTCTTGTTTCTTCTTTCCACTCATGCTCTTCTTGCATTTCCAATAAGGGTTTTCTTCTTTCCATTTCATCTTGCTGCTTATCCCTTCAGGGGAGAATTCTCAACCTTTCTTTTAGGATAAGTTTCTAACTGCTGAATTCTTTTAAGATTTGCATGTCTGTGCATTCTCTAGCTCTGCTGTTAATAGAAATGGTGGTCATGTGGCATAGGCTACCCTAGATGGCAGCATTTTGCCATTCAAGCTATGGTCTATGTCCTGGCACTCCTCCCTGTCCTGCAATATTGCTGCTGAGATAGCAGCTGAAACCCCTCTGGAGGTTCTCTTGTGACTCTGTTGCTTTCCTCCAGGCGCATTTTAAATCACTGGGATGCTCATGAACTTTGTTGATTTGGATCATACAGCTGCTGCTAAGTCTATTGGGATTCCACCTCTTTTGGACGCTGTGTACTTCCTGAATTCGCCTAGATGATTCTATCTTGGCTTTCAGCAAGTTTCAGTCTGATTTTTCTACACATCACTTTTCAAACATTGTTTGTTTCTTTATCTCTTGCTTTTCCATCTGGGACTCTTGCGAATTTTAGTCTTTCATGCCTTGTCTTCAACCAGGATTCAACAGCAATGTTTTCATTGGTTTGCACTTGCTTTCCTATGTGTGCTTCTGACCGAGGGATTTCTGTTCCCCTGTCTTCAAAGTCATTCACGCGTCCCTCTGGAATATCTCGTCTGATTAGGACGGAATGTTAGCCCTGATATTTTCTCATCCACTGAGTTTTCCAATATTATTTGGCTCGTCTTTAGGCTTTCTCTTCCCCTTTTCTGGTATTCTGCCTTTTGTGATTCTGAGACACTGTTGTTCTTCAGTGTTTCCCTCACCTCCATTTTCAATACTTGCTCTGGAGAGCGTTTTGCAGTCTAGTTGTCTGAAAGCTTATCTTTAGGGCCTTCAATCTCTTGGGAACTGAAAATGGTACTTCCTTTTCCTTTTACTGTATTTCTTCATCTCTACTGGTCAGGTAATTTCAGGTATCTAATGTAGACTTCTAGGGCTTGGTTAAGTGAAAACTTTAGACTCTTGGCTCTACACAATTGCATGGGATTTCTGTGAGGACAAATTTTCCTAGACATTGATGCCATGTCCTGTTCCTGTGTGTGTTGTCTGGTCTATCTCCAATTGCTGGTGTTGCCTTTGTTGTGATGAACCCCCCATACTATTTCGATTAGGATAACCTCATTTTGATTACGCTTATCTCACAAATCTGAAAGAGCACAGGACACTTCCTCTGGTGGAAATGGAGCTTCTAAAGGTTCTCAGCTCTGCATTCTACTCTATGTTATTTTGGAGTGTTTCCAGAAGAGCAGAGTGTGAGTGCGCTTGTGCTTTGTAGTGCCACGGGAATGTCCCACTGAAACCAGTTCTTCCAAGAGCTTCTCTGTCTACAGAAACACCAGTGGAAGCATATCTATGGATGTCACACATCAGGGCCTGCTGGAATGATCCCGCAGCCCGAACTTGGTGTCCTCGCTGCCGAACCGTGCCGGTGCCACCCAAAATGTAGCATCCGCTTTTGAGAGATAAACTGAAGGAAATCCTTCCTCTTCTCACGCTGTGGTCTTGGACCACACTTCCTTGTCCTCTCATCCTTGTGCCACGGGTGCACGAAGGCAACCACAGAGCTGTTGCACATCCTGTGCCTCAAACCAAACCATAATCACAGCCCAGGTTATGAATGTAGCAGATCCTAAGGCTTTTCATTCTGAATTCAAACCCGAGGCCCCCTGGATCCCTCATACCCGATGCACAATATCTCTGATTCAGCCCCACACATGCTCTATTGGCAAAATGCCAAATTGGTCTCTGGTCCTGCAGATGCAATGGGTGTGGCCATGGGACATATCGATAATTTCAACTGCGCGCGCCAGGGTGGTTGCTTGCTCATTGGGGTCACAGGTCGGTTTGCTCTCTTGATAGGACCCACCACATCCCATAACGCACTCCAGATCCCTGAGACTCAGCGTGTGCCATCATCCGTAGCCCTATCCCTCCCTGAACGCTGCCTCTGCTACCTCAAATTTGGCAGCTCGGATCTCGGTCTCAGAATCAACTGTGGGGATATTTTGCACTGGATTCTTTGAGTTCTGTCAGCCAAGCATCTGCTGTGCACTCTTCTAACACTCAGCGCATCACCTTCAATCCCATGTATTCTGTCCGCTTGAGAGTGTGCGTCCAGTTAAAGAGAGTTTCACCTTTACTGCTCCATCAACAGGGCTCAGACCATGCACTGGTATCCATTCCCTGCTTTTCCTTCTCCTGCTTCCAGGTGTTCTGAGGCCTCATCCTGTCTTTGGAAGTAACAGACCTCTCTTCGGCAAGTGTCCTGTGCCAAGGGCTGGGTGAGTGGATGTTTCCATTGCTGTGTTCATGGGAGCGAGTGAGCGCAGGTTGCACTGCTTCTCTGTCAGCTGGGCATCGATGAATCAACACTTTCCAGATACATTTCACCGAAATGTGATTTTTTTTTATCTCTTAGTTTCTATACAGCCATGGTGGGAGGGATTGTCCGAAGACTCCAGTTTTGACATTGTGTTGATCTCTCATTTGCAGTCTTTAAAAATTTAATAGAATTGATATAAATGTTTTGGGAGTTATACGAAAATGAAGTTAGTTTCTGAAACATACTAAATCGACCTAGAAGCCAGACTTGTCAATTTCGGTAACATTTTGTCAGCTCTAAGGAAAACATAGACAGATAGAATGCAAACTAGCAGTCCGAACTGTTACAGGGGTCATGTCAACTCTTTACTGTGGAAGCCTCCGAAACCAACAGGAACCATGAAATAACTAATGGAAACATGAAATAACCCCCAAGCTTGGATTCACTTGTGCATGTGGTGCCCTGTACTCCCGATGACACCTACTGGTCAATGTTGGCATTTCAAGGTGTAACATCCCTCTCAAGGAAAATACAAGAGAAAACGAACTAAATATATACATTTAGCTTTGAATCCAAAGAACCTAGAGGCATTATAGCTATGAGAACCCTGCTGCAGCTCTGCTAGGCTACTGAGAACCAGGTGTTCTTCTATCAGTGATGAGAACGCTTAATCATCCGATCATGTTTTGTAAAGCACTTGAATGGAACCAAGTCTGCACCCCCATGATAGATTGCCCCCGGGGGCTTGACTCAATTGAAAGACGGTCCACATAAGCTGTGTCTTTCATGTCATTGGCGACTTTTACAGTTCCGTTCACTATCTGACTTCTAATAGTTACCTAGACTGTCTTGAAAAACGGAGGCCTAATACATATTCAAGTTCAGTCAAGGATTCCCCTCACTTACCACACTCCCTTCACCCCAGAGAAGACATAAACCCAGCATTTGCTGAATCTAGCGGAAGGCCATCGTTTCTTTGTGGGAGCTAAGTATTCAATTCCTATCTATTTCATACGAGAGTATTTGACCTTTATGGGGTTCCCTGTTGTTCACAGAGGATGAAGCTAGAGGAACTCTGATTCTAGGAGGGGCTTGCTCTTCTCTTACTGGCTTCATTGCAGCTCAGGTACTGATCCCTCAAAATGGATGCCTGAGTGGAGGGGAGGGAAGAGCAAGTGCTTGATAGCTAGGCCCAAACCTGGGAAAAGGCTTACCTGGGCTTGGTGCACTTTGATCTGAATGGCTTGGAATTGCCCCTTGGGTCGTGTGGATTATCTGACCTCTTTCAAGAACATGAGCGTTTTTATCATCTCTGCCATCTCTTCTCTTTAGACGTCAGGGATCTTGGACCCGTTCTTGGAGCAGAGAATTGAGGAACTTCCTCCAGTCCACGGTGGCCCTCCGTAAGTTTCTGCTAGTATCAGCGAGGTTCAATATGTCTCATGAATGTCTTTCGAGCCTGCTATCCTCTACAGCTGTCTCCAGGCCAGTATTCTCTACTGTAGCAGAACATCTCTCATCAATGTGTTCGCATCTCTCCTCAATCTGTGCAGCCATATTTTCGGCCAGCTTTTCTTCGTGTCTCCCATAAAGTCGACTTCAACAGGACTGGGCAAGTCTGAAAGGACCTCGGAACCTCTCCAGTAAGCTGAAGACAGGCAGATCTTCCACTGTCTGCCCTTTCAGGTTCTGGAACCTGACCCGTGAACTCAGGTCTTTGGGCAGCAGCAGTATCTCGAACTGACACAGCTTCCCGGACCAAAGACCTAAGCCAAGCTCCACAGAGGGCGGCAGCCCCTCCATCGCACTGATCCACCCACAGAACTCTGCCCGGTTACCTAGGATCCACCAGCCACAACAAGCCTCGCGGTACACACCAACATTCCACCTGGAATCCAACCGCTAACTGCCATCCCCAATGGCTGCTGCATCTTGTCAGTGTTGGGGGAGGGGCTGCATCCGACGAGAGGTTCCTAAGGTAAATGTGATTCTACCCACAAGCGTCCCATGGGCCTTTGTTCTTCCCTCTTTCCTTTTGTTCAGATCTGTATGCACTGTAGCAACGGAGGGAAGTGTGTCCATTTTCAGTTGAATGTTTCACACGTCTTTAAACTTTCTAACAGTCCACAGTACACAGAGACCCACTAAGGGAAACTATTGTTCCTGTAATAACGGCACACCCGCAATACATAGCCGTCGGTTGATTTCTGCTGAAACACCCGCATTCACGGGACATCTATCCTTTTGTTTCAAGGGGGCTGGAATTCCTAGGAATGATACAATCCCCAATGTGCACTTTACTGCCTGTCTCTTTTGAACTTAGTACACTTTTGCGGAGCTACTTTTCCTTGTTATAGGCTTGTGCCATTCCTTCTCGACATAGTGTAGAATATGGCATTCATTCATCCTGTTGGAAGACTTGCAAGTCATTATCACGGGCTAGGAATCCATTGGATTCCAAAGCGGCATTTGGGTTAGGTCACGATATGCTCATATGAATCAATATTTACGAATATAAATACACGCCTCTGATTTCCGAATACAGGTACATTCAAGCCACGATACTGGGTAGATGCGTACTGAATGATCCTTGACATCACCTTGAGTAATTTCTTTTGAATATTCATGTTATCCTACCCTTTTTGTGTTGTTTGTTTGTTTGATTCTTGGTCTGCTTCTCGTTTGTTTTGCAAACACGTCAGGCCATGCATCTCTCCGTTTGCTTCCAACAGAGAGTCATATAAGCTGACTCCCTTAAGATAGTGCTTCCAATCCCCTATGATTTCCTGCTTCCCTCTCCCATCTTTAGGGTTTTGATGTCCTCCTTGCCTTCTTCTTGTTTCCTCTTTTCCACTCATGCTCTTCTTGCATTTCCAATAAGGGTTTTCTTCTTTCCATTTCATCTTGCTGCTTATCCCTTCAGGGGAGAATTCCCAACCTTTCTTTTAGGATAAGTTTCGAACTGCTGAATTCTTTTAAGATTTGCAGGTCTGTGGCATTCTCTAGCTCTGCTGTTATTAGAAATGGTGGTCATGTGGCATAGGCTACCCTAGATGGCAGCATTTTGCCATTCAAGCTATGGTCTATGTCCTGGCACTCCTCCCTGTCCTGCAATATTGCTGCTGACATAGCAGCTGAAACCCCTCTGGAGGTTCTCTTGTGACTCTGTTGCTTTCCTCCAGGCGCATTTTAAATCACTGGGATGCTCATGAACTTTGTTGATTTGGATCATACAGCTGCTGCTAAGTCTATTGGGATTCCACCTCTTTTGGACGCTGTGTACTTCCTGAATTCGCCTAGATGATTTTATCTTGGCTTTCAGCAAGTTTCAGTCTGATTTTTCTACACATCACTTTTCAAACATTGTTTGTTTCTTTATCTCTTGCTTTTCCATCTGGGACTCTTGCGAATTTTAGTCTTTCATGCCTTGTCTTCAACCAGGATTCAACAGCAATGTTTTCATTGGTTTGCACTTGCTTTCCTATGTGTGCTTCTGACCGAGGGATTTCTGTTCCCCTGTCTTCAAAGTCATTCACGCGTCCCTCTGCAATATCTCATCTGCTTAGGACGGAATGTTAGCCCTGATATTTTCTCATCCACTGAGTTTTCCAATATTATTTGGCTCGTCTTTAGGCTTTCTCTTCCCCTTTTCTGGTATTCTGCCTTTTGTGATTCTGAGACACTGTTGTTCTTCAGTGTTTCCCTCACCTCCATTTTCAATACTTGCTCTGGAGAGCGTTTTGCAGTCTAGTTGTCTGAAAGCTTATCTTTAGGGCCTTCAATCTCTTGGGAACTGAAAATGGTACTTCCTTTTCCTTTTACTGTATTTCTTCATCTCTACTGGTCAGGTAATTTCAGGTATCTAATGTAGACTTCTAGGTCTTGGTTAAGTGAAAACTTTAGACTCTTGGCTCTACACAATTGCATGGGATTTCTGTGAGGACAAATTTTCCTAGACATTGATGCCATGTCCTGTTCCTGTGTGTGTTGTCTGGTCTATCTCCAATTGCTGGTGTTGCCTTTGTTGTGATGAACCCCCCATACTATTTCGATTAGGATAACCTCATTTTGATTACGCTTATCTCACAAATCTGAAAGACCACAGGACACTTCCTCTGGTGGAAATGGAGCTTCTAAAGGTTCTCAGCTCTGCATTCTACTCTATGTTATTTTGGAGTGTTTCCAGAAGAGCAGAGTGTGAGTGCGCTTGTGCTTTGTAGTGCCACGGGAATGTCCCACTGAAACTAGTTCTTCCAAGAGCTTCTCTGTCTACAGAAACACCAGTGGAAGCATATCTATGGATGTCACACATCAGGGCCTGCTGGAATGATCCCGCAGCCCGAACTTGGTGTCCTCGCTGCCGAACCGTGCCGGTGCCACCCAAAATGTAGCATCCGCTTTTGAGAGATAAACTGAAGGAAATCCTTCCTCTTCTCACGCTGTGGTCTTGGACCACACTTCCTTGTCCTCTCATCCTTGTGCCACGGGTGCACGAAGGCAACCACAGAGCTGTTGCACATCCTGTGCCTCAAACCAAACCATAATCACAGCCCAGGTTATGAATGTAGCAGATCCTAAGGCTTTTCATTCTGAATTCAAACCCGAGGCCCCCTGGATCCCTCAGACCCGATGCACAATATCTCTGATTCAGCCCCACACATGCTCTATTGGCAAAATGCCAAATTGGTCTCTGGTCCTGCAGATGCACTGGGTGTGGCCATGGGACATATCGATAATTTCAACTGCGCACGCCAGGGTTGTTGCTTACTCATTGGGGTCACAGGTCGGTTTGCTCTCTTGATAGGACCCACCACATCCCATAACGCACTCCAGATCCCTGAGACTCAGCGTGTGCCATCATCCGTAGCCCTATCCCTCCCTGAACGCTGCCTCTGCTACCTCAAATTTGGCAGCTCGGATCTCGGTCTCAGAATCAACTGTGGGGATATTTTGCACTGGATTCTTTGAGTTCTGTCAGCCAAGCATCTGCTGTGCACTCTTCTAACACTCAGCGCATCACCTTCAATCCCATGTCTTCTGTCCGCTTGAGAGTGTGCGTCCAAGTTAAAGAGAGTTTCACCTTTACTGCTCCATCAACAGGGCTCAGACCATGCACTGGTATCCATTCCCTGCTTTTCCTTCTCCTGCTTCCAGGTGTTCTGAGGCCTCATCCTGTCTTTGGAAGTAACAGACCTCTCTTCGGCAAGTGTCCTGTGCCAAGGGCTGGGTGAGTGGATGTTTCCATTGCTGTGTTCATGGGAGCGAGTGAGCGCAGGTTGCACTGCTTCTCTGTCAGCTGGGCATCGATGAATCAGCACTTTCCACATACATTTCACCGAAATGTGATTTTTTTTTATCTCTTAGTTTCTATACAGCCGTGGTGGGAGGGATTGTCCGAAGATTCGAGTTTTGACATTGTGTTGATCTCTCATTTGCAGTCTTTAAAAATTTAATAGAATTGATATAAATGTTTTGGGAGTTATACGAAAATGAAGTTAGTTTCTGAAACATACTAAATCGACCTAGAAGCCAGACTTGTCAATTTCGGTAACATTTTGTCAGCTCTAAGGAAAACATAGACAGATAGAATGCAAACTAGCAGTCCGAACTGTTACAGGGGTCATGTCAACTCTTTACTGTGGAAGCCTCCGAAACCAACAGGAACCATGAAATAACTAATGGAAACATGAAATAACCCCCAAGCTTGGATTCACTTGTGCATGTGGTGCCCTGTACTCCCGATGACACCTACTGGTCAATGTTAGCATTTCAAGGTGTAACATCCCTCTCAAGGAAAATACAAGAGAAAACGAACTAAATATATACATTTAGCTTTGAATCCAAAGAACCTAGAGGCATTATAGCTATGAGAACCCTGCTGCAGCTCTGCTAGGCTACTGAGAACCAGGTGTTCTTCTATCAGGGATGAGAACGCTTAATCATCCGATCATGTTGGGTAAAGCACTTGAATGCAACCAAGTCTGCACCCCCATGATAGATTGCCCCCGGGGGCTTGACTCAATTGAAAGACGGTCCACATAAGCTGTGTCTTTCATGTCATTGGCGACTTTTACAGTTCAGTTCACTATCTGACTTCTAATAGTTACCTAGACTGTCTTGAAAAACGGAGGCCTAATACATATTCAAGTTCAGTCAAGGATTCCCCTCACTTACCACACTCCCTTCACCCCAGAGAAGACATAAACCCAGCATTTGCTGAATCTAGCGGAAGGCCATCGTTTCTTTGTGGGAGCTAAGTATTCAATTCCTATCTATTTCATACGAGAGTATTTGACCTTTATGGGGTTCCCTGTTGTTCACAGAGGATGAAGCTAGAGGAACTCTGATTCTAGGAGGGGCTTGCTCTTCTCTTACTGGCTTCATTGCAGCTCAGGTACTGATCCCTCAAAATGGATGCCTGAGTGGAGGGGAGGGAAGGGCAAGTGCTTGATAGCTAGGCCCAAACCTGGGAAAAGGCTTACCTGGGCTTGGTGCACTTTGATCTGAATGGCTTGGAATTGCCCCTTGGGTCGTGTGGATTATCTGACCTCTTTCAAGAACATGAGCGTTTTTATCATCTCTGCCATCTCTTCTCTTTAGACGTCAGGGATCTTGGACCCGTTCTTGGAGCAGAGAATTGAGGAACTTCCTCCAGTCCACGGTGGCCCTCCGTAAGTTTCTGCTAGTATCAGCGAGGTTCAATATGTCTCATGAATGTCTTTCGAGCCTGCTATCCTCTACAGCTGTCTCCAGGCCAGTATTCTCTATTGTAGCAGAACATCTCTCATCAATGTGTTCGCATCTCTCCTCAATCTGTGCAGCCATATTTTCGGCCAGCTTTTCTTCGTGTCTCCCATAAAGTCGACTTCAACAGGACTGGGCAAGTCTGAAAGGACCTCGGAGCCTCTCCAGTAAGCTGAAGACAGGCAGATCTTCCACTGTCTGCCCTTTCAGGTTCTGGAACCTGACCCGTGAACTCAGGTCTTTGGGCAGCAGCAGTATCTCGAACTGACACAGCTTCCCGGACCAAAGACCTAAGCCAAGCTCCACAGAGGGCGGCAGCCCCTCCATCGCACTGATCCACCCACAGAACTCTGCCCGGTTACCTAGGATCCACCAGCCACAACAAGCCTCGCGGTACACACCAACATTCCACCTGGAATCCAACAGCTAACTGCCATCCCCAATGGCTGCTGCATCTTGTCAGTGTTGGGGGAGGGGCTGCATCCGACGAGAGGTTCCTAAGGTAAATGTGATTCTACCCACAAGCGTCCCATGGGCCTTTGTTCTTCCCTCTTTCCTTTTGTTCAGATCTGTATGCACTGTAGCAACGGAGGGAAGTGTGTCCATTTTCAGTTGAATGTTTCACACGTCTTTAAACTTTCTAACAGTCCACAGTACACAGAGACCCACTAAGGGAAACTATTGTTCCTGTAATAAGGGCACACCCGCAATACATAGCCGTCGGTTGATTTCTGCTGAAACACCCGCATTCACGGGACATCTATCCTTTTGTTTCAAGGGGGCTGGAATTCCTAGGAATGATACAATCCCCAATGTGCACTTTACTGCCTGTCTCTTTTGAACTTAGTACACTTTTGCGGAGCTACTTTTCCTTGTTATAGGCTTGTGCCATTCCTTCTCGACATAGTGTAGAATATGGCATTCATTCATCCTGTTGGAAGACTTGCAAGTCATTATCACGGGCTAGGAATCCATTGGATTCCAAAGCGGCATTTGGGTTAGGTCACGATATGCTCATATGAATCAATATTTACGAATATAAATACACGCCTCTGATTTCCGAATACAGGTACATTCAAGCCACGATACTGGGTAGATGCGTACTGAATGATCCTTGACATCACCTTGAGTAATTTCTTTTGAATATTCATGTTATCCTACCCTTTTTGTGTTGTTTGTTTGTTTGATTCTTGGTCTGCTTCTCGTTTGTTTTGCAAACACGTCAGGCCATGCATCTCTCCGTTTGCTTCCAACAGAGAGTCATATAAGCTGACTCCCTTAAGATAGTGCTTCCAATCCCCTATGATTTCCTGCTTCCCTCTCCCATCTTTAGGGTTTTGATGTCCTCCTTGCCTTCTTCTTGTTTCTTCTTTCCACTCATGCTCTTCTTGCATTTCCAATAAGGGTTTTCTTCTTTCCATTTCATCTTGCTGCTTATCCCTTCAGGGGAGAATTCCCAACCTTTCTTTTAGGATAAGTTTCGAACTGCTGAATTCTTTTAAGATTTGCAGGTCTGTGGCATTCTCTAGCTCTGCTGTTATTAGAAATGGTGGTCATGTGGCATAGGCTACCCTAGATGGCAGCATTTTGCCATTCAAGCTATGGTCTATGTCCTGGCACTCCTCCCTGTCCTGCAATATTGCTGCTGAGATAGCAGCTGAAACCCCTCTGGAGGTTCTCTTGTGACTCTGTTGCTTTCCTCCAGGCGCATTTTAAATCACTGGGATGCTCATGAACTTTGTTGATTTGGATCATACAGCTGCTGCTAAGTCTATTGGGATTCCACCTCTTTTGGACGCTGTGTACTTCCTGAATTCGCCTAGATGATTTTATCTTGGCTTTCAGCAAGTTTCAGTCTGATTTTTCTACACATAACTTTTCAAACATTGTTTGTTTCTTTATCTCTTGCTTTTCCATCTGGGACTCTTGCGAATTTTAGTCTTTCATGCCTTGTCTTCAACCAGGATTCAACAGCAATGTTTTCATTGGTTTGCACTTGCTTTCCTATGTGTGCTTCTGACCGAGGGATTTCTGTTCCCCTGTCTTCAAAGTCATTCACGCGTCCCTCTGCAATATCTCGTCTGCTTAGGACGGAATGTTAGCCCTGATATTTTCTCATCCACTGAGTTTTCCGATATTATTTGGCTCGTCTTTAGGCTTTCTCTTCCCCTTTTCTGGTATTCTGCCTTTTGTGATTCTGAGACACTGTTGTTCTTCAGTGTTTCCCTCACCTCCATTTTCAATACTTGCTCTGGAGAGCGTTTTGCAGTCTAGTTGTCTGAAAGCTTATCTTTAGGGCCTTCAATCTCTTGGGAACTGAAAATGGTACTTCCTTTTCCTTTTACTCTATTTCTTCATCTCTACTGGTCAGGTAATTTCAGGTATCTAATGTAGACTTCTAGGGCTTGGTTAAGTGAAAACTTTAGACTCTTGGCTCTACACAATTGCATGGGATTTCTGTGAGGACAAATTTTCCTAGACATTGAGGCCATGTCCTGTTCCTGTGTGTGTTGTCTGGTCTATCTCCAATTGCTGGTGTTGCCTTTGTTGTGATGAACCCCCCATACTATTTCGATTAGGATAACCTCATTTTGATTACGCTTATCTCACAAATCTGAAAGAGCACAGGACACTTCCTCTGGTGGAAATGGAGCTTCTAAAGGTTCTCAGCTCTGCATTCTACTCTATGTTATTTTGGAGTGTTTCCAGAAGAGCAGAGTGTGAGTGCGCTTGTGCTTTGTAGTGCCACGGGAATGTCCCACTGAAACCAGTTCTTCCAAGAGCTTCTCTGTCTACAGAAACACCAGTGGAAGCATATCTATGGATGTCACACATCAGGGCCTGCTGGAATGATCCCGCAGCCCGAACTTGGTGTCCTCGCTGCCGAACCGTGCCGGTGCCACCCAAAATGTAGCATCCGCTTTTGAGAGATAAACTGAAGGAAATCCTTCCTCTTCTCACGCTGTGGTCTTGGACCACACTTCCTTGTCCTCTCATCCTTGTGCCACGGGTGCACGAAGGCAACCACAGAGCTGTTGCACATCCTGTGCCTCAAACCAAACCATAATCACAGCCCAGGTTATGAATGTAGCAGATCCTAAGGCTTTTCATTCTGAATTCAAACCCGAGGCCCCCTGGATCCCTCAGACCCGATGCACAATATCTCTGATTCAGCCCCACACATGCTCTATTGGCAAAATGCCAAATTGGTCTCTGGTCCTGCAGATGCACTGGGTGTGGCCATGGGACATATCGATAATTTCAACTGCGCGCGCCAGGGTGGTTGCTTGCTCATTGGGGTCACAGGTCGGTTTGCTCTCTTGATAGGACCCACCACATCCCATAACGCACTCCAGATCCCTGAGACTCAGCGTGTGCCATCATCCGTAGCCCTAACCCTCCCTGAACGCTGCCTCTGCTACCTCAAATTTGGCAGCTCGGATCTCGGTCTCAGAATCAACTGTGGGGATATTTTGCACTGGATTCTTTGAGTTCTGTCAGCCAAGCATCTGCTGTGCACTCTTCTAACACTCAGCGCATCACCTTCAATCCCATGTCTTCTGTCCGCTTGAGAGTGTGCGTCCAAGTTAAAGAGAGTTTCACCTTTACTGCTCCATCAACAGGGCTCAGACCATGCACTGGTATCCATTCCCTGCTTTTCCTTCTCCTGCTTCCAGGTGTTCTGAGGCCTCATCCTGTCTTTGGAAGTAACAGACCTCTCTTCGGCAAGTGTCCTGTGCCAAGGGCTGGGTGAGTGGATGTTTCCATTGCTGTGTTCATGGGAGCGAGTGAGCGCAGGTTGCACTGCTTCTCTGTCAGCTGGGCATCGATGAATCAGCACTTTCCAGATACATTTCACCGAAATGTGATTTTTTTTTATCTCTTAGTTTCTATACAGCCGTGGTGGGAGGGATTGTCCGAAGACTCGAGTTTTGACATTGTGTTGATCTCTCATTTGCAGTCTTTAAAAATTTAATAGAATTGATATAAATGTTTTGGGAGTTATACGAAAATGAAGTTAGTTTCTGAAACATACTAAATCGACCTAGAAGCCAGACTTGTCAATTTCGGTAACATTTTGTCAGCTCTAAGGAAAACATAGACAGATAGAATGCAAACTGGCAGTCCGAACTGTTACAGGGGTCATGTCAACTCTTTACTGTGGAAGCCTCCGAAACCAACAGGAACCATGAAATAACTAATGGAAACATGAAATAACCCCCAAGCTTGGATTCACTTGTGCATGTGGTGCCCTGTACTCCCGATGACACCTACTGGTCAATGTTGGCATTTCAAGGTGTAACATCCCTCTCAAGGAAAATACAAGAGAAAACGAACTAAATATATACATTTAGCTTTGAATCCAAAGAACCTAGAGGCATTATAGCTATGAGAACCCTGCTGCAGCTCTGCTAGGCTACTGAGAACCAGGTGTTCTTCTATCAGGGATGAGAACGCTTAATCATCCGATCATGTTGGGTAAAGCACTTGAATGCAACCAAGTCTGCACCCCCATGATAGATTGCCCCCGGGGGCTTGACTCAATTGAAAGACGGTCCACATAAGCTGTGTCTTTCATGTCATTGGCGACTTTTACAGTTCAGTTCACTATCTGACTTCTAATAGTTACCTAGACTGTCTTGAAAAACGGAGGCCTAATACATATTCAAGTTCAGTCAAGGATTCCCCTCACTTACCACACTCCCTTCACCCCAGAGAAGACATAAACCCAGCATTTGCTGAATCTAGCGGAAGGCCATCGTTTCTTTGTGGGAGCTAAGTATTCAATTCCTATCTATTTCATACGAGAGTATTTGACCTTTATGGGGTTCCCTGTTGTTCACAGAGGATGAAGCTAGAGGAACTCTGATTCTAGGAGGGGCTTGCTCTTCTCTTACTGGCTTCATTGCAGCTCAGGTACTGATCCCTCAAAATGGATGCCTGAGTGGAGGGGAGGGAAGAGCAAGTGCTTGATAGCTAGGCCCAAACCTGGGAAAAGGCTTACCTGGGCTTGGTGCACTTTGATCTGAATGGCTTGGAATTGCCCCTTGGGTCGTGTGGATTATCTGACCTCTTTCAAGAACATGAGCGTTTTTATCATCTCTGCCATCTCTTCTCTTTAGACGTCAGGGATCTTGGACCCGTTCTTGGAGCAGAGAATTGAGGAACTTCCTCCAGTCCACGGTGGCCCTCCGTAAGTTTCTGCTAGTATCAGCGAGGTTCAATATGTCTCATGAATGTCTTTCGAGCCTGCTATCCTCTACAGCTGTCTCCAGGCCAGTATTCTCTATTGTAGCAGAACATCTCTCATCAATGTGTTCGCATCTCTCCTCAATCTGTGCAGCCATATTTTCGGCCAGCTTTTCTTCGTGTCTCCCATAAAGTCGACTTCAACAGGACTGGGCAAGTCTGAAAGGACCTCGGAGCCTCTCCAGTAAGCTGAAGACAGGCAGATCTTCTACTGTCTGCCCTTTCAGGTTCTGGAACCTGACCCGTGAACTCAGGTCTTTGGGCAGCAGCAGTATCTCGAACTGACACAGCTTCCCGGACCAAAGACCTAAGCCAAGCTCCACAGAGGGCGGCAGCCCCTCCATCGCACTGATCCACCCACAGAACTCTGCCCGGTTACCTAGGATCCACCAGCCACAACAAGCCTCGCGGTACACACCAACATTCCACCTGGAATCCAATCGCTAACTGCCAACCCCAATGGCTGCTGCATCTTGTCAGTGTTGGGGGAGGGGCTGCATCCGACGAGAGGTTCCTAAGGTAAATGTGATTCTACCCACAAGCGTCCCATGGGTCTTTGTTCTTCCCTCTTTCCTTTTGTTCAGATCTGTATGCACTGTAGCAACGGAGGGAAGTGTGTCCATTTTCAGTTGAATGTTTCACACGTCTTTAAACTTTCTAACAGTCCACAGTACACAGAGACCCACTAAGGGAAACTATTGTTCCTGTAATAAGGGCACACCCGCAATACATAGCCGTCGTTTGATTTCTGCTGAAACACCCGCATTCACGGGACATCTATCCTTTTGTTTCAAGGGGGCTGGAATTCCTAGGAATGATACAATCCCCAATGTGCACTTTACTGCCTGTCTCTTTTGAACTTAGTACACTTTTGCGGAGCTACTTTTCCTTGTTATAGGCTTGTGCCATTCCTTCTCGACATAGTGTAGAATATGGCATTCATTCATCCTGTTGGAAGACTTGCAAGTCATTATCACGGGCTAGGAATCCATTGGATTCCAAAGCGGCATTTGGGTTAGGTCACGATATGCTCATATGAATCAATATTTACGAATATAAATACACGCCTCTGATTTCCGAATACAGGTACATTCAAGCCACGATACTGGGTAGATGCGTACTGAATGATCCTTGACATCACCTTGAGTAATTTCTTTTGAATATTCATGTTATCCTACCCTTTTTGTGTTGTTTGTTTGTTTGATTCTTGGTCTGCTTCTCGTTTGTTTTGCAAACACGTCAGGCCATGCATCTCTCCGTTTGCTTCCAACAGAGAGTCATATAAGCTGACTCCCTTAAGATAGTGCTTCCAATCCCCTATGATTTCCTGCTTCCCTCTCCCATCTTTAGGGTTTTGATGTCCTCCTTGCCTTCTTCTTGTTTCTTCTTTCCACTCATGCTCTTCTTGCATTTCCAATAAGGGTTTTCTTCTTTCCATTTCATCTTGCTGCTTATCCCTTCAGGGGAGAATTCCCAACCTTTCTTTTAGGATAAGTTTCGAACTGCTGAATTCTTTTAAGATTTGCAGGTCTGTGGCATTCTCTAGCTCTGCTGTTATTAGAAATGGTGGTCATGTGGCATAGGCTACCCTAGATGGCAGCATTTTGCCATTCAAGCTATGGTCTATGTCCTGGCACTCCTCCCTGTCCTGCAATATTGCTGCTGAGATAGCAGCTGAAACCCCTCTGGAGGTTCTCTTGTGATTCTGTTGCTTTCCTCCAGGCGCATTTTAAATCACTGGGATGCTCATGAACTTTGTTGATTTGGATCATACAGCTGCTGCTAAGTCTATTGGGATTCCACCTCTTTTGGACGCTGTGTACTTCCTGAATTCGCCTAGATGATTTTATCTTGGCTTTCAGCAAGTTTCAGTCTGATTTTTCTACACATAACTTTTCAAACATTGTTTGTTTCTTTATCTCTTGCTTTTCCATCTGGGACTCTTGCGAATTTTAGTCTTTCATGCCTTGTCTTCAACCAGGATTCAACAGCAATGTTTTCATTGGTTTGCACTTGCTTTCCTATGTGTGCTTCTGACCGAGGGATTTCTGTTCCCCTGTCTTCAAAGTCATTCACGCGTCCCTCTGCAATATCTCGTCTGCTTAGGACGGAATGTTAGCCCTGATATTTTCTCATCCACTGAGTTTTCCGATATTATTTGGCTCGTCTTTAGGCTTTCTCTTCCCCTTTTCTGGTATTCTGCCTTTTGTGATTCTGAGACACTGTTGTTCTTCAGTGTTTCCCTCACCTCCATTTTCAATACTTGCTCTGGAGAGCGTTTTGCAGTCTAGTTGTCTGAAAGCTTATCTTTAGGGCCTTCAATCTCTTGGGAACTGAAAATGGTACTTCCTTTTCCTTTTACTGTATTTCTTCATCTCTACTGGTCAGGTAATTTCAGGTATCTAATGTAGACTTCTAGGGCTTGGTTAAGTGAAAACTTTAGACTCTTGGCTCTACACAATTGCATGGGATTTCTGTGAGGACAAATTTTCCTAGACATTGATGCCATGTCCTGTTCCTGTGTGTGTTGTCTGGTCTATCTCCAATTGCTGGTGTTGCCTTTGTTGTGATGAACCCCCCATACTATTTCGATTAGGATAACCTCATTTTGATTACGCTTATCTCACAAATCTGAAAGAGCACAGGACACTTCCTCTGGTGGAAATGGAGCTTCTAAAGGTTCTCAGCTCTGCATTCTACTCTATGTTATTTTGGAGTGTTTCCAGAAGAGCAGAGTGTGAGTGCGCTTGTGCTTTGTAGTGCCACGGGAATGTCCCACTGAAACCAGTTCTTCCAAGAGCTTCTCTGTCTACAGAAACACCAGTGGAAGCATATCTATGGATGTCACACATCAGGGCCTGCTGGAATGATCCCGCAGCCCGAACTTGGTGTCCTCGCTGCCGAACCGTGCCGGTGCCACCCAAAATGTAGCATCCGCTTTTGAGAGATAAACTGAAGGAAATCCTTCCTCTTCTCACGCTGTGGTCTTGGACCACACTTCCTTGTCCTCTCATCCTTGTGCCACGGGTGCACGAAGGCAACCACAGAGCTGTTGCACATCCTGTGCCTCAAACCAAACCATAATCACAGCCCAGGTTATGAATGTAGCAGATCCTAAGGCTTTTCATTCTGAATTCAAACCCGAGGCCCCCTGGATCCCTCAGACCCGATGCACAATATCTCTGATTCAGCCCCACACATGCTCTATTGGCAAAATGCCAAATTGGTCTCTGGTCCTGCAGATGCACTGGGTGTGGCCATGGGACATATCGATAATTTCAACTGCGCGCGCCAGGGTTGTTGCTTACTCATTGGGGTCACAGGTCGGTTTGCTCTCTTGATAGGACCCACCACATCCCATAACGCACTCCAGATCCCTGAGACTCAGCGTGTGCCATCATCCGTAGCCCTATCCCTCCCTGAACGCTGCCTCTGCTACCTCAAATTTGGCAGCTCGGATCTCGGTCTCAGAATCAACTGTGGGGATATTTTGCACTGGATTCTTTGAGTTCTGTCAGCCAAGCATCTGCTGTGCACTCTTCTAACACTCAGCGCATCACCTTCAATCCCATGTCTTCTGTCCGCTTGAGAGTGTGCGTCCAAGTTAAAGAGAGTTTCACCTTTACTGCTCCATCAACAGGGCTCAGACCATGCACTGGTATCCATTCCCTGCTTTTCCTTCTCCTGCTTCCAGGTGTTCTGAGGCCTCATCCTGTCTTTGGAAGTAACAGACCTCTCTTCGGCAAGTGTCCTGTGCCAAGGGCTGGGTGAGTGGATGTTTCCATTGCTGTGTTCATGGGAGCGAGTGAGCGCAGGTTGCACTGCTTCTCTGTCAGCTGGGCATCGATGAATCAGCACTTTCCAGATACATTTCACCGAAATGTGATTTTTTTTTATCTCTTAGTTTCTATACAGCCGTGGTGGGAGGGATTGTCCGAAGACTCGAGTTTTGACATTGTGTTGATCTCTCATTTGCAGTCTTTAAAAATTTAATAGAATTGATATAAATGTTTTGGGAGTTATACGAAAATGAAGTTAGTTTCTGAAACATACTAAATCGACCTAGAAGCCAGACTTGTCAATTTCGGTAACATTTTGTCAGCTCTAAGGAAAACATAGACAGATAGAATGCAAACTAGCAGTCCGAACTGTTACAGGGGTCATGTCAACTCTTTACTGTGGAAGCCTCCGAAACCAACAGGAACCATGAAATAACTAATGGAAACATGAAATAACCCCCAAGCTTGGATTCACTTGTGCATGTGGTGCCCTGTACTCCCGATGACACCTACTGGTCAATGTTAGCATTTCAAGGTGTAACATCCCTCTCAAGGAAAATACAAGAGAAAACGAACTAAATATATACATTTAGCTTTGAATCCAAAGAACCTAGAGGCATTATAGCTATGAGAACCCTGCTGCAGCTCTGCTAGGCTACTGAGAACCAGGTGTTCTTCTATCAGGGATGAGAACGCTTAATCATCCGATCATGTTGGGTAAAGCACTTGAATGCAACCAAGTCTGCACCCCCATGATAGATTGCCCCCGGGGGCTTGACTCAATTGAAAGACGGTCCACATAAGCTGTGTCTTTCATGTCATTGGCGACTTTTACAGTTCAGTTCACTATCTGACTTCTAATAGTTACCTAGACTGTCTTGAAAAACGGAGGCCTAATACATATTCAAGTTCAGTCAAGGATTCCCCTCACTTACCACACTCCCTTCACCCCAGAGAAGACATAAACCCAGCATTTGCTGAATCTAGCGGAAGGCCATCGTTTCTTTGTGGGAGCTAAGTATTCAATTCCTATCTATTTCATACGAGAGTATTTGACCTTTATGGGGTTCCCTGTTGTTCACAGAGGATGAAGCTAGAGGAACTCTGATTCTAGGAGGGGCTTGCTCTTCTCTTACTGGCTTCATTGCAGCTCAGGTACTGATCCCTCAAAATGGATGCCTGAGTGGAGGGGAGGGAAGGGCAAGTGCTTGATAGCTAGGCCCAAACCTGGGAAAAGGCTTACCTGGGCTTGGTGCACTTTGATCTGAATGGCTTGGAATTGCCCCTTGGGTCGTGTGGATTATCTGACCTCTTTCAAGAACATGAGCGTTTTTATCATCTCTGCCATCTCTTCTCTTTAGACGTCAGGGATCTTGGACCCGTTCTTGGAGCAGAGAATTGAGGAACTTCCTCCAGTCCACGGTGGCCCTCCGTAAGTTTCTGCTAGTATCAGCGAGGTTCAATATGTCTCATGAATGTCTTTCGAGCCTGCTATCCTCTACAGCTGTCTCCAGGCCAGTATTCTCTATTGTAGCAGAACATCTCTCATCAATGTGTTCGCATCTCTCCTCAATCTGTGCAGCCATATTTTCGGCCAGCTTTTCTTCGTGTCTCCCATAAAGTCGACTTCAACAGGACTGGGCAAGTCTGAAAGGACCTCGGAGCCTCTCCAGTAAGCTGAAGACAGGCAGATCTTCCACTGTCTGCCCTTTCAGGTTCTGGAACCTGACCCGTGAACTCAGGTCTTTGGGCAGCAGCAGTATCTCGAACTGACACAGCTTCCCGGACCAAAGACCTAAGCCAAGCTCCACAGAGGGCGGCAGCCCCTCCATCGCACTGATCCACCCACAGAACTCTGCCCGGTTACCTAGGATCCACCAGCCACAACAAGCCTCGCGGTACACACCAACATTCCACCTGGAATCCAACAGCTAACTGCCATCCCCAATGGCTGCTGCATCTTGTCAGTGTTGGGGGAGGGGCTGCATCCGACGAGAGGTTCCTAAGGTAAATGTGATTCTACCCACAAGCGTCCCATGGGCCTTTGTTCTTCCCTCTTTCCTTTTGTTCAGATCTGTATGCACTGTAGCAACGGAGGGAAGTGTGTCCATTTTCAGTTGAATGTTTCACACGTCTTTAAACTTTCTAACAGTCCACAGTACACAGAGACCCACTAAGGGAAACTATTGTTCCTGTAATAAGGGCACACCCGCAATACATAGCCGTCGGTTGATTTCTGCTGAAACACCCGCATTCACGGGACATCTATCCTTTTGTTTCAAGGGGGCTGGAATTCCTAGGAATGATACAATCCCCAATGTGCACTTTACTGCCTGTCTCTTTTGAACTTAGTACACTTTTGCGGAGCTACTTTTCCTTGTTATAGGCTTGTGCCATTCCTTCTCGACATAGTGTAGAATATGGCATTCATTCATCCTGTTGGAAGACTTGCAAGTCATTATCACGGGCTAGGAATCCATTGGATTCCAAAGCGGCATTTGGGTTAGGTCACGATATGCTCATATGAATCAATATTTACGAATATAAATACACGCCTCTGATTTCCGAATACAGGTACATTCAAGCCACGATACTGGGTAGATGCGTACTGAATGATCCTTGACATCACCTTGAGTAATTTCTTTTGAATATTCATGTTATCCTACCCTTT
This sequence comes from Vicugna pacos, assembly GCF_048564905.1. Lineage (NCBI taxonomy): Eukaryota > Metazoa > Chordata > Mammalia > Artiodactyla > Camelidae > Vicugna > Vicugna pacos. Next base: position 956,352 of record NW_027328737.1, read on the forward strand.
TTGTGTTGTTTGTTTGTTTGATTCTTGGTCTGCTTCTCGTTTGTTTTGCAAACACGTCAGGCCATGCATCTCTCCGTTTGCTTCCAACAGAGAGTCATATAAGCTGACTCCCTTAAGATAGTGCTTCCAATCCCCTATGATTTCCTGCTTCCCTCTCCCATCTTTAGGGTTTTGATGTCCTCCTTGCCTTCTTCTTGTTTCTTCTTTCCACTCATGCTCTTCTTGCATTTCCAATAAGGGTTTTCTTCTTTCCATTTCATCTTGCTGCTTATCCCTTCAGGGGAGAATTCCCAACCTTTCTTTTAGGATAAGTTTCGAACTGCTGAATTCTTTTAAGATTTGCAGGTCTGTGGCATTCTCTAGCTCTGCTGTTATTAGAAATGGTGGTCATGTGGCATAGGCTACCCTAGATGGCAGCATTTTGCCATTCAAGCTATGGTCTATGTCCTGGCACTCCTCCCTGTCCTGCAATATTGCTGCTGAGATAGCAGCTGAAACCCCTCTGGAGGTTCTCTTGTGACTCTGTTGCTTTCCTCCAGGCGCATTTTAAATCACTGGGATGCTCATGAACTTTGTTGATTTGGATCATACAGCTGCTGCTAAGTCTATTGGGATTCCACCTCTTTTGGACGCTGTGTACTTCCTGAATTCGCCTAGATGATTTTATCTTGGCTTTCAGCAAGTTTCAGTCTGATTTTTCTACACATAACTTTTCAAACATTGTTTGTTTCTTTATCTCTTGCTTTTCCATCTGGGACTCTTGCGAATTTTAGTCTTTCATGCCTTGTCTTCAACCAGGATTCAACAGCAATGTTTTCATTGGTTTGCACTTGCTTTCCTATGTGTGCTTCTGACCGAGGGATTTCTGTTCCCCTGTCTTCAAAGTCATTCACGCGTCCCTCTGCAATATCTCATCTGCTTAGGACGGAATGTTAGCCCTGATATTTTCTCATCCACTGAGTTTTCCAATATTATTTGGCTCGTCTTTAGGCTTTCTCTTCCCCTTTTCTGGTATTCTGCCTTTTGTGATTCTGAGACACTGTTGTTCTTCAGTGTTTCCCTCACCTCCATTTTCAATACTTGCTCTGGAGAGCGTTTTGCAGTCTAGTTGTCTGAAAGCTTATCTTTAGGGCCTTCAATCTCTTGGGAACTGAAAATGGTACTTCCTTTTCCTTTTACTCTATTTCTTCATCTCTACTGGTCAGGTAATTTCAGGTATCTAATGTAGACTTCTAGGGCTTGGTTAAGTGAAAACTTTAGACTCTTGGCTCTACACAATTGCATGGGATTTCTGTGAGGACAAATTTTCCTAGACATTGATGCCATGTCCTGTTCCTGTGTGTGTTGTCTGGTCTATCTCCAATTGCTGGTGTTGCCTTTGTTGTGATGAACCCCCCATACTATTTCGATTAGGATAACCTCATTTTGATTACGCTTATCTCACAAATCTGAAAGACCACAGGACACTTCCTCTGGTGGAAATGGAGCTTCTAAAGGTTCTCAGCTCTGCATTCTACTCTATGTTATTTTGGAGTGTTTCCAGAAGAGCAGAGTGTGAGTGCGCTTGTGCTTTGTAGTGCCACGGGAATGTCCCACTGAAACTAGTTCTTCCAAGAGCTTCTCTGTCTACAGAAACACCAGTGGAAGCATATCTATGGATGTCACACATCAGGGCCTGCTGGAATGATCCCGCAGCCCGAACTTGGTGTCCTCGCTGCCGAACCGTGCCGGTGCCACCCAAAATGTAGCATCCGCTTTTGAGAGATAAACTGAAGGAAATCCTTCCTCTTCTCACGCTGTGGTCTTGGACCACACTTCCTTGTCCTCTCATCCTTGTGCCACGGGTGCACGAAGGCAACCACAGAGCTGTTGCACATCCTGTGCCTCAAACCAAACCATAATCACAGCCCAGGTTATGAATGTAGCAGATCCTAAGGCTTTTCATTCTGAATTCAAACCCGAGGCCCCCTGGATCCCTCAGACCCGATGCACAATATCTCTGATTCAGCCCCACACATGCTCTATTGGCAAAATGCCAAATTGGTCTCTGGTCCTGCAGATGCACTGGGTGTGGCCATGGGACATATCGATAATTTCAACTGCGCACGCCAGGGTTGTTGCTTACTCATTGGGGTCACAGGTCGGTTTGCTCTCTTGATAGGACCCACCACATCCCATAACGCACTCCAGATCCCTGAGACTCAGCGTGTGCCATCATCCGTAGCCCTATCCCTCCCTGAACGCTGCCTCTGCTACCTCAAATTTGGCAGCTCGGATCTCGGTCTCAGAATCAACTGTGGGGATATTTTGCACTGGATTCTTTGAGTTCTGTCAGCCAAGCATCTGCTGTGCACTCTTCTAACACTCAGCGCATCACCTTCAATCCCATGTCTTCTGTCCGCTTGAGAGTGTGCGTCCAAGTTAAAGAGAGTTTCACCTTTACTGCTCCATCAACAGGGCTCAGACCATGCACTGGTATCCATTCCCTGCTTTTCCTTCTCCTGCTTCCAGGTGTTCTGAGGCCTCATCCTGTCTTTGGAAGTAACAGACCTCTCTTCGGCAAGTGTCCTGTGCCAAGGGCTGGGTGAGTGGATGTTTCCATTGCTGTGTTCATGGGAGCGAGTGAGCGCAGGTTGCACTGCTTCTCTGTCAGCTGGGCATCGATGAATCAGCACTTTCCAGATACATTTCACCGAAATGTGATTTTTTTTTATCTCTTAGTTTCTATACAGCCGTGGTGGGAGGGATTGTCCGAAGACTCGAGTTTTGACATTGTGTTGATCTCTCATTTGCAGTCTTTAAAAATTTAATAGAATTGATATAAATGTTTTGGGAGTTATACGAAAATGAATTTAGTTTCTGAAACATACTAAATCGACCTAGAAGCCAGACTTGTCAATTTCGGTAACATTTTGTCAGCTCTAAGGAAAACATAGACAGATAGAATGCAAACTAGCAGTCCGAACTGTTACAGGGGTCATGTCAACTCTTTACTGTGGAAGCCTCCGAAACCAACAGGAACCATGAAATAACTAATGGAAACATGAAATAACCCCCAAGCTTGGATTCACTTGTGCATGTGGTGCCCTGTACTCCCGATGACACCTACTGGTCAATGTTAGCATTTCAAGGTGTAACATCCCTCTCAAGGAAAATACAAGAGAAAACGAACTAAATATATACATTTAGCTTTGAATCCAAAGAACCTAGAGGCATTATAGCTATGAGAACCCTGCTGCAGCTCTGCTAGGCTACTGAGAACCAGGTGTTCTTCTATCAGGGATGAGAACGCTTAATCATCCGATCATGTTGGGTAAAGCACTTGAATGCAACCAAGTCTGCACCCCCATGATAGATTGCCCCCGGAGGCTTGACTCAATTGAAAGACGGTCCACATAAGCTGTGTCTTTCATGTCATTGGCGACTTTTACAGTTCAGTTCACTATCTGACTTCTAATAGTTACCTAGACTGTCTTGAAAAACGGAGGCCTAATACATATTCAAGTTCAGTCAAGGATTCCCCTCACTTACCACACTCCCTTCACCCCAGAGAAGACATAAACCCAGCATTTGCTGAATCTAGCGGAAGGCCATCGTTTCTTTGTGGGAGCTAAGTATTCAATTCCTATCTATTTCATACGAGAGTATTTGACCTTTATGGGGTTCCCTGTTGTTCACAGAGGATGAAGCTAGAGGAACTCTGATTCTAGGAGGGGCTTGCTCTTCTCTTACTGGCTTCATTGCAGCTCAGGTACTGATCCCTCAAAATGGATGCCTGAGTGGAGGGGAGGGAAGGGCAAGTGCTTGATAGCTAGGCCCAAACCTGGGAAAAGGCTTACCTGGGCTTGGTGCACTTTGATCTGAATGGCTTGGAATTGCCCCTTGGGTCGTGTGGATTATCTGACCTCTTTCAAGAACATGAGCGTTTTTATCATCTCTGCCATCTCTTCTCTTTAGACGTCAGGGATCTTGGACCCGTTCTTGGAGCAGAGAATTGAGGAACTTCCTCCAGTCCACGGTGGCCCTCCGTAAGTTTCTGCTAGTATCAGCGAGGTTCAATATGTCTCATGAATGTCTTTCGAGCCTGCTATCCTCTACAGCTGTCTCCAGGCCAGTATTCTCTATTGTAGCAGAACATCTCTCATCAATGTGTTCGCATCTCTCCTCAATCTGTGCAGCCATATTTTCGGCCAGCTTTTCTTCGTGTCTCCCATAAAGTCGACTTCAACAGGACTGGGCAAGTCTGAAAGGACCTCGGAGCCTCTCCAGTAAGCTGAAGACAGGCAGATCTTCCACTGTCTGCCCTTTCAGGTTCTGGAACCTGACCCGTGAACTCAGGTCTTTGGGCAGCAGCAGTATCTCGAACTGACACAGCTTCCCGGACCAAAGACCTAAGCCAAGCTCCACAGAGGGCGGCAGCCCCTCCATCGCACTGATCCACCCACAGAACTCTGCCCGGTTACCTAGGATCCACCAGCCACAACAAGCCTCGCGGTACACACCAACATTCCACCTGGAATCCAACAGCTAACTGCCATCCCCAATGGCTGCTGCATCTTGTCAGTGTTGGGGGAGGGGCTGCATCCGACGAGAGGTTCCTAAGGTAAATGTGATTCTACCCACAAGCGTCCCATGGGCCTTTGTTCTTCCCTCTTTCCTTTTGTTCAGATCTGTATGCACTGTAGCAACGGAGGGAAGTGTGTCCATTTTCAGTTGAATGTTTCACACGTCTTTAAACTTTCTAACAGTCCACAGTACACAGAGACCCACTAAGGGAAACTATTGTTCCTGTAATAAGGGCACACCCGCAATACATAGCCGTCGGTTGATTTCTGCTGAAACACCCGCATTCACGGGACATCTATCCTTTTGTTTCAAGGGGGCTGGAATTCCTAGGAATGATACAATCCCCAATGTGCACTTTACTGCCTGTCTCTTTTGAACTTAGTACACTTTTGCGGAGCTACTTTTCCTTGTTATAGGCTTGTGCCATTCCTTCTCGACATAGTGTAGAATATGGCATTCATTCATCCTGTTGGAAGACTTGCAAGTCATTATCACGGGCTAGGAATCCATTGGATTCCAAAGCGGCATTTGGGTTAGGTCACGATATGCTCATATGAATCAATATTTACGAATATAAATACACGCCTCTGATTTCCGAATACAGGTACATTCAAGCCACGATACTGGGTAGATGCGTACTGAATGATCCTTGACATCACCTTGAGTAATTTCTTTTGAATATTCATGTTATCCTACCCTTTTTGTGTTGTTTGTTTGTTTGATTCTTGGTCTGCTTCTCGTTTGTTTTGCAAACACGTCAGGCCATGCATCTCTCCGTTTGCTTCCAACAGAGAGTCATATAAGCTGACTCCCTTAAGATAGTGCTTCCAATCCCCTATGATTTCCTGCTTCCCTCTCCCATCTTTAGGGTTTTGATGTCCTCCTTGCCTTCTTCTTGTTTCTTCTTTCCACTCATGCTCTTCTTGCATTTCCAATAAGGGTTTTCTTCTTTCCATTTCATCTTGCTGCTTATCCCTTCAGGGGAGAATTCCCAACCTTTCTTTTAGGATAAGTTTCGAACTGCTGAATTCTTTTAAGATTTGCAGGTCTGTGGCATTCTCTAGCTCTGCTGTTATTAGAAATGGTGGTCATGTGGCATAGGCTACCCTAGATGGCAGCATTTTGCCATTCAAGCTATGGTCTATGTCCTGGCACTCCTCCCTGTCCTGCAATATTGCTGCTTAGATAGCAGCTGAAACCCCTCTGGAGGTTCTCTTCTGACTATGTTGCTTTCCTCCAGGCACATTTTAAATCACTGGGATGCTCATGAACTTTGTTGATTTGGATCATACAGCTGCTGCTAAGTCTATTGGGATTCCACCTCTTTTGGACGCTGTGTACTTCCTGAATTCGCCTAGATGATTTTATCTTGGCTTTCAGCAAGTTTCAGTCTGATTTTTCTACACATAACTTTTCAAACATTGTTTGTTTCTTTATCTCTTGCTTTTCCATCTGGGACTCTTGCGAATTTTAGTCTTTCATGCCTTGTCTTCAACCAGGATTCAACAGCAATGTTTTCATTGGTTTGCACTTGCTTTCCTATGTGTGCTTCTGACCGAGGGATTTCTGTTCCCCTGTCTTCAAAGTCATTCACGCGTCCCTCTGCAATATCTCGTCTGCTTAGGACGGAATGTTAGCCCTGATATTTTCTCATCCACTGAGTTTTCCGATATTATTTGGCTCGTCTTTAGGCTTTCTCTTCCCCTTTTCTGGTATTCTGCCTTTTGTGATTCTGAGACACTGTTGTTCTTCAGTGTTTCCCTCACCTCCATTTTCAATACTTGCTCTGGAGAGCGTTTTGCAGTCTAGTTGTCTGAAAGCTTATCTTTAGGGCCTTCAATCTCTTGGGAACTGAAAATGGTACTTCCTTTTCCTTTTACTGTATTTCTTCATCTCTACTGGTCAGGTAATTTCAGGTATCTAATGTAGACTTCTAGGGCTTGGTTAAGTGAAAACTTTAGACTCTTGGCTCTACACAATTGCATGGGATTTCTGTGAGGACAAATTTTCCTAGACATTGATGCCATGTCCTGTTCCTGTGTGTGTTGTCTGGTCTATCTCCAATTGCTGGTGTTGCCTTTGTTGTGATGAACCCCCCATACTATTTCGATTAGGATAACCTCATTTTGATTACGCTTATCTCACAAATCTGAAAGAGCACAGGACACTTCCTCTGGTGGAAATGGAGCTTCTAAAGGTTCTCAGCTCTGCATTCTACTCTATGTTATTTTGGAGTGTTTCCAGAAGAGCAGAGTGTGAGTGCGCTTGTGCTTTGTAGTGCCACGGGAATGTCCCACTGAAACCAGTTCTTCCAAGAGCTTCTCTGTCTACAGAAACACCAGTGGAAGCATATCTATGGATGTCACACATCAGGGCCTGCTGGAATGATCCCGCAGCCCGAACTTGGTGTCCTCGCTGCCGAACCGTGCCGGTGCCACCCAAAATGTAGCATCCGCTTTTGAGAGATAAACTGAAGGAAATCCTTCCTCTTCTCACGCTGTGGTCTTGGACCACACTTCCTTGTCCTCTCATCCTTGTGCCACGGGTGCACGAAGGCAACCACAGAGCTGTTGCACATCCTGTGCCTCAAACCAAACCATAATCACAGCCCAGGTTATGAATGTAGCAGATCCTAAGGCTTTTCATTCTGAATTCAAACCCGAGGCCCCCTGGATCCCTCAGACCCGATGCACAATATCTCTGATTCAGCCCCACACATGCTCTATTGGCAAAATGCCAAATTGGTCTCTGGTCCTGCAGATGCACTGGGTGTGGCCATGGGACATATCGATAATTTCAACTGCGCGCGCCAGGGTGGTTGCTTGCTCATTGGGGTCACAGGTCGGTTTGCTCTCTTGATAGGACCCACCACATCCCATAACGCACTCCAGATCCCTGAGACTCAGCGTGTGCCATCATCCGTAGCCCTAACCCTCCCTGAACGCTGCCTCTGCTACCTCAAATTTGGCAGCTCGGATCTCGGTCTCAGAATCAACTGTGGGGATATTTTGCACTGGATTCTTTGAGTTCTGTCAGCCAAGCATCTGCTGTGCACTCTTCTAACACTCAGCGCATCACCTTCAATCCCATGTCTTCTGTCCGCTTGAGAGTGTGCGTCCAAGTTAAAGAGAGTTTCACCTTTACTGCTCCATCAACAGGGCTCAGACCATGCACTGGTATCCATTCCCTGCTTTTCCTTCTCCTGCTTCCAGGTGTTCTGAGGCCTCATCCTGTCTTTGGAAGTAACAGACCTCTCTTCGGCAAGTGTCCTGTGCCAAGGGCTGGGTGAGTGGATGTTTCCATTGCTGTGTTCATGGGAGCGAGTGAGCGCAGGTTGCACTGCTTCTCTGTCAGCTGGGCATCGATGAATCAGCACTTTCCAGATACATTTCACCGAAATGTGATTTTTTTTTATCTCTTAGTTTCTATACAGCCGTGGTGGGAGGGATTGTCCGAAGACTCGAGTTTTGACATTGTGTTGATCTCTCATTTGCAGTCTTTAAAAATTTAATAGAATTGATATAAATGTTTTGGGAGTTATACGAAAATGAAGTTAGTTTCTGAAACATACTAAATCGACCTAGAAGCCAGACTTGTCAATTTCGGTAACATTTTGTCAGCTCTAAGGAAAACATAGACAGATAGAATGCAAACTAGCAGTCCGAACTGTTACAGGGGTCATGTCAACTCTTTACTGTGGAAGCCTCCGAAACCAACAGGAACCATGAAATAACTAATGGAAACATGAAATAACCCCCAAGCTTGGATTCACTTGTGCATGTGGTGCCCTGTACTCCCGATGACACCTACTGGTCAATGTTAGCATTTCAAGGTGTAACATCCCTCTCAAGGAAAATACAAGAGAAAACGAACTAAATATATACATTTAGCTTTGAATCCAAAGAACCTAGAGGCATTATAGCTATGAGAACCCTGCTGCAGCTCTGCTAGGCTACTGAGAACCAGGTGTTCTTCTATCAGGGATGAGAACGCTTAATCATCCGATCATGTTGGGTAAAGCACTTGAATGCAACCAAGTCTGCACCCCCATGATAGATTGCCCCCGGGGGCTTGACTCAATTGAAAGACGGTCCACATAAGCTGTGTCTTTCATGTCATTGGCGACTTTTACAGTTCAGTTCACTATCTGACTTCTAATAGTTACCTAGACTGTCTTGAAAAACGGAGGCCTAATACATATTCAAGTTCAGTCAAGGATTCCCCTCACTTACCACACTCCCTTCACCCCAGAGAAGACATAAACCCAGCATTTGCTGAATCTAGCGGAAGGCCATCGTTTCTTTGTGGGAGCTAAGTATTCAATTCCTATCTATTTCATACGAGAGTATTTGACCTTTATGGGGTTCCCTGTTGTTCACAGAGGATGAAGCTAGAGGAACTCTGATTCTAGGAGGGGCTTGCTCTTCTCTTACTGGCTTCATTGCAGCTCAGGTACTGATCCCTCAAAATGGATGCCTGAGTGGAGGGGAGGGAAGGGCAAGTGCTTGATAGCTAGGCCCAAACCTGGGAAAAGGCTTACCTGGGCTTGGTGCACTTTGATCTGAATGGCTTGGAATTGCCCCTTGGGTCGTGTGGATTATCTGACCTCTTTCAAGAACATGAGCGTTTTTATCATCTCTGCCATCTCTTCTCTTTAGACGTCAGGGATCTTGGACCCGTTCTTGGAGCAGAGAATTGAGGAACTTCCTCCAGTCCACGGTGGCCCTCCGTAAGTTTCTGCTAGTATCAGCGAGGTTCAATATGTCTCATGAATGTCTTTCGAGCCTGCTATCCTCTACAGCTGTCTCCAGGCCAGTATTCTCTATTGTAGCAGAACATCTCTCATCAATGTGTTCGCATCTCTCCTCAATCTGTGCAGCCATATTTTCGGCCAGCTTTTCTTCGTGTCTCCCATAAAGTCGACTTCAACAGGACTGGGCAAGTCTGAAAGGACCTCGGAGCCTCTCCAGTAAGTTGAAGACAGGCAGATCTTCCACTGTCTGCCCTTTCAGGTTCTGGAACCTGACCCGTGAACTCAGGTCTTTGGGCAGCAGCAGTATCTCGAACTGACACAGCTTCCCGGACCAAAGACCTAAGCCAAGCTCCACAGAGGGCGGCAGCCCCTCCATCGCACTGATCCACCCACAGAACTCTGCCCGGTTACCTAGGATCCACCAGCCACAACAAGCCTCGCGGTACACACCAACATTCCACCTGGAATCCAACCGCTAACTGCCATCCCCAATGGCTGCTGCATCTTGTCAGTGTTGGGGGAGGGGCTGCATCCGACGAGAGGTTCCTAAGGTAAATGTGATTCTACCCACAAGCGTCCCATGGGTCTTTGTTCTTCCCTCTTTCCTTTTGTTCAGATCTGTATGCACTGTAGCAACGGAGGGAAGTGTGTCCATTTTCAGTTGAATGTTTCACACGTCTTTAAACTTTCTAACAGTCCACAGTACACAGAGACCCACTAAGGGAAACTATTGTTCCTGTAATAAGGGCACACCCGCAATACATAGCCGTCGTTTGATTTCTGCTGAAACACCCGCATTCACGGGACATCTATCCTTTTGTTTCAAGGGGGCTGGAATTCCTAGGAATGATACAATCCCCAATGTGCACTTTACTGCCTGTCTCTTTTGAACTTAGTACACTTTTGCGGAGCTACTTTTCCTTGTTATAGGCTTGTGCCATTCCTTCTCGACATAGTGTAGAATATGGCATTCATTCATCCTGTTGGAAGACTTGCAAGTCATTATCACGGGCTAGGAATCCATTGGATTCCAAAGCGGCATTTGGGTTAGGTCACGATATGCTCATATGAATCAATATTTACGAATATAAATACACGCCTCTGATTTCCGAATACAGGTACATTCAAGCCACGATACTGGGTAGATGCGTACTGAATGATCCTTGACATCACCTTGAGTAATTTCTTTTGAATATTCATGTTATCCTACCCTTTTTGTGTTGTTTGTTTGTTTGATTCTTGGTCTGCTTCTCGTTTGTTTTGCAAACACGTCAGGCCATGCATCTCTCCGTTTGCTTCCAACAGAGAGTCATATAAGCTGACTCCCTTAAGATAGTGCTTCCAATCCCCTATGATTTCCTGCTTCCCTCTCCCATCTTTAGGGTTTTGATGTCCTCCTTGCCTTCTTCTTGTTTCTTCTTTCCACTCATGCTCTTCTTGCATTTCCAATAAGGGTTTTCTTCTTTCCATTTCATCTTGCTGCTTATCCCTTCAGGGGAGAATTCCCAACCTTTCTTTTAGGATAAGTTTCGAACTGCTGAATTCTTTTAAGATTTGCAGGTCTGTGGCATTCTCTAGCTCTGCTGTTATTAGAAATGGTGGTCATGTGGCATAGGCTACCCTAGATGGCAGCATTTTGCCATTCAAGCTATGGTCTATGTCCTGGCACTCCTCCCTGTCCTGCAATATTGCTGCTGAGATAGCAGCTGAAACCCCTCTGGAGGTTCTCTTGTGATTCTGTTGCTTTCCTCCAGGCGCATTTTAAATCACTGGGATGCTCATGAACTTTGTTGATTTGGATCATACAGCTGCTGCTAAGTCTATTGGGATTCCACCTCTTTTGGACGCTGTGTACTTCCTGAATTCGCCTAGATGATTTTATCTTGGCTTTCAGCAAGTTTCAGTCTGATTTTTCTACACATAACTTTTCAAACATTGTTTGTTTCTTTATCTCTTGCTTTTCCATCTGGGACTCTTGCGAATTTTAGTCTTTCATGCCTTGTCTTCAACCAGGATTCAACAGCAATGTTTTCATTGGTTTGCACTTGCTTTCCTATGTGTGCTTCTGACCGAGGGATTTCTGTTCCCCTGTCTTCAAAGTCATTCACGCGTCCCTCTGCAATATCTCGTCTGCTTAGGACGGAATGTTAGCCCTGATATTTTCTCATCCACTGAGTTTTCCGATATTATTTGGCTCGTCTTTAGGCTTTCTCTTCCCCTTTTCTGGTATTCTGCCTTTTGTGATTCTGAGACACTGTTGTTCTTCAGTGTTTCCCTCACCTCCATTTTCAATACTTGCTCTGGAGAGCGTTTTGCAGTCTAGTTGTCTGAAAGCTTATCTTTAGGGCCTTCAATCTCTTGGGAACTGAAAATGGTACTTCCTTTTCCTTTTACTGTATTTCTTCATCTCTACTGGTCAGGTAATTTCAGGTATCTAATGTAGACTTCTAGGGCTTGGTTAAGTGAAAACTTTAGACTCTTGGCTCTACACAATTGCATGGGATTTCTGTGAGGACAAATTTTCCTAGACATTGATGCCATGTCCTGTTCCTGTGTGTGTTGTCTGGTCTATCTCCAATTGCTGGTGTTGCCTTTGTTGTGATGAACCCCCCATACTATTTCGATTAGGATAACCTCATTTTGATTACGCTTATCTCACAAATCTGAAAGAGCACAGGACACTTCCTCTGGTGGAAATGGAGCTTCTAAAGGTTCTCAGCTCTGCATTCTACTCTATGTTATTTTGGAGTGTTTCCAGAAGAGCAGAGTGTGAGTGCGCTTGTGCTTTGTAGTGCCACGGGAATGTCCCACTGAAACCAGTTCTTCCAAGAGCTTCTCTGTCTACAGAAACACCAGTGGAAGCATATCTATGGATGTCACACATCAGGGCCTGCTGGAATGATCCCGCAGCCCGAACTTGGTGTCCTCGCTGCCGAACCGTGCCGGTGCCACCCAAAATGTAGCATCCGCTTTTGAGAGATAAACTGAAGGAAATCCTTCCTCTTCTCACGCTGTGGTCTTGGACCACACTTCCTTGTCCTCTCATCCTTGTGCCACGGGTGCACGAAGGCAACCACAGAGCTGTTGCACATCCTGTGCCTCAAACCAAACCATAATCACAGCCCAGGTTATGAATGTAGCAGATCCTAAGGCTTTTCATTCTGAATTCAAACCCGAGGCCCCCTGGATCCCTCAGACCCGATGCACAATATCTCTGATTCAGCCCCACACATGCTCTATTGGCAAAATGCCAAATTGGTCTCTGGTCCTGCAGATGCACTGGGTGTGGCCATGGGACATATCGATAATTTCAACTGCGCGCGCCAGGGTGGTTGCTTGCTCATTGGGGTCACAGGTCGGTTTGCTCTCTTGATAGGACCCACCACATCCCATAACGCACTCCAGATCCCTGAGACTCAGCGTGTGCCATCATCCGTAGCCCTAACCCTCCCTGAACGCTGCCTCTGCTACCTCAAATTTGGCAGCTCGGATCTCGGTCTCAGAATCAACTGTGGGGATATTTTGCACTGGATTCTTTGAGTTCTGTCAGCCAAGCATCTGCTGTGCACTCTTCTAACACTCAGCGCATCACCTTCAATCCCATGTCTTCTGTCCGCTTGAGAGTGTGCGTCCAAGTTAAGAGAGTTTCACCTTTACTGCTCCATCAACAGGGCTCAGACCATGCACTGGTATCCATTCCCTGCTTTTCCTTCTCCTGCTTCCAGGTGTTCTGAGGCCTCATCCTGTCTTTGGAAGTAACAGACCTCTCTTCGGCAAGTGTCCTGTGCCAAGGGCTGGGTGAGTGGATGTTTCCATTGCTGTGTTCATGGGAGCGAGTGAGCGCAGGTTGCACTGCTTCTCTGTCAGCTGGGCATCGATGAATCAGCACTTTCCAGATACATTTCACCGAAATGTGATTTTTTTTTATCTCTTAGTTTCTATACAGCCGTGGTGGGAGGGATTGTCCGAAGACTCGAGTTTTGACATTGTGTTGATCTCTCATTTGCAGTCTTTAAAAATTTAATAGAATTGATATAAATGTTTTGGGAGTTATACGAAAATGAAGTTAGTTTCTGAAACATACTAAATCGACCTAGAAGCCAGACTTGTCAATTTCGGTAACATTTTGTCAGCTCTAAGGAAAACATAGACAGATAGAATGCAAACTGGCAGTCCGAACTGTTACAGGGGTCATGTCAACTCTTTACTGTGGAAGCCTCCGAAACCAACAGGAACCATGAAATAACTAATGGAAACATGAAATAACCCCCAAGCTTGGATTCACTTGTGCATGTGGTGCCCTGTACTCCCGATGACACCTACTGGTCAATGTTGGCATTTCAAGGTGTAACATCCCTCTCAAGGAAAATACAAGAGAAAACGAACTAAATATATACATTTAGCTTTGAATCCAAAGAACCTAGAGGCATTATAGCTATGAGAACCCTGCTGCAGCTCTGCTAGGCTACTGAGAACCAGGTGTTCTTCTATCAGGGATGAGAACGCTTAATCATCCGATCATGTTGGGTAAAGCACTTGAATGCAACCAAGTCTGCACCCCCATGATAGATTGCCCCCGGGGGCTTGACTCAATTGAAAGACGGTCCACATAAGCTGTGTCTTTCATGTCATTGGCGACTTTTACAGTTCCGTTCACTATCTGACTTCTAATAGTTACCTAGACTGTCTTGAAAAACGGAGGCCTAATACATATTCAAGTTCAGTCAAGGATTCCCCTCACTTACCACACTCCCTTCACCCCAGAGAAGACATAAACCCAGCATTTGCTGAATCTAGCGGAAGGCCATCGTTTCTTTGTGGGAGCTAAGTATTCAATTCCTATCTATTTCATACGAGAGTATTTGACCTTTATGGGGTTCCCTGTTGTTCACAGAGGATGAAGCTAGAGGAACTCTGATTCTAGGAGGGGCTTGCTCTTCTCTTACTGGCTTCATTGCAGCTCAGGTACTGATCCCTCAAAATGGATGCCTGAGTGGAGGGGAGGGAAGAGCAAGTGCTTGATAGCTAGGCCCAAACCTGGGAAAAGGCTTACCTGGGCTTGGTGCACTTTGATCTGAATGGCTTGGAATTGCCCCTTGGGTCGTGTGGATTATCTGACCTCTTTCAAGAACATGAGCGTTTTTATCATCTCTGCCATCTCTTCTCTTTAGACGTCAGGGATCTTGGACCCGTTCTTGGAGCAGAGAATTGAGGAACTTCCTCCAGTCCACGGTGGCCCTCCGTAAGTTTCTGCTAGTATCAGCGAGGTTCAATATGTCTCATGAATGTCTTTCGAGCCTGCTATCCTCTACAGCTGTCTCCAGGCCAGTATTCTCTATTGTAGCAGAACATCTCTCATCAATGTGTTCGCATCTCTCCTCAATCTGTGCAGCCATATTTTCGGCCAGCTTTTCTTCGTGTCTCCCATAAAGTCGACTTCAACAGGACTGGGCAAGTCTGAAAGGACCTCGGAGCCTCTCCAGTAAGTTGAAGACAGGCAGATCTTCCACTGTCTGCCCTTTCAGGTTCTGGAACCTGACCCGTGAACTCAGGTCTTTGGGCAGCAGCAGTATCTCGAACTGACACAGCTTCCCGGACCAAAGACCTAAGCCAAGCTCCACAGAGGGCGGCAGCCCCTCCATCGCACTGATCCACCCACAGAACTCTGCCCGGTTACCTAGGATCCACCAGCCACAACAAGCCTCGCGGTACACACCAACATTCCACCTGGAATCCAACCGCTAACTGCCATCCCCAATGGCTGCTGCATCTTGTCAGTGTTGGGGGAGGGGCTGCATCCGACGAGAGGTTCCTAAGGTAAATGTGATTCTACCCACAAGCGTCCCATGGGTCTTTGTTCTTCCCTCTTTCCTTTTGTTCAGATCTGTATGCACTGTAGCAACGGAGGGAAGTGTGTCCATTTTCAGTTGAATGTTTCACACGTCTTTAAACTTTCTAACAGTCCACAGTACACAGAGACCCACTAAGGGAAACTATTGTTCCTGTAATAAGGGCACACCCGCAATACATAGCCGTCGTTTGATTTCTGCTGAAACACCCGCATTCACGGGACATCTATCCTTTTGTTTCAAGGGGGCTGGAATTCCTAGGAATGATACAATCCCCAATGTGCACTTTACTGCCTGTCTCTTTTGAACTTAGTACACTTTTGCGGAGCTACTTTTCCTTGTTATAGGCTTGTGCCATTCCTTCTCGACATAGTGTAGAATATGGCATTCATTCATCCTGTTGGAAGACTTGCAAGTCATTATCACGGGCTAGGAATCCATTGGATTCCAAAGCGGCATTTGGGTTAGGTCACGATATGCTCATATGAATCAATATTTACGAATATAAATACACGCCTCTGATTTCCGAATACAGGTACATTCAAGCCACGATACTGGGTAGATGCGTACTGAATGATCCTTGACATCACCTTGAGTAATTTCTTTTGAATATTCATGTTATCCTACCCTTTTTGTGTTGTTTGTTTGTTTGATTCTTGGTCTGCTTCTCGTTTGTTTTGCAAACACGTCAGGCCATGCATCTCTCCGTTTGCTTCCAACAGAGAGTCATATAAGCTGACTCCCTTAAGATAATGCTTCCAATCCCCTATGATTTCCTGCTTCCCTCTCCCATCTTTAGGGTTTTGATGTCCTCCTTGCCTTCTTCTTGTTTCTCCTTTCCACTCATGCTCTTCTTGCATTTCCAATAAGGGTTTTCTTCTTTCCATTTCATCTTGCTGCTTATCCCTTCAGGGGAGAATTCCCAACCTTTCTTTTAGGATAAGTTTCGAACTGCTGAATTCTTTTAAGATTTGCAGGTCTGTGGCATTCTCTAGCTCTGCTGTTATTAGAAATGGTGGTCATGTGGCATAGGCTACCCTAGATGGCAGCATTTTGCCATTCAAGCTATGGTCTATGTCCTGGCACTCCTCCCTGTCCTGCAATATTGCTGCTGAGATAGCAGCTGAAACCCCTCTGGAGGTTCTCTTGTGATTCTGTTGCTTTCCTCCAGGCGCATTTTAAATCACTGGGATGCTCATGAACTTTGTTGATTTGGATCATACAGCTGCTGCTAAGTCTATTGGGATTCCACCTCTTTTGGACGCTGTGTACTTCCTGAATTCGCCTAGATGATTTTATCTTGGCTTTCAGCAAGTTTCAGTCTGATTTTTCTACACATAACTTTTCAAACATTGTTTGTTTCTTTATCTCTTGCTTTTCCATCTGGGACTCTTGCGAATTTTAGTCTTTCATGCCTTGTCTTCAACCAGGATTCAACAGCAATGTTTTCATTGGTTTGCACTTGCTTTCCTATGTGTGCTTCTGACCGAGGGATTTCTGTTCCCCTGTCTTCAAAGTCATTCACGCGTCCCTCTGCAATATCTCGTCTGCTTAGGACGGAATGTTAGCCCTGATATTTTCTCATCCACTGAGTTTTCCGATATTATTTGGCTCGTCTTTAGGCTTTCTCTTCCCCTTTTCTGGTATTCTGCCTTTTGTGATTCTGAGACACTGTTGTTCTTCAGTGTTTCCCTCACCTCCATTTTCAATACTTGCTCTGGAGAGCGTTTTGCAGTCTAGTTGTCTGAAAGCTTATCTTTAGGGCCTTCAATCTCTTGGGAACTGAAAATGGTACTTCCTTTTCCTTTTACTGTATTTCTTCATCTCTACTGGTCAGGTAATTTCAGGTATCTAATGTAGACTTCTAGGGCTTGGTTAAGTGAAAACTTTAGACTCTTGGCTCTACACAATTGCATGGGATTTCTGTGAGGACAAATTTTCCTAGACATTGATGCCATGTCCTGTTCCTGTGTGTGTTGTCTGGTCTATCTCCAATTGCTGGTGTTGCCTTTGTTGTGATGAACCCCCCATACTATTTCGATTAGGATAACCTCATTTTGATTACGCTTATCTCACAAATCTGAAAGAGCACAGGACACTTCCTCTGGTGGAAATGGAGCTTCTAAAGGTTCTCAGCTCTGCATTCTACTCTATGTTATTTTGGAGTGTTTCCAGAAGAGCAGAGTGTGAGTGCGCTTGTGCTTTTTAGTGCCACGGGAATGTCCCACTGAAACCAGTTCTTCCAAGAGCTTCTCTGTCTACAGAAACACCAGTGGAAGCATATCTATGGATGTCACACATCAGGGCCTGCTGGAATGATCCCGCAGCCCGAACTTGGTGTCCTCGCTGCCGAACCGTGCCGGTGCCACCCAAAATGTAGCATCCGCTTTTGAGAGATAAACTGAAGGAAATCCTTCCTCTTCTCACGCTGTGGTCTTGGACCACACTTCCTTGTCCTCTCATCCTTGTGCCACGGGTGCACGAAGGCAACCACAGAGCTGTTGCACATCCTGTGCCTCAAACCAAACCATAATCACAGCCCAGGTTATGAATGTAGCAGATCCTAAGGCTTTTCATTCTGAATTCAAACCCGAGGCCCCCTGGATCCCTCAGACCCGATGCACAATATCTCTGATTCAGCCCCACACATGCTCTATTGGCAAAATGCCAAATTGGTCTCTGGTCCTGCAGATGCACTGGGTGTGGCCATGGGACATATCGATAATTTCAACTGCGCGCGCCAGGGTGGTTGCTTGCTCATTGGGGTCACAGGTCGGTTTGCTCTCTTGATAGGACCCACCACATCCCATAACGCACTCCAGATCCCTGAGACTCAGCGTGTGCCATCATCCGTAGCCCTATCCCTCCCTGAACGCTGCCTCTGCTACCTCAAATTTGGCAGCTCGGATCTCGGTCTCAGAATCAACTGTGGGGATATTTTGCACTGGATTCTTTGAGTTCTGTCAGCCAAGCATCTGCTGTGCACTCTTCTAACACTCAGCGCATCACCTTCAATCCCATGTCTCCTGTCCGCTTGAGAGTGTGCGTCCAGTTAAAGAGAGTTTCACCTTTACTGCTCCATCAACAGGGCTCAGACCATGCACTGGTATCCATTCCCTGCTTTTCCTTCTCCTGCTTCCAGGTGTTCTGAGGCCTCATCCTGTCTTTGGAAGTAACAGACCTCTCTTCGGCAAGTGTCCTGTGCCAAGGGCTGGGTGAGTGGATGTTTCCATTGCTGTGTTCATGGGAGCGAGTGAGCGCAGGTTGCACTGCTTCTCTGTCAGCTGGGCATCGATGAATCAACACTTTCCAGATACATTTCACCGAAATGTGATTTTTTTTTATCTCTTAGTTTCTATACAGCCATGGTGGGAGGGATTGTCCGAAGACTCCAGTTTTGACATTGTGTTGATCTCTCATTTGCAGTCTTTAAAAATTTAATAGAATTGATATAAATGTTTTGGGAGTTATACGAAAATGAAGTTAGTTTCTGAAACATACTAAATCGACCTAGAAGCCAGACTTGTCAATTTCGGTAACATTTTGTCAGCTCTAAGGAAAACATAGACAGATAGAATGCAAACTAGCAGTCCGAACTGTTACAGGGGTCATGTCAACTCTTTACTGTGGAAGCCTCCGAAACCAACAGGAACCATGAAATAACTAATGGAAACATGAAATAACCCCCAAGCTTGGATTCACTTGTGCATGTGGTGCCCTGTACTCCCGATGACACCTACTGGTCAATGTTGGCATTTCAAGGTGTAACATCCCTCTCAAGGAAAATACAAGAGAAAACGAACTAAATATATACATTTAGCTTTGAATCCAAAGAACCTAGAGGCATTATAGCTATGAGAACCCTGCTGCAGCTCTGCTAGGCTACTGAGAACCAGGTGTTCTTCTATCAGTGATGAGAACGCTTAATCATCCGATCATGTTTTGTAAAGCACTTGAATGGAACCAAGTCTGCACCCCCATGATAGATTGCCCCCGGGGGCTTGACTCAATTGAAAGACGGTCCACATAAGCTGTGTCTTTCATGTCATTGGCGACTTTTACAGTTCCGTTCACTATCTGACTTCTAATAGTTACCTAGACTGTCTTGAAAAACGGAGGCCTAATACATATTCAAGTTCAGTCAAGGATTCCCCTCACTTACCACACTCCCTTCACCCCAGAGAAGACATAAACCCAGCATTTGCTGAATCTAGCGGAAGGCCATCGTTTCTTTGTGGGAGCTAAGTATTCAATTCCTATCTATTTCATACGAGAGTATTTGACCTTTATGGGGTTCCCTGTTGTTCACAGAGGATGAAGCTAGAGGAACTCTGATTCTAGGAGGGGCTTGCTCTTCTCTTACTGGCTTCATTGCAGCTCAGGTACTGATCCCTCAAAATGGATGCCTGAGTGGAGGGGAGGGAAGAGCAAGTGCTTGATAGCTAGGCCCAAACCTGGGAAAAGGCTTACCTGGGCTTGGTTCACTTTGATCTGAATGGCTTGGAATTGCCCCTTGGGTCGTGTGGATTATCTGACCTCTTTGAAGAACATGAGCGTTTTTATCATCTCTGCCATCTCTTCTCTTTAGACGTCAGGGATCTTGGACCCGTTCTTGGAGCAGAGAATTGAGGAACTTCCTCCAGTCCACGGTGGCCCTCCGTAAGTTTCTGCTAGTATCAGCGAGGTTCAATATGTCTCATGAATGTCTTTCGAGCCTGCTATCATCTACAGCTGTCTCCAGGCCAGTATTCTCTACTGTAGCAGAACATCTCTCATCAATGTGTTCGCATCTCTCCTCAATCTGTGCAGCCATATTTTCGGCCAGCTTTTCTTCGTGTCTCCCATAAAGTCGACTTCAACAGGACTGGGCAAGTCTGAAAGGACCTCGGAGCCTCTCCAGTAAGCTGAAGACAGGCAGATCTTCCACTGTCTGCCCTTTCAGGTTCTGGAACCTGACCCGTGAACTCAGGTATTTGGGCAGCAGCAGTATCTCGAACTGACACAGCTTCCCGGACCAAAGACCTAAGCCAAGCTCCACAGAGGGCGGCAGCCCCTCCATCGCACTGATCCACCCACAGAACTCTGCCCGGTTACCTAGGATCCACCAGCCACAACAAGCCTCGCGGTACACACCAACATTCCACCTGGAATCCAACCGCTAACTGCCATCCCCAATGGCTGCTGCATCTTGTCAGTGTTGGGGGAGGGGCTGCATCCGACGAGAGGTTCCTAAGGTAAATGTGATTCTACCCACAAGCGTCCCATGGGCCTTTGTTCTTCCCTCTTTCCTTTTGTTCAGATCTGTATGCACTGTAGCAACGGAGGGAAGTGTGTCCATTTTCAGTTGAATGTTTCACACGTCTTTAAACTTTCTAACAGTCCACAGTACACAGAGACCCACTAAGGGAAACTATTGTTCCTGTAATAAGGGCACACCCGCAATACATAGCCGTCGGTTGATTTCTGCTGAAACACCCGCATTCACGGGACATCTATCCTTTTGTTTCAAGGGGGCTGGAATTCCTAGGAATGATACAATCCCCAATGTGCACTTTACTGCCTGTCTCTTTTGAACTTAGTACACTTTTGCGGAGCTACTTTTCCTTGTTATAGGCTTGTGCCATTCCTTCTCGACATAGTGTAGAATATGGCATTCATTCATCCTGTTGGAAGACTTGCAAGTCATTATCACGGGCTAGGAATCCATTGGATTCCAAAGCGGCATTTGGGTTAGGTCACGATATGCTCATATGAATCAATATTTACGAATATAAATACACGCCTCTGATTTCCGAATACAGGTACATTCAAGCCACGATACTGGGTAGATGCGTACTGAATGATCCTTGACATCACCTTGAGTAATTTCTTTTGAATATTCATGTTATCCTACCCTTTTTGTGTTGTTTGTTTGTTTGATTCTTGGTCTGCTTCTCGTTTGTTTTGCAAACACGTCAGGCCATGCATCTCTCCGTTTGCTTCCAACAGAGAGTCATATAAGCTGACTCCCTTAAGATAATGCTTCCAATCCCCTATGATTTCCTGCTTCCCTCTCCCATCTTTAGGGTTTTGATGTCCTCCTTGCCTTCTTCTTGTTTCTCCTTTCCACTCATGCTCTTCTTGCATTTCCAATAAGGGTTTTCTTCTTTCCATTTCATCTTGCTGCTTATCCCTTCAGGGGAGAATTCCCAACCTTTCTTTTAGGATAAGTTTCGAACTGCTGAATTCTTTTAAGATTTGCAGGTCTGTGGCATTCTCTAGCTCTGCTGTTATTAGAAATGGTGGTCATGTGGCATAGGCTACCCTAGATGGCAGCATTTTGCCATTCAAGCTATGGTCTATGTCCTGGCACTCCTCCCTGTCCTGCAATATTGCTGCTGAGATAGCAGCTGAAACCCCTCTGGAGGTTCTCTTGTGATTCTGTTGCTTTCCTCCAGGCGCATTTTAAATCACTGGGATGCTCATGAACTTTGTTGATTTGGATCATACAGCTGCTGCTAAGTCTATTGGGATTCCACCTCTTTTGGACGCTGTGTACTTCCTGAATTCGCCTAGATGATTTTATCTTGGCTTTCAGCAAGTTTCAGTCTGATTTTTCTACACATAACTTTTCAAACATTGTTTGTTTCTTTATCTCTTGCTTTTCCATCTGGGACTCTTGCGAATTTTAGTCTTTCATGCCTTGTCTTCAACCAGGATTCAACAGCAATGTTTTCATTGGTTTGCACTTGCTTTCCTATGTGTGCTTCTGACCGAGGGATTTCTGTTCCCCTGTCTTCAAAGTCATTCACGCGTCCCTCTGCAATATCTCGTCTGCTTAGGACGGAATGTTAGCCCTGATATTTTCTCATCCACTGAGTTTTCCGATATTATTTGGCTCGTCTTTAGGCTTTCTCTTCCCCTTTTCTGGTATTCTGCCTTTTGTGATTCTGAGACACTGTTGTTCTTCAGTGTTTCCCTCACCTCCATTTTCAATACTTGCTCTGGAGAGCGTTTTGCAGTCTAGTTGTCTGAAAGCTTATCTTTAGGGCCTTCAATCTCTTGGGAACTGAAAATGGTACTTCCTTTTCCTTTTACTGTATTTCTTCATCTCTACTGGTCAGGTAATTTCAGGTATCTAATGTAGACTTCTAGGGCTTGGTTAAGTGAAAACTTTAGACTCTTGGCTCTACACAATTGCATGGGATTTCTGTGAGGACAAATTTTCCTAGACATTGATGCCATGTCCTGTTCCTGTGTGTGTTGTCTGGTCTATCTCCAATTGCTGGTGTTGCCTTTGTTGTGATGAACCCCCCATACTATTTCGATTAGGATAACCTCATTTTGATTACGCTTATCTCACAAATCTGAAAGAGCACAGGACACTTCCTCTGGTGGAAATGGAGCTTCTAAAGCTTCTCAGCTCTGCATTCTACTCTATGTTATTTTGGAGTGTTTCCAGAAGAGCAGAGTGTGAGTGCGCTTGTGCTTTGTAGTGCCACGGGAATGTCCCACTGAAACCAGTTCTTCCAAGAGCTTCTCTGTCTACAGAAACACCAGTGGAAGCATATCTATGGATGTCACACATCAGGGCCTGCTGGAATGATCCCGCAGCCCGAACTTGGTGTCCTCGCTGCCGAACCGTGCCGGTGCCACCCAAAATGTAGCATCCGCTTTTGAGAGATAAACTGAAGGAAATCCTTTCTCTTCTCACGCTGTGGTCTTGGACCACACTTCCTTGTCCTCTCATCCTTGTGCCACGGGTGCACGAAGGCAACCACAGAGCTGTTGCACATCCTGTGCCTCAAACCAAACCATAATCACAGCCCAGGTTATGAATGTAGCAGATCCTAAGGCTTTTCATTCTGAATTCAAACCCAAGGCCCCCTGGATCCCTCAGACCCGATGCACAATATCTCTGATTCAGCCCCACACATGCTCTATTGGCAAAATGCCAAATTGGTCTCTGGTCCTGCAGATGCACTGGGTGTGGCCATGGGACATATCGATAATTTCAACTGCGCGCGCCAGGGTGGTTGCTTGCTCATTGGGGTCACAGGTCGGTTTGCTCTCTTGATAGGACCCACCACATCCCATAACGCACTCCAGATCCCTGAGACTCAGCGTGTGCCATCATCCGTAGCCCTAACCCTCCCTGAACGCTGCCTCTGCTACCTCAAATTTGGCAGCTCGGATCTCGGTCTCAGAATCAACTGTGGGGATATTTTGCACTGGATTCTTTGAGTTCTGTCAGCCAAGCATCTGCTGTGCACTCTTCTAACACTCAGCGCATCACCTTCAATCCCATGTCTTCTGTCCGCTTGAGAGTGTGCGTCCAAGTTAAAGAGAGTTTCACCTTTACTGCTCCATCAACAGGGCTCAGACCATGCACTGGTATCCATTCCCTGCTTTTCCTTCTCCTGCTTCCAGGTGTTCTGAGGCCTCATCCTGTCTTTGGAAGTAACAGACCTCTCTTCGGCAAGTGTCCTGTGCCAAGGGCTGGGTGAGTGGATGTTTCCATTGCTGTGTTCATGGGAGCGAGTGAGCGCAGGTTGCACTGCTTCTCTGTCAGCTGGGCATCGATGAATCAGCACTTTCCAGATACATTTCACCGAAATGTGATTTTTTTTTATCTCTTAGTTTCTATACAGCCGTGGTGGGAGGGATTGTCCGAAGACTCGAGTTTTGACATTGTGTTGATCTCTCATTTGCAGTCTTTAAAAATTTAATAGAATTGATATAAATGTTTTGGGAGTTATACGAAAATGAAGTTAGTTTCTGAAACATACTAAATCGACCTAGAAGCCAGACTTGTCAATTTCGGTAACATTTTGTCAGCTCTAAGGAAAACATAGACAGATAGAATGCAAACTGGCAGTCCGAACTGTTACAGGGGTCATGTCAACTCTTTACTGTGGAAGCCTCCGAAACCAACAGGAACCATGAAATAACTAATGGAAACATGAAATAACCCCCAAGCTTGGATTCACTTGTGCATGTGGTGCCCTGTACTCCCGATGACACCTACTGGTCAATGTTGGCATTTCAAGGTGTAACATCCCTCTCAAGGAAAATACAAGAGAAAACGAACTAAATATATACATTTAGCTTTGAATCCAAAGAACCTAGAGGCATTATAGCTATGAGAACCCTGCTGCAGCTCTGCTAGGCTACTGAGAACCAGGTGTTCTTCTATCAGGGATGAGAACGCTTAATCATCCGATCATGTTGGGTAAAGCACTTGAATGCAACCAAGTCTGCACCCCCATGATAGATTGCCCCCGGGGGCTTGACTCAATTGAAAGACGGTCCACATAAGCTGTGTCTTTCATGTCATTGGCGACTTTTACAGTTCAGTTCACTATCTGACTTCTAATAGTTACCTAGACTGTCTTGAAAAACGGAGGCCTAATACATATTCAAGTTCAGTCAAGGATTCCCCTCACTTACCACACTCCCTTCACCCCAGAGAAGACATAAACCCAGCATTTGCTGAATCTAGCGGAAGGCCATCGTTTCTTTGTGGGAGCTAAGTATTCAATTCCTATCTATTTCATACGAGAGTATTTGACCTTTATGGGGTTCCCTGTTGTTCACAGAGGATGAAGCTAGAGGAACTCTGATTCTAGGAGGGGCTTGCTCTTCTCTTACTGGCTTCATTGCAGCTCAGGTACTGATCCCTCAAAATGGATGCCTGAGTGGAGGGGAGGGAAGGGCAAGTGCTTGATAGCTAGGCCCAAACCTGGGAAAAGGCTTACCTGGGCTTGGTGCACTTTGATCTGAATGGCTTGGAATTGCCCCTTGGGTCGTGTGGATTATCTGACCTCTTTCAAGAACATGAGCGTTTTTATCATCTCTGCCATCTCTTCTCTTTAGACGTCAGGGATCTTGGACCCGTTCTTGGAGCAGAGAATTGAGGAACTTCCTCCAGTCCACGGTGGCCCTCCGTAAGTTTCTGCTAGTATCAGCGAGGTTCAATATGTCTCATGAATGTCTTTCGAGCCTGCTATCCTCTACAGCTGTCTCCAGGCCAGTATTCTCTATTGTAGCAGAACATCTCTCATCAATGTGTTCGCATCTCTCCTCAATCTGTGCAGCCACATTTTCGGCCAGCTTTTCTTCGTGTCTCCCATAAAGTCGACTTCAACAGGACTGGGCAAGTCTGAAAGGACCTCGGAGCCTCTCCAGTAAGCTGAAGACAGGCAGATCTTCCACTGTCTGCCCTTTAAGGTTCTGGAACCTGACCCGTGAACTCAGGTCTTTGGGCAGCAGCAGTATCTCGAACTGACACAGCTTCCCGGACCAAAGACCTAAGCCAAGCTCCACAGAGGGCGGCAGCCCCTCCATCGCACTGATCCACCCACAGAACTCTGCCCGGTTACCTAGGATCCACCAGCCACAACAAGCCTCGCGGTACACACCAACATTCCACCTGGAATCCAACCGCTAACTGCCATCCCCAATGGCTGCTGCATCTTGTCAGTGTTGGGGGAGGGGCTGCATCCGACGAGAGGTTCCTAAGGTAAATGTGATTCTACCCACTAGCGTCCCATGGGCCTTTGTTCTTCCCTCTTTCCTTTTGTTCAGATCTGTATGCACTGTAGCAACGGAGGGAAGTGTGTCCATTTTCAGTTGAATGTTTCACACGTCTTTAAACTTTCTAACAGTCCACAGTACACAGAGACCCACTAAGGGAAACTATTGTTCCTGTAATAAGGGCACACCCGCAATACATAGCCGTCGGTTGATTTCTGCTGAAACACCCGCATTCACGGGACATCTATCCTTTTGTTTCAAGGGGGCTGGAATTCCTAGGAATGATACAATCCCCAATGTGCACTTTACTGCCTGTCTCTTTTGAACTTAGTACACTTTTGCGGAGCTACTTTTCCTTGTTATAGGCTTGTGCCATTCCTTCTCGACATAGTGTAGAATATGGCATTCATTCATCCTGTTGGAAGACTTGCAAGTCATTATCACGGGCTAGGAATCCATTGGATTCCAAAGCGGCATTTGGGTTAGGTCACGATATGCTCATATGAATCAATATTTACGAATATAAATACACGCCTCTGATTTCCGAATACAGGTACATTCAAGCCACGATACTGGGTAGATGCGTACTGAATGATCCTTGACATCACCTTGAGTAATTTCTTTTGAATATTCATGTTATCCTACCCTTTTTGTGTTGTTTGTTTGTTTGATTCTTGGTCTGCTTCTCGTTTGTTTTGCAAACACGTCAGGCCATGCATCTCTCCGTTTGCTTCCAACAGAGAGTCATATAAGCTGACTCCCTTAAGATAGTGCTTCCAATCCCCTATGATTTCCTGCTTCCCTCTCCCATCTTTAGGGTTTTGATGTCCTCCTTGCCTTCTTCTTGTTTCTTCTTTCCACTCATGCTCTTCTTGCATTTCCAATAAGGGTTTTCTTCTTTCCATTTCATCTTGCTGCTTATCCCTTCAGGGGAGAATTCTCAACCTTTCTTTTAGGATAAGTTTCGAACTGCTGAATTCTTTTAAGATTTGCAGGTCTGTGGCATTCTCTAGCTCTGCTGTTATTAGAAATGGTGGTCATGTGGCATAGGCTACCCTAGATGGCAGCATTTTGCCATTCAAGCTATGGTCTATGTCCTGGCACTCCTCCCTGTCCTGCAATATTGCTGCTGAGATAGCAGCTGAAACCCCTCTGGAGGTTCTCTTGTGACTATGTTGCTTTCCTCCAGGCGCATTTTAAATCACTGGGATGCTCATGAACTTTGTTGATTTGGATCATACAGCTGCTGCTAAGTCTATTGGGATTCCACCTCTTTTGGACGCTGTGTACTTCCTGAATTCGCCTAGATGATTCTATCTTGGCTTTCAGCAAGTTTCAGTCTGATTTTTCTACACATAACGTTTCAAACATTGTTTGTTTCTTTATCTCTTGCTTTTCCATCTGGGACTCTTGCGAATTTTAGTCTTTCATGCCTTGTCTTCAACCAGGATTCAACAGCAATGTTTTCATTGGTTTGCACTTGCTTTCCTATGTGTGCTTCTGACCGAGGAATTTGTGTTCCCCTGTCTTCAAAGTCATTCACGCGTCCCTCTGCAATATCTCGTCTGCTTAGGACGGAATGTTAGCCCTGATATTTTCTCATCCACTGAGTTTTCCGATATTATTTGGCTCGTCTTTAGGCTTTCTCTTCCCCTTTTCTGGTATTCTGCCTTTTGTGATTCTGAGACACTGTTGTTCTTCAGTGTTTCCCTCACCTCCATTTTCAATACTTGCTCTGGAGAGCGTTTTGCAGTCTAGTTGTCTGAAAGCTTATCTTTAGGGCCTTCAATCTCTTGGGAACTGAAAATGGTACTTCCTTTTCCTTTTACTGTATTTCTTCATCTCTACTGGTCAGGTAATTTCAGGTATCTAATGTAGACTTCTAGGGCTTGGTTAAGTGAAAACTTTAGACTCTTGGCTCTACACAATTGCATGGGATTTCTGTGAGGACAAATTTTCCTAGACATTGATGCCATGTCCTGTTCCTGTGTGTGTTGTCTGGTCTATCTCCAATTGCTGGTGTTGCCTTTGTTGTGATGAAACCCCCATGCTATTTCGATTAGGATAACCTCATTTTGATTACGCTTATCTCACAAATCTGAAAGAGCACAGGACACTTCCTCTGGTGGAAATGGAGCTTCTAAAGGTTCTCAGCTCTGCATTCTACTCTATGTTATTTTGGAGTGTTTCCAGAAGAGCAGAGTGTGAGTGCGCTTGTGCTTTGTAGTGCCACGGGAATGTCCCACTGAAACCAGTTCTTCCAAGAGCTTCTCTGTCTACAGAAACACCAGTGGAAGCATATCTATGGATGTCACACATCAGGGCCTGCTGGAATGATCCCGCAGCCCGAACTTGGTGTCCTCGCTGCCGAACCGTGCCGGTGCCACCCAAAATGTAGCATCCGCTTTTGAGAGATAAACTGAAGGAAATCCTTCCTCTTCTCACGCTGTGGTCTTGGACCACACTTCCTTGTCCTCTCATCCTTGTGGCACGGGTGCACGAAGGCAACCACAGAGCTGTTGCACATCCTGTGCCTCAAACCAAACCATAATCACAGCCCAGGTTATGAATGTAGCAGATCCTAAGGCTTTTCATTCTGAATTCAAACCCGAGGCCCCCTGGATCCCTCAGACCCGATGCACAATATCTCTGATTCAGCCCCACACATGCTCTATTGGCAAAATGCCAAATTGGTCTCTGGTCCTGCAGATGCACTGGGTGTGGCCATGGGACATATCGATAATTTCAACTGCGCGCGCCAGGGTGGTTGCTTGCTCATTGGGGTCACAGGTCGGTTTGCTCTCTTGATAGGACCCACCACATCCCATAACGCACTCCAGATCCCTGAGACTCAGCGTGTGCCATCATCCGTAGCCCTAACCCTCCCTGAACGCTGCCTCTGCTACCTCAAATTTGGCAGCTCGGATCTCGGTCTCAGAATCAACTGTGGGGATATTTTGCACTGGATTCTTTGAGTTCTGTCAGCCAAGCATCTGCTGTGCACTCTTCTAACACTCAGCGCATCACCTTCAATCCCATGTCTTCTGTCCGCTTGAGAGTGTGCGTCCAAGTTAAAGAGAGTTTCACCTTTACTGCTCCATCAACAGGGCTCAGACCATGCACTGGTATCCATTCCCTGCTTTTCCTTCTCCTGCTTCCAGGTGTTCTGAGGCCTCATCCTGTCTTTGGAAGTAACAGACCTCTCTTCGGCAAGTGTCCTGTGCCAAGGGCTGGGTGAGTGGATGTTTCCATTGCTGTGTTCATGGGAGCGAGTGAGCGCAGGTTGCACTGCTTCTCTGTCAGCTGGGCATCGATGAATCAGCACTTTCCAGATACATTTCACCGAAATGTGATTTTTTTTTATCTCTTAGTTTCTATACAGCCGTGGTGGGAGGGATTGTCCGAAGACTCGAGTTTTGACATTGTGTTGATCTCTCATTTGCAGTCTTTAAAAATTTAATAGAATTGATATAAATGTTTTGGGAGTTATACGAAAATGAAGTTAGTTTCTGAAACATACTAAATCGACCTAGAAGCCAGACTTGTCAATTTCGGTAACATTTTGTCAGCTCTAAGGAAAACATAGACAGATAGAATGCAAACTGGCAGTCCGAACTGTTACAGGGGTCATGTCAACTCTTTACTGTGGAAGCCTCCGAAACCAACAGGAACCATGAAATAACTAATGGAAACATGAAATAACCCCCAAGCTTGGATTCACTTGTGCATGTGGTGCCCTGTACTCCCGATGACACCTACTGGTCAATGTTGGCATTTCAAGGTGTAACATCCCTCTCAAGGAAAATACAAGAGAAAACGAACTAAATATATACATTTAGCTTTGAATCCAAAGAACCTAGAGGCATTATAGCTATGAGAACCCTGCTGCAGCTCTGCTAGGCTACTGAGAACCAGGTGTTCTTCTATCAGGGATGAGAACGCTTAATCATCCGATCATGTTGGGTAAAGCACTTGAATGCAACCAAGTCTGCACCCCCATGATAGATTGCCCCCGGGGGCTTGACTCAATTGAAAGACGGTCCACATAAGCTGTGTCTTTCATGTCATTGGCGACTTTTACAGTTCAGTTCACTATCTGACTTCTAATAGTTACCTAGACTGTCTTGAAAAACGGAGGCCTAATACATATTCAAGTTCAGTCAAGGATTCCCCTCACTTACCACACTCCCTTCACCCCAGAGAAGACATAAACCCAGCATTTGCTGAATCTAGCGGAAGGCCATCGTTTCTTTGTGGGAGCTAAGTATTCAATTCCTATCTATTTCATACGAGAGTATTTGACCTTTATGGGGTTCCCTGTTGTTCACAGAGGATGAAGCTAGAGGAACTCTGATTCTAGGAGGGGCTTGCTCTTCTCTTACTGGCTTCATTGCAGCTCAGGTACTGATCCCTCAAAATGGATGCCTGAGTGGAGGGGAGGGAAGAGCAAGTGCTTGATAGCTAGGCCCAAACCTGGGAAAAGGCTTACCTGGGCTTGGTGCACTTTGATCTGAATGGCTTGGAATTGCCCCTTGGGTCGTGTGGATTATCTGACCTCTTTCAAGAACATGAGCGTTTTTATCATCTCTGCCATCTCTTCTCTTTAGACGTCAGGGATCTTGGACCCGTTCTTGGAGCAGAGAATTGAGGAACTTCCTCCAGTCCACGGTGGCCCTCCGTAAGTTTCTGCTAGTATCAGCGAGGTTCAATATGTCTCATGAATGTCTTTCGAGCCTGCTATCCTCTACAGCTGTCTCCAGGCCAGTATTCTCTATTGTAGCAGAACATCTCTCATCAATGTGTTCGCATCTCTCCTCAATCTGTGCAGCCATATTTTCAGCCAGCTTTTCTTCGTGTCTCCCATAAAGTCGACTTCAACAGGACTGGGCAAGTCTGAAAGGACCTCGGAGCCTCTCCAGTAAGCTGAAGACAGGCAGATCTTCCACTGTCTGCCCTTTCAGGTTCTGGAACCTGACCCGTGAACTCAGGTCTTTGGGCAGCAGCAGTATCTCGAACTGACACAGCTTCCCGGACCAAAAAACTAAGCCAAGCTCCACAGAGGGTGGCAGCCCCTCCATCGCACTGATCCACCCACAGAACTCTGCCCGGTTACCTAGGATCCACCAGCCACAACAAGCCTCGCGGTACACACCAACATTCCACCTGGAATCCAACCGCTAACTGCCATCCCCAATGGCTGCTGCATCTTGTCAGTGTTGGGGGAGGGGCTGCATCCGACGAGAGGTTCCTAAGGTAAATGTGATTCTACCCACTAGCGTCCCATGGGCCTTTGTTCTTCCCTCTTTCCTTTTGTTCAGATCTGTATGCACTGTAGCAACGGAGGGAAGTGTGTCCATTTTCAGTTGAATGTTTCACACGTCTTTAAACTTTCTAACAGTCCACAGTACACAGAGACCCACTAAGGGAAACTATTGTTCCTGTAATAAGGGCACACCCGCAATACATAGCCGTCGGTTGATTTCTGCTGAAACACCCGCATTCACGGGACATCTATCCTTTTGTTTCAAGGGGGCTGGAATTCCTAGGAATGATACAATCCCCAATGTGCACTTTACTGCCTGTCTCTTTTGAACTTAGTACACTTTTGCGGAGCTACTTTTCCTTGTTATAGGCTTGTGCCATTCCTTCTCGACATAGTGTAGAATATGGCATTCATTCATCCTGTTGGAAGACTTGCAAGTCATTATCACGGGCTAGGAATCCATTGGATTCCAAAGCGGCATTTGGGTTAGGTCACGATATGCTCATATGAATCAATATTTACGAATATAAATACACGCCTCTGATTTCCAAATACAGGTACATTCAAGCCACGATACTGGGTAGATGCGTACTGAATGATCCTTGACATCACCTTGAGTAATTTCTTTTGAATATTCATGTTATCCTACCCTTTTTGTGTTGTTTGTTTGTTTGATTCTTGGTCTGCTTCTCGTTTGTTTTGCAAACACGTCAGGCCATGCATCTCTCCGTTTGCTTCCAACAGAGAGTCATATAAGCTGACTCCCTTAAGATAGTGCTTCCAATCCCCTATGATTTCCTGCTTCCCTCTCCCATCTTTAGGGTTTTGATGTCCTCCTTGCCTTCTTCTTGTTTCTTCTTTCCACTCATGCTCTTCTTGCATTTCCAATAAGGGTTTTCTTCTTTCCATTTCATCTTGCTGCTTATCCCTTCAGGGGAGAATTCCCAACCTTTCTTTTAGGATAAGTTTCGAACTGCTGAATTCTTTTAAGATTTGCAGGTCTGTGGCATTCTCTAGCTCTGCTGTTATTAGAAATGGTGGTCATGTGGCATAGGCTACCCTAGATGGCAGCATTTTGCCATTCAAGCTATGGTCTATGTCCTGGCACTCCTCCCTGTCCTGCAATATTGCTGCTGAGATAGCAGCTGAAACCCCTCTGGAGGTTCTCTTGTGACTATGTTGCTTTCCTCCAGGCGCATTTTAAATCACTGGGATGCTCATGAACTTTGTTGATTTGGATCATACAGCTGCTGCTAAGTCTATTGGGATTCCACCTCTTTTGGACGCTGTGTACTTCCTGAATTCGCCTAGATGATTTTATCTTGGCCTTCAGCAAGTTTCAGTCTGATTTTTCTACACATAACTTTTCAAACATTGTTTGTTTCTTTATCTCTTGCTTTTCCATCTGGGACTCTTTCGAATTGTAGTCTTTCATGCCTTGTCTTCAACCAGGATTCAACAGCAATGTTTTCATTGGTTTGCACTTGCTTTCCTATGTGTGCTTCTGACCGAGGGATTTGTGTTCCCCTGTCTTCAAAGTCATTCACGCGTCCCTCTGCAATATCTCGTCTGCTTAGGACGGAATGTTAGCCCTGACATTTTCTCATCCACTGAGTTTTCCAATATTATTTGGCTCGTCTTTAGGCTTTCTCTTCCCCTTTTCTGGTATTCTGCCTTTTGTGATTCTGAGACACTGTTGTTCTTCAGTGTTTCCCTCACCTCCATTTTCAATACTTGCTCTGGAGAGCGTTTTGCAGTCTAGTTGTCTGAAAGCTTATCTTTAGGGCCTTCAATCTCTTGGGAGCTGAAAATGGTACTTCCTTTTCCTTTTACTGTATTTCTTCATCTCTACTGGTCAGGTAATTTCAGGTATCTAATGTAGACTTCTAGGGCTTGGTTAACTGAAACTTTAGACTCTTGGCTCTACACAATTGCATGGGATTTCTGTGAGGACTAATTTTCCTAGACATTGATGCCATGTCCTGTTCCTGTGTGTGTTGTCTGGTCTATCTCCAATTGCTGGTGTTGCCTTTGTTGTGATGAACCCCCCATACTATTTCGATTAGGATAACCTCATTTTGATTACGCTTATCTCACAAATCTGAAAGAGCACAGGACACTTCCTCTGGTGGAAATGGAGCTTCTAAAGGTTCTCAGCTCTGCATTCTACTCTATGTTATTTTGGAGTGTTTCCAGAAGAGCCGAGTGTGAGTGCGCTTGTGCTTTGTAGTGCCACGGGAATGTCCCACTGAAACCAGTTCTTCCAAGAGCTTCTCTGTCTACAGAAACACCAGTGGAAACATATCTATGGATGTCACACATCAGGGCCTGCTGGAATGATCCCGCAGCCCGAACTTGTTGTCCTCGCTGCCAAACCGTGCCGGTGCCACCCAAAATGTAGCATCCGCTTTTGAGAGATAAACTGAAGGAAATCCTTCCTCTTCTCACGCTGTGGTCTTGGACCACACTTCCTTGTCCTCTCATCCTTGTGCCACGGGTGCACGAAGGCAACCACAGAGCTGTTGCACATCCTGTGCCTCAAACCAAACCATAATCACAGCCCAGGTTATGAATGTACCAGATCCTAAGGCTTTTCATTCTGAATTCAAACCCGAGGCCCCCTGGATCCCTCAGACCCGATGCACAATATCTCTGATTCAGCCCCACACATGCTCTATTGGCAAAATGCCAAATTGGTCTCTGGTCCTGCAGATGCACTGGGTGTGGCCATGGGACATATCGATAATTTCAACTGCGCGCGCCAGGGTGGTTGCTTGCTCATTGGGGTCACAGGTCGGTTTGCTCTCTTGATAGGACCCACCACATCCCATAACGCACTCCAGATCCCTGAGACTCAGCGTGTGCCATCATCCGTAGCCCTATCCCTCCCTGAACGCTGCCTCTGCTACCTCAAATTTGGCAGCTCGGATCTCGGTCTCAGAATCAACTGTGGGGATATTTTGCACTGGATTCTTTGAGTTCTGTCAGCCAAGCATCTGCTGTGCACTCTTCTAACACTCAGCGCATCACCTTCAATCCCATGTCTTCTGTCCGCTTGAGAGTGTGCGTCCAAGTTAAAGAGAGTTTCACCTTTACTGCTCCATCAACAGGGCTCAGACCATGCACTGGTATCCATTCCCTGCTTTTCCTTCTCCTGCTTCCAGGTGTTCTGAGGCCTCATCCTGTCTTTGGAAGTAACAGACCTCTCTTCGGCAAGTGTCCTGTGCCAAGGGCTGGGTGAGTGGATGTTTCCATTGCTGTGTTCATGGGAGCGAGTGAGCGCAGGTTGCACTGCTTCTCTGTCAGCTGGGCATCGATGAATCAACACTTTCCAGATACATTTCACCGAAATGTGATTTTTTTTTATCTCTTAGTTTCTATACAGCCGTGGTGGGAGGGATTGTCCGAAGACTCCAGTTTTGACATTGTGTTGATCTCTCATTTGCAGTCTTTAAAAATTTAATAGAATTGATATAAATGTTTTGGGAGTTATACGAAAATGAAGTTAGTTTCTGAAACATACTAAATCGACCTAGAAGCCAGACTTGTCAATTTCGGTAACATTTTGTCAGCTCTAAGGAAAACATAGACAGATAGAATGCAAACTAGCAGTCCGAACTGTTAAAGGGGTCATGTCAACTCTTTACTGTGGAAGCCTCCGAAACCAACAGGAACCATGAAATAACTAATGGAAACATGAAATAACCCCCAAGCTTGGATTCACTTGTGCATGGGGTGCCCTTTACTCCCGATGACACCTACTGGTCAATGTTGGCATTTCAAGGTGTAACATCCCTCTCAAGGAAAATACAAGAGAAAACGAACTAAATATATACATTTAGCTTTGAATCCAAAGAACCTAGAGGCATTATAGCTATGAGAACCCTGCTGCAGCTCTGCTAGGCTACTGAGAACCAGGTGTTCTTCTATCAGGGATGAGAACGCTTAATCATCCGATCATGTTGGGTAAAGCACTTGAATGCAACCAAGTCTGCACCCCCATGATAGATTGCCCCCGGGGGCTTGACTCAATTGAAAGACGGTCCACATAAGCTGTGTCTTTCATGTCATTGGCGACTTTTACAGTTCAGTTCACTATCTGACTTCTAATAGTTACCTAGACTGTCTTGAAAAACGGAGGCCTAATACATATTCAAGTTCAGTCAAGGATTCCCCTCACTTACCACACTCCCTTCACCCCAGAGAAGACAGAAACCCAGCATTTGCTGAATCTAGCGGAAGGCCATCGTTTCTTTGTGGGAGCTAAGTATTCAATTCCTATCTATTTCATACGAGAGTATTTGACCTTTATGGGGTTCCCTGTTGTTCACAGAGGATGAAGCTAGAGGAACTCTGATTCTAGGAGGGGCTTGCTCTTCTCTTACTGGCTTCATTGCAGCTCAGGTACTGATCCCTCAAAATGGATGCCTGAGTGGAGGGGAGGGAAGAGCAAGTGCTTGATAGCTAGGCCCAAACCTGGGAAAAGGCTTACCTGGGCTTGGTGCACTTTGATCTGAATGGCTTGGAATTGCCCCTTGGGTCGTGTGGATTATCTGACCTCTTTGAAGAACATGAGCGTTTTTATCATCTCTGCCATCTCTTCTCTTTAGACGTCAGGGATCTTGGACCCGTTCTTGGAGCAGAGAATTGAGGAACTTCCTCCAGTCCACGGTGGCCCTCCGTAAGTTTCTGCTAGTATCAGCGAGGTTCAATATGTCTCATGAATGTCTTTCGAGCCTGCTATCCTCTACAGCTGTCTCCAGGCCAGTATTCTCTATTGTAGCAGAACATCTCTCATCAATGTGTTCGCATCTCTCCTCAATCTGTGCAGCCACATTTTCGGCCAGCTTTTCTTCGTGTCTCCCATAAAGTCGACTTCAACAGGACTGGGCAAGTCTGAAAGGACCTCGGAGCCTCTCCAGTAAGCTGAAGACAGGCAGATCTTCCACTGTCTGCCCTTTCAGGTTCTGGAACCTGACCCGTGAACTCAGGTCTTTGGGCAGCAGCAGTATCTCGAACTGACACAGCTTCCCGGACCAAAGACCTAAGCCAAGCTCCACAGAGGGCGGCAGCCCCTCCATCGCACTGATCCACCCACAGAACTCTGCCCGGTTACCTAGGATCCACCAGCCACAACAAGCCTCGCGGTACACACCAACATTCCACCTGGAATCCAACCGCTAACTGCCATCCCCAATGGCTGCTGCATCTTGTCAGTGTTGGGGGAGGGGCTGCATCCGACGAGAGGTTCCTAAGGTAAATGTGATTCTACCCACAAGCGTCCCATGGGCCTTTGTTCTTCCCTCTTTCCTTTTGTTCAGATCTGTATGCACTGTAGCAACGGAGGGAAGTGTGTCCATTTTCAGTTGAATGTTTCACACGTCTTTAAACTTTCTAACAGTCCACAGTACACAGAGACCCACTAAGGGAAACTATTGTTCCTGTAATAAGGGCACACCCGCAATACATAGCCGTCGGTTGATTTCTGCTGAAACACCCGCATTCACGGGACATCTATCCTTTTGTTTCAAGGGGGCTGGAATTCCTAGGAATGATACAATCCCCAATGTGCACTTTACTGCCTGTCTCTTTTGAACTTAGTACACTTTTGCGGAGCTACTTTTCCTTGTTATAGGCTTGTGCCATTCCTTCTCGACATAGTGTAGGATATGGCATTCATTCATCCTGTTGGAAGACTTGCAAGTCATTATCACGGGCTAGGAATCCATTGGATTCCAAAGCGGCATTTGGGTTAGGTCACGATATGCTCATATGAATCAATATTTACGAATATAAATACACGCCTCTGATTTCCGAATACAGGTACATTCAAGCCACGATACTGGGTAGATGCGTACTGAATGATCCTTGACATCACCTTGAGTAATTTCTTTTGAATATTCATGTTATCCTACCCTTTTTGTGTTGTTTGTTTGTTTGATTCTTGGTCTGCTTCTCGTTTGTTTTGCAAACACGTCAGGCCATGCATCTCTCCGTTTGCTTCCAACAGAGAGTCATATAAGCTGACTCCCTTAAGATAGTGCTTCCAATCCCCTATGATTTCCTGCTTCCCTCTCCCATCTTTAGGGTTTTGATGTCCTCCTTGCCTTCTTCTTGTTTCCTCTTTTCCACTCATGCTCTTCTTGCATTTCCAATAAGGGTTTTCTTCTTTCCATTTCATCTTGCTGCTTATCCCTTCAGGGGAGAATTCCCAACCTTTCTTTTAGGATAAGTTTCGAACTGCTGAATTCTTTTAAGATTTGCAGGTCTGTGGCATTCTCTAGCTCTGCTGTTATTAGAAATGGTGGTCATGTGGCATAGGCTACCCTAGATCGCAGCATTTTGCCATTCAAGCTATGGTCTATGTCCTGGCACTCCTCCCTGTCCTGCAATGTTGCTGCTGAGATAGCAGCTGAAACCCCTCTGGAGGTTCTCTTGTGACTATGTTGCTTTCCTCCAGGCGCATTTTAAATCACTGGGATGCTCATGAACTTTGTTGATTTGGATCATACAGCTGCTGCTAAGTCTATTGGGATTCCACCTCTTTTGGACGCTGTGTACTTCCTGAATTCACCTAGATGATTTTATCTTGGCTTTCAGCAAGTTTCAGTCTGATTTTTCTACACATAACTTTTCAAACATTGTTTGTTTCTTTATCTCTTGCTTTTCCATCTGGGACTCTTGCGAATTTTAGTCTTTCATGCCTTGTCTTCAACCAGGATTCAACAGCAATGTTTTCATTGGTTTGCACTTGCTTTCCTATGTGTGCTTCTGACAGAGGGATTTCTGTTCCCCTGTCTTCAAAGTCATTCACGCGTCCCTCTGCAATATCTCATCTGCTTAGGACGGAATGTTAGCCCTGATATTTTCTCATCCACTGAGTTTTCCAATATTATTTGGCTCGTCTTTAGGCTTTCTCTTCCCCTTTTCTGGTATTCTGCCTTTTGTGATTCTGAGACACTGTTGTTCTTCAGTGTTTCCCTCACCTCCATTTTCAATACTTGCTCTGGAGAGCGTTTTGCAGTCTAGTTGTCTGAAAGCTTATCTTTAGGGCCTTCAATCTCTTGGGAACTGAAAATGGTACTTCCTTTTCCTTTTACTGTATTTCTTCATCTCTACTGGTCAGGTAATTTCAGGTATCTAATGTAGACTTCTAGGGCTTGGTTAAGTGAAAACTTTAGACTCTTGGCTCTACACAATTGCATGGGATTTCTGTGAGGACAAATTTTCCTAGACATTGATGCCATGT
This sequence comes from Vicugna pacos, assembly GCF_048564905.1. NCBI lineage: Eukaryota > Metazoa > Chordata > Mammalia > Artiodactyla > Camelidae > Vicugna > Vicugna pacos. The sequence continues at coordinate 994,547 of NW_027328737.1, forward strand.
CCTGTTCCTGTGTGTGTTGTCTGGTCTATCTCCAATTGCTGGTGTTGCCTTTGTTGTGATGAACCCCCCATACTATTTCGATTAGGATAACCTCATTTTGATTACGCTTATCTCACAAATCTGAAAGAGCACAGGACACTTCCTCTGGTGGAAATGGAGCTTCTAAAGGTTCTCAGCTCTGCATTCTACTCTATGTTATTTTGGAGTGTTTCCAGAAGAGCAGAGTGTGAGTGCGCTTGTGCTTTGTAGTGCCACGGGAATGTCCCACTGAAACCAGTTCTTCCAAGAGCTTCTCTGTCTACAGAAACACCAGTGGAAGCATATCTATGGATGTCACACATCAGGGCCTGCTGGAATGATCCCGCAGCCCGAACTTGGTGTCCTCGCTGCCGAACCGTGCCGGTGCCACCCAAAATGTAGCATCCGCTTTTGAGAGATAAACTGAAGGAAATCCTTCCTCTTCTCACGCTGTGGTCTTGGACCACACTTCCTTGTCCTCTCATCCTTGTGCCACGGGTGCACGAAGGCAACCACAGAGCTGTTGCACATCCTGTGCCTCAAACCAAACCATAATCACAGCCCAGGTTATGAATGTAGCAGATCCTAAGGCTTTTCATTCTGAATTCAAACCCGAGGCCCCCTGGATCCCTCAGACCCGATGCACAATATCTCTGATTCAGCCCCACACATGCTCTATTGGCAAAATGCCAAATTGGTCTCTGGTCCTGCAGATGCACTGGGTGTGGCCATGGGACATATCGATAATTTCAACTGCGCGCGCCAGGGTGGTTGCTTGCTCATTGGGGTCACAGGTCGGTTTGCTCTCTTGATAGGACCCACCACATCCCATAACGCACTCCAGATCCCTGAGACTCAGCGTGTGCCATCATCCGTAGCCCTATCCCTCCCTGAACGCTGCCTCTGCTACCTCAAATTTGGCAGCTCGGATCTCGGTCTCAGAATCAACTGTGGGGATATTTCGCACTGGATTCTTTGAGTTCTGTCAGCCAAGCATCTGCTGTGCACTCTTCTAACACTCAGCGCATCACCTTCAATCCCATGTCTTCTGTCCGCTTGAGAGTGTGCGTCCAAGTTAAAGAGAGTTTCACCTTTACTGCTCCATCAACAGGGCTCAGACCATGCACTGGTATCCATTCCCTGCTTTTCCTTCTCCTGCTTCCAGGTGTTCTGAGGCCTCATCCTGTCTTTGGAAGTAACAGACCTCTCTTCGGCAAGTGTCCTGTGCCAAGGGCTGGGTGAGTGGATGTTTCCATTGCTGTGTTCATGGGAGCGAGTGAGCGCAGGTTGCACTGCTTCTCTGTCAGCTGGGCATCGATGAATCAACACTTTCCAGATACATTTCACCAAAATGTGATTTTTTTTATCTCTTAGTTTCTATACAGCCGTGGTGGGAGGGATTGTCCGAAGACTCGAGTTTTGACATTGTGTTGATCTCTCATTTGCAGTCTTTAAAAATTTAATAGAATTGATATAAATGTTTTGGGATTTATACGAAAATGAAGTTAGTTTCTGAAACATACTAAATCGACCTAGAAGCCAGACTTGTCAATTTTGGTAACATTTTGTCAGCTCTAAGGAAAACATAGACAGATTGAATGCAAACTAGCAGTCTGAACTGTTAAAGGGGTCATGTCAACTCTTTACTGTGGAAGCCTCCGAAACCAACAGGAACCATGAAATAACTAATGGAAACATGAAATAACCCCCAAGCTTGGATTCACTTGTGCATGTGGTGCCCTTTACTCCCGATGACACCTACTGGTCAATGTTGGCATTTCAAGGTGTAACATCCCCCTCAAGGAAAATACAAGAGAAAACGAACTAAATATATACATTTAGCTTTGAATCCAAAGAACCTAGAGGCATTATAGCTATGAGAACCCTACTGCAGCTATGCTAGGCTACTGAGAACCAGGTGTACTTCTATCAGGGATGAGAACGTTTAATCATCCGATCATGTTGGGTAAAGCACTTGAATGCAACCAAGTCGGCAACCCCATGATAGATTGCCCCCGGGGGCTTGTCTCAATTGAAAGACGGTCCACATAAGCTGTGTCTTTCATGTCATTGGCCACTTTTACAGTTCCATTCACTATCTGACTTCTAATAGTTACCTAGACTGTCTTGAAAAACGGAGGCCTAATACATATTCAAGTTCAGTCAAAGATTCCCCTCACTTACCACACTCCCTTCACCCCAGAGAAGACATAAACCCAGCATTTGCTGAATCTAGCGGAAGGCCATCGTTTCTTTGTGGGAGCTAAGTATTAAATTCCTATCTATTTCATACGAGAGTATTTGACCTTTATGGGGTTCCCTGTTGTTCACAGAGGATGAAGCTAGAGGAACTCTGATTCTAGGAGGGGCTTGCTCTTCTCTTACTGGCTTCATTGCAGCTCAGGTACTGATCCCTCAAAATGGATGCCTGAGTGGAGGGGAGGGAAGAGCAAGTGCTTGATAGCTAGGCCCAAACCTGGGAAAAGGCTTACCTGGGCTTGGTGCACTTTGATCTGAATGGCTTGGAATTGCCCCTTGGGTCGTGTGGATTATCTAAACTCTTTCAAGAACATGAGCGTTTTTATCATCTCTGCCATCTCTTCTCTTTAGACGTCAGGGATCTTGGACCCGTTCTTGGAGCAGAGAATTGAGGAACTTCCTCCAGTCCACGGTGGCCCTCCGTAAGTTTCTGCTAGTATCAGCGAGGTTCAATATGTCTCATGAATGTCTTTCGAGCCTGCTATCCTCTACAGCTGTCTCCAGGCCAGTATTCTCTATTGTAGCAGAACATCTCTCATCAATGTGTTCGCATCTCTCCTCAATCTGTGCAGCCACATTTTCGGCCAGCTTTTCTTCGTGTCTCCCATAAAGTCGACTTCAACAGGACTGGGCAAGTCTGAAAGGACCTCGGAGCCTCTCCAGTAAGCTGAAGACAGGCAGATCTTCCACTGTCTGCCCTTTCAGGTTCTGGAACCTGACCCGTGAACTCAGGTCTTTGGGCAGCAGCAGTATCTCGAACTGACACAGCTTCCCGGACCAAAGACCTAAGCCAAGCTCCACAGAGGGCGGCAGCCCCTCCATCGCACTGATCCACCCACAGAACTCTGCCCGGTTACCTAGGATCCACCAGCCACAACAAGCCTCGCGGTACACACCAACATTCCACCTGGAATCCAACCGCTAACTGCCATCCCCAATGGCTGCTGCATCTTGTCAGTGTTGGGGGAGGGGCTGCATCCGACGAGAGGTTCCTAAGGTAAATGTGATTCTACCCACAAGCGTCCCATGGGCCTTTGTTCTTCCCTCTTTCCTTTTGTTCAGATCTGTATGCACTGTAGCAACGGAGGGAAGTGTGTCCATTTTCAGTTGAATGTTTCACACGTCTTTAAACTTTCTAACAGTCCACAGTACACAGAGACCCACTAAGGGAAACTATTGTTCCTGTAATAAGGGCACACCCGCAATACATAGCCGTCGGTTGATTTCTGCTGAAACACCCGCATTCACGGGACATCTATCCTTTTGTTTCAAGGGGGCTGGAATTCCTAGGAATGATACAATCCCCAATGTGCACTTTACTGCCTGTCTCTTTTGAACTTAGTACACTTTTGCGGAGCTACTTTTCCTTGTTATAGGCTTGTGCCATTCCTTCTCGACATAGTGTAGAATATGGCATTCATTCATCCTGTTGGAAGACTTGCAAGTCATTATCACGGGCTAGGAATCCATTGGATTCCAAAGCGGCATTTGGGTTAGGTCACGATATGCTCATATGAATCAATATTTACGAATATAAATACACGCCTCTGATTTCCGAATACAGGTACATTCAAGCCACGATACTGGGTAGATGCGTACTGAATGATCCTTGACATCACCTTGAGTAATTTCTTTTGAATATTCATGTTATCCTACCCTTTTTGTGTTGTTTGTTTGTTTGATTCTTGGTCTGCTTCTCGTTTGTTTTGCAAACACGTCAGGCCATGCATCTCTCCGTTTGCTTCCAACAGAGAGTCATATAAGCTGACTCCCTTAAGATAGTGCTTCCAATCCCCTATGATTTCCTGCTTCCCTCTCCCATCTTTAGGGTTTTGATGTCCTCCTTGCCTTCTTCTTGTTTCTTCTTTTCCACTCATGCTCTTCTTGCATTTCCAATAAGGGTTTTCTTCTTTCCATTTCATCTTGCTGCTTATCCCTTCAGGGGAGAATTCCCAACCTTTCTTTTAGGATAAGTTTCGAACTGCTGAATTCTTTTAAGATTTGCAGGTCTGTGGCATTCTCTAGCTCTGCTGTTATTAGAAATGGTGGTCATGTGGCATAGGCTACCCTAGATGGCAGCATTTTGCCATTCAAGCTATGGTCTATGTCCTGGCACTCCTCCCTGTCCTGCAATATTGCTGCTGAGATAGCAGCTGAAACCCCTCTGGAGGTTCTCTTGTGACTATGTTGCTTTCCTCCAGGCGCATTTTAAATCACTGGGATGCTCATGAACTTTGTTGATTTGGATCATACAGCTGCTGCTAAGTCTATTGGGATTCCACCTCTTTTGGACGCTGTGTACTTCCTGAATTCGCCTAGATGATTCTATCTTGGCTTTCAGCAAGTTTCAGTCTGATTTTTCTACACATCACTTTTCAAACATTTTTTGTTTCTTTATCTCTTGCTTTTCCATCTGGGACTCTTGCGAATTTTAGTCTTTCATGCCTTGTCTTCAACCAGGATTAAACAGCAATGTTTTCATTGGCTTGCACTTGCTTTCCTATGTGTGCTTCTGACCGAGGGATTTCTGTTCCCCTGTCTTCAAAGTCATTCACGCGTCCCTCTGCAATATCTCGTCTGCTTAGGACGGAATGTTAGCCCTGATATTTTCTCATCCACTGAGTTTTCCAATATTATTTGGCTCGTCTTTAGGCTTTCTCTTCGCCTTTTCTGGTATTCTGCCTTTTGTGATTCTGAGACACTGTTGTTCTTCAGTGTTTCCCTCACCTCCATTTTCAATACTTGCTCTGGAGAGCGTTTTGCAGTCTAGTTGTCTGAAAGCTTATCTTTAGGGCCTTCAATCTCTTGGGAACTGAAAATGGTACTTCCTTTTCCTTTTACTGCATTTCTTCATCTCTACTGGTCAGGTAATTTCAGGTATCTAATGTAGACTTCTAGGGCTTGGTTAAGTGAAAACTTTAGACTCTTGGCTCTACACAATTGCATGGGATTTCTGTGAGGACAAATTTTCCTAGACATTGATGCCATGTCCTGTTCCTGTGTGTGTTGTCTGGTCTATCTCCAATTGCTGGTGTTGCCTTTGTTGTGATGAACCCCCCATACTATTTCGATTAGGATAACCTCATTTTGATTACGCTTATCTCACAAATCTGAAAGAGCACAGGACACTTCCTCTGGTGGAAATGGAGCTTCTAAAGCTTCTCAGCTCTGCATTCTACTCTATGTTATTTTGGAGTGTTTCCAGAAGAGCAGAGTGTGAGTGCGCTTGTGCTTTGTAGTGCCACGGGAATGTCCCACTGAAACCAGTTCTTCCAAGAGCTTCTCTGTCTACAGAAACACCAGTGGAAGCATATCTATGGATGTCACACATCAGGGCCTGCTGGAATGATCCCGCAGCCCGAACTTGGTGTCCTCGCTGCCGAACCGTGCCGGTGCCACCCAAAATGTAGCATCCGCTTTTGAGAGATAAACTGAAGGAAATCCTTCCTCTTCTCACGCTGTGGTCTTGGACCACACTTCCTTGTCCTCTCATCCTTGTGCCACGGGTGCACGAAGGCAACCACAGAGCTGTTGCACATCCTGTGCCTCAAACCAAACCATAATCACAGCCCAGGTTATGAATGTAGCAGATCCTAAGGCTTTTCATTCTGAATTCAAACCCGAGGCCCCCTGGATCCCTCAGACCCGATGCACAATATCTCTGATTCAGCCCCACACATGCTCTATTGGCAAAATGCCAAATTGGTCTCTGGTCCTGCAGATGCACTGGGTGTGGCCATGGGACATATCGATAATTTCAACTGCGCGCGCCAGGGTGGTTGCTTGCTCATTGGGGTCACAGGTCGGTTTGCTCTCTTGATAGGACCCACCACATCCCATAACGCACTCCAGATCCCTGAGACTCAGCGTGTGCCATCATCCGTAGCCCTATCCCTCCCTGAACGCTGCCTCTGCTACCTCAAATTTGGCAGCTCAGATCTCGGTCTCAGAATCAACTGTGGGGATATTTTGCACTGGATTCTTTGAGTTCTGTCAGCCAAGCATCTGCTGTGCACTCTTCTAACACTCAGCGCATCACCTTCAATCCCATGTCTTCTGTCCGCTTGAGAGTGTGCGTCCAAGTTAAAGAGAGTTTCACCTTTACTGCTCCATCAACAGGGCTCAGACCATGCACTGGTATCCATTCCCTGCTTTTCCTTCTCCTGCTTCCAGGTGTTCTGAGGCCTCATCCTGTCTTTGGAAGTAACAGACCTCTCTTCGGCAAGTGTCCTGTGCCAAGGGCTGGGTGAGTGGATGTTTCCATTGCTGTGTTCATGGGAGCGAGTGAGCGCAGGTTGCACTGCTTCTCTGTCAGCTGGGCATCGATGAATCAACACTTTCCAGATACATTTCACCAAAATGTGATTTTTTTTATCTCTTAGTTTCTATACAGCCGTGGTGGGAGGGATTGTCCGAAGACTCCAGTTTTGACATTGTGTTGATCTCTCATTTGCAGTCTTTAAAAATTTAATAGAATTGATATAAATGTTTTGGGAGTTATACGAAAATGAAGTTAGTTTCTGAAACATACTAAATCGACCTAGAAGCCAGACTTGTCAATTTCGGTAACATTTTGTCAGCTCTAAGGAAAACATAGACAGATAGAATGCAAACTAGCAGTCCGAACTGTTACAGGGGTCATGTCAACTCTTTACTGTGGAAGCCTCCGAAACCAACAGGAACCATGAAATAACTAATGGAAACATGAAATAACCCCCAAGCTTGGATTCACTTGTGCATGTGGTGCCCTTTACTCCCGATGACACCTACTGGTCAATGTTGGCATTTCAAGGTGTAACATCCCTCTCAAGGAAAATACAAGAGAAAACGAACTAAATATATACATTTAGCTTTGAATCCAAAGAACCTAGAGGCATTATAGCTATGAGAACCCTGCTGCAGCTCTGCTAGGCTACTGAGAACCAGGTGTTCTTCTATCAGTGATGAGAACGCTTAATCATCCGATCATGTTGGGTAAAGCACTTGAATGCAACCAAGTCTGCACCCCCATGATAGATTGCCCCCGGGGGCTTGACTCAATTGAAAGACGGTCCACATAAGCTGTGTCTTTCATGTCATTGGCGACTTTTACAGTTCAGTTCACTATCTGACTTCTAATACTTACCTAGACTGTCTTGAAAAACGGAGGCCTAATACATATTCAAGTTCAGTCAAGGATTCCCCTCACTTACCACACTCCCTTCACCCCAGAGAAGACATAAACCCAGCATTTGCTGAATCTAGCGGAAGGCCATCGTTTCTTTGTGGGAGCTAAGTATTCAATTCCTATCTATTTCATACGAGAGTATTTGACCTTTATGGGGTTCCCTGTTGTTCACAGAGGATGAAGCTAGAGGAACTCTGATTCTAGGAGGGGCTTGCTCTTCTCTTACTGGCTTCATTGCAGCTCAGGTACTGATCCCTCAAAATGGATGCCTGAGTGGAGGGGAGGGAAGAGCAAGTGCTTGATAGCTAGGCCCAAACCTGGGAAAAGGCTTACCTGGGCTTGGTGCACTTTGATCTGAATGGCTTGGAATTGCCCCTTGGGTCGTGTGGATTATCTGACCTCTTTCAAGAACATGAGCGTTTTTATCATCTCTGCCATCTCTTCTCTTTAGACGTCAGGGATCTTGGACCCGTTCTTGGAGCAGAGAATTGAGGAACTTCCTCCAGTCCACGGTGGCCCTCCGTAAGTTTCTGCTAGTATCAGCGAGGTTCAATATGTCTCATGAATGTCTTTCGAGCCTGCTATCCTCTACAGCTGTCTCCAGGCCAGTATTCTCTATTGTAGCAGAACATCTCTCATCAATGTGTTCGCATCTCTCCTCAATCTGTGCAGCCATATTTTCGGCCAGCTTTTCTTCGTGTCTCCCATAAAGTCGACTTCAACAGGACTGGGCAAGTCTGAAAGGACCTCGGAGCCTCTCCAGTAAGCTGAAGACAGGCAGATCTTCCACTGTCTGCCCTTTCAGGTTCTGGAACCTGACCCGTGAACTCAGGTCTTTGGGCAGCAGCAGTATCTCGAACTGACACAGCTTCCCGGACCAAAGACCTAAGCCAAGCTCCACAGAGGGCGGCAGCCCCTCCATCGCACTGATCCACCCACAGAACTCTGCCCGGTTACCTAGGATCCACCAGCCACAACAAGCCTCGCGGTACACACCAACATTCCACCTGGAATCCAACAGCTAACTGCCATCCCCAATGGCTGCTGCATCTTGTCAGTGTTGGGGGAGGGGCTGCATCCGACGAGAGGTTCCTAAGGTAAATGTGATTCTACCCACAAGCGTCCCATGGGCCTTTGTTCTTCCCTCTTTCCTTTTGTTCAGATCTGTATGCACTGTAGCAACGGAGGGAAGTGTGTCCATTTTCAGTTGAATGTTTCACACGTCTTTAAACTTTCTAACAGTCCACAGTACACAGAGACCCACTAAGGGAAACTATTGTTCCTGTAATAAGGGCACACCCGCAATACATAGCCGTCGGTTGATTTCTGCTGAAACACCCGCATTCACGGGACATCTATCCTTTTGTTTCAAGGGGGCTGGAATTCCTAGGAATGATACAATCCCCAATGTGCACTTTACTGCCTGTCTCTTTTGAACTTAGTACACTTTTGCGGAGCTACTTTTCCTTGTTATAGGCTTGTGCCATTCCTTCTCGACATAGTGTAGAATATGGCATTCATTCATCCTGTTGGAAGACTTGCAAGTCATTATCACGGGCTAGGAATCCATTGGATTCCAAAGCGGCATTTGGGTTAGGTCACGATATGCTCATATGAATCAATATTTACGAATATAAATACACGCCTCTGATTTCCGAATACAGGTACATTCAAGCCACGATACTGGGTAGATGCGTACTGAATGATCCTTGACATCACCTTGAGTAATTTCTTTTGAATATTCATGTTATCCTACCCTTTTTGTGTTGTTTGTTTGTTTGATTCTTGGTCTGCTTCTCGTTTGTTTTGCAAACACGTCAGGCCATGCATCTCTCCGTTTGCTTCCAACAGAGAGTCATATAAGCTGACTCCCTTAAGATAGTGCTTCCAATCCCCTATGATTTCCTGCTTCCCTCTCCCATCTTTAGGGTTTTGATGTCCTCCTTGCCTTCTTCTTGTTTCTTCTTTTCCACTCATGCTCTTCTTGCATTTCCAATAAGGGTTTTCTTCTTTCCATTTCATCTTGCTGCTTATCCCTTCAGGGGAGAATTCCCAACCTTTCTTTTAGGATAAGTTTCGAACTGCTGAATTCTTTTAAGATTTGCAGGTCTGTGGCATTCTCTAGCTCTGCTGTTATTAGAAATGGTGGTCATGTGGCATAGGCTACCCTAGATGGCAGCATTTTGCCATTCAAGCTATGGTCTATGTCCTGGCACTCCTCCCTGTCCTGCAATATTGCTGCTGAGATAGCAGCTGAAACCCCTCTGGAGGTTCTCTTGTGACTATGTTGCTTTCCTCCAGGCGCATTTTAAATCACTGGGATGCTCATGAACTTTGTTGATTTGGATCATACAGCTGCTGCTAAGTCTATTGGGATTCCACCTCTTTTGGACGCTGTGTACTTCCTGAATTCGCCTAGATGATTCTATCTTGGCTTTCAGCAAGTTTCAGTCTGATTTTTCTACACATCACTTTTCAAACATTGTTTGTTTCTTTATCTCTTGCTTTTCCATCTGGGACTCTTGCGAATTTTAGTCTTTCATGCCTTGTCTTCAACCAGGATTCAACAGCAATGTTTTCATTGGTTTGCACTTGCTTTCCTATGTGTGCTTCTGACCGAGGGATTTCTGTTCCCCTGTCTTCAAAGTCATTCACGCGTCCCTCTGCAATATCTCGTCTGCTTAGGACGGAATGTTAGCCCTGATATTTTCTCATCCACTGAGTTTTCCAATATTATTTGGCTCGTCTTTAGGCTTTCTCTTCCCCTTTTCTGGTATTCTGCCTTTTGTGATTCTGAGACACTGTTGTTCTTCAGTGTTTCCCTCACCTCCATTTTCAATACTTGCTCTGGAGAGCGTTTTGCAGTCTAGTTGTCTGAAAGCTTATCTTTAGGGCCTTCAATCTCTTGGGAACTGAAAATGGTACTTCCTTTTCCTTTTACTGCATTTCTTCACCTCTACTGGTCAGGTAATTTCAGGTATCTAATGTAGACTTCTAGGGCTTGGTTAAGTGAAAACTTTAGACTCTTGGCTCTACACAATTGCATGGGATTTCTGTGAGGACAAATTTTCCTAGACATTGATGCCATGTCCTGTTCCTGTGTGTGTTGTCTGGTCTATCTCCAATTGCTGGTGTTGCCTTTGTTGTGATGAACCCCCCATACTATTTCGATTAGGATAACCTCATTTTGATTACGCTTATCTCACAAATCTGAAAGAGCACAGGACACTTCCTCTGGTGGAAATGGAGCTTCTAAAGGTTCTCAGCTCTGCATTCTACTCTATGTTATTTTGGAGTGTTTCCAGAAGAGCAGAGTGTGAGTGCGCTTGTGCTTTGTAGTGCCACGGGAATGTCCCACTGAAACCAGTTCTTCCAAGAGCTTCTCTGTCTACAGAAACACCAGTGGAAGCATATCTATGGATGTCACACATCAGGGCCTGCTGGAATGATCCCGCAGCCCGAACTTGGTGTCCTCGCTGCCGAACCGTGCCGGTGCCACCCAAAATGTAGCATCCGCTTTTGAGAGATAAACTGAAGGAAATCCTTCCTCTTCTCACGCTGTGGTCTTGGACCACACTTCCTTGTCCTCTCATCCTTGTGCCACGGGTGCACGAAGGCAACCACAGAGCTGTTGCACATCCTGTGCCTCAAACCAAACCATAATCACAGCCCAGGTTATGAATGTAGCAGATCCTAAGGCTTTTCATTCTGAATTCAAACCCGAGGCCCCCTGGATCCCTCAGACCCGATGCACAATATCTCTGATTCAGCCCCACACATGCTCTATTGGCAAAATGCCAAATTGGTCTCTGGTCCTGCAGATGCACTGGGTGTGGCCATGGGACATATCGATAATTTCAACTGCGCGCGCCAGGGTGGTTGCTTGCTCATTGGGGTCACAGGTCGGTTTGCTCTCTTGATAGGACCCACCACATCCCATAACGCACTCCAGATCCCTGAGACTCAGCGTGTGCCATCATCCGTAGCCCTATCCCTCCCTGAACGCTGCCTCTACTACCTCAAATTTGGCAGCTCGGATCTCGGTCTCAGAATCAACTGTGGGGATATTTTGCACTGGATTCTTTGAGTTCTGTCAGCCAAGCATCTGCTGTGCACTCTTCTGACACTCAGCGCATCACCTTCAATCCCATGTCTTCTGTCCGCTTGAGAGTGTGCGTCCAAGTTAAAGAGAGTTTCACCTTTACTGCTCCATCAACAGGGCTCAGACCATGCACTGGTATCCATTCCCTGCTTTTCCTTCTCCTGCTTCCAGGTGTTCTGAGGCCTCATCCTGTCTTTGGAAGTAACAGACCTCTCTTCGGCAAGTGTCCTGTGCCAAGGGCTGGGTGAGTGGATGTTTCCATTGCTGTGTTCATGGGAGCGAGTGAGCGCAGGTTGCACTGCTTCTCTGTCAGCTGGGCATCGATGAATCAACACTTTCCAGATACATTTCACCGAAATGTGATTTTTTTTTATCTCTTAGTTTCTATACAGCCGTGGTGGGAGGGATTGTCCGAAGACTCCAGTTTTGACATTGTGTTGATCTCTCATTTGCAGTCTTTAAAAATTTAATAGAATTGATATAAATGTTTTGGGAGTTATACGAAAATGAAGTTAGTTTCTGAAACATACTAAATCGACCTAGAAGCCAGACTTGTCAATTTCGGTAACATTTTGTCAGCTCTAAGGAAAACATAGACAGATAGAATGCAAACTAGCAGTCCGAACTGTAAAAGGGGTCATGTCAACTCTTTACTGTGGAAGCCTCCGAAACCAACAGGAACCATGAAATAACTAATGGAAACATGAAATAACCCCCAAGCTTGGATTCACTTGTGCATGTGGTGCCCTGTACTCCCGATGACACCTACTGGTCAATGTTGGCATTTCAAGGTGTAACATCCCTCTCAAGGAAAATACAAGAGAAAACGAACTAAATATATACATTTAGCTTTGAATCCAAAGAACCTAGAGGCATTATAGCTATGAGAACCCTGCTGCAGCTCTGCTAGGCTACTGAGAACCAGGTGTTCTTCTATCAGGGATGAGAACGCTTAATCATCCGATCATGTTGGGTAAAGCACTTGAATGCAACCAAGTCTGCACCCCCATGATAGATTGCCCCCGGGGGCTTGACTCAATTGAAAGACGGTCCACATAAGCTGTGTCTTTCATGTCATTGGCGACTTTTACAGTTCAGTTCACTATCTGACTTCTAATAGTTACCTAGACTGTCTTGAAAAACGGAGGCCTAATACATATTCAAGTTCAGTCAAGGATTCCCCTCACTTACCACACTCCCTTCACCCCAGAGAAGACATAAACCCAGCATTTGCTGAATCTAGCGGAAGGCCATCGTTTCTTTGTGGGAGCTAAGTACTCAATTCCTATCTATTTCATACGAGAGTATTTGACCTTTATGGGGTTCCCTGTTGTTCACAGAGGATGAAGCTAGAGGAACTCTGATTCTAGGAGGGGCTTGCTCTTCTCTTACTGGCTTCATTGCAGCTCAGGTACTGATCCCTCAAAATGGATGCCTGAGTGGAGGGGAGGGAAGAGCAAGTGCTTGATAGCTAGGCCCAAACCTGGGAAAAGGCTTACCTGGGCTTGGTGCACTTTGATCTGAATGGCTTGGAATTGCCCCTTGGGTCGTGTGGATTATCTGACCTCTTTCAAGAACATGAGCGTTTTTATCATCTCTGCCATCTCTTCTCTTTAGACGTCAGGGATCTTGGACCAGTTCTTGGAGCAGAGAATTGAGGAACTTCCTCCAGTCCACGGTGGCCCTCTGTAAGTTTCTGCTAGTATCAGCGAGGTTCAATATGTCTCATGAATGTCTTTCGAGCCTGCTATCCTCTACAGCTGTCTCCAGGCCAGTATTCTCTATTGTAGCAGAACATCTCTCATCAATGTGTTCGCATCTCTCCTCAATCTGTGCAGCCATATTTTCGGCCAGCTTTTCTTCGTGTCTCCCATAAAGTCGACTTCAACAGGACTGGGCAAGTCTGAAAGGACCTCGGAGCCTCTCCAGTAAGCTGAAGACAGGCAGATCTTCCACTGTCTGCCCTTTCAGGTTCTGGAACCTGACCCGTGAACTCAGGTCTTTGGGCAGCAGCAGTATCTCGAACTGACACAGCTTCCCGGACCAAAGACCTAAGCCAAGCTCCACAGAGGGCGGCAGCCCCTCCATCGCACTGATCCACCCACAGAACTCTGCCCGGTTACCTAGGATCCACCAGCCACAACAAGCCTCGCGGTACACACCAACATTCCACCTGGAATCCAACAGCTAACTGCCATCCCCAATGGCTGCTGCATCTTGTCAGTGTTGGGGGAGGGGCTGCATCCGACGAGAGGTTCCTAAGGTAAATGTGATTCTACCCACTAGCGTCCCATGGGCCTTTGTTCTTCCCTCTTTCCTTTTGTTCAGATCTGTATGCACTGTAGCAACGGAGGGAAGTGTGTCCATTTTCAGTTGAATGTTTCACACGTCTTTAAACTTTCTAACAGTCCACAGTACACAGAGACCCACTAAGGGAAACTATTGTTCCTGTAATAAGGGCACACCCGCAATACATAGCCGTCGGTTGATTTCTGCTGAAACACCCGCATTCACGGGACATCTATCCTTTTGTTTCAAGGGGGCTGGAATTCCTAGGAATGATACAATCCCCAATGTGCACTTTACTGCCTGTCTCTTTTGAACTTAGTACACTTTTGCGGAGCTACTTTTCCTTGTTATAGGCTTGTGCCATTCCTTCTCGACATAGTGTAGAATATGGCATTCATTCATCCTGTTGGAAGACTTGCAAGTCATTATCACGGGCTAGGAATCCATTGGATTCCAAAGCGGCATTTGGGTTAGGTCACGATATGCTCATATGAATCAATATTTACGAATATAAATACACGCCTCTGATTTCCGAATACAGGTACATTCAAGCCACGATACTGGGTAGATGCGTACTGAATGATCCTTGACATCACCTTGAGTAATTTCTTTTGAATATTCATGTTATCCTACCCTTTTTGTGTTGTTTGTTTGTTTGATTCTTGGTCTGCTTCTCGTTTGTTTTGCAAACACGTCAGGCCATGCATCTCTCCGTTTGCTTCCAACAGAGAGTCATATAAGCTGACTCCCTTAAGATAGTGCTTCCAATCCCCTATGATTTCCTGCTTCCCTCTCCCATCTTTAGGGTTTTGATGTCCTCCTTGCCTTCTTCTTGTTTCTTCTTTCCACTCATGCTCTTCTTGCATTTCCAATAAGGGTTTTCTTCTTTCCATTTCATCTTGCTGCTTATCCCTTCAGGGGAGAATTCCCAACCTTTCTTTTAGGATAAGTTTCGAACTGCTGAATTCTTTTAAGATTTGCAGGTCTGTGGCATTCTCTAGCTCTGCTGTTATTAGAAATGGTGGTCATGTGGCATAGGCTACCCTAGATGGCAGCATTTTGCCATTCAAGCTATGGTCTATGTCCTGGCACTCCTCCCTGTCCTGCAATATTGCTGCTGAGATAGCAGCTGAAACCCCTCTGGAGGTTCTCTTGTGACTATGTTGCTTTCCTCCAGGCGCATTTTAAATCACTGGGATGCTCATGAACTTTGTTGATTTGGATCATACAGCTGCTGCTAAGTCTATTGGGATTCCACCTCTTTTGGACGCTGTGTACTTCCTGAATTCGCCTAGATGATTCTATCTTGGCTTTCAGCAAGTTTCAGTCTGATTTTTCTACACATAACTTTTCAAACATTGTTTGTTTCTTTATCTCTTGCTTTTCCATCTGGGACTCTTGCGAATTTTAGTCTTTCATGCCTTGTCTTCAACCAGGATTCAACAGCAATGTTTTCATTGGTTTGCACTTGCTTTCCTATGTGTGCTTCTGACCGAGGGATTTCTGTTCCCCTGTCTTCAAAGTCATTCACGCGTCCCTCTGCAATATCTCGTCTGCTTAGGACGGAATGTTAGCCCTGATATTTTCTCATCCACTGAGTTTTCCAATATTATTTGGCTCGTCTTTAGGCTTTCTCTTCCCCTTTTCTGGTATTCTGCCTTTTGTGATTCTGAGACACTGTTGTTCTTCAGTGTTTCCCTCACCTCCATTTTCAATACTTGCTCTGGAGAGTGTTTTGCAGTCTAGTTGTCTGAAAGCTTATGTATAAGGTCTTCAAACTCTTGGGAACTGAAAATGGTACTTCCTTTTCCTTTTACTGTATTT
Organism: Vicugna pacos; assembly: GCF_048564905.1. Classification (NCBI taxonomy): domain Eukaryota; kingdom Metazoa; phylum Chordata; class Mammalia; order Artiodactyla; family Camelidae; genus Vicugna; species Vicugna pacos. Next base: position 1,010,206 of record NW_027328737.1, read on the forward strand.
CTTCATCTCTACTGGTCAGGTAATTTCAGGTATCTAATGTAGACTTCTAGGGCTTGGTTACGTGAAAACTTTAGACTCTTGGCTCTACACAATTGCATGGGATTTCTGTGAGGACAAATTTTCCTAGACATTGATGCCATGTCCTGTTCCTGTGTGTGTTGTCTGGTCTATCTCCAATTGCTGGTGTTGCCTTTGTTGTGATGAACCCCCCATACTATTTCGATTAGGATAACCTCATTTTGATTACGCTTATCTCACAAATCTGAAAGAGCACAGGACACTTCCTCTGGTGGAAATGGAGCTTCTAAAGGTTCTCAGATCTGCATTCTACTCTATGTTATTTTGGAGTGTTTCCAGAAGAGCAGAGTGTGAGTGCGCTTGTGCTTTGTAGTGCCACGGGAATGTCCCACTGAAACCAGTTCTTCCAAGAGCTTCTCTGTCTACAGAAACACCAGTGGAAGCATATCTATGGATGTCACACATCAGGGCCTGCTGGAATGATCCCGCAGCCCGAACTTGGTGTCCTCGCTGCCGAACCGTGCCGGTGCCACCCAAAATGTAGCATCCGCTTTTGAGAGATAAACTGAAGGAAATCCTTCCCCTTCTCACGCTGTGGTCTTGGACCACACTTCCTTGTCCTCTCATCCTTGTGCCACGGGTGCACGAAGGCAACCACAGAGCTGTTGCACATCCTGTGCCTCAAACCAAACCATAATCACAGCCCAGGTTATGAATGTAGCAGATCCTAAGGCTTTTCATTCTGAATTCAAACCCGAGGCCCCCTGGATCCCTCAGACCCGATGCACAATACCTCTGATTCAGCCCCACACATGCTCTATTGGCAAAATGCCAAATTGGTCTCTGGTCCTGCAGATGCACTGGGTGTGGCCATGGGACATATCGATAATTTCAACTGCGCGCGCCAGGGTGGTTGCTTGCTCATTGGGGTCACAGGTCGGTTTGCTCTCTTGATAGGACCCACCACATCCCATAACGCACTCCAGATCCCTGAGACTCAGCGTGTGCCATCATCCGTAGCCCTATCCCTCCCTGAACGCTGCCTCTGCTACCTCAAATTTGGCAGCTCGGATCTCGGTCTCAGAATCAACTGTGGGGATATTTTGCACTGGATTCTTTGAGTTCTGTCAGCCAAGCATCTGCTGTGCACTCTTCTAACACTCAGCGCATCACCTTCAATCCCATGTCTTCTGTCCGCTTGAGAGTGTGCGTCCAAGTTAAAGAGAGTTTCACCTTTACTGCTCCATCAACAGGGCTCAGACCATGCACTGGTATCCATTCCCTGCTTTTCCTTCTCCTGCTTCCAGGTGTTCTGAGGCCTCATCCTGTCTTTGGAAGTAACAGACCTCTCTTCGGCAAGTGTCCTGTGCCAAGGGCTGGGTGAGTGGATGTTTCCATTGCTGTGTTCATGGGAGCGAGTGAGCGCAGGTTGCACTGCTTCTCTGTCAGCTGGGCATCGATGAATCAACACTTTCCAGATACATTTCACCGAAATGTGATTTTTTTTATCTCTTAGTTTCTATACAGCCGTGGTGGGAGGGATTGTCCGAAGACTCCAGTTTTGACATTGTGTTGATCTCTCATTTGCAGTCTTTAAAAATTTAATAGAATTGATATAAATGTTTTGGGAGTTATACGAAAATGAAGTTAGTTTCTGAAACATACTAAATCGACCTAGAAGCCAGACTTGTCAATTTCGGTAACATTTTGTCAGCTCTAAGGAAAACATAGACAGATAGAATGCAAACTAGCAGTCCGAACTGTTACAGGGGTCATGTCAACTCTTTACTGTGGAAGCCTCCGAAACCAACAGGAACCATGAAATAACTAATGGAAACATGAAATAACCCCCAAGCTTGGATTCACTTGTGCATGTGGTGCCCTGTACTCCCGATGACACCTACTGGTCAATGTTGGCATTTCAAGGTGTAACATCCCTCTCAAGGAAAATACAAGAGAAAACGAACTAAATATATACATTTAGCTTTGAATCCAAAGAACCTAGAGGCATTATAGCTATGAGAACCCTGCTGCAGCTCTGCTAGGCTACTGAGAACCAGGTGTTCTTCTATCAGGGATGAGAACGCTTAATCATCCGATCATGTTGGGTAAAGCACTTGAATGCAACCAAGTCTGCACCCCCATGATAGATTGCCCCCGGGGGCTTGACTCAATTGAAAGACGGTCCACATAAGCTGTGTCTTTCATGTCATTGGCGACTTTTACAGTTCAGTTCACTATCTGACTTCTAATAGTTACCTAGACTGTCTTGAAAAACGGAGGCCTAATACATATTCAAGTTCAGTCAAGGATTCCCCTCACTTACCACACTCCCTTCACCCCAGAGAAGACAGAAACCCAGCATTTGCTGAATCTAGCGGAAGGCCATCGTTTCTTTGTGGGAGCTAAGTATTCAATTCCTATCTATTTCATACGAGAGTATTTGACCTTTATGGGGTTCCCTGTTGTTCACAGAGGATGAAGCTAGAGGAACTCTGATTCTAGGAGGGGCTTGCTCTTCTCTTACTGGCTTCATTGCAGCTCAGGTACTGATCCCTCAAAATGGATGCCTGAGTGGAGGGGAGGGAAGAGCAAGTGCTTGATAGCTAGGCCCAAACCTGGGAAAAGGCTTACCTGGGCTTGGTGCACTTTGATCTGAATGGCTTGGAATTGCCCCTTGGGTCGTGTGGATTATCTGACCTCTTTCAAGAACATGAGCGTTTTTATCATCTCTGCCATCTCTTCTCTTTAGACGTCAGGGATCTTGGACCCGTTCTTGGAGCAGAGAATTGAGGAACTTCCTCCAGTCCACGGTGGCCCTCCGTAAGTTTCTGCTAGTATCAGCGAGGTTCAATATGTCTCATGAATGTCTTTCGAGCCTGCTATCCTCTACAGCTGTCTCCAGGCCAGTATTCTCTATTGTAGCAGAACATCTCTCATCAATGTGTTCGCATCTCTCCTCAATCTGTGCAGCCATATTTTCGGCCAGCTTTTCTTCGTGTCTCCCATAAAGTCGACTTCAACAGGACTGGGCAAGTCTGAAAGGACCTCGGAGCCTCTCCAGTAAGCTGAAGACAGGCAGATCTTCCACTGTCTGCCCTTTCAGGTTCTGGAACCTGACCCGTGAACTCAGGTCTTTGGGCAGCAGCAGTATCTCGAACTGACACAGCTTCCCGGACCAAAGACCTAAGCCAAGCTCCACAGAGGGCGGCAGCCCCTCCATCGCACTGATCCACCCACAGAACTCTGCCCGGTTACCTAGGATCCACCAGCCACAACAAGCCTCGCGGTACACACCAACATTCCACCTGGAATCCAACAGCTAACTGCCATCCCCAATGGCTGCTGCATCTTGTCAGTGTTGGGGGAGGGGCTGCATCCGACGAGAGGTTCCTAAGGTAAATGTGATTCTACCCACTAGCGTCCCATGGGCCTTTGTTCTTCCCTCTTTCCTTTTGTTCAGATCTGTATGCACTGTAGCAACGGAGGGAAGTGTGTCCATTTTCAGTTGAATGTTTCACACGTCTTTAAACTTTCTAACAGTCCACAGTACACAGAGACCCACTAAGGGAAACTATTGTTCCTGTAATAAGGGCACACCCGCAATACATAGCCGTCGGTTGATTTCTGCTGAAACACCCGCATTCACGGGACATCTATCCTTTTGTTTCAAGGGGGCTGGAATTCCTAGGAATGATACAATCCCCAATGTGCACTTTAATGCCTGTCTCTTTTGAACTTAGTACACTTTTGCGGAGCTACTTTTCCTTGTTATAGGCTTGTGCCATTCCTTCTCGCCCTAGTGTAGAATATGGCATTCATTCATCCTGTTGGAAGACTTGCAAGTCATTATCACGGGCTAGGAATCCATTGGATTCCAAAGCGGCATTTGGGTTAGGTCACGATATGCTCATATGAATCAATATTTACGAATATAAATACACGCCTCTGATTTCCGAATACAGGTACATTCAAGCCACGATACTGGGTAGATGCGTACTGAATGATCCTTGACATCACCTTGAGTAATTTCTTTTGAATATTCATGTTATCCTACCCTTTTTGTGTTGTTTGTTTGTTTGATTCTTGGTCTGCTTCTCGTTTGTTTTGCAAACACGTCAGGCCATGCATCTCTCCGTTTGCTTCCAACAGAGAGTCATATAAGCTGACTCCCTTAAGATAGTGCTTCCAATCCCCTATGATTTCCTGCTTCCCTCTCCCATCTTTAGGGTTTTGATGTCCTCCTTGCCTTCTTCTTGTTTCTTCTTTTCCACTCATGCTCTTCTTGCATTTCCAATAAGGGTTTTCTTCTTTCCATTTCATCTTGCTGCTTATCCCTTCAGGGGAGAATTCCCAACCTTTCTTTTAGGATAAGTTTCGAACTGCTGAATTCTTTTAAGATTTGCAGGTCTGTGGCATTCTCTAGCTCTGCTGTTATTAGAAATGGTGGTCATGTGGCATAGGCTACCCTAGATGGCAGCATTTTGCCATTCAAGCTATGGTCTATGTCCTGGCACTCCTCCCTGTCCTGCAATATTGCTGCTGAGATAGCAGCTGAAACCCCTCTGGAGGTTCTCTTGTGACTATGTTGCTTTCCTCCAGGCGCATTTTAAATCACTGGGATGCTCATGAACTTTGTTGATTTGGATCATACAGCTGCTGCTAAGTCTATTGGGATTCCACCTCTTTTGGACGCTGTGTACTCCCTGAATTCGCCTAGATGATTTTATCTTGGCTTTCAGCAAGTTTCAGTCTGATTTTTCTACACATAACTTTTCAAACATTGTTTGTTTCTTTATCTCTTGCTTTTCCATCTGGGACTCTTGCGAATTTTAGTCTTTCATGCCTTGTCTTCAACCAGGATTCAACAGCAATGTTTTCATTGGTTTGCACTTGCTTTCCTATGTGTGCTTCTGACCGAGGGATTTCTGTTCCCCTGTCTTCAAAGTCATTCACGCGTCCCTCTGCAATATCTCGTCTGCTTAGGACGGAATGTTAGCCCTGATATTTTCTCATCCACTGAGTTTTCCAATATTATTTGGCTCGTCTTTAGGCTTTCTCTTCCCCTTTTCTGGTATTCTGCCTTTTGTGATTCTGAGACACTGTTGTTCTTCAGTGTTTCCCTCACCTCCATTTTCAATACTTGCTCTGGAGAGCGTTTTGCAGTCTAGTTGTCTGAAAGCTTATCTTTAAGGCCTTCAATCTCTTGGGAACTGAAAATGGTACTTCCTTTTCCTTTTACTCTATTTCTTCATCTCTACTGGTCAGGTAATTTCAGGTATCTAATGTAGACTTCTAGGGCTTGGTTAAGTGAAAACTTTAGACTCTTGGCTCTACACAATTGCATGGGATTTCTGTGAGGACAAATTTTCCTAGACATTGATGCCATGTCCTGTTCCTGTGTGTGTTGTCTGGTCTATCTCCAATTGCTGGTGTTGCCTTTGTTGTGATGAACCCCCCATACTATTTCGATTAGGATAACCTCATTTTGATTACGCTTATCTCACAAATCTGAAAGAGCACAGGACACTTCCTCTGGTGGAAATGGAGCTTCTAAAGGTTCTCAGCTCTGCATTCTACTCTATGTTATTTTGGAGTGTTTCCAGAAGAGCAGAGTGTGAGTGCGCTTGTGCTTTGTAGTGCCACGGGAATGTCCCACTGAAACCAGTTCTTCCAAGAGCTTCTCTGTCTACAGAAACACCAGTGGAAGCATATCTATGGATGTCACACATCAGGGCCTGCTGGAATGATCCCGCAGCCCGAACTTGGTGTCCTCGCTGCCGAACCGTGCCGGTGCCACCCAAAATGTAGCATCCGCTTTTGAGAGATAAACTGAAGGAAATCCTTCCCCTTCTCACGCTGTGGTCTTGGACCACACTTCCTTGTCCTCTCATCCTTGTGCCACGGGTGCACGAAGGCAACCACAGAGCTGTTGCACATCCTGTGCCTCAAACCAAACCATAATCACAGCCCAGGTTATGAATGTAGCAGATCCTAAGGCTTTTCATTCTGAATTCAAACCCGAGGCCCCCTGGATCCCTCAGACCCGATGCACAATACCTCTGATTCAGCCCCACACATGCTCTATTGGCAAAATGCCAAATTGGTCTCTGGTCCTGCAGATGCACTGGGTGTGGCCATGGGACATATCGATAATTTCAACTGCGCGCGCCAGGGTGGTTGCTTGCTCATTGGGGTCACAGGTCGGTTTGCTCTCTTGATAGGACCCACCACATCCCATAACGCACTCCAGATCCCTGAGACTCAGCGTGTGCCATCATCCGTAGCCCTATCCCTCCCTGAACGCTGCCTCTGCTACCTCAAATTTGGCAGCTCGGATCTCGGTCTCAGAATCAACTGTGGGGATATTTTGCACTGGATTCTTTGAGTTCTGTCAGCCAAGCATCTGCTGTGCACTCTTCTAACACTCAGCACATCACCTTCAATCCCATGTCTTCTGTCCGCTTGAGAGTGTGCGTCCAAGTTAAAGAGAGTTTCACCTTTACTGCTCCATCAACAGGGCTCAGACCATGCACTGGTATCCATTCCCTGCTTTTCCTTCTCCTGCTTCCAGGTGTTCTGAGGCCTCATCCTGTCTTTGGAAGTAACAGACCTCTCTTCGGCAAGTGTCCTGTGCCAAGGGCTGGGTGAGTGGATGTTTCCATTGCTGTGTTCATGGGAGTGAGTGAGCGCAGGTTGCACTGCTTCTCTGTCAGCTGGGCATCGATGAATCAACACTTTCCAGATACATTTCACCGAAATGTGATTTTTTTTTATCTCTTAGTTTCTATACAGCCGTGGTGGGAGGGATTGTCCGAAGACTCGAGTTTTGACATTGTGTTGATCTCTCATTTGCAGTCTTTAAAAATTTAATAGAATTGATATAAATGTTTTGGGAGTTATACGAAAATGAAGTTAGTTTCTGAAACATACTAAATCGACCTAGAAGCCAGACTTGTCAATTTCGGTAACATTTTGTCAGCTCTAAGGAAAACATAGACAGATAGAATGCAAACTAGCAGTCCGAACTGTTACAGGGGTCATGTCAACTCTTTACTGTGGAAGCCTCCGAAACCAACAGGAACCATGAAATAACTAATGGAAACATGAAATAACCCCCAAGCTTGGATTCACTTGTGCATGTGGTGCCCTGTACTCCCGATGACACCTACTGGTCAATGTTGGCATTTCAAGGTGTAACATCCCTCTCAAGGAAAATACAAGAGAAAACGAACTAAATATATACATTTAGCTTTGAATCCAAAGAACCTAGAGGCATTATAGCTATGAGAACCCTGCTGCAGCTCTGCTAGGCTACTGAGAACCAGGTGTTCTTCTATCAGGGATGAGAACGCTTAATCATCCGATCATGTTGGGTAAAGCACTTGAATGCAACCAAGTCTGCACCCCCATGATAGATTGCCCCCGGGGGCTTGACTCAATTGAAAGACGGTCCACATAAGCTGTGTCTTTCATGTCATTGGCGACTTTTACAGTTCAGTTCACTATCTGACTTTTAATAGTTACCTAGACTGTCTTGAAAAACGGAGGCCTAATACATATTCAAGTTCAGTCAAAGATTCCCCTCACTTACCACACTCCCTTCACCCCAGAGAAGACATAAACCCAGCATTTGCTGAATCTAGCAGAAGGCAATCGTTTCTTTGTGGGAGCTAAGTATTCCATTCCTATCTATTTCATACGAGAGTATTTGACCTTTATGGGGTTCCCTGTTGTTCACAGAGGATGAAGCTAGAGGAACTCTGATTCTAGGAGGGGCTTGCTCTTCTCTTACTGGCTTCATTGCAGCTCAGGTACTGATCCCTCAAAATGGATGCCTGAGTGGAGGGGAGGGAAGAGCAAGTGCTTGATAGCTAGGCCCAAACCTGGGAAAAGGCTTACCTGGGCTTGGTGCACTTTGATCTGAATGGCTTGGAATTGCCCCTTGGGTCGTGTGGATTATCTGACCTCTTTCAAGAACATGAGCGTTTTTATCATCTCTGCCATCTCTTCTCTTTAGACGTCAGGGATCTTGGACCCGTTCTTGGAGCAGAGAATTGAGGAACTTCCTCCAGTCCACGGTGGCCCTCCGTAAGTTTCTGCTAGTATCAGCGAGGTTCAATATGTCTCATGAATGTCTTTCGAGCCTGCTATCCTCTACAGCTGTCTCCAGGCCAGTATTCTCTATTGTAGCAGAACATCTCTCATCAATGTGTTCGCATCTCTCCTCAATCTGTGCAGCCATATTTTCGGCCAGCTTTTCTTCGTGTCTCCCATAAAGTCGACTTCAACAGGACTGGGCAAGTCTGAAAGGACCTCGGAGCCTCTCCAGTAAGCTGAAGACAGGCAGATCTTCCACTGTCTGCCCTTTCAGGTTCTGGAACCTGACCCGTGAACTCAGGTCTTTGGGCAGCAGCAGTATCTCGAACTGACACAGCTTCCCGGACCAAAGACCTAAGCCAAGCTCCACAGAGGGCGGCAGCCCCTCCATCGCACTGATCCACCCACAGAACTCTGCCCGGTTACCTAGGATCCACCAGCCACAACAAGCCTCGCGGTACACACCAACATTCCACCTGGAATCCAACCGCTAACTGCCATCCCCAATGGCTGCTGCATCTTGTCAGTGTTGGGGGAGGGGCTGCATCCGACGAGAGGTTCCTAAGGTAAATGTGATTCTACCCACAAGCGTCCCATGGGCCTTTTTTCTTCCCTCTTTCCTTTTGTTCAGATCTGTATGCACTGTAGCAACGGAGGGAAGTGTGTCCATTTTCAGTTGAATGTTTCACACGTCTTTAAACTTTCTAACAGTCCACAGTACACAGAGACCCACTAAGGGAAACTATTGTTCCTGTAATAAGGGCACACCCGCAATACATAGCCGTCGGTTGATTTCTGCTGAAACACCCGCATTCACGGGACATCTATCCTTTTGTTTCAAGGGGGCTGGAATTCCTAGGAATGATACAATCCCCAATGTGCACTTTACTGCCTGTCTCTTTTGAACTTAGTACACTTTTGCGGAGCTACTTTTCCTTGTTATAGGCTTGTGCCATTCCTTCTCGCCCTAGTGTAGAATATGGCATTCATTCATCCTGTTGGAAGACTTGCAAGTCATTATCACGGGCTAGGAATCCATTGGATTCCAAAGCGGCATTTGGGTTAGGTCACGATATGCTCATATGAATCAATATTTACGAATATAAATACACGCCTCTGATTTCCGAATACAGGTACATTCAAGCCACGATACTGGGTAGATGCGTACTGAATGATCCTTGACATCACCTTGAGTAATTTCTTTTGAATATTCATGTTATCCTACCCTTTTTGTGTTGTTTGTTTGTTTGATTCTTGGTCTGCTTCTCGTTTGTTTTGCAAACACGTCAGGCCATGCATCTCTCCGTTTGCTTCCAACAGAGAGTCATATAAGCTGACTCCCTTAAGATAGTGCTTCCAATCCCCTATGATTTCCTGCTTCCCTCTCCCATCTTTAGGGTTTTGATGTCCTCCTTGCCTTCTTCTTGTTTCTTCTTTTCCACTCATGCTCTTCTTGCATTTCCAATAAGGGTTTTCTTCTTTCCATTTCATCTTGCTGCTTATCCCTTCAGGGGAGAATTCCCAACCTTTCTTTTAGGATAAGTTTCGAACTGCTGAATTCTTTTAAGATTTGCAGGTCTGTGGCATTCTCTAGCTCTGCTGTTATTAGAAATGGTGGTCATGTGGCATAGGCTACCCTAGATGGCAGCATTTTGCCATTCAAGCTATGGTCTATGTCCTGGCACTCCTCCCTGTCCTGCAATATTGCTGCTGAGATAGCAGCTGAAACCCCTCTGGAGGTTCTCTTGTGACTATGTTGCTTTCCTCCAGGCGCATTTTAAATCACTGGGATGCTCATGAACATTGTTGATTTGGATCATACAGCTGCTGCTAAGTCTATTGGGATTCCACCTCTTTTGGACGCTGTGTACTTCCTGAATTCGCCTAGATGATTTTATCTTGGCTTTCAGCAAGTTTCAGTCTGATTTTTCTACACATAACTTTTCAAACATTGTTTGTTTCTTTATCTCTTGCTTTTCCATCTGGGACTCTTGCGAATTTTAGTCTTTCATGCCTTGTCTTCAACCAGGATTCAACAGCAATGTTTTCATTGGTTTGCACTTGCTTTCCTATGTGTGCTTCTGACCGAGGGATTTCTGTTCCCCTGTCTTCAAAGTCATTCACGCGTCCCTCTGCAATATCTCATCTGCTTAGGACGGAATGTTAGCCCTGATATTTTCTCATCCACTGAGTTTTCCAATATTATTTGGCTCGTCTTTAGGCTTTCTCTTCCCCTTTTCTGGTATTCTGCCTTTTGTGATTCTGAGACACTGTTGTTCTTCAGTGTTTCCCTCACCTCCATTTTCAATACTTGCTCTGGAGAGCGTTTTGCAGTCTAGTTGTCTGAAAGCTTATCTTTAGGGCCTTCAATCTCTTGGGAACTGAAAATGGTACTTCCTTTTCCTTTTACTGTATTTCTTCATCTCTACTGGTCAGGTAATTTCAGGTATCTAATGTAGACTTCTAGGGCTTGGTTAAGTGAAAACTTTAGACTCTTGGCTCTACACAATTGCATGGGATTTCTGTGAGGACAAATTTTCCTAGACATTGATGCCATGTCCTGTTCCTGTGTGTGTTGTCTGGTCTATCTCCAACTGCTGGTGTTGCCTTTGTTGTGATGAACCCCCCATACTATTTCGATTAGGATAACCTCATTTTGATTACGCTTATCTCACAAATCTGAAAGAGCACAGGACACTTCCTCTGGTGGAAATGGAGCTTCTAAACCTTCTCAGCTCTGCATTCTACTCTATGTTATTTTGGAGTGTTTCCAGAAGAGCAGAGTGTGAGTGCGCTTGTGCTTTGTAGTGCCACGGGAATGTCCCACTGAAACCAGTTCTTCCAAGAGCTTCTCTGTCTAAAGAAACACCAGTGGAAGCATATCTATGGATGTCACACATCAGGGCCTGCTGGAATGATCCCGCAGCCCGAACTTGGTGTCCTCGCTGCCGAACCGTGCCGGTGCCACCCAAAATGTAGCATCCGCTTTTGAGAGATAAACTGAAGGAAATCCTTCCTCTTCTCACGCTGTGGTCTTGACCACACTTCCTTGTCCTCTCATCCTTGTGCCACGGGTGCACGAAGGCAACCACAGAGCTGTTGCACATCCTGTGCCTCAAACCAAACCATAATCACAGCCCAGGTTATGAATGTAGCAGATCCTAAGGCTTTTCATTCTGAATTCAAACCCGAGGCCCCCTGGATCCCTCAGACCCGATGCACAATACCTCTGATTCAGCCCCACACATGCTCTATTGGCAAAATGCCAAATTGGTCTCTGGTCCTGCAGATGCACTGGGTGTGGCCATGGGACATATCGATAATTTCAACTGCGCACGCCAGGGTGGTTGCTTGCTCATTGGGGTCACAGGTCGGTTTGCTCTCTTGATAGGACCCACCATATCCCATAACGCACTCCAGATCCCTGAGACTCAGCGTGTGCCATCATCCGTAGCCCTATCCCTCCCTGAACGCTGCCTCTGCTACCTCAAATTTGGCAGCTCGGATCTCGGTCTCAGAATCAACTGTGGGGATATTTTGCACTGGATTCTTTGAGTTCTGTCAGCCAAGCATCTGCTGTGCACTCTTCTAACACTCAGCGCATCACCTTCAATCCCATGTCTTCTGTCCGCTTGAGAGTGTGCGTCCAAGTTAAAGAGAGTTTCACCTTTACTGCTCCATCAACAGGGCTCAGACCATGCACTGGTATCCATTCCCTGCTTTTCCTTCTCCTGCTTCCAGGTGTTCTGAGGCCTCATCCTGTCTTTGGAAGTAACAGACCTCTCTTCGGCAAGTGTCCTGTGCCAAGGGCTGGGTGAGTGGATGTTTCCATTGCTGTGTTCATGGGAGCGAGTGAGCGCAGGTTGCACTGCTTCTCTGTCAGCTGGGCATCGATGAATCAACACTTTCCAGATACATTTCACCGAAATGTGATTTTTTTTTATCTCTTAGTTTCTATACAGCCGTGGTGGGAGGGATTGTCCGAAGACTCCAGTTTTGACATTGTGTTGATCTCTCATTTGCAGTCTTTAAAAATTTAATAGAATTGATATAAATGTTTTGGGAGTTATACGAAAATGAAGTTAGTTTCTGAAACATACTAAATCGACCTAGAAGCCAGACTTGTCAATTTCGGTAACATTTTGTCAGCTCTAAGGAAAACATAGACAGATAGAATGCAAACTAGCAGTCCGAACTGTTAAAGGGGTCATGTCAACTCTTTACTGTGGAAGCCTCCGAAACCAACAGGAACCATGAAATAACTAATGGAAACATGAAATAACCCCCAAGCTTGGATTCACTTGTGCATGTGGTGCCCTGTACTCCCGATGACACCTACTGGTCAATGTTGGCATTTCAAGGTGTAACATCCCTCTCAAGGAAAATACAAGAGAAAACGAACTAAATATATACATTTAGCTTTGAATCCAAAGAACCTAGAGGCATTATAGCTATGAGAACCCTGCTGCAGCTCTGCTAGGCTACTGAGAACCAGGTGTTCTTCTATCAGGGATGAGAACGCTTAATCATCCGATCATGTTGGGTAAAGCACTTGAATGCAACCAAGTCTGCACCCCCATGATAGATTGCCCCCGGGGGCTTGACTCAATTGAAAGACGGTCCACATAAGCTGTGTCTTTCATGTCATTGGCGACTTTTACTGTTCAGTTCACTATCTGACTTCTAATAGTTACCTAGACTGTCTTGAAAAACGGAGGCCTAATACATATTCAAGTTAAGTCAAGGATTCCCCTCACTTACCACACTCCCTTCACCCCAGAGAAGACATAAACCCAGCATTTGCTGAATCTAGCGGAAGGCCATCGTTTCTTTGTGGGAGCTAAGTATTCAATTCCTATCTATTTCATATGAGAGTATTTGACCTTTATGGGGTTCCCTGTTGTTCACAGAGGATGAAGCTAGAGGAACTCTGATTCTAGGAGGGGCTTGCTCTTCTCTTACTGGCTTCATTGCAGCTCAGGTACTGATCCCTCAAAATGGATGCCTGAGTGGAGGGGAGGGAAGAGCAAGTGCTTGATAGCTAGGCCCAAACCTGGGAAAAGGCTTACCTGGGCTTGGTGCACTTTGATCTGAATGGCTTGGAATTGCCCCTTGGGTCGTGTGGATTATCTGACCTCTTTCAAGAACATGAGCGTTTTTATCATCTCTGCCATCTCTTCTCTTCAGACGTCAGGGATCTTGGACCCGTTCTTGGAGCAGAGAATTGAGGAACTTCCTCCAGTCCACGGTGGCCCTCCGTAAGTTTCTGCTAGTATCAGCGAGGTTCAATATGTCTCATGAATGTCTTTCGAGCCTGCTATCCTCTACAGCTGTCTCCAGGCCAGTATTCTCTATTGTAGCAGAACATCTCTCATCAATGTGTTCGCATCTCTCCTCAATCTGTGCAGCCACATTTTCGGCCAGCTTTTCTTCGTGTCTCCCATAAAGTCGACTTCAACAGGACTGGGCAAGTCTGAAAGGACCTCGGAGCCTCTCCAGTAAGCTGAAGACAGGCAGATCTTCCACTGTCTGCCCTTTCAGGTTCTGGAACCTGACCCGTGAACTCAGGTCTTTGGGCAGCAGCAGTATCTCGAACTGACACAGCTTCCCGGACCAAAGACCTAAGCCAAGCTCCACAGAGGGCGGCAGCCCCTCCATCGCACTGATCCACCCACAGAACTCTGCCCGGTTACCTAGGATCCACCAGCCACAACAAGCCTCGCGGTACACACCAACATTCCACCTGGAATCCAACCGCTAACTGCCATCCCCAATGGCTGCTGCATCTTGTCAGTGTTGGGGGAGGGGCTGCATCCGACGAGAGGTTCCTAAGGTAAATGTGATTCTACCCACAAGCGTCCCATGGGCCTTTGTTCTTCCCTCTTTCCTTTTGTTCAGATCTGTATGCACTGTAGCAACGGAGGGAAGTGTGTCCATTTTCAGTTGAATGTTTCACACGTCTTTAAACTTTCTAACAGTCCACAGTACACAGAGACCCACTAAGGGAAACTATTGTTCCTGTAATAAGGGCACACCCGCAATACATAGCCGTCGGTTGATTTCTGCTGAAACACCCGCATTCACGGGACATCTATCCTTTTGTTTCAAGGGGGCTGGAATTCCTAGGAATGATACAATCCCCAATGTGCACTTTACTGCCTGTCTCTTTTGAACTTAGTACACTTTTGCGGAGCTACTTTTCCTTGTTATAGGCTTGTGCCATTCCTTCTCGCCCTAGTGTAGAATATGGCATTCATTCATCCTGTTGGAAGACTTGCAAGTCATTATCACGGGCTAGGAATCCATTGGATTCCAAAGCGGCATTTGGGTTAGGTCACGATATGCTCATATGAATCAATATTTACGAATATAAATACACGCCTCTGATTTCCGAATACAGGTACATTCAAGCCACGATACTGGGTAGATGCGTACTGAATGATCCTTGACATCACCTTGAGTAATTTCTTTTGAATATTCATGTTATCCTACCCTTTTTGTGTTGTTTGTTTGTTTGATTCTTGGTCTGCTTCTCGTTTGTTTTGCAAACACGTCAGGCCATGCATCTCTCCGTTTGCTTCCAACAGAGAGTCATATAAGCTGACTCCCTTAAGATAGTGCTTCCAATCCCCTATGATTTCCTGCTTCCCTCTCCCATCTTTAGGGTTTTGATGTCCTCCTTGCCTTCTTCTTGTTTCTTCTTTTCCACTCATGCTCTTCTTGCATTTCCAATAAGGGTTTTCTTCTTTCCATTTCATCTTGCTGCTTATCCCTTCAGGGGAGAATTCCCAACCTTTCTTTTAGGATAAGTTTCGAACTGCTGAATTCTTTTAAGATTTGCAGGTCTGTGGCATTCTCTAGCTCTGCTGTTATTAGAAATGGTGGTCATGTGGCATAGGCTACCCTAGATGGCAGCATTTTGCCATTCAAGCTATGGTCTATGTCCTGGCACTCCTCCCTGTCCTGCAATATTGCTGCTGAGATAGCAGCTGAAACCCCTCTGGAGGTTCTCTTGTGACTCTGTTGCTTTCCTCCAGGCGCATTTTAAATCACTGGGATGCTCATGAACTTTGTTGATTTGGATCATACAGCTGCTGCTAAGTCTATTGGGATTCCACCTCTTTTGGACGCTGTGTACTTCCTGAATTCGCCTAGATGATTTTATCTTGGCTTTCAGCAAGTTTCAGTCTGATTTTTCTACACATAACTTTTCAAACATTGTTTGTTTCTTTATCTCTTGCTTTTCCATCTGGGACTCTTGCGAATTTTAGTCTTTCATGCCTTGTCTTCAACCAGGATTCAACAGCAATGTTTTCATTGGTTTGCACTTGCTTTCCTATGTGTGCTTCTGACCGAGGGATTTCTGTTCCCCTGTCTTCAAAGTCATTCACGCGTCCCTCTGCAATATCTCATCTGCTTAGGACGGAATGTTAGCCCTGATATTTTCTCATCCACTGAGTTTTCCAATATTATTTGGCTCGTCTTTAGGCTTTCTCTTCCCCTTTTCTGGTATTCTGCCTTTTGTGATTCTGAGACACTGTTGTTCTTCAGTGTTTCCCTCACCTCCATTTTCAATACTTGCTCTGGAGAGCGTTTTGCAGTCTAGTTGTCTGAAAGCTTATCTTTAAGGCCTTCAATCTCTTGGGAACTGAAAATGGTACTTCCTTTTCCTTTTACTGTATTTCTTCATCTCTACTGGTCAGGTAATTTCAGGTATCTAATGTAGACTTCTAAGGCTTGGTTAAGTGAAAACTTTAGACTCTTGGCTCTACACAATTGCATGGGATTTCTGTGAGGACAAATTTTCCTAGACATTGATGCCATGTCCTGTTCCTGTGTGTGTTGTCTGGTCTATCTCCAATTGCTGGTGTTGCCTTTGTTGTGATGAACCCCCCATACTATTTCGATTAGGATAACCTCATTTTGATTACGCTTATCTCACAAATCTGAAAGAGCACAGGACACTTCCTCTGGTGGAAATGGAGCTTCTAAAGCTTCTCAGCTCTGCATTCTACTCTATGTTATTTTGGAGTGTTTCCAGAAGAGCAGAGTGTGAGTGCGCTTGTGCTTTGTAGTGCCACGGGAATGTCCCACTGAAACCAGTTCTTCCAAGAGCTTCTCTGTCTACAGAAACACCAGTGGAAGCATATCTATGGATGTCACACATCAGGGCCTGCTGGAATGATCCCGCAGCCCGAACTTGGTGTCCTCGCTGCCGAACCGTGCCGGTGCCACCCAAAATGTAGCATCCGCTTTTGAGAGATAAACTGAAGGAAATCCTTCCTCTTCTCACGCTGTGGTCTTGGACCACACTTCCTTGTCCTCTCATCCTTGTGCCACGGGTGCACGAAGGCAACCACAGAGCTGTTGCACATCCTGTGCCTCAAACCAAACCATAATCACAGCCCAGGTTATGAATGTAGCAGATCCTAAGGCTTTTCATTCTGAATTCAAACCCGAGGCCCCCTGGATCCCTCAGACCCGATGCACAATACCTCTGATTCAGCCCCACACATGCTCTATTGGCAAAATGCCAAATTGGTCTCTGGTCCTGCAGATGCACTGGGTGTGGCCATGGGACATATCGATAATTTCAACTGCGCGCGCCAGGGTGGTTGCTTGCTCATTGGGGTCACAGGTCGGTTTGCTCTCTTGATAGGACCCACCACATCCCATAACGCACTCCAGATCCCTGAGACTCAGCGTGTGCCATCATCCGTAGCCCTATCCCTCCCTGAACGCTGCCTCTGCTACCTCAAATTTGGCAGCTCGGATCTCGGTCTCAGAATCAACTGTGGGGATATTTTGCACTGGATTCTTTGAGTTCTGTCAGCCAAGCATCTGCTGTGCACTCTTCTAACACTCAGCGCATCACCTTCAATCCCATGTCTTCTGTCCGCTTGAGAGTGTGCGTCCAAGTTAAAGAGAGTTTCACCTTTACTGCTCCATCAACAGGGCTCAGACCATGCACTGGTATCCATTCCCTGCTTTTCCTTCTCCTGCTTCCAGGTGTTCTGAGGCCTCATCCTGTCTTTGGAAGTAACAGACCTCTCTTCGGCAAGTGTCCTGTGCCAAGGGCTGGGTGAGTGGATGTTTCCATTGCTGTGTTCATGGGAGCGAGTGAGCGCAGGTTGCACTGCTTCTCTGTCAGCTGGGCATCGATGAATCAACACTTTCCAGATACATTTCACAGAAATGTGATTTTTTTTTATCTCTTAGTTTCTATACAGCCGTGGTGGGAGGGATTGTCCGAAGACTCCAGTTTTGACATTGTGTTGATCTCTCATTTGCAGTCTTTAAAAATTTAATAGAATTGATATAAATGTTTTGGGAGTTATACGAAAATGAAGTTAGTTTCTGAAACATACTAAATCGACCTAGAAGCCAGACTTGTCAATTTCGGTAACATTTTGTCAGCTCTAAGGAAAACATAGACAGATAGAATGCAAACTAGCAGTCCGAACTGTTAAAGGGGTCATGTCAACTCTTTACTGTGGAAGCCTCCGAAACCAACAGGAACCATGAAATAACTAATGGAAACATGAAATAACCCCCAAGCTTGGATTCACTTGTGCCTGTGGTGCCCTTTACTCCCGATGACATCTACTGGTCAATGTTGGCAATTCAAGGTGTAACATCCCTCTCAAGGAAAATACAAGAGAAAACGAACTAAATATATACATTTAGTTTTGAATCCAAAGAACCTAGAGGCATTATAGCTATGAGAACCCTGCTGCAGCTCTGCTAGGCTACTGAGACCCAGGTGTTATTCTATCAGGGATGAGAACGCTTAATCATCCGATCATGTTGGGTAAAGCACTTGAATGCAACCAAGTCTGCACCCCCATGATAGATTGCCCCCGGGGGCTTGACTCAATTGAAAGACGGTCCACAAAAGCTGTGTCTTTCATGTCATTGGCGACTTTTACTGTTCAGTTCACTATCTGACTTCTAATAGTTACCTAGACTGTCTTGAAAAACGGAGGCCTAATACATATTCAAGTTCAGTCAAGGATTCCCCTCACTTACCACACTCCCTTCACCCCAGAGAAGACATAAACCCAGCATTTGCTGAATCTAGCGGAAGGCCATCGTTTCTTTGTGGGAGCTAAGTATTCAATTCCTATCTATTTCATATGAGAGTATTTGACCTTTATGGGGTTCCCTGTTGTTCACAGAGGATGAAGCTAGAGGAACTCTGATTCTAGGAGGGGCTTGCTCTTCTCTTACTGGCTTCATTGCAGCTCAGGTACTGATCCCTCAAAATGGATGCCTGAGTGGAGGGGAGGGAAGAGCAAGTGCTTGATAGCTAGGCCCAAACCTGGGAAAAGGCTTACCTGGGCTTGGTGCACTTTGATCTGAATGGCTTGGAATTGCCCCTTGGGTCGTGTGGATTATCTGACCTCTTTCAAGAACATGAGCGTTTTTATCATCTCTGCCATCTCTTCTCTTCAGACGTCAGGGATCTTGGACCCGTTCTTGGAGCAGAGAATTGAGGAACTTCCTCCAGTCCACGGTGGCCCTCCGTAAGTTTCTGCTAGTATCAGCGAGGTTCAATATGTCTCATGAATGTCTTTCGAGCCTGCTATCCTCTACAGCTGTCTCCAGGCCAGTATTCTCTATTGTAGCAGAACATCTCTCATCAATGTGTTCGCATCTCTCCTCAATCTGTGCAGCCATATTTTCGGCCAGCTTTTCTTCGTGTCTCCCATAAAGTCGACTTCAACAGGACTGGGCAAGTCTGAAAGGACCTCGGAGCCTCTCCAGTAAGCTGAAGACAGGCAGATCTTCCACTGTCTGCCCTTTCAGGTTCTGGAACCTGACCCGTGAACTCAGGTCTTTGGGCAGCAGCAGTATCTCGAACTGACACAGCTTCCCGGACCAAAGACCTAAGCCAAGCTCCACAGAGGGCGGCAGCCCCTCCATCGCACTGATCCACCCACAGAACTCTGCCCGGTTACCTAGGATCCACCAGCCACAACAAGCCTCGCGGTACACACCAACATTCCACCTGGAATCCAACCGCTAACTGCCATCCCCAATGGCTGCTGCATCTTGTCAGTGTTGGGGGAGGGGCTGCATCCGACGAGAGGTTCCTAAGGTAAATGTGATTCTACCCACAAGCGTCCCATGGGCCTTTGTTCTTCCCTCTTTCCTTTTGTTCAGATCTGTATGCACTGTAGCAACGGAGGGAAGTGTGTCCATTTTCAGTTGAATGTTTCACACGTCTTTAAACTTTCTAACAGTCCACAGTACACAGAGACCCACTAAGGGAAACTATTGTTCCTGTAATAAGGGCACACCCGCAATACATAGCCGTCGGTTGATTTCTGCTGAAACACCCGCATTCACGGGACATCTATCCTTTTGTTTCAAGGGGGCTGGAATTCCTAGGAATGATACAATCCCCAATGTGCACTTTACTGCCTGTCTCTTTTGAACTTAGTACACTTTTGCGGAGCTACTTTTCCTTGTTATAGGCTTGTGCCATTCCTTCTCGACATAGTGTAGGATATGGCATTCATTCATCCTGTTGGAAGACTTGCAAGTCATTATCACGGGCTAGGAATCCATTGGATTCCAAAGCGGCATTTGGGTTAGGTCACGATATGCTCATATGAATCAATATTTACGAATATAAATACACGCCTCTGATTTCCGAATACAGGTACATTCAAGCCACGATACTGGGTAGATGCGTACTGAATGATCCTTGACATCACCTTGAGTAATTTCTTTTGAATATTCATGTTATCCTACCCTTTTTGTGTTGTTTGTTTGTTTGATTCTTGGTCTGCTTCTCGTTTGTTTTGCAAACACGTCAGGCCATGCATCTCTCCGTTTGCTTCCAACAGAGAGTCATATAAGCTGACTCCCTTAAGATAGTGCTTCCAATCCCCTATGATTTCCTGCTTCCCTCTCCCATCTTTAGGGTTTTGATGTCCTCCTTGCCTTCTTCTTGTTTCTTCTTTTCCACTCATGCTCTTCTTGCATTTCCAATAAGGGTTTTCTTCTTTCCATTTCATCTTGCTGCTTATCCCTTCAGGGGAGAATTCCCAACCTTTCTTTTAGGATAAGTTTCGAACTGCTGAATTCTTTTAAGATTTGCAGGTCTGTGGCATTCTCTAGCTCTGCTGTTATTAGAAATGGTGGTCATGTGGCATAGGCTACCCTAGATGGCAGCATTTTGCCATTCAAGCTATGGTCTATGTCCTGGCACTCCTCCCTGTCCTGCAAAATTGCTGCTGAGATAGCAGCTGAAACCCCTCTGGAGGTTCTCTTGTGACTATGTTGCTTTCCTCCAGGCGCATTTTAAATCACTGGGATGCTCATGAACTTTGTTGATTTGGATCATACAGCTGCTGCTAAGTCTATTGGGATTCCACCTCTTTTGGACGCTGTGTACTTCCTGAATTCGCCTAGATGATTTTATCTTGGCTTTCAGCAAGTTTCAGTCTGATTTTTCTACACATAACTTTTCAAACATTGTTAGTTTCTTTATCTCTTGCTTTTCCATCTGGGACTCTTGCGAATTTTAGTCTTTCATGCCTTGTCTTCAACCAGGATTCAACAGCAATGTTTTCATTGGTTTGCACTTGCTTTCCTATGTGTGCTTCTGACCGAGGGATTTCTGTTCCCCTGTCTTCAAAGTCATTCACGCGTCCCTCTGCAATATCTCGTCTGCTTAGGACGGAATGTTAGCCCTGATATTTTCTCATCCACTGAGTTTTCCAATATTATTTGGCTCGTCTTTAGGCTTTCTCTTCCCCTTTTCTGGTATTCTGCCTTTTGTGATTCTGAGACACTGTTGTTCTTCAGTGTTTCCCTCACCTCCATTTTCAATACTTGCTCTGGAGAGCGTTTTGCAGTCTAGTTGTCTGAAAGCTTATCTTTAGGGCCTTCAATCTCTTGGGAACTGAAAATGGTACTTCCTTTTCCTTTTACTGTATTTCTTCATCTCTACTGGTCAGGTAATTTCAGGTATCTAATGTAGACTTCTAGGGCTTGGTTAAGTGAAAACTTTAGACTCTTGGCTCTACACAATTGCATGGGATTTCTGTGAGGACAAATTTTCCTAGACATTGATGCCATGTCCTGTTCCTGTGTGTGTTGTCTGGTCTATCTCCAATTGCTGGTGTTGCCTTTGTTGTGATGAACCCCCCATACTATTTCGATTAGGATAACCTCATTTTGATTACGCTTATCTCACAAATCTGAAAGAGCACAGGACACTTCCTCTGGTGGAAATGGAGCTTCTAAAGGTTCTCAGCTCTGCATTCTACTCTATGTTATTTTGGAGTGTTTCCAGAAGAGCAGAGTGTGAGTGCGCTTGTGCTTTGTAGTGCCACGGGAATGTCCCACTGAAACCAGTTCTTCCAAGAGCTTCTCTGTCTACAGAAACACCAGTGGAAGCATATCTATGGATGTCACACATCAGGGCCTGCTGGAATGATCCCGCAGCCCGAACTTGGTGTCCTCGCTGCCGAACCGTGCCGGTGCCACCCAAAATGTAGCATCCGCTTTTGAGAGATAAACTGAAGGAAATCCTTCCTCTTCTCACGCTGTGGTCTTGGACCACACTTCCTTGTCCTCTCATCCTTGTGCCACGGGTGCACGAAGGCAACCACAGAGCTGTTGCACATCCTGTGCCTCAAACCAAACCATAATCACAGCCCAGGTTATGAATGTAGCAGATCCTAAGGCTTTTCATTCTGAATTCAAACCCGAGGCCCCCTGGATCCCTCAGACCCGATGCACAATATCTCTGATTCAGCCCCACACATGCTCTATTGGCAAAATGCCAAATTGGTCTCTGGTCCTGCAGATGCACTGGGTGTGGCCATGGGACATATCGATAATTTCAACTGCGCGCGCCAGGGTGGTTGCTTGCTCATTGGGGTCACAGGTCGGTTTGCTCTCTTGATAGGACCCACCACATCCCATAACGCACTCCAGATCCCTGAGACTCAGCGTGTGCCATCATCCGTAGCCCTATCCCTCCCTGAACGCTGCCTCTGCTACCTCAAATTTGGCAGCTCGGATCTCGGTCTCAGAATCAACTGTGGGGATATTTTGCACTGGATTCTTTGAGTTCTGTCAGCCAAGCATCTGCTGTGCACTCTTCTAACACTCAGCGCATCACCTTCAATCCCATGTCTTCTGTCCGCTTGAGAGTGTGCGTCCAAGTTAAAGAGAGTTTCACCTTTACTGCTCCATCAACAGGGCTCAGACCATGCACTGGTATCCATTCCCTGCTTTTCCTTCTCCTGCTTCCAGGTGTTCTGAGGCCTCATCCTGTCTTTGGAAGTAACAGACCTCTCTTCGGCAAGTGTCCTGTGCCAAGGGCTGGGTGAGTGGATGTTTCCATTGCTGTGTTCATGGGAGCGAGTGAGCGCAGGTTGCACTGCTTCTCTGTCAGCTGGGCATCGATGAATCAACACTTTCCAGATACATTTCACCGAAATGTGATTTTTTTTTATCTCTTAGTTTCTATACAGCCGTGGTGGGAGGGATTGTCCGAAGACTCCAGTTTTGACATTGTGTTGATCTCTCATTTGCAGTCTTTAAAAATTTAATAGAATTGATATAAATGTTTTGGGAGTTATACGAAAATGAAGTTAGTTTCTGAAACATACTAAATCGACCTAGAAGCCAGACTTGTCAATTTCGGTAACATTTTGTCAGCTCTAAGGAAAACATAGACAGATAGAATGCAAACTAGCAGTCCGAACTGTTACAGGGGTCATGTCAACTCTTTACTGTGGAAGCCTCCGAAACCAACAGGAACCATGAAATAACTAATGGAAACATGAAATAACCCCCAAGCTTGGATTCACTTGTGCATATGGTGCCCTGTACTCCCGATGACACCTACTGGTCAATGTTGGCATTTCAAGGTGTAACATCCCTCTCAAGGAAAATACAAGAGAAAACGAACTAAATATATACATTTAGCTTTGAATCCAAAGAACCTAGAGGCATTATAGCTATGAGAACCCTGCTGCAGCTCTGCTAGGCTACTGAGAACCAGGTGTTCTTCTATCAGGGATGAGAACGTTTAATCATCCGATCATGTTGGGTAAAGCACTTGAATGCAACCAAGTCTGCACCCCCATGATAGATTGCCCCCGGGGGCTTGACTCAATTGAAAGACGGTCCACAAAAGCTGTGTCTTTCATGTCATTGGCGACTTTTACTGTTCAGTTTACTATCTGACTTCTAATAGTTACCTAGACTGTCTTGAAAAACGGAGGCCTAATACATATTCAAGTTCAGTCAAGGATTCCCCTCACTTACCACACTCCCTTCACCCCAGAGAAGACATAAACCCAGCATTTGCTGAATCTAGCGGAAGGCCATCGTTTCTTTGTGGGAGCTAAGTATTCAATTCCTATCTATTTCATACGAGAGTATTTGACCTTTATGGGGTTCCCTGTTGTTCACAGAGGATGAAGCTAGAGGAACTCTGATTCTAGGAGGGGCTTGCTCTTCTCTTACTGGCTTCATTGCAGCTCAGGTACTGATCCCTCAAAATGGATGCCTGAGTGGAGGGGAGGGAAGAGCAAGTGCTTGATAGCTAGGCCCAAACCTGGGAAAAGGCTTACCTGGGCTTGGTGCACTTTGATCTGAATGGCTTGGAATTGCCCCTTGGGTCGTGTGGATTATCTGACCTCTTTCAAGAACATGAGCGTTTTTATCATCTCTGCCATCTCTTCTCTTCAGACGTCAGGGATCTTGGACCCGTTCTTGGAGCAGAGAATTGAGGAACTTCCTCCAGTCCACGGTGGCCCTCCGTAAGTTTCTGCTAGTATCAGCGAGGTTCAATATGTCTCATGAATGTCTTTCGAGCCTGCTATCCTCTACAGCTGTCTCCAGGCCAGTATTCTCTATTGTAGCAGAACATCTCTCATCAATGTGTTCGCATCTCTCCTCAATCTGTGCAGCCATATTTTCGGCCAGCTTTTCTTCGTGTCTCCCATAAAGTCGACTTCAACAGGACTGGGCAAGTCTGAAAGGACCTCGGAGCCTCTCCAGTAAGCTGAAGACAGGCAGATCTTCCACTGTCTGCCCTTTCAGGTTCTGGAACCTGACCCGTGAACTCAGGTCTTTGGGCAGCAGCAGTATCTCGAACTGACACAGCTTCCCGGACCAAAGACCTAAGCCAAGCTCCACAGAGGGCGGCAGCCCCTCCATCGCACTGATCCACCCACAGAACTCTGCCCGGTTACCTAGGATCCACCAGCCACAACAAGCCTCGCGGTACACACCAACATTCCACCTGGAATCCAACCGCTAACTGCCATCCCCAATGGCTGCTGCACCTTGTCAGTGTTGGGGGAGGGGCTGCATCCGACGAGAGGTTCCTAAGGTAAATGTAATTCTACCCACTAGCGTCCCATGGGCCTTTGTTCTTCCCTCTTTCCTTTTGTTCAGATCTGTATGCACTGTAGCAACGGAGGGAAGTGTGTCCATTTTCAGTTGAATGTTTCACACGTCTTTAAACTTTCTAACAGTCCACAGTACACAGAGACCCACTAAGGGAAACTATTGTTCCTGTAATAAGGGCACACCCGCAATACATAGCCGTCGGTTGATTTCTGCTGAAACACCCGCATTCACGGGACATCTATCCTTTTGTTTCAAGGGGGCTGGAATTCCTAGGAATGATACAATCCCCAATGTGCACTTTACTGCCTGTCTCTTTTGAACTTAGTACACTTTTGCGGAGCTACTTTTCCTTGTTATAGGCTTGTGCCATTCCTTCTCGACATAGTGTAGAATATGGCATTCATTCATCCTGTTGGAAGACTTGCAATTCATTATCACGGGCTAGGAATCCATTGGATTCCAAAGCGGCATTTGGTTTAGGTCACGATATGCTCATATGAATCAATATTTACGAATATAAATACACGCCTCTGATTTCCGAATACAGGTACATTCAAGCCACGATACTGGGTAGATGCGTACTGAATGATCCTTGACATCACCTTGAGTAATTTCTTTTGAATATTCATGTTATCCAACCCTTTTTGTGTTGTTTGTTTGTTTGATTCTTGGTCTGCTTCTCGTTTGTTTTGCAAACACGTCAGGCCATGCATCTCTCCGTTTGCTTCCAACAGAGAGTCATATAAGCTGACTCCCTTAAGATAGTGCTTCCAATCCCCTATGATTTCCTGCTTCCCTCTCCCATCTTTAGGGTTTTGATGTCCTCCTTGCCTTCTTCTTGTTTCTTCTTTTCCACTCATGCTCTTCTTGCATTTCCAATAAGGGTTTTCTTCTTTCCATTTCATCTTGCTGCTTATCCCTTCAAGGGAGAATTCCCAACCTTTCTTTTAGGATAAGTTTCGAACTGCTGAATTCTTTTAAGATTTGCAGGTCTGTGGCATTCTCTAGCTCTGCTGTTATTAGAAATGGTGGTCATGTGGCATAGGCTACCCTAGATGGCAGCATTTTGCCATTCAAGCTATGGTCTATGTCCTGGCACTCCTCCCTGTCCTGCAAAATTGCTGCTGAGATAGCAGCTGAAACCCCTCTGGAGGTTCTCTTGTGACTATGTTGCTTTCCTCCAGGCGCATTTTAAATCACTGGGATGCTCATGAACTTTGTTGATTTGGATCATACAGCTGCTGCTAAGTCTATTGGGATTCCACCTCTTTTGGACGCTGTGTACTTCCTGAATTCGCCTAGATGATTTTATCTTGGCTTTCAGCAAGTTTCAGTCTGATTTTTCTACACATAACTTTTCAAACATTGTTAGTTTCTTTATCTCTTGCTTTTCCATCTGGGACTCTTGCGAATTTTAGTCTTTCATGCCTTGTCTTCAACCAGGATTCAACAGCAATGTTTTCATTGGTTTGCACTTGCTTTCCTATGTGTGCTTCTGACCGAGGGATTTCTGTTCCCCTGTCTTCAAAGTCATTCACGCGTCCCTCTGCAATATCTCGTCTGCTTAGGACGGAATGTTAGCCCTGATATTTTCTCATCCACTGAGTTTTCCAATATTATTTGGCTCGTCTTTAGGCTTTCTCTTCCCCTTTTCTGGTATTCTGCCTTTTGTGATTCTGAGACACTGTTGTTCTTCAGTGTTTCCCTCACCTCCATTTTCAATACTTGCTCTGGAGAGCGTTTTGCAGTCTAGTTGTCTGAAAGCTTATCTTTAGGGCCTTCAATCTCTTGGGAACTGAAAATGGTACTTCCTTTTCCTTTTACTGTATTTCTTCATCTCTACTGGTCAGGTAATTTCAGGTATCTAATGTAGACTTCTAGGGCTTGGTTAAGTGAAAACTTTAGACTCTTGGCTCTACACAATTGCATGGGATTTCTGTGAGGACAAATTTTCCTAGACATTGATGCCATGTCCTGTTCCTGTGTGTGTTGTCTGGTCTATCTCCAATTGCTGGTGTTGCCTTTGTTGTGATGAACCCCCCCATACTATTTCGATTAGGATAACCTCATTTTGATTACGCTTATCTCACAAATCTGAAAGAGCACAGGACACTTCCTCTGGTGGAAATGGAGCTTCTAAAGGTTCTCAGCTCTGCATTCTACTCTATGTTATTTTGGAGTGTTTCCAGAAGAGCAGAGTGTGAGTGCGCTTGTGCTTTGTAGTGCCACGGGAATGTCCCACTGAAACCAGTTCTTCCAAGAGCTTCTCTGTCTACAGAAACACCAGTGGAAGCATATCTATGGATGTCACACATCAGGGCCTGCTGGAATGATCCCGCAGCCCGAACTTGGTGTCCTCGCTGCCGAACCGTGCCGGTGCCACCCAAAATGTAGCATCCGCTTTTGAGAGATAAACTGAAGGAAATCCTTCCTCTTCTCACGCTGTGGTCTTGGACCACACTTCCTTGTCCTCTCATCCTTGTGGCACGGGTGCACGAAGGCAACCACAGAGCTGTTGCACATCCTGTGCCTCAAACCAAACCATAATCACAGCCCAGGTTATGAATGTAGCAGATCCTAAGGCTTTTCATTCTGAATTCAAACCCGAGGCCCCCTGGATCCCTCAGACCCGATGCACAATATCTCTGATTCAGCCCCACACATGCTCTATTGGCAAAATGCCAAATTGGTCTCTGGTCCTGCAGATGCACTGGGTGTGGCCATGGGACATATCGATAATTTCAACTGCGCGCGCCAGGGTGGTTGCTTGCTCATTGGGGTCACAGGTCGGTTTGCTCTCTTGATAGGACCCACCACATCCCATAACGCACTCCAGATCCCTGAGACTCAGCGTGTGCCATCATCCGTAGCCCTATCCCTCCCTGAACGCTGCCTCTGCTACCTCAAATTTGGCAGCTCGGATCTCGGTCTCAGAATCAACTGTGGGGATATTTTGCACTGGATTCTTTGAGTTCTGTCAGCCAAGCATCTGCTGTGCACTCTTCTAACACTCAGCGCATCACCTTCAATCCCATGTCTTCTGTCCGCTTGAGAGTGTGCGTCCAAGTTAAAGAGAGTTTCACCTTTACTGCTCCATCAACAGGGCTCAGACCATGCACTGGTATCCATTCCCTGCTTTTCCTTCTCCTGCTTCCAGGTGTTCTGAGGCCTCATCCTGTCTTTGGAAGTAACAGACCTCTCTTCGGCAAGTGTCCTGTGCCAAGGGCTGGGTGAGTGGATGTTTCCATTGCTGTGTTCATGGGAGCGAGTGAGCGCAGGTTGCACTGCTTCTCTGTCAGCTGGGCATCGATGAATCAACACTTTCCAGATACATTTCACCGAAATGTGATTTTTTTTTATCTCTTAGTTTCTATACAGCCGTGGTGGGAGGGATTGTCCGAAGACTCCAGTTTTGACATTGTGTTGATCTCTCATTTGCAGTCTTTAAAAATTTAATAGAATTGATATAAATGTTTTGGGAGTTATACGAAAATGAAGTTAGTTTCTGAAACATACTAAATCGACCTAGAAGCCAGACTTGTCAATTTCGGTAACATTTTGTCAGCTCTAAGGAAAACATAGACAGATAGAATGCAAACTAGCAGTCCGAACTGTTACAGGGGTCATGTCAACTCTTTACTGTGGAAGCCTCCGAAACCAACAGGAACCATGAAATAACTAATGGAAACATGAAATAACCCCCAAGCTTGGATTCACTTGTGCATATGGTGCCCTGTACTCCCGATGACACCTACTGGTCAATGTTGGCATTTCAAGGTGTAACATCCCTCTCAAGGAAAATACAAGAGAAAACGAACTAAATATATACATTTAGCTTTGAATCCAAAGAACCTAGAGGCATTATAGCTATGAGAACCCTGCTGCAGCTCTGCTAGGCTACTGAGAACCAGGTGTTCTTCTATCAGGGATGAGAACGTTTAATCATCCGATCATGTTGGGTAAAGCACTTGAATGCAACCAAGTCTGCACCCCCATGATAGATTGCCCCCGGGGGCTTGACTCAATTGAAAGACGGTCCACAAAAGCTGTGTCTTTCATGTCATTGGCGACTTTTACTGTTCAGTTTACTATCTGACTTCTAATAGTTACCTAGACTGTCTTGAAAAACGGAGGCCTAATACATATTCAAGTTCAGTCAAGGATTCCCCTCACTTACCACACTCCCTTCACCCCAGAGAAGACATAAACCCAGCATTTGCTGAATCTAGCGGAAGGCCATCGTTTCTTTGTGGGAGCTAAGTATTCAATTCCTATCTATTTCATACGAGAGTATTTGACCTTTATGGGGTTCCCTGTTGTTCACAGAGGATGAAGCTAGAGGAACTCTGATTCTAGGAGGGGCTTGCTCTTCTCTTACTGGCTTCATTGCAGCTCAGGTACTGATCCCTCAAAATGGATGCCTGAGTGGAGGGGAGGGAAGAGCAAGTGCTTGATAGCTAGGCCCAAACCTGGGAAAAGGCTTACCTGGGCTTGGTGCACTTTGATCTGAATGGCTTGGAATTGCCCCTTGGGTCGTGTGGATTATCTGACCTCTTTCAAGAACATGAGCGTTTTTATCATCTCTGCCATCTCTTCTCTTCAGACGTCAGGGATCTTGGACCCGTTCTTGGAGCAGAGAATTGAGGAACTTCCTCCAGTCCACGGTGGCCCTCCGTAAGTTTCTGCTAGTATCAGCGAGGTTCAATATGTCTCATGAATGTCTTTCGAGCCTGCTATCCTCTACAGCTGTCTCCAGGCCAGTATTCTCTATTGTAGCAGAACATCTCTCATCAATGTGTTCGCATCTCTCCTCAATCTGTGCAGCCATATTTTCGGCCAGCTTTTCTTCGTGTCTCCCATAAAGTCGACTTCAACAGGACTGGGCAAGTCTGAAAGGACCTCGGAGCCTCTCCAGTAAGCTGAAGACAGGCAGATCTTCCACTGTCTGCCCTTTCAGGTTCTGGAACCTGACCCGTGAACTCAGGTCTTTGGGCAGCAGCAGTATCTCGAACTGACACAGCTTCCCGGACCAAAGACCTAAGCCAAGCTCCACAGAGGGCGGCAGCCCCTCCATCGCACTGATCCACCCACAGAACTCTGCCCGGTTACCTAGGATCCACCAGCCACAACAAGCCTCGCGGTACACACCAACATTCCACCTGGAATCCAACCGCTAACTGCCATCCCCAATGGCTGCTGCACCTTGTCAGTGTTGGGGGAGGGGCTGCATCCGACGAGAGGTTCCTAAGGTAAATGTAATTCTACCCACTAGCGTCCCATGGGCCTTTGTTCTTCCCTCTTTCCTTTTGTTCAGATCTGTATGCACTGTAGCAACGGAGGGAAGTGTGTCCATTTTCAGTTGAATGTTTCACACGTCTTTAAACTTTCTAACAGTCCACAGTACACAGAGACCCACTAAGGGAAACTATTGTTCCTGTAATAAGGGCACACCCGCAATACATAGCCGTCGGTTGATTTCTGCTGAAACACCCGCATTCACGGGACATCTATCCTTTTGTTTCAAGGGGGCTGGAATTCCTAGGAATGATACAATCCCCAATGTGCACTTTACTGCCTGTCTCTTTTGAACTTAGTACACTTTTGCGGAGCTACTTTTCCTTGTTATAGGCTTGTGCCATTCCTTCTCGACATAGTGTAGAATATGGCATTCATTCATCCTGTTGGAAGACTTGCAATTCATTATCACGGGCTAGGAATCCATTGGATTCCAAAGCGGCATTTGGTTTAGGTCACGATATGCTCATATGAATCAATATTTACGAATATAAATACACGCCTCTGATTTCCGAATACAGGTACATTCAAGCCACGATACTGGGTAGATGCGTACTGAATGATCCTTGACATCACCTTGAGTAATTTCTTTTGAATATTCATGTTATCCAACCCTTTTTGTGTTGTTTGTTTGTTTGATTCTTGGTCTGCTTCTCGTTTGTTTTGCAAACACGTCAGGCCATGCATCTCTCCGTTTGCTTCCAACAGAGAGTCATATAAGCTGACTCCCTTAAGATAGTGCTTCCAATCCCCTATGATTTCCTGCTTCCCTCTCCCATCTTTAGGGTTTTGATGTCCTCCTTGCCTTCTTCTTGTTTCTTCTTTTCCACTCATGCTCTTCTTGCATTTCCAATAAGGGTTTTCTTCTTTCCATTTCATCTTGCTGCTTATCCCTTCAGGGGAGAATTCCCAACCTTTCTTTTAGGATAAGTTTCGAACTGCTGAATTCTTTTAAGATTTGCAGGTCTGTGGCATTCTCTAGCTCTGCTGTTATTAGAAATGGTGGTCATGTGGCATAGGCTACCCTAGATGGCAGCATTTTGCCATTCAAGCTATGGTCTATGTCCTGGCACTCCTCCCTGTCCTGCAAAATTGCTGCTGAGATAGCAGCTGAAACCCCTCTGGAGGTTCTCTTGTGACTATGTTGCTTTCCTCCAGGCGCATTTTAAATCACTGGGATGCTCATGAACTTTGTTGATTTGGATCATACAGCTGCTGCTAAGTCTATTGGGATTCCACCTCTTTTGGACGCTGTGTACTTCCTGAATTCGCCTAGATGATTTTATCTTGGCTTTCAGCAAGTTTCAGTCTGATTTTTCTACACATAACTTTTCAAACATTGTTAGTTTCTTTATCTCTTGCTTTTCCATCTGGGACTCTTGCGAATTTTAGTCTTTCATGCCTTGTCTTCAACCAGGATTCAACAGCAATGTTTTCATTGGTTTGCACTTGCTTTCCTATGTGTGCTTCTGACCGAGGGATTTCTGTTCCCCTGTCTTCAAAGTCATTCACGCGTCCCTCTGCAATATCTCGTCTGCTTAGGACGGAATGTTAGCCCTGATATTTTCTCATCCACTGAGTTTTCCAATATTATTTGGCTCGTCTTTAGGCTTTCTCTTCCCCTTTTCTGGTATTCTGCCTTTTGTGATTCTGAGACACTGTTGTTCTTCAGTGTTTCCCTCACCTCCATTTTCAATACTTGCTCTGGAGAGCGTTTTGCAGTCTAGTTGTCTGAAAGCTTATCTTTAGGGCCTTCAAACTCTTGGGAACTGAAAATGGTACTTCCTTTTCCTTTTACTGTATTTCTTCATCTCTACTGGTCAGGTAATTTCAGGTATCTAATGTAGACTTCTAGGGCTTGGTTAAGTGAAAACTTTAGACTCTTGGCTCTACACAATTGCATGGGATTTCTGTGAGGACAAATTTTCCTAGACATTGATGCCATGTCCTGTTCCTGTGTGTGTTGTCTGGTCTATCTCCAATTGCTGGTGTTGCCTTTGTTGTGATGAACCCCCCATACTATTTCGATTAGGATAACCTCATTTTGATTACGCTTATCTCACAAATCTGAAAGAGCACAGGACACTTCCTCTGGTGGAAATGGAGCTTCTAAAGGTTCTCAGCTCTGCATTCTACTCTATGTTATTTTGGAGTGTTTCCAGAAGAGCAGAGTGTGAGTGCGCTTGTGCTTTGTAGTGCCACGGGAATGTCCCACTGAAACCAGTTCTTCCAAGAGCTTCTCTGTCTACAGAAACACCAGTGGAAGCATATCTATGGATGTCACACATCAGGGCCTGCTGGAATGATCCCGCAGCCCGAACTTGGTGTCCTCGCTGCCGAACCGTGCCGGTGCCACCCAAAATGTAGCATCCGCTTTTGAGAGATAAACTGAAGGAAATCCTTCCTCTTCTCACGCTGTGGTCTTGGACCACACTTCCTTGTCCTCTCATCCTTGTGCCACGGGTGCACGAAGGCAACCACAGAGCTGTTGCACATCCTGTGCCTCAAACCAAACCATAATCACAGCCCAGGTTATGAATGTAGCAGATCCTAAGGCTTTTCATTCTGAATTCAAACCCGAGGCCCCCTGGATCCCTCAGACCCGATGCACAATATCTCTGATTCAGCCCCACACATGCTCTATTGGCAAAATGCCAAATTGGTCTCTGGTCCTGCAGATGCACTGGGTGTGGCCATGGGACATATCGATAATTTCAACTGCGCGCGCCAGGGTGGTTGCTTGCTCATTGGGGTCACAGGTCGGTTTGCTCTCTTGATAGGACCCACCACATCCCATAACGCACTCCAGATCCCTGAGACTCAGCGTGTGCCATCATCCGTAGCCCTATCCCTCCCTGAACGCTGCCTCTGCTACCTCAAATTTGGCAGCTCGGATCTCGGTCTCAGAATCAACTGTGGGGATATTTTGCACTGGATTCTTTGAGTTCTGTCAGCCAAGCATCTGCTGTGCACTCTTCTAACACTCAGCGCATCACCTTCAATCCCATGTCTTCTGTCCGCTTGAGAGTGTGCGTCCAAGTTAAAGAGAGTTTCACCTTTACTGCTCCATCAACAGGGCTCAGACCATGCACTGGTATCCATTCCCTGCTTTTCCTTCTCCTGCTTCCAGGTGTTCTGAGGCCTCATCCTGTCTTTGGAAGTAACAGACCTCTCTTCGGCAAGTGTCCTGTGCCAAGGGCTGGGTGAGTGGATGTTTCCATTGCTGTGTTCATGGGAGCGAGTGAGCGCAGGTTGCACTGCTTCTCTGTCAGCTGGGCATCGATGAATCAACACTTTCCAGATACATTTCACCGAAATGTGATTTTTTTTTATCTCTTAGTTTCTATACAGCCGTGGTGGGAGGGATTGTCCGAAGACTCCAGTTTTGACATTGTGTTGATCTCTCATTTGCAGTCTTTAAAAATTTAATAGAATTGATATAAATGTTTTGGGAGTTATACGAAAATGAAGTTAGTTTCTGAAACATACTAAATCGACCTAGAAGCCAGACTTGTCAATTTCGGTAACATTTTGTCAGCTCTAAGGAAAACATAGACAGATAGAATGCAAACTAGCAGTCCGAACTGTTACAGGGGTCATGTCAACTCTTTACTGTGGAAGCCTCCGAAACCAACAGGAACCATGAAATAACTAATGGAAACATGAAATAACCCCCAAGCTTGGATTCACTTGTGCATGTGGTGCCCTGTACTCCCGATGACACCTACTGGTCAATGTTGGCATTTCAAGGTGTAACATCCCTCTCAAGGAAAATACAAGAGAAAACGAACTAAATATATACATTTAGCTTTGAATCCAAAGAACCTAGAGGCATTATAGCTATGAGAACCCTGCTGCAGCTCTGCTAGGCTACTGAGAACCAGGTGTTCTTCTATCAGGGATGAGAACGTTTAATCATCCAATCATGTTGGGTAAAGCACTTGAATGCAACCAAGTCTGCACCCCCATGATAGATTGCCCCCGGGGGATTGACTCAATTGAAAGACGGTCCACAAAAGCTGTGTCTTTCATGTCATTGGCGACTTTTACTGTTCAGTTCACTATCTGACTTCTAATAGTTACCTAGACTGTCTTGAAAAACGGAGGCCTAATACATATTCAAGTTCAGTCAAGGATTCCCCTCACTTACCACACTCCCTTCACCCCAGAGAAGACATAAACCCAGCATTTGCTGAATCTAGCGGAAAGCCATCGTTTCTTTGTGGGAGCTAAGTATTCAATTCCTATCTATTTCATACGAGAGTATTTGACCTTTATGGGGTTCCCTGTTGTTCACAGAGGATGAAGCTAGAGGAACTCTGATTCTAGGAGGGGCTTACTCTTCTCTTACTGGCTTCATTGCAGCTCAGGTACTGATCCCTCAAAATGGATGCCTGAGTGGAGGGGAGGGAAGAGCAAGTGCTTGATAGCTAGGCCCAAACCTGGGAAAAGGCTTACCTGGGCTTGGTGCACTTTGATCTGAATGGCTTGGAATTGCCCCTTGGGTCGTGTGGATTATCTGACCTCTTTCAAGAACATGAGCGTTTTTATCATCTCTGCCATCTCTTCTCTTCAGACGTCAGGGATCTTGGACCCGTTCTTGGAGCAGAGAATTGAGGAACTTCCTCCAGTCCACGGTGGCCCTCCGTAAGTTTCTGCTAGTATCAGCGAGGTTCAATATGTCTCATGAATGTCTTTCGAGCCTGCTATCCTCTACAGCTGTCTCCAGGCCAGTATTCTCTATTGTAGCAGAACATCTCTCATCAATGTGTTCGCATCTCTCCTCAATCTGTGCAGCCATATTTTCGGCCAGCTTTTCTTCGTGTCTCCCATAAAGTCGACTTCAACAGGACTGGGCAAGTCTGAAAGGACCTCGGAGCCTCTCCAGTAAGCTGAAGACAGGCAGATCTTCCACTGTCTGCCCTTTCAGGTTCTGGAACCTGACCCGTGAACTCAGGTCTTTGGGCAGCAGCAGTATCTCGAACTGACACAGCTTCCCGGACCAAAGACCTAAGCCAAGCTCCACAGAGGGCGGCAGCCCCTCCATCGCACTGATCCACCCACAGAACTCTGCCCGGTTACCTAGGATCCACCAGCCACAACAAGCCTCGCGGTACACACCAACATTCCACCTGGAATCCAACCGCTAACTGCCATCCCCAATGGCTGCTGCATCTTGTCAGTGTTGGGGGAGGGGCTGCATCCGACGAGAGGTTCCTAAGGTAAATGTGATTCTACCCACAAGCGTCCCATGGGCCTTTGTTCTTCCCTCTTTCCTTTTGTTCAGATCTGTATGCACTGTAGCAACGGAGGGAAGTGTGTCCATTTTCAGTTGAATGTTTCACACGTCTTTAAACTTTCTAACAGTCCACAGTACACAGAGACCCACTAAGGGAAACTATTGTTCCTGTAATAAGGGCACACCCGCAATACATAGCCGTCGGTTGATTTCTGCTGAAACACCCGCATTCACGGGACATCTATCCTTTTGTTTCAAGGGGGCTGGAATTCCTAGGAATGATACAATCCCCAATGTGCACTTTACTGCCTGTCTCTTTTGAACTTAGTACACTTTTGCGGAGCTACTTTTCCTTGTTATAGGCTTGTGCCATTCCTTCTCGACATAGTGTAGGATATGGCATTCATTCATCCTGTTGGAAGACTTGCAAGTCATTATCACGGGCTAGGAATCCATTGGATTCCAAAGCGGCATTTGGGTTAGGTCACGATATGCTCATATGAATCAATATTTACGAATATAAATACACGCCTCTGATTTCCGAATACAGGTACATTCAAGCCACGATACTGGGTAGATGCGTACTGAATGATCCTTGACATCACCTTGAGTAATTTCTTTTGAATATTCATGTTATCCTACCCTTTTTGTGTTGTTTGTTTGTTTGATTCTTGGTCTGCTTCTCGTTTGTTTTGCAAACACGTCAGGCCATGCATCTCTCCGTTTGCTTCCAACAGAGAGTCATATAAGCTGACTCCCTTAAGATAGTGCTTCCAATCCCCTATGATTTCCTGCTTCCCTCTCCCATCTTTAGGGTTTTGATGTCCTCCTTGCCTTCTTCTTGTTTCTTCTTTTCCACTCATGCTCTTCTTGCATTTCCAATAAGGGTTTTCTTCTTTCCATTTCATCTTGCTGCTTATCCCTTCAGGGGAGAATTCCCAACCTTTCTTTTAGGATAAGTTTCGAACTGCTGAATTCTTTTAAGATTTGCAGGTCTGTGGCATTCTCTAGCTCTGCTGTTATTAGAAATGGTGGTCATGTGGCATAGGCTACCCTAGATGGCAGCATTTTGCCATTCAAGCTATGGTCTATGTCCTGGCACTCCTCCCTGTCCTGCAAAATTGCTGCTGAGATAGCAGCTGAAACCCCTCTGGAGGTTCTCTTGTGACTATGTTGCTTTCCTCCAGGCGCATTTTAAATCACTGGGATGCTCATGAACTTTGTTGATTTGGATCATACAGCTGCTGCTAAGTCTATTGGGATTCCACCTCTTTTGGACGCTGTGTACTTCCTGAATTCGCCTAGATGATTTTATCTTGGCTTTCAGCAAGTTTCAGTCTGATTTTTCTACACATAACTTTTCAAACATTGTTAGTTTCTTTATCTCTTGCTTTTCCATCTGGGACTCTTGCGAATTGTAGTCTTTCATGCCTTGTCTTCAACCAGGATTCAACAGCAATGTTTTCATTGGTTTGCACTTGCTTTCCTATGTGTGCTTCTGACCGAGGGATTTCTGTTCCCCTGTCTTCAAAGTCATTCACGCGTCCCTCTGCAATATCTCGTCTGCTTAGGACGGAATGTTAGCCCTGATATTTTCTCATCCACTGAGTTTTCCAATATTATTTGGCTCGTCTTTAGGCTTTCTCTTCCCCTTTTCTGGTATTCTGCCTTTTGTGATTCTGAGACACTGTTGTTCTTCAGTGTTTCCCTCACCTCCATTTTCAATACTTGCTCTGGAGAGCGTTTTGCAGTCTAGTTGTCTGAAAGCTTATCTTTAGGGCCTTCAATCTCTTGGGAACTGAAAATGGTACTTCCTTTTCCTTTTACTGTATTTCTTCATCTCTACTGGTCAGGTAATTTCAGGTATCTAATGTAGACTTCTAGGGCTTGGTTAAGTGAAAACTTTAGACTCTTGGCTCTACACAATTGCATGGGATTTCTGTGAGGACAAATTTTCCTAGACATTGATGCCATGTCCTGTTCCTGTGTGTGTTGTCTGGTCTATCTCCAATTGCTGGTGTTGCCTTTGTTGTGATGAACCCCCCATACTATTTCGATTAGGATAACCTCATTTTGATTACGCTTATCTCACAAATCTGAAAGAGCACAGGACACTTCCTCTGGTGGAAATGGAGCTTCTAAAGGTTCTCAGCTCTGCATTCTACTCTATGTTATTTTGGAGTGTTTCCAGAAGAGCAGAGTGTGAGTGCGCTTGTGCTTTGTAGTGCCACGGGAATGTCCCACTGAAACCAGTTCTTCCAAGAGCTTCTCTGTCTACAGAAACACCAGTGGAAGCATATCTATGGATGTCACACATCAGGGCCTGCTGGAATGATCCCGCAGCCCGAACTTGGTGTCCTCGCTGCCGAACCGTGCCGGTGCCACCCAAAATGTAGCATCCGCTTTTGAGAGATAAACTGAAGGAAATCCTTCCTCTTCTCACGCTGTGGTCTTGGACCACACTTCCTTGTCCTCTCATCCTTGTGCCACGGGTGCACGAAGGCAACCACAGAGCTGTTGCACATCCTGTGCCTCAAACCAAACCATAATCACAGCCCAGGTTATGAATGTAGCAGATCCTAAGGCTTTTCATTCTGAATTCAAACCCGAGGCCCCCTGGATCCCTCAGACCCGATGCACAATATCTCTGATTCAGCCCCACACATGCTCTATTGGCAAAATGCCAAATTGGTCTCTGGTCCTGCAGATGCACTGGGTGTGGCCATGGGACATATCGATAATTTCAACTGCGCGCGCCAGGGTGGTTGCTTGCTCATTGGGGTCACAGGTCGGTTTGCTCTCTTGATAGGACCCACCACATCCCATAACGCACTCCAGATCCCTGAGACTCAGCGTGTGCCATCATCCGTAGCCCTATCCCTCCCTGAACGCTGCCTCTGCTACCTCAAATTTGGCAGCTCGGATCTCGGTCTCAGAATCAACTGTGGGGATATTTTGCACTGGATTCTTTGAGTTCTGTCAGCCAAGCATCTGCTGTGCACTCTTCTAACACTCAGCGCATCACCTTCAATCCCATGTCTTCTGTCCGCTTGAGAGTGTGCGTCCAAGTTAAAGAGAGTTTCACCTTTACTGCTCCATCAACAGGGCTCAGACCATGCACTGGTATCCATTCCCTGCTTTTCCTTCTCCTGCTTCCAGGTGTTCTGAGGCCTCATCCTGTCTTTGGAAGTAACAGACCTCTCTTCGGCAAGTGTCCTGTGCCAAGGGCTGGGTGAGTGGATGTTTCCATTGCTGTGTTCATGGGAGCGAGTGAGCGCAGGTTGCACTGCTTCTCTGTCAGCTGGGCATCGATGAATCAACACTTTCCAGATACATTTCACCGAAATGTGATTTTTTTTTATCTCTTAGTTTCTATACAGCCGTGGTGGGAGGGATTGTCCGAAGACTCCAGTTTTGACATTGTGTTGATCTCTCATTTGCAGTCTTTAAAAATTTAATAGAATTGATATAAATGTTTTGGGAGTTATACGAAAATGAAGTTAGTTTCTGAAACATACTAAATCGACCTAGAAGCCAGACTTGTCAATTTCGGTAACATTTTGTCAGCTCTAAGGAAAACATAGACAGATAGAATGCAAACTAGCAGTCCGAACTGTTACAGGGGTCATGTCAACTCTTTACTGTGGAAGCCTCCGAAACCAACAGGAACCATGAAATAACTAATGGAAACATGAAATAACCCCCAAGCTTGGATTCACTTGTGCATGTGGTGCCCTGTACTCCCGATGACACCTACTGGTCAATGTTGGCATTTCAAGGTGTAACATCCCTCTCAAGGAA
This sequence comes from Vicugna pacos, assembly GCF_048564905.1. NCBI lineage: Eukaryota > Metazoa > Chordata > Mammalia > Artiodactyla > Camelidae > Vicugna > Vicugna pacos. The sequence continues at coordinate 1,049,048 of NW_027328737.1, forward strand.
AATACAAGAGAAAACGAACTAAATATATACATTTAGCTTTGAATCCAAAGAACCTAGAGGCATTATAGCTATGAGAACCCTGCTGCAGCTCTGCTAGGCTACTGAGAACCAGGTGTTCTTCTATCAGGGATGAGAACGTTTAATCATCCAATCATGTTGGGTAAAGCAATTGAATGCAACCAAGTCTGCACCCCCATGATAGATTGCCCCCGGGGGATTGACTCAATTGAAAGACGGTCCACAAAAGCTGTGTCTTTCATGTCATTGGCGACTTTTACTGTTCAGTTCACTATCTGACTTCTAATAGTTACCTAGACTGTCTTGAAAAACGGAGGCCTAATACATATTCAAGTTCAGTCAAGGATTCCCCTCACTTACCACACTCCCTTCACCCCAGAGAAGACATAAACCCAGCATTTGCTGAATCTAGCGGAAAGCCATCGTTTCTTTGTGGGAGCTAAGTATTCAATTCCTATCTATTTCATACGAGAGTATTTGACCTTTATGGGGTTCCCTGTTGTTCACAGAGGATGAAGCTAGAGGAACTCTGATTCTAGGAGGGGCTTACTCTTCTCTTACTGGCTTCATTGCAGCTCAGGTACTGATCCCTCAAAATGGATGCCTGAGTGGAGGGGAGGGAAGAGCAAGTGCTTGATAGCTAGGCCCAAACCTGGGAAAAGGCTTACCTGGGCTTGGTGCACTTTGATCTGAATGGCTTGGAATTGCCCCTTGGGTCGTGTGGATTATCTGACCTCTTTCAAGAACATGAGCGTTTTTATCATCTCTGCCATCTCTTCTCTTCAGACGTCAGGGATCTTGGACCCGTTCTTGGAGCAGAGAATTGAGGAACTTCCTCCAGTCCACGGTGGCCCTCCGTAAGTTTCTGCTAGTATCAGCGAGGTTCAATATGTCTCATGAATGTCTTTCGAGCCTGCTATCCTCTACAGCTGTCTCCAGGCCAGTATTCTCTATTGTAGCAGAACATCTCTCATCAATGTGTTCGCATCTCTCCTCAATCTGTGCAGCCATATTTTCGGCCAGCTTTTCTTCGTGTCTCCCATAAAGTCGACTTCAACAGGACTGGGCAAGTCTGAAAGGACCTCGGAGCCTCTCCAGTAAGCTGAAGACAGGCAGATCTTCCACTGTCTGCCCTTTCAGGTTCTGGAACCTGACCCGTGAACTCAGGTCTTTGGGCAGCAGCAGTATCTCGAACTGACACAGCTTCCCGGACCAAAGACCTAAGCCAAGCTCCACAGAGGGCGGCAGCCCCTCCATCGCACTGATCCACCCACAGAACTCTGCCCGGTTACCTAGGATCCACCAGCCACAACAAGCCTCGCGGTACACACCAACATTCCACCTGGAATCCAACCGCTAACTGCCATCCCCAATGGCTGCTGCATCTTGTCAGTGTTGGGGGAGGGGCTGCATCCGACGAGAGGTTCCTAAGGTAAATGTGATTCTACCCACAAGCGTCCCATGGGCCTTTGTTCTTCCCTCTTTCCTTTTGTTCAGATCTGTATGCACTGTAGCAACGGAGGGAAGTGTGTCCATTTTCAGTTGAATGTTTCACACGTCTTTAAACTTTCTAACAGTCCACAGTACACAGAGACCCACTAAGGGAAACTATTGTTCCTGTAATAAGGGCACACCCGCAATACATAGCCGTCGGTTGATTTCTGCTGAAACACCCGCATTCACGGGACATCTATCCTTTTGTTTCAAGGGGGCTGGAATTCCTAGGAATGATACAATCCCCAATGTGCACTTTACTGCCTGTCTCTTTTGAACTTAGTACACTTTTGCGGAGCTACTTTTCCTTGTTATAGGCTTGTGCCATTCCTTCTCGACATAGTGTAGGATATGGCATTCATTCATCCTGTTGGAAGACTTGCAAGTCATTATCACGGGCTAGGAATCCATTGGATTCCAAAGCGGCATTTGGGTTAGGTCACGATATGCTCATATGAATCAATATTTACGAATATAAATACACGCCTCTGATTTCCGAATACAGGTACATTCAAGCCACGATACTGGGTAGATGCGTACTGAATGATCCTTGACATCACCTTGAGTAATTTCTTTTGAATATTCATGTTATCCTACCCTTTTTGTGTTGTTTGTTTGTTTGATTCTTGGTCTGCTTCTCGTTTGTTTTGCAAACACGTCAGGCCATGCATCTCTCCGTTTGCTTCCAACAGAGAGTCATATAAGCTGACTCCCTTAAGATAGTGCTTCCAATCCCCTATGATTTCCTGCTTCCCTCTCCCATCTTTAGGGTTTTGATGTCCTCCTTGCCTTCTTCTTGTTTCTTCTTTTCCACTCATGCTCTTCTTGCATTTCCAATAAGGGTTTTCTTCTTTCCATTTCATCTTGCTGCTTATCCCTTCAGGGGAGAATTCCCAACCTTTCTTTTAGGATAAGTTTCGAACTGCTGAATTCTTTTAAGATTTGCAGGTCTGTGGCATTCTCTAGCTCTGCTGTTATTAGAAATGGTGGTCATGTGGCATAGGCTACCCTAGATGGCAGCATTTTGCCATTCAAGCTATGGTCTATGTCCTGGCACTCCTCCCTGTCCTGCAAAATTGCTGCTGAGATAGCAGCTGAAACCCCTCTGGAGGTTCTCTTGTGACTATGTTGCTTTCCTCCAGGCGCATTTTAAATCACTGGGATGCTCATGAACTTTGTTGATTTGGATCATACAGCTGCTGCTAAGTCTATTGGGATTCCACCTCTTTTGGACGCTGTGTACTTCCTGAATTCGCCTAGATGATTTTATCTTGGCTTTCAGCAAGTTTCAGTCTGATTTTTCTACACATAACTTTTCAAACATTGTTAGTTTCTTTATCTCTTGCTTTTCCATCTGGGACTCTTGCGAATTTTAGTCTTTCATGCCTTGTCTTCAACCAGGATTCAACAGCAATGTTTTCATTGGTTTGCACTTGCTTTCCTATGTGTGCTTCTGACCGAGGGATTTCTGTTCCCCTGTCTTCAAAGTCATTCACGCGTCCCTCTGCAATATCTCGTCTGCTTAGGACGGAATGTTAGCCCTGATATTTTCTCATCCACTGAGTTTTCCAATAGTATTTGGCTCGTCTTTAGGCTTTCTCTTCCCCTTTTCTGGTATTCTGCCTTTTGTGATTCTGAGACACTGTTGTTCTTCAGTGTTTCCCTCACCTCCATTTTCAATACTTGCTCTGGAGAGCGTTTTGCAGTCTAGTTGTCTGAAAGCTTATCTTTAGGGCCTTCAATCTCTTGGGAACTGAAAATGGTACTTCCTTTTCCTTTTACTGTATTTCTTCATCTCTACTGGTCAGGTAATTTCAGGTATCTAATGTAGACTTCTAGGGCTTGGTTAAGTGAAAACTTTAGACTCTTGGCTCTACACAATTGCATGGGATTTCTGTGAGGACAAATTTTCCTAGACATTGATGCCATGTCCTGTTCCTGTGTGTGTTGTCTGGTCTATCTCCAATTGCTGGTGTTGCCTTTGTTGTGATGAACCCCCCATACTATTTCGATTAGGATAACCTCATTTTGATTACGCTTATCTCACAAATCTGAAAGAGCACAGGACACTTCCTCTGGTGGAAATGGAGCTTCTAAAGGTTCTCAGCTCTGCATTCTACTCTATGTTATTTTGGAGTGTTTCCAGAAGAGCAGAGTGTGAGTGCGCTTGTGCTTTGTAGTGCCACGGGAATGTCCCACTGAAACCAGTTCTTCCAAGAGCTTCTCTGTCTACAGAAACACCAGTGGAAGCATATCTATGGATGTCACACATCAGGGCCTGCTGGAATGATCCCGCAGCCCGAACTTGGTGTCCTCGCTGCCGAACCGTGCCGGTGCCACCCAAAATGTAGCATCCGCTTTTGAGAGATAAACTGAAGGAAATCCTTCCTCTTCTCACGCTGTGGTCTTGGACCACACTTCCTTGTCCTCTCATCCTTGTGCCACGGGTGCACGAAGGCAACCACAGAGCTGTTGCACATCCTGTGCCTCAAACCAAACCATAATCACAGCCCAGGTTATGAATGTAGCAGATCCTAAGGCTTTTCATTCTGAATTCAAACCCGAGGCCCCCTGGATCCCTCAGACCCGATGCACAATATCTCTGATTCAGCCCCACACATGCTCTATTGGCAAAATGCCAAATTGGTCTCTGGTCCTGCAGATGCACTGGGTGTGGCCATGGGACATATCGATAATTTCAACTGCGCGCGCCAGGGTGGTTGCTTGCTCATTGGGGTCACAGGTCGGTTTGCTCTCTTGATAGGACCCACCACATCCCATAACGCACTCCAGATCCCTGAGACTCAGCGTGTGCCATCATCCGTAGCCCTATCCCTCCCTGAACGCTGCCTCTGCTACCTCAAATTTGGCAGCTCGGATCTCGGTCTCAGAATCAACTGTGGGGATATTTTGCACTGGATTCTTTGAGTTCTGTCAGCCAAGCATCTGCTGTGCACTCTTCTAACACTCAGCGCATCACCTTCAATCCCATGTCTTCTGTCCGCTTGAGAGTGTGCGTCCAAGTTAAAGAGAGTTTCACCTTTACTGCTCCATCAACAGGGCTCAGACCATGCACTGGTATCCATTCCCTGCTTTTCCTTCTCCTGCTTCCAGGTGTTCTGAGGCCTCATCCTGTCTTTGGAAGTAACAGACCTCTCTTCGGCAAGTGTCCTGTGCCAAGGGCTGGGTGAGTGGATGTTTCCATTGCTGTGTTCATGGGAGCGAGTGAGCGCAGGTTGCACTGCTTCTCTGTCAGCTGGGCATCGATGAATCAACACTTTCCAGATACATTTCACCGAAATGTGATTTTTTTTTATCTCTTAGTTTCTATACAGCCGTGGTGGGAGGGATTGTCCGAAGACTCCAGTTTTGACATTGTGTTGATCTCTCATTTGCAGTCTTTAAAAATTTAATAGAATTGATATAAATGTTTTGGGAGTTATACGAAAATGAAGTTAGTTTCTGAAACATACTAAATCGACCTAGAAGCCAGACTTGTCAATTTCGGTAACATTTTGTCAGCTCTAAGGAAAACATAGACAGATAGAATGCAAACTAGCAGTCCGAACTGTTACAGGGGTCATGTCAACTCTTTACTGTGGAAGCCTCCGAAACCAACAGGAACCATGAAATAACTAATGGAAACATGAAATAACCCCCAAGCTTGGATTCACTTGTGCATATGGTGCCCTGTACTCCCGATGACACCTACTGGTCAATGTTGGCATTTCAAGGTGTAACATCCCTCTCAAGGAAAATACAAGAGAAAACGAACTAAATATATACATTTAGCTTTGAATCCAAAGAACCTAGAGGCATTATAGCTATGAGAACCCTGCTGCAGCTCTGCTAGGCTACTGAGAACCAGGTGTTCTTCTATCAGGGATGAGAACGTTTAATCATCCGATCATGTTGGGTAAAGCACTTGAATGCAACCAAGTCTGCACCCCCATGATAGATTGCCCCCGGGGGCTTGACTCAATTGAAAGACGGTCCACAAAAGCTGTGTCTTTCATGTCATTGGCGACTTTTACTGTTCAGTTTACTATCTGACTTCTAATAGTTACCTAGACTGTCTTGAAAAACGGAGGCCTAATACATATTCAAGTTCAGTCAAGGATTCCCCTCACTTACCACACTCCCTTCACCCCAGAGAAGACATAAACCCAGCATTTGCTGAATCTAGCGGAAGGCCATCGTTTCTTTGTGGGAGCTAAGTATTCAATTCCTATCTATTTCATACGAGAGTATTTGACCTTTATGGGGTTCCCTGTTGTTCACAGAGGATGAAGCTAGAGGAACTCTGATTCTAGGAGGGGCTTGCTCTTCTCTTACTGGCTTCATTGCAGCTCAGGTACTGATCCCTCAAAATGGATGCCTGAGTGGAGGGGAGGGAAGAGCAAGTGCTTGATAGCTAGGCCCAAACCTGGGAAAAGGCTTACCTGGGCTTGGTGCACTTTGATCTGAATGGCTTGGAATTGCCCCTTGGGTCGTGTGGATTATCTGACCTCTTTCAAGAACATGAGCGTTTTTATCATCTCTGCCATCTCTTCTCTTCAGACGTCAGGGATCTTGGACCCGTTCTTGGAGCAGAGAATTGAGGAACTTCCTCCAGTCCACGGTGGCCCTCCGTAAGTTTCTGCTAGTATCAGCGAGGTTCAATATGTCTCATGAATGTCTTTCGAGCCTGCTATCCTCTACAGCTGTCTCCAGGCCAGTATTCTCTATTGTAGCAGAACATCTCTCATCAATGTGTTCGCATCTCTCCTCAATCTGTGCAGCCATATTTTCGGCCAGCTTTTCTTCGTGTCTCCCATAAAGTCGACTTCAACAGGACTGGGCAAGTCTGAAAGGACCTCGGAGCCTCTCCAGTAAGCTGAAGACAGGCAGATCTTCCACTGTCTGCCCTTTCAGGTTCTGGAACCTGACCCGTGAACTCAGGTCTTTGGGCAGCAGCAGTATCTCGAACTGACACAGCTTCCCGGACCAAAGACCTAAGCCAAGCTCCACAGAGGGCGGCAGCCCCTCCATCGCACTGATCCACCCACAGAACTCTGCCCGGTTACCTAGGATCCACCAGCCACAACAAGCCTCGCGGTACACACCAACATTCCACCTGGAATCCAACCGCTAACTGCCATCCCCAATGGCTGCTGCACCTTGTCAGTGTTGGGGGAGGGGCTGCATCCGACGAGAGGTTCCTAAGGTAAATGTAATTCTACCCACTAGCGTCCCATGGGCCTTTGTTCTTCCCTCTTTCCTTTTGTTCAGATCTGTATGCACTGTAGCAACGGAGGGAAGTGTGTCCATTTTCAGTTGAATGTTTCACACGTCTTTAAACTTTCTAACAGTCCACAGTACACAGAGACCCACTAAGGGAAACTATTGTTCCTGTAATAAGGGCACACCCGCAATACATAGCCGTCGGTTGATTTCTGCTGAAACACCCGCATTCACGGGACATCTATCCTTTTGTTTCAAGGGGGCTGGAATTCCTAGGAATGATACAATCCCCAATGTGCACTTTACTGCCTGTCTCTTTTGAACTTAGTACACTTTTGCGGAGCTACTTTTCCTTGTTATAGGCTTGTGCCATTCCTTCTCGACATAGTGTAGAATATGGCATTCATTCATCCTGTTGGAAGACTTGCAAGTCATTATCACGGGCTAGGAATCCATTGGATTCCAAAGCGGCATTTGGTTTAGGTCACGATATGCTCATATGAATCAATATTTACGAATATAAATACACGCCTCTGATTTCCGAATACAGGTACATTCAAGCCACGATACTGGGTAGATGCGTACTGAATGATCCTTGACATCACCTTGAGTAATTTCTTTTGAATATTCATGTTATCCAACCCTTTTTGTGTTGTTTGTTTGTTTGATTCTTGGTCTGCTTCTCGTTTGTTTTGCAAACACGTCAGGCCATGCATCTCTCCGTTTGCTTCCAACAGAGAGTCATATAAGCTGACTCCCTTAAGATAGTGCTTCCAATCCCCTATGATTTCCTGCTTCCCTCTCCCATCTTTAGGGTTTTGATGTCCTCCTTGCCTTCTTCTTGTTTCTTCTTTTCCACTCATGCTCTTCTTGCATTTCCAATAAGGGTTTTCTTCTTTCCATTTCATCTTGCTGCTTATCCCTTCAAGGGAGAATTCCCAACCTTTCTTTTAGGATAAGTTTCGAACTGCTGAATTCTTTTAAGATTTGCAGGTCTGTGGCATTCTCTAGCTCTGCTGTTATTAGAAATGGTGGTCATGTGGCATAGGCTACCCTAGATGGCAGCATTTTGCCATTCAAGCTATGGTCTATGTCCTGGCACTCCTCCCTGTCCTGCAATATTGCTGCTGAGATAGCAGCTGAAACCCCTCTGGAGGTTCTCTTGTGACTATGTTGCTTTCCTCCAGGCGCATTTTAAATCACTGGGATGCTCATGAACTTTGTTGATTTGGATCATACAGCTGCTGCTAAGTCTATTGGGATTCCACCTCTTTTGGACGCTGTGTACTTCCTGAATTCGCCTAGATGATTCTATCTTGGCTTTCAGCAAGTTTCAGTCTGATTTTTCTACACATAACTTTTCAAACATTGTTTGTTTCTTTATCTCTTGCTTTTCCATCTGGGACTCTTGCGAATTTTAGTCTTTCATGCCTTGTCTTCAACCAGGATTCAACAGCAATGTTTTCATTGGTTTGCACTTGCTTTCCTATGTGTGCTTCTGACCGAGGGATTTCTGTTCTCCTGTCTTCAAAGTCATTCACGCGTCCCTCTGCAATATCTCGTCTGCTTAGGACGGAATGTTAGCCCTGATATTTTCTCATCCACTGAGTTTTCCAATATTATTTGGCTCGTCTTTAGGCTTTCTCTTCCCCTTTTCTGGTATTCTGCCTTTTGTGATTCTGAGACACTGTTGTTCTTCAGTGTTTCCCTCACCTCCATTTTCAATACTTGCTCTGGAGAGCGTTTTGCAGTCTAGTTGTCTGAAAGCTTATCTTTAGGGCCTTCAATCTCTTGGGAACTGAAAATGGTACTTCCTTTTCCTTTTACTGTATTTCTTCATCTCTACTGGTCAGGTAATTTCAGGTATCTAATGTAGACTTCTAGGGCTTGGTTAAGTGAAAACTTTAGACTCTTGGCTCTACACAATTGCATGGGATTTCTGTGAGGACAAATTTTCCTAGACATTGATGCCATGTCCTGTTCCTGTGTGTGTTGTCTGGTCTATCTCCAATTGCTGGTGTTGCCTTTGTTGTGATGAACCCCCCATACTATTTCGATTAGGATAACCTCATTTTGATTACGCTTATCTCACAAATCTGAAAGAGCACAGGACACTTCCTCTGGTGGAAATGGAGCTTCTAAAGCTTCTCAGCTCTGCATTCTACTCTATGTTATTTTGGAGTGTTTCCAGAAGAGCAGAGTGTGAGTGCGCTTGTGCTTTGTAGTGCCACGGGAATGTCCCACTGAAACCAGTTCTTCCAAGAGCTTCTCTGTCTACAGAAACACCAGTGGAAGCATATCTATGGATGTCACACATCAGGGCCTGCTGGAATGATCCCGCAGCCCGAACTTGGTGTCCTCGCTGCCGAACCGTGCCGGTGCCACCCAAAATGTAGCATCCGCTTTTGAGAGATAAACTGAAGGAAATCCTTCCTCTTCTCACGCTGTGGTCTTGGACCACACTTCCTTGTCCTCTCATCCTTGTGCCACGGGTGCACGAAGGCAACCACAGAGCTGTTGCACATCCTGTGCCTCAAACCAAACCATAATCACAGCCCAGGTTATGAATGTAGCAGATCCTAAGGCTTTTCATTCTGAATTCAAACCCGAGGCCCCCTGGATCCCTCAGACCCGATGCACAATATCTCTGATTCAGCCCCACACATGCTCTATTGGCAAAATGCCAAATTGGTCTCTGGTCCTGCAGATGCACTGGGTGTGGCCATGGGACATATCGATAATTTCAACTGCGCGCGCCAGGGTGGTTGCTTGCTCATTGGGGTCACAGGTCGGTTTGCTCTCTTGATAGGACCCACCACATCCCATAACGCACTCCAGATCCCTGAGACTCAGCGTGTGCCATCATCCGTAGCCCTATCCCTCCCTGAACGCTGCCTCTGCTACCTCAAATTTGGCAGCTCGGATCTCGGTCTCAGAATCAACTGTGGGGATATTTTGCACTGGATTCTTTGAGTTCTGTCAGCCAAGCATCTGCTGTGCACTCTTCTAACACTCAGCGCATCACCTTCAATCCCATGTCTTCTGTCCGCTTGAGAGTGTGCGTCCAAGTTAAAGAGAGTTTCACCTTTACTGCTCCATCAACAGGGCTCAGACCATGCACTGGTATCCATTCCCTGCTTTTCCTTCTCCTGCTTCCAGGTGTTCTGAGGCCTCATCCTGTCTTTGGAAGTAACAGACCTCTCTTCGGCAAGTGTCCTGTGCCAAGGGCTGGGTGAGTGGATGTTTCCATTGCTGTGTTCATGGGAGCGAGTGAGCGCAGGTTGCACTGCTTCTCTGTCAGCTGGGCATCGATGAATCAACACTTTCCAGATACATTTCACCGAAATGTGATTTTTTTTTATCTCTTAGTTTCTATACAGCCGTGGTGGGAGGGATTGTCCGAAGACTCCAGTTTTGACATTGTGTTGATCTCTCATTTGCAGTCTTTAAAAATTTAATAGAATTGATATAAATGTTTTGGGAGTTATACGAAAATGAAGTTAGTTTCTGAAACATACTAAATCGACCTAGAAGCCAGACTTGTCAATTTCGGTAACATTTTGTCAGCTCTAAGGAAAACATAGACAGATAGAATGCAAACTAGCAGTCCGAACTGTTACAGGGGTCATGTCAACTCTTTACTGTGGAAGCCTCCGAAACCAACAGGAACCATGAAATAACTAATGGAAACATGAAATAACCCCCAAGCTTGGATTCACTTGTGCATGTGGTGCCCTGTACTCCCGATGACACCTACTGGTCAATGTTGGCATTTCAAGGTGTAACATCCCTCTCAAGGAAAATACAAGAGAAAACGAACTAAATATATACATTTAGCTTTGAATCCAAAGAACCTAGAGGCATTATAGCTATGAGAACCCTGCTGCAGCTCTGCTAGGCTACTGAGAACCAGGTGTTCTTCTATCAGGGATGAGAACGTTTAATCATCCAATCATGTTGGGTAAAGCACTTGAATGCAACCAAGTCTGCACCCCCATGATAGATTGCCCCCGGGGGCTTGACTCAATTGAAAGACGGTCCACAAAAGCTGTGTCTTTCATGTCATTGGCGACTTTTACTGTTCAGTTCACTATCTGACTTCTAATAGTTACCTAGACTGTCTTGAAAAACGGAGGCCTAATACATATTCAAGTTCAGTCAAGGATTCCCCTCACTTACCACACTCCCTTCACCCCAGAGAAGACATAAACCCAGCATTTGCTGAATCTAGCGGAAAGCCATCGTTTCTTTGTGGGAGCTAAGTATTCAATTCCTATCTATTTCATACGAGAGTATTTGACCTTTATGGGGTTCCCTGTTGTTCACAGAGGATGAAGCTAGAGGAACTCTGATTCTAGGAGGGACTTACTCTTCTCTTACTGGCTTCATTGCAGCTCAGGTACTGATCCCTCAAAATGGATGCCTGAGTGGAGGGGAGGGAAGAGCAAGTGCTTGATAGCTAGGCCCAAACCTGGGAAAAGGCTTACCTGGGCTTGGTGCACTTTGATCTGAATGGCTTGGAATTGCCCCTTGGGTCGTGTGGATTATCTGACCTCTTTCAAGAACATGAGCGTTTTTATCATCTCTGCCATCTCTTCTCTTCAGACGTCAGGGATCTTGGACCCGTTCTTGGAGCAGAGAATTGAGGAACTTCCTCCAGTCCACGGTGGCCCTCCGTAAGTTTCTGCTAGTATCAGCGAGGTTCAATATGTCTCATGAATGTCTTTCGAGCCTGCTATCCTCTACAGCTGTCTCCAGGCCAGTATTCTCTATTGTAGCAGAACATCTCTCATCAATGTGTTCGCATCTCTCCTCAATCTGTGCAGCCATATTTTCGGCCAGCTTTTCTTCGTGTCTCCCATAAAGTCGACTTCAACAGGACTGGGCAAGTCTGAAAGGACCTCGGAGCCTCTCCAGTAAGCTGAAGACAGGCAGATCTTCCACTGTCTGCCCTTTCAGGTTCTGGAACCTGACCCGTGAACTCAGGTCTTTGGGCAGCAGCAGTATCTCGAACTGACACAGCTTCCCGGACCAAAGACCTAAGCCAAGCTCCACAGAGGGCGGCAGCCCCTCCATCGCACTGATCCACCCACAGAACTCTGCCCGGTTACCTAGGATCCACCAGCCACAACAAGCCTCGCGGTACACACCAACATTCCACCTGGAATCCAACCGCTAACTGCCATCCCCAATGGCTGCTGCATCTTGTCAGTGTTGGGGGAGGGGCTGCATCCGACGAGAGGTTCCTAAGGTAAATGTGATTCTACCCACAAGCGTCCCATGGGCCTTTGTTCTTCCCTCTTTCCTTTTGTTCAGATCTGTATGCACTGTAGCAACGGAGGGAAGTGTGTCCATTTTCAGTTGAATGTTTCACACGTCTTTAAACTTTCTAACAGTCCACAGTACACAGAGACCCACTAAGGGAAACTATTGTTCCTGTAATAAGGGCACACCCGCAATACATAGCCGTCGGTTGATTTCTGCTGAAACACCCGCATTCACGGGACATCTATCCTTTTGTTTCAAGGGGGCTGGAATTCCTAGGAATGATACAATCCCCAATGTGCACTTTACTGCCTGTCTCTTTTGAACTTAGTACACTTTTGCGGAGCTACTTTTCCTTGTTATAGGCTTGTGCCATTCCTTCTCGACATAGTGTAGGATATGGCATTCATTCATCCTGTTGGAAGACTTGCAAGTCATTATCACGGGCTAGGAATCCATTGGATTCCAAAGCGGCATTTGGGTTAGGTCACGATATGCTCATATGAATCAATATTTACGAATATAAATACACGCCTCTGATTTCCGAATACAGGTACATTCAAGCCACGATACTGGGTAGATGCGTACTGAATGATCCTTGACATCACCTTGAGTAATTTCTTTTGAATATTCATGTTATCCTACCCTTTTTGTGTTGTTTGTTTGTTTGATTCTTGGTCTGCTTCTCGTTTGTTTTGCAAACACGTCAGGCCATGCATCTCTCCGTTTGCTTCCAACAGAGAGTCATATAAGCTGACTCCCTTAAGATAGTGCTTCCAATCCCCTATGATTTCCTGCTTCCCTCTCCCATCTTTAGGGTTTTGATGTCCTCCTTGCCTTCTTCTTGTTTCTTCTTTTCCACTCATGCTCTTCTTGCATTTCCAATAAGGGTTTTCTTCTTTCCATTTCATCTTGCTGCTTATCCCTTCAGGGGAGAATTCCCAACCTTTCTTTTAGGATAAGTTTCGAACTGCTGAATTCTTTTAAGATTTGCAGGTCTGTGGCATTCTCTAGCTCTGCTGTTATTAGAAATGGTGGTCATGTGGCATAGGCTACCCTAGATGGCAGCATTTTGCCATTCAAGCTATGGTCTATGTCCTGGCACTCCTCCCTGTCCTGCAAAATTGCTGCTGAGATAGCAGCTGAAACCCCTCTGGAGGTTCTCTTGTGACTATGTTGCTTTCCTCCAGGCGCATTTTAAATCACTGGGATGCTCATGAACTTTGTTGATTTGGATCATACAGCTGCTGCTAAGTCTATTGGGATTCCACCTCTTTTGGACGCTGTGTACTTCCTGAATTCGCCTAGATGATTTTATCTTGGCTTTCAGCAAGTTTCAGTCTGATTTTTCTACACATAACTTTTCAAACATTGTTAGTTTCTTTATCTCTTGCTTTTCCATCTGGGACTCTTGCGAATTGTAGTCTTTCATGCCTTGTCTTCAACCAGGATTCAACAGCAATGTTTTCATTGGTTTGCACTTGCTTTCCTATGTGTGCTTCTGACCGAGGGATTTCTGTTCCCCTGTCTTCAAAGTCATTCACGCGTCCCTCTGCAATATCTCGTCTGCTTAGGACGGAATGTTAGCCCTGATATTTTCTCATCCACTGAGTTTTCCAATAGTATTTGGCTCGTCTTTAGGCTTTCTCTTCCCCTTTTCTGGTATTCTGCCTTTTGTGATTCTGAGACACTGTTGTTCTTCAGTGTTTCCCTCACCTCCATTTTCAATACTTGCTCTGGAGAGCGTTTTGCAGTCTAGTTGTCTGAAAGCTTATCTTTAGGGCCTTCAATCTCTTGGGAACTGAAAATGGTACTTCCTTTTCCTTTTACTGTATTTCTTCATCTCTACTGGTCAGGTAATTTCAGGTATCTAATGTAGACTTCTAGGGCTTGGTTAAGTGAAAACTTTAGACTCTTGGCTCTACACAATTGCATGGGATTTCTGTGAGGACAAATTTTCCTAGACATTGATGCCATGTCCTGTTCCTGTGTGTGTTGTCTGGTCTATCTCCAATTGCTGGTGTTGCCTTTGTTGTGATGAACCCCCCATACTATTTCGATTAGGATAACCTCATTTTGATTACGCTTATCTCACAAATCTGAAAGAGCACAGGACACTTCCTCTGGTGGAAATGGAGCTTCTAAAGGTTCTCAGCTCTGCATTCTACTCTATGTTATTTTGGAGTGTTTCCAGAAGAGCAGAGTGTGAGTGCGCTTGTGCTTTGTAGTGCCACGGGAATGTCCCACTGAAACCAGTTCTTCCAAGAGCTTCTCTGTCTACAGAAACACCAGTGGAAGCATATCTATGGATGTCACACATCAGGGCCTGCTGGAATGATCCCGCAGCCCGAACTTGGTGTCCTCGCTGCCGAACCGTGCCGGTGCCACCCAAAATGTAGCATCCGCTTTTGAGAGATAAACTGAAGGAAATCCTTCCTCTTCTCACGCTGTGGTCTTGGACCACACTTCCTTGTCCTCTCATCCTTGTGCCACGGGTGCACGAAGGCAACCACAGAGCTGTTGCACATCCTGTGCCTCAAACCAAACCATAATCACAGCCCAGGTTATGAATGTAGCAGATCCTAAGGCTTTTCATTCTGAATTCAAACCCGAGGCCCCCTGGATCCCTCAGACCCGATGCACAATATCTCTGATTCAGCCCCACACATGCTCTATTGGCAAAATGCCAAATTGGTCTCTGGTCCTGCAGATGCACTGGGTGTGGCCATGGGACATATCGATAATTTCAACTGCGCGCGCCAGGGTGGTTGCTTGCTCATTGGGGTCACAGGTCGGTTTGCTCTCTTGATAGGACCCACCACATCCCATAACGCACTCCAGATCCCTGAGACTCAGCGTGTGCCATCATCCGTAGCCCTATCCCTCCCTGAACGCTGCCTCTGCTACCTCAAATTTGGCAGCTCGGATCTCGGTCTCAGAATCAACTGTGGGGATATTTTGCACTGGATTCTTTGAGTTCTGTCAGCCAAGCATCTGCTGTGCACTCTTCTAACACTCAGCGCATCACCTTCAATCCCATGTCTTCTGTCCGCTTGAGAGTGTGCGTCCAAGTTAAAGAGAGTTTCACCTTTACTGCTCCATCAACAGGGCTCAGACCATGCACTGGTATCCATTCCCTGCTTTTCCTTCTCCTGCTTCCAGGTGTTCTGAGGCCTCATCCTGTCTTTGGAAGTAACAGACCTCTCTTCGGCAAGTGTCCTGTGCCAAGGGCTGGGTGAGTGGATGTTTCCATTGCTGTGTTCATGGGAGCGAGTGAGCGCAGGTTGCACTGCTTCTCTGTCAGCTGGGCATCGATGAATCAACACTTTCCAGATACATTTCACCGAAATGTGATTTTTTTTTATCTCTTAGTTTCTATACAGCCGTGGTGGGAGGGATTGTCCGAAGACTCCAGTTTTGACATTGTGTTGATCTCTCATTTGCAGTCTTTAAAAATTTAATAGAATTGATATAAATGTTTTGGGAGTTATACGAAAATGAAGTTAGTTTCTGAAACATACTAAATCGACCTAGAAGCCAGACTTGTCAATTTCGGTAACATTTTGTCAGCTCTAAGGAAAACATAGACAGATAGAATGCAAACTAGCAGTCCGAACTGTTACAGGGGTCATGTCAACTCTTTACTGTGGAAGCCTCCGAAACCAACAGGAACCATGAAATAACTAATGGAAACATGAAATAACCCCCAAGCTTGGATTCACTTGTGCATATGGTGCCCTGTACTCCCGATGACACCTACTGGTCAATGTTGGCATTTCAAGGTGTAACATCCCTCTCAAGGAAAATACAAGAGAAAACGAACTAAATATATACATTTAGCTTTGAATCCAAAGAACCTAGAGGCATTATAGCTATGAGAACCCTGCTGCAGCTCTGCTAGGCTACTGAGAACCAGGTGTTCTTCTATCAGGGATGAGAACGTTTAATCATCCGATCATGTTGGGTAAAGCACTTGAATGCAACCAAGTCTGCACCCCCATGATAGATTGCCCCCGGGGGCTTGACTCAATTGAAAGACGGTCCACAAAAGCTGTGTCTTTCATGTCATTGGCGACTTTTACTGTTCAGTTTACTATCTGACTTCTAATAGTTACCTAGACTGTCTTGAAAAACGGAGGCCTAATACATATTCAAGTTCAGTCAAGGATTCCCCTCACTTACCACACTCCCTTCACCCCAGAGAAGACATAAACCCAGCATTTGCTGAATCTAGCGGAAGGCCATCGTTTCTTTGTGGGAGCTAAGTATTCAATTCCTATCTATTTCATACGAGAGTATTTGACCTTTATGGGGTTCCCTGTTGTTCACAGAGGATGAAGCTAGAGGAACTCTGATTCTAGGAGGGGCTTGCTCTTCTCTTACTGGCTTCATTGCAGCTCAGGTACTGATCCCTCAAAATGGATGCCTGAGTGGAGGGGAGGGAAGAGCAAGTGCTTGATAGCTAGGCCCAAACCTGGGAAAAGGCTTACCTGGGCTTGGTGCACTTTGATCTGAATGGCTTGGAATTGCCCCTTGGGTCGTGTGGATTATCTGACCTCTTTCAAGAACATGAGCGTTTTTATCATCTCTGCCATCTCTTCTCTTCAGACGTCAGGGATCTTGGACCCGTTCTTGGAGCAGAGAATTGAGGAACTTCCTCCAGTCCACGGTGGCCCTCCGTAAGTTTCTGCTAGTATCAGCGAGGTTCAATATGTCTCATGAATGTCTTTCGAGCCTGCTATCCTCTACAGCTGTCTCCAGGCCAGTATTCTCTATTGTAGCAGAACATCTCTCATCAATGTGTTCGCATCTCTCCTCAATCTGTGCAGCCATATTTTCGGCCAGCTTTTCTTCGTGTCTCCCATAAAGTCGACTTCAACAGGACTGGGCAAGTCTGAAAGGACCTCGGAGCCTCTCCAGTAAGCTGAAGACAGGCAGATCTTCCACTGTCTGCCCTTTCAGGTTCTGGAACCTGACCCGTGAACTCAGGTCTTTGGGCAGCAGCAGTATCTCGAACTGACACAGCTTCCCGGACCAAAGACCTAAGCCAAGCTCCACAGAGGGCGGCAGCCCCTCCATCGCACTGATCCACCCACAGAACTCTGCCCGGTTACCTAGGATCCACCAGCCACAACAAGCCTCGCGGTACACACCAACATTCCACCTGGAATCCAACCGCTAACTGCCATCCCCAATGGCTGCTGCACCTTGTCAGTGTTGGGGGAGGGGCTGCATCCGACGAGAGGTTCCTAAGGTAAATGTAATTCTACCCACTAGCGTCCCATGGGCCTTTGTTCTTCCCTCTTTCCTTTTGTTCAGATCTGTATGCACTGTAGCAACGGAGGGAAGTGTGTCCATTTTCAGTTGAATGTTTCACACGTCTTTAAACTTTCTAAAAGTCCACAGTACACAGAGACCCACTAAGGGAAACTATTGTTCCTGTAATAAGGGCACACCCGCAATACATAGCCGTCGGTTGATTTCTGCTGAAACACCCGCATTCACGGGACATCTATCCTTTTGTTTCAAGGGGGCTGGAATTCCTAGGAATGATACAATCCCCAATGTGCACTTTACTGCCTGTCTCTTTTGAACTTAGTACACTTTTGCGGAGCTACTTTTCCTTGTTATAGGCTTGTGCCATTCCTTCTCGACATAGTGTAGAATATGGCATTCATTCATCCTGTTGGAAGACTTGCAATTCATTATCACGGGCTAGGAATCCATTGGATTCCAAAGCGGCATTTGGTTTAGGTCACGATATGCTCATATGAATCAATATTTACGAATATAAATACACGCCTCTGATTTCCGGATACAGGTACATTCAAGCCACGATACTGGGTAGATGCGTACTGAATGATCCTTGACATCACCTTGAGTAATTTCTTTTGAATATTCATGTTATCCAACCCTTTTTGTGTTGTTTGTTTGTTTGATTCTTGGTCTGCTTCTCGTTTGTTTTGCAAACACGTCAGGCCATGCATCTCTCCGTTTGCTTCCAACAGAGAGTCATATAAGCTGACTCCCTTAAGATAGTGCTTCCAATCCCCTATGATTTCCTGCTTCCCTCTCCCATCTTTAGGGTTTTGATGTCCTCCTTGCCTTCTTCTTGTTTCTTCTTTTCCACTCATGCTCTTCTTGCATTTCCAATAAGGGTTTTCTTCTTTCCATTTCATCTTGCTGCTTATCCCTTCAGGGGAGAATTCCCAACCTTTCTTTTAGGATAAGTTTCGAACTGCTGAATTCTTTTAAGATTTGCAGGTCTGTGGCATTCTCTAGCTCTGCTGTTATTAGAAATGGTGGTCATGTGGCATAGGCTACCCTAGATGGCAGCATTTTGCCATTCAAGCTATGGTCTATGTCCTGGCACTCCTCCCTGTCCTGCAAAATTGCTGCTGAGATAGCAGCTGAAACCCCTCTGGAGGTTCTCTTGTGACTATGTTGCTTTCCTCCAGGCGCATTTTAAATCACTGGGATGCTCATGAACTTTGTTGATTTGGATCATACAGCTGCTGCTAAGTCTATTGGGATTCCACCTCTTTTGGACGCTGTGTACTTCCTGAATTCGCCTAGATGATTCTATCTTGGCTTTCAGCAAGTTTCAGTCTGATTTTTCTACACATAACTTTTCAAACATTGTTAGTTTCTTTATCTCTTGCTTTTCCATCTGGGACTCTTGCGAATTTTAGTCTTTCATGCCTTGTCTTCAACCAGGATTCAACAGCAATGTTTTCATTGGTTTGCACTTGCTTTCCTATGTGTGCTTCTGACCGAGGGATTTCTGTTCTCCTGTCTTCAAAGTCATTCACGCGTCCCTCTGCAATATCTCGTCTGCTTAGGACGGAATGTTAGCCCTGATATTTTCTCATCCACTGAGTTTTCCAATATTATTTGGCTCGTCTTTAGGCTTTCTCTTCCCCTTTTCTGGTATTCTGCCTTTTGTGATTCTGAGACACTGTTGTTCTTCAGTGTTTCCCTCACCTCCATTTTCAATACTTGCTCTGGAGAGCGTTTTGCAGTCTAGTTGTCTGAAAGCTTATCTTTAGGGCCTTCAATCTCTTGGGAACTGAAAATGGTACTTCCTTTTCCTTTTACTGTATTTCTTCATCTCTACTGGTCAGGTAATTTCAGGTATCTAATGTAGACTTCTAGGGCTTGGTTAAGTGAAAACTTTAGACTCTTGGCTCTACACAATTGCATGGGATTTCTGTGAGGACAAATTTTCCTAGACATTGATGCCATGTCCTGTTCCTGTGTGTGTTGTCTGGTCTATCTCCAATTGCTGGTGTTGCCTTTGTTGTGATGAACCCCCCATACTATTTCGATTAGGATAACCTCATTTTGATTACGCTTATCTCACAAATCTGAAAGAGCACAGGACACTTCCTCTGGTGGAAATGGAGCTTCTAAAGGTTCTCAGCTCTGCATTCTACTCTATGTTATTTTGGAGTGTTTCCAGAAGAGCAGAGTGTGAGTGCGCTTGTGCTTTGTAGTGCCACGGGAATGTCCCACTGAAACCAGTTCTTCCAAGAGCTTCTCTGTCTACAGAAACACCAGTGGAAGCATATCTATGGATGTCACACATCAGGGCCTGCTGGAATGATCCCGCAGCCCGAACTTGGTGTCCTCGCTGCCGAACCGTGCCGGTGCCACCCAAAATGTAGCATCCGCTTTTGAGAGATAAACTGAAGGAAATCCTTCCTCTTCTCACGCTGTGGTCTTGGACCACACTTCCTTGTCCTCTCATCCTTGTGCCACGGGTGCACGAAGGCAACCACAGAGCTGTTGCACATCCTGTGCCTCAAACCAAACCATAATCACAGCCCAGGTTATGAATGTAGCAGATCCTAAGGCTTTTCATTCTGAATTCAAACCCGAGGCCCCCTGGATCCCTCAGACCCGATGCACAATATCTCTGATTCAGCCCCACACATGCTCTATTGGCAAAATGCCAAATTGGTCTCTGGTCCTGCAGATGCACTGGGTGTGGCCATGGGACATATCGATAATTTCAACTGCGCGCGCCAGGGTGGTTGCTTGCTCATTGGGGTCACAGGTCGGTTTGCTCTCTTGATAGGACCCACCACATCCCATAACGCACTCCAGATCCCTGAGACTCAGCGTGTGCCATCATCCGTAGCCCTATCCCTCCCTGAACGCTGCCTCTGCTACCTCAAATTTGGCAGCTCGGATCTCGGTCTCAGAATCAACTGTGGGGATATTTTGCACTGGATTCTTTGAGTTCTGTCAGCCAAGCATCTGCTGTGCACTCTTCTAACACTCAGCGCATCACCTTCAATCCCATGTCTTCTGTCCGCTTGAGAGTGTGCGTCCAAGTTAAAGAGAGTTTCACCTTTACTGCTCCATCAACAGGGCTCAGACCATGCACTGGTATCCATTCCCTGCTTTTCCTTCTCCTGCTTCCAGGTGTTCTGAGGCCTCATCCTGTCTTTGGAAGTAACAGACCTCTCTTCGGCAAGTGTCCTGTGCCAAGGGCTGGGTGAGTGGATGTTTCCATTGCTGTGTTCATGGGAGCGAGTGAGCGCAGGTTGCACTGCTTCTCTGTCAGCTGGGCATCGATGAATCAACACTTTCCAGATACATTTCACCGAAATGTGATTTTTTTTTATCTCTTAGTTTCTATACAGCCGTGGTGGGAGGGATTGTCCGAAGACTCCAGTTTTGACATTGTGTTGATCTCTCATTTGCAGTCTTTAAAAATTTAATAGAATTGATATAAATGTTTTGGGAGTTATACGAAAATGAAGTTAGTTTCTGAAACATACTAAATCGACCTAGAAGCCAGACTTGTCAATTTCGGTAACATTTTGTCAGCTCTAAGGAAAACATAGACAGATAGAATGCAAACTAGCAGTCCGAACTGTTACAGGGGTCATGTCAACTCTTTACTGTGGAAGCCTCCGAAACCAACAGGAACCATGAAATAACTAATGGAAACATGAAATAACCCCCAAGCTTGGATTCACTTGTGCATGTGGTGCCCTGTACTCCCGATGACACCTACTGGTCAATGTTGGCATTTCAAGGTGTAACATCCCTCTCAAGGAAAATACAAGAGAAAACGAACTAAATATATACATTTAGCTTTGAATCCAAAGAACCTAGAGGCATTATAGCTATGAGAACCCTGCTGCAGCTCTGCTAGGCTACTGAGAACCAGGTGTTCTTCTATCAGGGATGAGAACGTTTAATCATCCAATCATGTTGGGTAAAGCACTTGAATGCAACCAAGTCTGCACCCCCATGATAGATTGCCCCCGGGGGCTTGACTCAATTGAAAGACGGTCCACAAAAGCTGTGTCTTTCATGTCATTGGCGACTTTTACTGTTCAGTTCACTATCTGACTTCTAATAGTTACCTAGACTGTCTTGAAAAACGGAGGCCTAATACATATTCAAGTTCAGTCAAGGATTCCCCTCACTTACCACACTCCCTTCACCCCAGAGAAGACATAAACCCAGCATTTGCTGAATCTAGCGGAAAGCCATCGTTTCTTTGTGGGAGCTAACTATTCAATTCCTATCTATTTCATACGAGAGTATTTGACCTTTATGGGGTTCCCTGTTGTTCACAGAGGATGAAGCTAGAGGAACTCTGATTCTAGGAGGGGCTTACTCTTCTCTTACTGGCTTCATTGCAGCTCAGGTACTGATCCCTCAAAATGGATGCCTGAGTGGAGGGGAGGGAAGAGCAAGTGCTTGATAGCTAGGCCCAAACCTGGGAAAAGGCTTACCTGGGCTTGGTGCACTTTGATCTGAATGGCTTGGAATTGCCCCTTGGGTCGTGTGGATTATCTGACCTCTTTCAAGAACATGAGCGTTTTTATCATCTCTGCCATCTCTTCTCTTCAGACGTCAGGGATCTTGGACCCGTTCTTGGAGCAGAGAATTGAGGAACTTCCTCCAGTCCACGGTGGCCCTCCGTAAGTTTCTGCTAGTATCAGCGAGGTTCAATATGTCTCATGAATGTCTTTCGAGCCTGCTATCCTCTACAGCTGTCTCCAGGCCAGTATTCTCTATTGTAGCAGAACATCTCTCATCAATGTGTTCGCATCTCTCCTCAATCTGTGCAGCCATATTTTCGGCCAGCTTTTCTTCGTGTCTCCCATAAAGTCGACTTCAACAGGACTGGGCAAGTCTGAAAGGACCTCGGAGCCTCTCCAGTAAGCTGAAGACAGGCAGATCTTCCACTGTCTGCCCTTTCAGGTTCTGGAACCTGACCCGTGAACTCAGGTCTTTGGGCAGCAGCAGTATCTCGAACTGACACAGCTTCCCGGACCAAAGACCTAAGCCAAGCTCCACAGAGGGCGGCAGCCCCTCCATTGCACTGATCCACTCACAGAACTCTGCCCGGTTACCTAGGATCCACCAGCCACAACAAGCCTCGCGGTACACACCAACATTCCACCTGGAATCCAACCGCTAACTGCCATCCCCAATGGCTGCTGCACCTTGTCAGTGTTGGGGGAGGGGCTGCATCCGACGAGAGGTTCCTAAGGTAAATGTAATTCTACCCACTAGCGTCCCATGGGCCTTTGTTCTTCCCTCTTTCCTTTTGTTCAGATCTGTATGCACTGTAGCAACGGAGGGAAGTGTGTCCATTTTCAGTTGAATATTTCACACGTCTTTAAACTTTCTAACAGTCCACAGTACACAGAGACCCACTAAGGGAAACTATTGTTCCTGTAATAAGGGCACACCCGCAATACATAGCCGTCGGTTGATTTCTGCTGAAACACCCGCATTCACGGGACATCTATCCTTTTGTTTCAAGGGGGCTGGAATTCCTAGGAATGATACAATCCCCAATGTGCACTTTACTGCCTGTCTCTTTTGAACTTAGTACACTTTTGCGGAGCTACTTTTCCTTGTTATAGGCTTGTGCCATTCCTTCTCGACATAGTGTAGAATATGGCATTCATTCATCCTGTTGGAAGACTTGCAAGTCATTATCACGGGCTAGGAATCCATTGGATTCCAAAGCGGCATTTGGGTTAGGTCACGATATGCTCATATGAATCAATATTTACGAATATAAATACACGCCTCTGATTTCCGAATACAGGTACATTCAAGCCACGATACTGGGTAGATGCGTACTGAATGATCCTTGACATCACCTTGAGTAATTTCTTTTGAATATTCATGTTATCCTACCCTTTTTGTGTTGTTTGTTTGTTTGATTCTTGGTCTGCTTCTCGTTTGTTTTGCAAACACGTCAGGCCATGCATCTCTCCGTTTGCTTCCAACAGAGAGTCATATAAGCTGACTCCCTTAAGATAGTGCTTCCAATCCCCTATGATTTCCTGCTTCCCTCTCCCATCTTTAGGGTTTTGATGTCCTCCTTGCCTTCTTCTTGTTTCTTCTTTTCCACTCATGCTCTTCTTGCATTTCCAATAAGGGTTTTCTTCTTTCCATTTCATCTTGCTGCTTATCCCTTCAGGGGAGAATTCCCAACCTTTCTTTTAGGATAAGTTTCGAACTGCTGAATTCTTTTAAGATTTGCAGGTCTGTGGCATTCTCTAGCTCTGCTGTTATTAGAAATGGTGGTCATGTGGCATAGGCTACCCTAGATGGCCGCATTTTGCCATTCAAGCTATGGTCTATGTCCTGGCACTCCTCCCTGTCCTGCAATATTGCTGCTGACATAGCAGCTGAAACCCCTCTGGAGGTTCTCTTGTGACTATGTTGCTTTCCTCCAGGCGCATTTTAAATCACTGGGATGCTCATGAACTTTGTTGATTTGGATCATACAGCTGCTGCTAAGTCTATTGGGATTCCACCTCTTTTGGACGCTGTGTACTTCCTGAATTCGCCTAGATGATTTTATCTTGGCTTTCAGCAAGTTTCAGTCTGATTTTTCTACACATAACTTTTCAAACATTTTTAGTTTCTTTATCTCTTGCTTTTCCATCTGGGACTCTTGCGAATTTTAGTCTTTCATGCCTTGTCTTCAACCAGGATTCAACAGCAATGTTTTCATTGGTTTGCACTTGCTTTCCTATGTGTGCTTCTGACCGAGGGATTTCTGTTCCCCTGTCTTCAAAGTCATTCACGCGTCCCTCTGGAATATCTCGTCTGCTTAGGACGGAATGTTAGCCCTGATATTTTCTCATCCACTGAGTTTTCCAATATTATTTGGCTCGTCTTTAGGCTTTCTCTTCCCCTTTACTGGTATTCTGCCTTTTGTGATTCTGAGACACTGTTGTTCTTCAGTGTTTCCCTCACCTCCATTTTCAATACTTGCTCTGGAGAGCGTTTTGCAGTCTAGTTGTCTGAAAGCTTATCTTTAGGGCCTTCAATCTCTTGGGAACTGAAAATGGTACTTCCTTTTCCTTTTACTGTATTTCTTCATCTCTACTGGTCAGGTAATTTCAGGTATCTAATGTAGACTTCTAGGGCTTGGTTAAGTGAAAACTTTAGACTCTTGGCTCTACACAATTGCATGGGATTTCTGTGAGGACAAATTTTCCTAGACATTGATGCCATGTCCTGTTCCTGTGTGTGTTGTCTGGTCTATCTCCAATTGCTGGTGTTGCCTTTGTTGTGATGAACCCCCCATACTATTTCGATTAGGATAACCTCATTTTGATTACGCTTATCTCACAAATCTGAAAGAGCACAGGACACTTCCTCTGGTGGAAATGGAGCTTCTAAAGCTTCTCAGCTCTGCATTCTACTCTATGTTATTTTGGAGTGTTTCCAGAAGAGCAGAGTGTGAGTGCGCTTGTGCTTTGTAGTGCCACGGGAATGTCCCACTGAAACCAGTTCTTCCAAGAGCTTCTCTGTCTACAGAAACACCAGTGGAAGCATATCTATGGATGTCACACATCAGGGCCTGCTGGAATGATCCCGCAGCCCGAACTTGGTGTCCTCGCTGCCGAACCGTGCCGGTGCCACCCAAAATGTAGCATCCGCTTTTGAGAGATAAACTGAAGGAAATCCTTCCTCTTCTCACGCTGTGGTCTTGGACCACACTTCCTTGTCCTCTCATCCTTGTGCCACGGGTGCACGAAGGCAACCACAGAGCTGTTGCACATCCTGTGCCTCAAACCAAACCATAATCACAGCCCAGGTTATGAATGTAGCAGATCCTAAGGCTTTTCATTCTGAATTCAAACCCGAGGCCCCCTGGATCCCTCAGACCCGATGCACAATATCTCTGATTCAGCCCCACACATGCTCTATTGGCAAAATGCCAAATTGGTCTCTGGTCCTGCAGATGCACTGGGTGTGGCCATGGGACATATCGATAATTTCAACTGCGCGCGCCAGGGTGGTTGCTTGCTCATTGGGGTCACAGGTCGGTTTGCTCTCTTGATAGGACCCACCACATCCCATAACGCACTCCAGATCCCTGAGACTCAGCGTGTGCCATCATCCGTAGCCCTATCCCTCCCTGAACGCTGCCTCTGCTACCTCAAATTTGGCAGCTCGGATCTCGGTCTCAGAATCAACTGTGGGGATATTTTGCACTGGATTCTTTGAGTTCTGTCAGCCAAGCATCTGCTGTGCACTCTTCTAACACTCAGCGCATCACCTTCAATCCCATGTCTTCTGTCCGCTTGAGAGTGTGCGTCCAAGTTAAAGAGAGTTTCACCTTTACTGCTCCATCAACAGGGCTCAGACCATGCACTGGTATCCATTCCCTGCTTTTCCTTCTCCTGCTTCCAGGTGTTCTGAGGCCTCATCCTGTCTTTGGAAGTAACAGACCTCTCTTCGGCAAGTGTCCTGTGCCAAGGGCTGGGTGAGTGGATGTTTCCATTGCTGTGTTCATGGGAGCGAGTGAGCGCAGGTTGCACTGCTTCTCTGTCAGCTGGGCATCGATGAATCAACACTTTCCAGATACATTTCACCGAAATGTGATTTTTTTTTATCTCTTAGTTTCTATACAGCCGTGGTGGGAGGGATTGTCCGAAGACTCCAGTTTTGACATTGTGTTGATCTCTCATTTGCAGTCTTTAAAAATTTAATAGAATTGATATAAATGTTTTGGGAGTTATACGAAAATGAAGTTAGTTTCTGAAACATACTAAATCGACCTAGAAGCCAGACTTGTCAATTTCGGTAACATTTTGTCAGCTCTAAGGAAAACATAGACAGATAGAATGCAAACTAGCAGTCCGAACTGTTACAGGGGTCATGTCAACTCTTTACTGTGGAAGCCTCCGAAACCAACAGGAACCATGAAATAACTAATGGAAACATGAAATAACCCCCAAGCTTGGATTCACTTGTGCATGTGGTGCCCTGTACTCCCGATGACACCTACTGGTCAATGTTGGCATTTCAAGGTGTAACATCCCTCTCAAGGAAAATACAAGAGAAAACGAACTAAATATATACATTTAGCTTTGAATCCAAAGAACCTAGAGGCATTATAGCTATGAGAACCCTGCTGCAGCTCTGCTAGGCTACTGAGAACCAGGTGTTCTTCTATCAGGGATGAGAACGCTTAATCATCCGATCATGTTGGGTAAAGCACTTGAATGCAACCAAGTCTGCACCCCCATGATAGATTGCCCCCGGGGGCTTGACTCAATTGAAAGACGGTCCACATAAGCTGTGTCTTTCATGTCATTGGCGACTTTTACAGTTCAGTTCACTATCTGACTTCTAATAGTTACCTAGACTGTCTTGAAAAACGGAGGCCTAATACATATTCAAGTTCAGTCAAGGATTCCCCTCACTTACCACACTCCCTTCACCCCAGAGAAGACATAAACCCAGCATTTGCTGAATCTAGCGGAAGGCCATCGTTTCTTTGTGGGAGCTAAGTATTCAATTCCTATCTATTTCATACGAGAGTATTTGACCTTTATGGGGTTCCCTGTTGTTCACAGAGGATGAAGCTAGAGGAACTCTGATTCTAGGAGGGGCTTGCTCTTCTCTTACTGGCTTCATTGCAGCTCAGGTACTGATCCCTCAAAATGGATGCCTGAGTGGAGGGGAGGGAAGAGCAAGTGCTTGATAGCTAGGCCCAAACCTGGGAAAAGGCTTACCTGGGCTTGGTGCACTTTGATCTGAATGGCTTGGAATTGCCCCTTGGGTCGTGTGGATTATCTGACCTCTTTCAAGAACATGAGCGTTTTTATCATCTCTGCCATCTCTTCTCTTCAGACGTCAGGGATCTTGGACCCGTTCTTGGAGCAGAGAATTGAGGAACTTCCTCCAGTCCACGGTGGCCCTCCGTAAGTTTCTGCTAGTATCAGCGAGGTTCAATATGTCTCATGAATGTCTTTCGAGCCTGCTATCCTCTACAGCTGTCTCCAGGCCAGTATTCTCTATTGTAGCAGAACATCTCTCATCAATGTGTTCGCATCTCTCCTCAATCTGTGCAGCCATATTTTCGGCCAGCTTTTCTTCGTGTCTCCCATAAAGTCGACTTCAACAGGACTGGGCAAGTCTGAAAGGACCTCGGAGCCTCTCCAGTAAGCTGAAGACAGGCAGATCTTCCACTGTCTGCCCTTTCAGGTTCTGGAACCTGACCCGTGAACTCAGGTCTTTGGGCAGCAGCAGTATCTCGAACTGACACAGCTTCCCGGACCAAAGACCTAAGCCAAGCTCCACAGAGGGCGGCAGCCCCTCCATCGCACTGATCCACCCACAGAACTCTGCCCGGTTACCTAGGATCCACCAGCCACAACAAGCCTCGCGGTACACACCAACATTCCACCTGGAATCCAACCGCTAACTGCCATCCCCAATGGCTGCTGCACCTTGTCAGTGTTGGGGGAGGGGCTGCATCCGACGAGAGGTTCCTAAGGTAAATGTAATTCTACCCACTAGCGTCCCATGGGCCTTTGTTCTTCCCTCTTTCCTTTTGTTCAGATCTGTATGCACTGTAGCAACGGAGGGAAGTGTGTCCATTTTCAGTTGAATGTTTCACACGTCTTTAAACTTTCTAACAGTCCACAGTACACAGAGACCCACTAAGGGAAACTATTGTTCCTGTAATAAGGGCACACCCGCAATACATAGCCGTCGGTTGATTTCTGCTGAAACACCCGCATTCACGGGACATCTATCCTTTTGTTTCAAGGGGGCTGGAATTCCTAGGAATGATACAATCCCCAATGTGCACTTTACTGCCTGTCTCTTTTGAACTTAGTACACTTTTGCGGAGCTACTTTTCCTTGTTATAGGCTTGTGCCATTCCTTCTCGACATAGTGTAGAATATGGCATTCATTCATCCTGTTGGAAGACTTGCAAGTCATTATCACGGGCTAGGAATCCATTGGATTCCAAAGCGGCATTTGGGTTAGGTCACGATATGCTCATATGAATCAATATTTACGAATATAAATACACGCCTCTGATTTCCGAATACAGGTACATTCAAGCCACGATACTGGGTAGATGCGTACTGAATGATCCTTGACATCACCTTGAGTAATTTCTTTTGAATATTCATGTTATCCTACCCTTTTTGTGTTGTTTGTTTGTTTGATTCTTGGTCTGCTTCTCGTTTGTTTTGCAAACACGTCAGGCCATGCATTTCTCCGTTTGCTTCCAACAGAGAGTCATATAAGCTGACTCCCTTAAGATAGTGCTTCCAATCCCCTATGATTTCCTGCTTCCCTCTCCCATCTTTAGGGTTTTGATGTCCTCCTTGCCTTCTTCTTGTTTCTTCTTTTCCACTCATGCTCTTCTTGCATTTCCAATAAGGGTTTTCTTCTTTCCATTTCATCTTGCTGCTTATCCCTTCAGGGGAGAATTCCCAACCTTTCTTTTAGGATAAGTTTCGAACTGCTGAATTCTTTTAAGATTTGCAGGTCTGTGGCATTCTCTAGCTCTGCTGTTATTAGAAATGGTGGTCATGTGGCATAGGCTACCCTAGATGGCCGCATTTTGCCATTCAAGCTATGGTCTATGTCCTGGCACTCCTCCCTGTCCTGCAATATTGCTGCTGACATAGCAGCTGAAACCCCTCTGGAGGTTCTCTTGTGACTATGTTGCTTTCCTCCAGGCGCATTTTAAATCACTGGGATGCTCATGAACTTTGTTGATTTGGATCATACAGCTGCTGCTAAGTCTATTGGGATTCCACCTCTTTTGGACGCTGTGTACTTCCTGAATTCGCCTAGATGATTCTATCTTGGCTTTCAGCAAGTTTCAGTCTGATTTTTCTACACATCACTTTTCAAACATTGTTTGTTTCTTTATCTCTTGCTTTTCCATCTGGGACTCTTGCGAATTTTAGTCTTTCATGCCTTGTCTTCAACCAGGATTCAACAGCAATGTTTTCATTGGTTTGCACTTGCTTTCCTATGTGTGCTTCTGACCGAGGGATTTCTGTTCCCCTGTCTTCAAAGTCATTCACGCGTCCCTCTGCAATATCTCGTCTGCTTAGGACGGAATGTTAGCCCTGATATTTTCTCATCCACTGAGTTTTCCAATATTATTTGGCTCGTCTTTAGGCTTTCTCTTCCCCTTTACTGGTATTCTGCCTTTTGTGATTCTGAGACACTGTTGTTCTTCAGTGTTTCCCTCACCTCCATTTTCAATACTTGCTCTGGAGAGCGTTTTGCAGTCTAGTTTTCTGAAAGCTTATCTTTAGGGCCTTCAATCTCTTGGGAACTGAAAATGGTACTTCCTTTTCCTTTTACTGTATTTCTTCATCTCTACTGGTCAGGTAATTTCAGGTATCTAATGTAGACTTCTAGGGCTTGGTTAAGTGAAAACTTTAGACTCTTGGCTCTACACAATTGCATGGGATTTCTGTGAGGACAAATTTTCCTAGACATTGATGCCATGTCCTGTTCCTGTGTGTGTTGTCTGGTCTATCTCCAATTGCTGGTGTTGCCTTTGTTGTGATGAACCCCCCATACTATTTCGATTAGGATAACCTCATTTTGATTACGCTTATCTCACAAATCTGAAAGAGCACAGGACACTTCCTCTGGTGGAAATGGAGCTTCTAAAGGTTCTCAGCTCTGCATTCTACTCTATGTTATTTTGGAGTGTTTCCAGAAGAGCAGAGTGTGAGTGCGCTTGTGCTTTGTAGTGCCACGGGAATGTCCCACTGAAACCAGTTCTTCCAAGAGCTTCTCTGTCTACAGAAACACCAGTGGAAGCATATCTATGGATGTCACACATCAGGGCCTGCTGGAATGATCCCGCAGCCCGAACTTGGTGTCCTCGCTGCCGAACCGTGCCGGTGCCACCCAAAATGTAGCATCCGCTTTTGAGAGATAAACTGAAGGAAATCCTTCCTCTTCTCACGCTGTGGTCTTGGACCACACTTCCTTGTCCTCTCATCCTTGTGCCACGGGTGCACGAAGGCAACCACAGAGCTGTTGCACATCCTGTGCCTCAAACCAAACCATAATCACAGCCCAGGTTATGAATGTAGCAGATCCTAAGGCTTTTCATTCTGAATTCAAACCCGAGGCCCCCTGGATCCCTCAGACCCGATGCACAATATCTCTGATTCAGCCCCACACATGCTCTATTGGCAAAATGCCAAATTGGTCTCTGGTCCTGCAGATGCACTGGGTGTGGCCATGGGACATATCGATAATTTCAACTGCGCGCGCCAGGGTGGTTGCTTGCTCATTGGGGTCACAGGTCGGTTTGCTCTCTTGATAGGACCCACCACATCCCATAACGCACTCCAGATCCCTGAGACTCAGCGTGTGCCATCATCCGTAGCCCTATCCCTCCCTGAACGCTGCCTCTGCTACCTCAAATTTGGCAGCTCGGATCTCGGTCTCAGAATCAACTGTGGGGATATTTTGCACTGGATTCTTTGAGTTCTGTCAGCCAAGCATCTGCTGTGCACTCTTCTAACACTCAGCGCATCACCTTCAATCCCATGTCTTCTGTCCGCTTGAGAGTGTGCGTCCAAGTTAAAGAGAGTTTCACCTTTACTGCTCCATCAACAGGGCTCAGACCATGCACTGGTATCCATTCCCTGCTTTTCCTTCTCCTGCTTCCAGGTGTTCTGAGGCCTCATCCTGTCTTTGGAAGTAACAGACCTCTCTTCGGCAAGTGTCCTGTGCCAAGGGCTGGGTGAGTGGATGTTTCCATTGCTGTGTTCATGGGAGCGAGTGAGCGCAGGTTGCACTGCTTCTCTGTCAGCTGGGCATCGATGAATCAACACTTTCCAGATACATTTCACCGAAATGTGATTTTTTTTTATCTCTTAGTTTCTATACAGCCGTGGTGGGAGGGATTGTCCGAAGACTCCAGTTTTGACATTGTGTTGATCTCTCATTTGCAGTCTTTAAAAATTTAATAGAATTGATATAAATGTTTTGGGAGTTATACGAAAATGAAGTTAGTTTCTGAAACATACTAAATCGACCTAGAAGCCAGACTTGTCAATTTCGGTAACATTTTGTCAGCTCTAAGGAAAACATAGACAGATAGAATGCAAACTAGCAGTCCGAACTGTTACAGGGGTCATGTCAACTCTTTACTGTGGAAGCCTCCGAAACCAACAGGAACCATGAAATAACTAATGGAAACATGAAATAACCCCCAAGCTTGGATTCACTTGTGCATGTGGTGCCCTGTACTCCCGATGACACCTACTGGTCAATGTTGGCATTTCAAGGTGTAACATCCCTCTCAAGGAAAATACAAGAGAAAACGAACTAAATATATACATTTAGCATTGAATCCAAAGAACCTAGAGGCATTATAGCTATGAGAACCCTGCTGCAGCTCTGCTAGGCTACTGAGAACCAGGTGTTCTTCTATCAGTGATGAGAACGCTTAATCATCCGATCATGTTGGGTAAAGCACTTGAATGCAACCAAGTCTGCACCCCCATGATAGATTGCCCCCGGGGGCTTGACTCAATTGAAAGACGGTCCACATAAGCTGTGTCTTTCATGTCATTGGCGACTTTTACAGTTCAGTTCACTATCTGACTTCTAATAGTTACCTAGACTGTCTTGAAAAACGGAGGCCTAATACAGATTCAAGTTCAGTCAAGGATTCCCCTCACTTACCACACTCCCTTCACCCCAGAGAAGACATAAACCCAGCATTTGCTGAATCTAGCGGAAGGCCATCGTTTCTTTGTGGGAGCTAAGTATTCAATTCCTATCTATTTCATACGAGAGTATTTGACCTTTATGGGGTTCCCTGTTGTTCACAGAGGATGAAGCTAGAGGAACTCTGATTCTAGGAGGGGCTTGCTCTTCTCTTACTGGCTTCATTGCAGCTCAGGTACTGATCCCTCAAAATGGATGCCTGAGTGGAGGGGAGGGAAGAGCAAGTGCTTGATAGCTAGGCCCAAACCTGGGAAAAGGCTTACCTGGGCTTGGTGCACTTTGATCTGAATGGCTTGGAATTGCCCCTTGGGTCGTGTGGATTATCTGACCTCTTTCAAGAACATGAGCGTTTTTATCATCTCTGCCATCTCTTCTCTTCAGACGTCAGGGATCTTGGACCCGTTCTTGGAGCAGAGAATTGAGGAACTTCCTCCAGTCCACGGTGGCCCTCCGTTAGTTTCTGCTAGTATCAGCGAGGTTCAATATGTCTCATGAATGTCTTTCGAGCCTGCTATCCTCTACAGCTGTCTCCAGGCCAGTATTCTCTATTGTAGCAGAACATCTCTCATCAATGTGTTCGCATCTCTCCTCAATCTGTGCAGCCATATTTTCGGCCAGCTTTTCTTCGTGTCTCCCATAAAGTCGACTTCAACAGGACTGGGCAAGTCTGAAAGGACCTCGGAGCCTCTCCAGTAAGCTGAAGACAGGCAGATCTTCCACTGTCTGCCCTTTCAGGTTCTGGAACCTGACCCGTGAACTCAGGTCTTTGGGCAGCAGCAGTATCTCGAACTGACACAGCTTCCCGGACCAAAGACCTAAGCCAAGCTCCACAGAGGGCGGCAGCCCCTCCATCGCACTGATCCACCCACAGAACTCTGCCCGGTTACCTAGGATCCACCAGCCACAACAAGCCTCGCGGTACACACCAACATTCCACCTGGAATCCAACCGCTAACTGCCATCCCCAATGGCTGCTGCATCTTGTCAGTGTTGGGGGAGGGGCTGCATCCGACGAGAGGTTCCTAAGGTAAATGTGATTCTACCCACAAGCGTCCCATGGGCCTTTGTTCTTCCCTCTTTCCTTTTGTTCAGATCTGTATGCACTGTAGCAACGGAGGGAAGTGTGTCCATTTTCAGTTGAATGTTTCACACGTCTTTAAACTTTCTAACAGTCCACAGTACACAGAGACCCACTAAGGGAAACTATTGTTCCTGTAATAAGGGCACACCCGCAATACATAGCCGTCGGTTGATTTCTGCTGAAACACCCGCATTCACGGGACATCTATCCTTTTGTTTCAAGGGGGCTGGAATTCCTAGGAATGATACAATCCCCAATGTGCACTTTACTGCCTGTCTCTTTTGAACTTAGTACACTTTTGCGGAGCTACTTTTCCTTGTTATAGGCTTGTGCCATTCCTTCTCGACATAGTGTAGGATATGGCATTCATTCATCCTGTTGGAAGACTTGCAAGTCATTATCACGGGCTAGGAATCCATTGGATTCCAAAGCGGCATTTGGGTTAGGTCACGATATGCTCATATGAATCAATATTTACGAATATAAATACACGCCTCTGATTTCCGAATACAGGTACATTCAAGCCACGATACTGGGTAGATGCGTACTGAATGATCCTTGACATCACCTTGAGTAATTTCTTTTGAATATTCATGTTATCCTACCCTTTTTGTGTTGTTTGTTTGTTTGATTCTTGGTCTGCTTCTCGTTTGTTTTGCAAACACGTCAGGCCATGCATCTCTCCGTTTGCTTCCAACAGAGAGTCATATAAGCTGACTCCCTTAAGATAGTGCTTCCAATCCCCTATGATTTCCTGCTTCCCTCTCCCATCTTTAGGGTTTTGATGTCCTCCTTGCCTTCTTCTTGTTTCTTCTTTTCCACTCATGCTCTTCTTGCATTTCCAATAAGGGTTTTCTTCTTTCCATTTCATCTTGCTGCTTATCCCTTCAGGGGAGAATTCCCAACCTTTCTTTTAGGATAAGTTTCGAACTGCTGAATTCTTTTAAGATTTGCAGGTCTGTGGCATTCTCTAGCTCTGCTGTTATTAGAAATGGTGGTCATGTGGCATAGGCTACCCTAGATGGCAGCATTTTGCCATTCAAGCTATGGTCTATGTCCTGGCACTCCTCCCTGTCCTGCAAAATTGCTGCTGAGATAGCAGCTGAAACCCCTCTGGAGGTTCTCTTGTGACTATGTTGCTTTCCTCCAGGCGCATTTTAAATCACTGGGATGCTCATGAACTTTGTTGATTTGGATCATACAGCTGCTGCTAAGTCTATTGGGATTCCACCTCTTTTGGACGCTGTGTACTTCCTGAATTCGCCTAGATGATTTTATCTTGGCTTTCAGCAAGTTTCAGTCTGATTTTTCTACACATAACTTTTCAAACATTGTTAGTTTCTTTATCTCTTGCTTTTCCATCTGGGACTCTTGCGAATTGTAGTCTTTCATGCCTTGTCTTCAACCAGGATTCAACAGCAATGTTTTCATTGGTTTGCACTTGCTTTCCTATGTGTGCTTCTGACCGAGGGATTTCTGTTCCCCTGTCTTCAAAGTCATTCACGCGTCCCTCTGCAATATCTCGTCTGCTTAGGACGGAATGTTAGCCCTGATATTTTCTCATCCACTGAGTTTTCCAATATTATTTGGCTCGTCTTTAGGCTTTCTCTTCCCCTTTTCTGGTATTCTGCCTTTTGTGATTCTGAGACACTGTTGTTCTTCAGTGTTTCCCTCACCTCCATTTTCAATACTTGCTCTGGAGAGCGTTTTGCAGTCTAGTTGTCTGAAAGCTTATCTTTAGGGCCTTCAATCTCTTGGGAACTGAAAATGGTACTTCCTTTTCCTTTTACTGTATTTCTTCATCTCTACTGGTCAGGTAATTTCAGGTATCTAATGTAGACTTCTAGGGCTTGGTTAAGTGAAAACTTTAGACTCTTGGCTCTACACAATTGCATGGGATTTCTGTGAGGACAAATTTTCCTAGACATTGATGCCATGTCCTGTTCCTGTGTGTGTTGTCTGGTCTATCTCCAATTGCTGGTGTTGCCTTTGTTGTGATGAACCCCCCATACTATTTCGATTAGGATAACCTCATTTTGATTACGCTTATCTCACAAATCTGAAAGAGCACAGGACACTTCCTCTGGTGGAAATGGAGCTTCTAAAGGTTCTCAGCTCTGCATTCTACTCTATGTTATTTTGGAGTGTTTCCAGAAGAGCAGAGTGTGAGTGCGCTTGTGCTTTGTAGTGCCACGGGAATGTCCCACTGAAACCAGTTCTTCCAAGAGCTTCTCTGTCTACAGAAACACCAGTGGAAGCATATCTATGGATGTCACACATCAGGGCCTGCTGGAATGATCCCGCAGCCCGAACTTGGTGTCCTCGCTGCCGAACCGTGCCGGTGCCACCCAAAATGTAGCATCCGCTTTTGAGAGATAAACTGAAGGAAATCCTTCCTCTTCTCACGCTGTGGTCTTGGACCACACTTCCTTGTCCTCTCATCCTTGTGCCACGGGTGCACGAAGGCAACCACAGAGCTGTTGCACATCCTGTGCCTCAAACCAAACCATAATCACAGCCCAGGTTATGAATGTAGCAGATCCTAAGGCTTTTCATTCTGAATTCAAACCCGAGGCCCCCTGGATCCCTCAGACCCGATGCACAATATCTCTGATTCAGCCCCACACATGCTCTATTGGCAAAATGCCAAATTGGTCTCTGGTCCTGCAGATGCACTGGGTGTGGCCATGGGACATATCGATAATTTCAACTGCGCGCGCCAGGGTGGTTGCTTGCTCATTGGGGTCACAGGTCGGTTTGCTCTCTTGATAGGACCCACCACATCCCATAACGCACTCCAGATCCCTGAGACTCAGCGTGTGCCATCATCCGTAGCCCTATCCCTCCCTGAACGCTGCCTCTGCTACCTCAAATTTGGCAGCTCGGATCTCGGTCTCAGAATCAACTGTGGGGATATTTTGCACTGGATTCTTTGAGTTCTGTCAGCCAAGCATCTGCTGTGCACTCTTCTAACACTCAGCGCATCACCTTCAATCCCATGTCTTCTGTCCGCTTGAGAGTGTGCGTCCAAGTTAAAGAGAGTTTCACCTTTACTGCTCCATCAACAGGGCTCAGACCATGCACTGGTATCCATTCCCTGCTTTTCCTTCTCCTGCTTCCAGGTGTTCTGAGGCCTCATCCTGTCTTTGGAAGTAACAGACCTCTCTTCGGCAAGTGTCCTGTGCCAAGGGCTGGGTGAGTGGATGTTTCCATTGCTGTGTTCATGGGAGCGAGTGAGCGCAGGTTGCACTGCTTCTCTGTCAGCTGGGCATCGATGAATCAACACTTTCCAGATACATTTCACCGAAATGTGATTTTTTTTTATCTCTTAGTTTCTATACAGCCGTGGTGGGAGGGATTGTCCGAAGACTCCAGTTTTGACATTGTGTTGATCTCTCATTTGCAGTCTTTAAAAATGTAATAGAATTGATATAAATGTTTTGGGAGTTATACGAAAATGAAGTTAGTTTCTGAAACATACTAAATCGACCTAGAAGCCAGACTTGTCAATTTCGGTAACATTTTGTCAGCTCTAAGGAAAACATAGACAGATAGAATGCAAACTAGCAGTCCGAACTGTTACAGGGGTCATGTCAACTCTTTACTGTGGAAGCCTCCGAAACCAACAGGAACCATGAAATAACTAATGGAAACATGAAATAACCCCCAAGCTTGGATTCACTTGTGCATGTGGTGCCCTGTACTCCCGATGACACCTACTGGTCAATGTTGGCATTTCAAGGTGTAACATCCCTCTCAAGGAAAATACAAGAGAAAACGAACTAAATATATACATTTAGCTTTGAATCCAAAGAACCTAGAGGCATTATAGCTATGAGAACCCTGCTGCAGCTCTGCTAGGCTACTGAGAACCAGGTGTTCTTCTATCAGGGATGAGAACGTTTAATCATCCAATCATGTTGGGTAAAGCACTTGAATGCAACCAAGTCTGCACCCCCATGATAGATTGCCCCCGGGGGCTTGACTCAATTGAAAGACGGTCCACAAAAGCTGTGTCTTTCATGTCATTGGCGACTTTTACAGTTCAGTTCACTATCTGACTTCTAATAGTTACCTAGACTGTCTTGAAAAACGGAGGCCTAATACAGATTCAAGTTCAGTCAAGGATTCCCCTCACTTACCACACTCCCTTCACCCCAGAGAAGACATAAACCCAGCATTTGCTGAATCTAGCGGAAGGCCATCGTTTCTTTGTGGGAGCTAAGTATTCAATTCCTATCTATTTCATACGAGAGTATTTGACCTTTATGGGGTTCCCTGTTTTTCACAGAGGATGAAGCTAGAGGAACTCTGATTCTAGGAGGGGCTTGCTCTTCTCTTACTGGCTTCATTGCAGCTCAGGTACTGATCCCTCAAAATGGATGCCTGAGTGGAGGGGAGGGAAGAGCAAGTGCTTGATAGCTAGGCCCAAACCTGGGAAAAGGCTTACCTGGGCTTGGTGCACTTTGATCTGAATGGCTTGGAATTGCCCCTTGGGTCGTGTGGATTATCTGACCTCTTTCAAGAACATGAGCGTTTTTATCATCTCTGCCATCTCTTCTCTTCAGACGTCAGGGATCTTGGACCCGTTCTTGGAGCAGAGAATTGAGGAACTTCCTCCAGTCCACGGTGGCCCTCCGTAAGTTTCTGCTAGTATCAGCGAGGTTCAATATGTCTCATGAATGTCTTTCGAGCCTGCTATCCTCTACAGCTGTCTCCAGGCCAGTATTCTCTATTGTAGCAGAACATCTCTCATCAATGTGTTCGCATCTCTCCTCAATCTGTGCAGCCATATTTTCGGCCAGCTTTTCTTCGTGTCTCCCATAAAGTCGACTTCAACAGGACTGGGCAAGTCTGAAAGGACCTCGGAGCCTCTCCAGTAAGCTGAAGACAGGCAGATCTTCCACTGTCTGCCCTTTCAGGTTCTGGAACCTGACCCGTGAACTCAGGTCTTTGGGCAGCAGCAGTATCTCGAACTGACACAGCTTCCCGGACCAAAGACCTAAGCCAAGCTCCACAGAGGGCGGCAGCCCCTCCATCGCACTGATCCACCCACAGAACTCTGCCCGGTTACCTAGGATCCACCAGCCACAACAAGCCTCGCGGTACACACCAACATTCCACCTGGAATCCAACCGCTAACTGCCATCCCCAATGGCTGCTGCACCTTGTCAGTGTTGGGGGAGGGGCTGCATCCGACGAGAGGTTCCTAAGGTAAATGTAATTCTACCCACTAGCGTCCCATGGGCCTTTGTTCTTCCCTCTTTCCTTTTGTTCAGATCTGTATGCACTGTAGCAACGGAGGGAAGTGTGTCCATTTTCAGTTGAATGTTTCACACGTCTTTAAACTTTCTAACAGTCCACAGTACACAGAGACCCACTAAGGGAAACTATTGTTCCTGTAATAAGGGCACACCCGCAATACATAGCCGTCGGTTGATTTCTGCTGAAACACCCGCATTCACGGGACATCTATCCTTTTGTTTCAAGGGGGCTGGAATTCCTAGGAATGATACAATCCCCAATGTGCACTTTACTGCCTGTCTCTTTTGAACTTAGTACACTTTTGCGGAGCTACTTTCCCTTGTTATAGGCTTGTGCCATTCCTTCTCGACATAGTGTAGAATATGGCATTCATTCATCCTGTTGGAAGACATGCAAGTCATTATCACGGGCTAGGAATCCATTGGATTCCAAAGCGGCATTTGGGTTAGGTCACGATATGCTCATATGAATCAATATTTACGAATATAAATACACGCCTCTGATTTCTGAATACAGGTACATTCAAGCCACGATACTGGGTAGATGCGTACTGAATGATCCTTGACATCACCTTGAGTAATTTCTTTTGAATATTCATGTTATCCTACGCTTTTTGTGTTGTTTGTTTGTTTGATTCTTGGTCTGCTTCTCGTTTGTTTTGCAAACACGTCAGGCCATGCATTTCTCCGTTTGCTTCGAACAGAGAGTCATATAAGCTGACTCCCTTAAGATAGTGCTTCCAATCCCCTATGATTTCCTGCTTCCCTCTCCCATCTTTAGGGTTTTGATGTCCTCCTTGCCTTCTTCTTGTTTCTTCTTTTCCACTCATGCTCTTCTTGCATTTCCAATAAGGGTTTTCTTCTTTCCATTTCATCTTGCTGCTTATCCCTTCAGGGGAGAATTCCCAACCTTTCTTTTAGGATAAGTTTCGAACTGCTGAATTCTTTTAAGATTTGCAGGTCTGTGGCATTCTCTAGCTCTGCTGTTATTAGAAATGGTGGTCATGTGGCATAGGCTACCCTAGATGGCAGCATTTTGCCATTCAAGCTATGGTCTATGTCCTGGCACTCCTCCCTGTCCTGCAATATTGCTGCTGACATAGCAGCTGAAACCCCTCTGGAGGTTCTCTTGTGACTATGTTGCTTTCCTCCAGGCGCATTTTAAATCACTGGGATGCTCATGAACTTTGTTGATTTGGATCATACAGCTGCTGCTAAGTCTATTGGGATTCCACCTCTTTTGGACGCTGTGTACTTCCTGAATTCGCCTAGATGATTTTATCTTGGCTTTCAGCAAGTTTCAGTCTGATTTTTCTACACATCACTTTTCAAACATTGTTTGTTTCTTTATCTCTTGCTTTTCCATCTGGGACTCTTGCGAATTTTAGTCTTTCATGCCTTGTCTTCAACCAGGATTCAACAGCAATGTTTTCATTGGTTTGCACTTGCTTTCCTATGTGTGCTTCTGACCGAGGGATTTCTGTTCCCCTGTCTTCAAAGTCATTCACGCGTCCCTCTGCAATATCTCGTCTGCTTAGGACGGAATGTTAGCCCTGATATTTTCTCATCCACTGAGTTTTCCAATAATATTTGGCTCGTCTTTAGGCTTTCTCTTCCCCTTTTCTGGTATTCTGCCTTTTGTGATTCTGAGACACTGTTGTTCTTCAGTGTTTCCCTCACCTCCATTTTCAATACTTGCTCTGGAGAGCGTTTTGCAGTCTAGTTTTCTGAAAGCTTATCTTTAGGGCCTTCAATCTCTTGGGAACTGAAAATGGTACTTCCTTTTCCTTTTACTGTATTTCTTCATCTCTACTGGTCAGGTAATTTCAGGTATCTAATGTAGACTTCTAGGGCTTGGTTAAGTGAAAACTTTAGACTCTTGGCTCTACACAATTGCATGGGATTTCTGTGAGGACAAATTTTCCTAGACATTGATGCCATGTCCTGTTCCTGTGTGTGTTGTCTGGTCTATCTCCAATTGCTGGTGTTGCCTTTGTTGTGATGAACCCCCCATACTATTTCGATTAGGATAACCTCATTTTGATTACGCTTATCTCACAAATCTGAAAGAGCACAGGACACTTCCTCTGGTGGAAATGGAGCTTCTAAAGGTTCTCAGCTCTGCATTCTACTCTATGTTATTTTGGAGTGTTTCCAGAAGAGCAGAGTGTGAGTGCGCTTGTGCTTTGTAGTGCCACGGGAATGTCCCACTGAAACCAGTTCTTCCAAGAGCTTCTCTGTCTACAGAAACACCAGTGGAAGCATATCTATGGATGTCACACATCAGGGCCTGCTGGAATGATCCCGCAGCCCGAACTTGGTGTCCTCGCTGCCGAACCGTGCCGGTGCCACCCAAAATGTAGCATCCGCTTTTGAGAGATAAACTGAAGGAAATCCTTCCTCTTCTCACGCTGTGGTCTTGGACCACACTTCCTTGTCCTCTCATCCTTGTGCCACGGGTGCACGAAGGCAACCACAGAGCTGTTGCACATCCTGTGCCTCAAACCAAACCATAATCACAGCCCAGGTTATGAATGTAGCAGATCCTAAGGCTTTTCATTCTGAATTCAAACCCGAGGCCCCCTGGATCCCTCAGACCCGATGCACAATATCTCTGATTCAGCCCCACACATGCTCTATTGGCAAAATGCCAAATTGGTCTCTGGTCCTGCAGATGCACTGGGTGTGGCCATGGGACATATCGATAATTTCAACTGCGCGCGCCAGGGTGGTTGCTTGCTCATTGGGGTCACAGGTCGGTTTGCTCTCTTGATAGGACCCACCACATCCCATAACGCACTCCAGATCCCTGAGACTCAGCGTGTGCCATCATCCGTAGCCCTATCCCTCCCTGAACGCTGCCTCTGCTACCTCAAATTTGGCAGCTCGGATCTCGGTCTCAGAATCAACTGTGGGGATATTTTGCACTGGATTCTTTGAGTTCTGTCAGCCAAGCATCTGCTGTGCACTCTTCTAACACTCAGCGCATCACCTTCAATCCCATGTCTTCTGTCCGCTTGAGAGTGTGCGTCCAAGTTAAAGAGAGTTTCACCTTTACTGCTCCATCAACAGGGCTCAGACCATGCACTGGTATCCATTCCCTGCTTTTCCTTCTCCTGCTTCCAGGTGTTCTGAGGCCTCATCCTGTCTTTGGAAGTAACAGACCTCTCTTCGGCAAGTGTCCTGTGCCAAGGGCTGGGTGAGTGGATGTTTCCATTGCTGTGTTCATGGGAGCGAGTGAGCGCAGGTTGCACTGCTTCTCTGTCAGCTGGGCATCGATGAATCAACACTTTCCAGATACATTTCACCGAAATGTGATTTTTTTTTATCTCTTAGTTTCTATACAGCCGTGGTGGGAGGGATTGTCCGAAGACTCCAGTTTTGACATTGTGTTGATCTCTCATTTGCAGTCTTTAAAAATTTAATAGAATTGATATAAATGTTTTGGGAGTTATACGAAAATGAAGTTAGTTTCTGAAACATACTAAATCGACCTAGAAGCCAGACTTGTCAATTTCGGTAACATTTTGTCAGCTCTAAGGAAAACATAGACAGATAGAATGCAAACTAGCAGTCCGAACTGTTACAGGGGTCATGTCAACTCTTTACTGTGGAAGCCTCCGAAACCAACAGGAACCATGAAATAACTAATGGAAACATGAAATAACCCCCA
Source organism: Vicugna pacos (assembly GCF_048564905.1). Classification (NCBI taxonomy): domain Eukaryota; kingdom Metazoa; phylum Chordata; class Mammalia; order Artiodactyla; family Camelidae; genus Vicugna; species Vicugna pacos. Next base: position 1,091,097 of record NW_027328737.1, read on the forward strand.
AGCTTGGATTCACTTGTGCATGTGGTGCCCTGTACTCCCGATGACACCTACTGGTCAATGTTGGCATTTCAAGGTGTAACATCCCTCTCAAGGAAAATACAAGAGAAAACGAACTAAATATATACATTTAGCATTGAATCCAAAGAACCTAGAGGCATTATAGCTATGAGAACCCTGCTGCAGCTCTGCTAGGCTACTGAGAACCAGGTGTTCTTCTATCAGTGATGAGAACGCTTAATCATCCGATCATGTTGGGTAAAGCACTTGAATGCAACCAAGTCTGCACCCCCATGATAGATTGCCCCCGGGGGCTTGACTCAATTGAAAGACGGTCCACATAAGCTGTGTCTTTCATGTCATTGGCGACTTTTACAGTTCAGTTCACTATCTGACTTCTAATAGTTACCTAGACTGTCTTGAAAAACGGAGGCCTAATACATATTCAAGTTCAGTCAAGGATTCCCCTCACTTACCACACTCCCTTCACCCCAGAGAAGACATAAACCCAGCATTTGCTGAATCTAGCGGAAGGCCATCGTTTCTTTGTGGGAGCTAAGTATTCAATTCCTATCTATTTCATACGAGAGTATTTGACCTTTATGGGGTTCCCTGTTGTTCACAGAGGATGAAGCTAGAGGAACTCTGATTCTAGGAGGGGCTTGCTCTTCTCTTACTGGCTTCATTGCAGCTCAGGTACTGATCCCTCAAAATGGATGCCTGAGTGGAGGGGAGGGAAGAGCAAGTGCTTGATAGCTAGGCCCAAACCTGGGAAAAGGCTTACCTGGGCTTGGTGCACTTTGATCTGAATGGCTTGGAATTGCCCCTTGGGTCGTGTGGATTATCTGACCTCTTTCAAGAACATGAGCGTTTTTATCATCTCTGCCATCTCTTCTCTTCAGACGTCAGGGATCTTGGACCCGTTCTTGGAGCAGAGAATTGAGGAACTTCCTCCAGTCCACGGTGGCCCTCCGTAAGTTTCTGCTAGTATCAGCGAGGTTCAATATGTCTCATGAATGTCTTTCGAGCCTGCTATCCTCTACAGCTGTCTCCAGGCCAGTATTCTCTATTGTAGCAGAACATCTCTCATCAATGTGTTCGCATCTCTCCTCAATCTGTGCAGCCATATTTTCGGCCAGCTTTTCTTCGTGTCTCCCATAAAGTCGACTTCAACAGGACTGGGCAAGTCTGAAAGGACCTCGGAGCCTCTCCAGTAAGCTGAAGACAGGCAGATCTTCCACTGTCTGCCCTTTCAGGTTCTGGAACCTGACCCGTGAACTCAGGTCTTTGGGCAGCAGCAGTATCTCGAACTGACACAGCTTCCCGGACCAAAGACCTAAGCCAAGCTCCACAGAGGGCGGCAGCCCCTCCATTGCACTGATCCACCCACAGAACTCTGCCCGGTTACCTAGGATCCACCAGCCACAACAAGCCTCGCGGTACACACCAACATTCCACCTGGAATCCAACCGCTAACTGCCATCCCCAATGGCTGCTGCACCTTGTCAGTGTTGGGGGAGGGGCTGCATCCGACGAGAGGTTCCTAAGGTAAATGTAATTCTACCCACTAGCGTCCCATGGGCCTTTGTTCTTCCCTCTTTCCTTTTGTTCAGATCTGTATGCACTGTAGCAACGGAGGGAAGTGTGTCCATTTTCAGTTGAATGTTTCACACGTCTTTAAACTTTCTAACAGTCCACAGTACACAGAGACCCACTAAGGGAAACTATTGTTCCTGTAATAAGGGCACACCCGCAATACATAGCCGTCGGTTGATTTCTGCTGAAACACCCGCATTCACGGGACATCTATCCTTTTGTTTCAAGGGGGCTGGAATTCCTAGGAATGATACAATCCCCAATGTGCACTTTACTGCCTGTCTCTTTTGAACTTAGTACACTTTTGCGGAGCTACTTTTCCTTGTTATAGGCTTGTGCCATTCCTTCTCGACATAGTGTAGAATATGGCATTCATTCATCCTGTTGGAAGACTTGCAAGTCATTATCACGGGCTAGGAATCCATTGGATTCCAAAGCGGCATTTGGGTTAGGTCACGATATGCTCATATGAATCAATATTTACGAATATAAATACACGCCTCTGATTTCTGAATACAGGTACATTCAAGCCACGATACTGGGTAGATGCGTACTGAATGATCCTTGACATCACCTTGAGTAATTTCTTTTGAATATTCATGTTATCCTACGCTTTTTGTGTTGTTTGTTTGTTTGATTCTTGGTCTGCTTCTCGTTTGTTTTGCAAACACGTCAGGCCATGCATCTCTCCGTTTGCTTCCAACAGAGAGTCATATAAGCTGACTCCCTTAAGATAGTGCTTCCAATCCCCTATGATTTCCTGCTTCCCTCTCCCATCTTTAGGGTTTTGATGTCCTCCTTGCCTTCTTCTTGTTTCTTCTTTTCCACTCATGCTCTTCTTGCATTTCCAATAAGGGTTTTCTTCTTTCCATTTCATCTTGCTGCTTATCCCTTCAGGGGAGAATTCCCAACCTTTCTTTTAGGATAAGTTTTGAACTGCTGAATTCTTTTAAGATTTGCAGGTCTGTGGCATTCTCTAGCTCTGCTGTTATTAGAAATGGTGGTCATGTGGCATAGGCTACCCTAGATGGCAGCATTTTGCCATTCAAGCTATGGTCTATGTCCTGGCACTCCTCCCTGTCCTGCAATATTGCTGCTGACATAGCAGCTGAAACCCCTCTGGAGGTTCTCTTGTGACTATGTTGCTTTCCTCCAGGCGCATTTTAAATCACTGGGATGCTCATGAACTTTGTTGATTTGGATCATACAGCTGCTGCTAAGTCTATTGGGATTCCACCTCTTTTGGACGCTGTGTACTTCCTGAATTCGCCTAGATGATTCTATCTTGGCTTTCAGCAAGTTTCAGTCTGATTTTTCTACACATCACTTTTCAAACATTGTTTGTTTCTTTATCTCTTGCTTTTCCATCTGGGACTCTTGCGAATTTTAGTCTTTCATGCCTTGTCTTCAACCAGGATTCAACAGCAATGTTTTCATTGGTTTGCACTTGCTTTCCTATGTGTGCTTCTGACCGAGGGATTTCTGTTCCCCTGTCTTCAAAGTCATTCACGCGTCCCTCTGCAATATCTCATCTGCTTAGGATGGAATGTTAGCCCTGATATTTTCTCATCCACTGAGTTTTCCAATATTATTTGGCTCGTCTTTAGGCTTTCTCTTCCCCTTTTCTGGTATTCTGCCTTTTGTGATTCTGAGACACTGTTGTTCTTCAGTGTTTCCCTCACCTCCATTTTCAATACTTGCTCTGGAGAGCGTTTTGCAGTCTAGTTGTCTGAAAGCTTATCTTTAGGGCCTTCAATCTCTTGGGAACTGAAAATGGTACTTCCTTTTCCTTTTACTGTATTTCTTCATCTCTACTGGTCAGGTAATTTCAGGTATCTAATGTAGACTTCTAGGGCTTGGTTAACTGAAAACTTTAGACTCTTGGCTCTACACAATTGCATGGGATTTCTGTGAGGACAAATTTTCCTAGACATTGATGCCATGTCCTGTTCCTGTGTGTGTTGTCTGGTCTATCTCCAATTGCTGGTGTTGCCTTTGTTGTGATGAACCCCCCATACTATTTCGATTAGGATAACCTCATTTTGATTACGCTTATCTCACAAATCTGAAAGAGCACAGGACACTTCCTCTGGTGGAAATGGAGCTTCTAAAGGTTCTCAGATCTGCATTCTACTCTATGTTATTTTGGAGTGTTTCCAGAAGAGCAGAGTGTGAGTGCGCTTGTGCTTTGTAGTGCCACGGGAATGTCCCACTGAAACCAGTTCTTCCAAGAGCTTCTCTGTCTACAGAAACACCAGTGGAAGCATATCTATGGATGTCACACATCAGGGCCTGCTGGAATGATCCCGCAGCCCGAACTTGGTGTCCTCGCTGCCGAACCGTGCCGGTGCCACCCAAAATGTAGCATCCGCTTTTGAGAGATAAACTGAAGGAAATCCTTCCTCTTCTCACGCTGTGGTCTTGGACCACACTTCCTTGTCCTCTCATCCTTGTGCCACGGGTGCACGAAGGCAACCACAGAGCTGTTGCACATCCTATGCCTCAAACCAAACCATAATCACAGCCCAGGTTATGAATGTAGCAGATCCTAAGGCTTTTCATTCTGAATTCAAACCCGAGGCCCCCTGGATCCCTCAGACCCGATGCACAATATCTCTGATTCAGCCCCACACATGCTCTATTGGCAAAATGCCAAATTGGTCTCTGGTCCTGCAGATGCACTGGGTGTGGCCATGGGACATATCGATAATTTCAACTGCGCGCGCCAGGGTGGTTGCTTGCTCATTGGGGTCACAGGTCGGTTTGCTCTCTTGATAGGACCCACCACATCCCATAACGCACTCCAGATCCCTGAGACTCAGCGTGTGCCATCATCCGTAGCCCTATCCCTCCCTGAACGCTGCCTCTGCTACCTCAAATTTGGCAGCTCGGATCTCGGTCTCAGAATCAACTGTGGGGATATTTTGCACTGGATTCTTTGAGTTCTGTCAGCCAAGCATCTGCTGTGCACTCTTCTAACACTCAGCGCATCACCTTCAATCCCATGTCTTCTGTCCGCTTGAGAGTGTGCGTCCAAGTTAAAGAGAGTTTCACCTTTACTGCTCCATCAACAGGGCTCAGACCATGCACTGGTATCCATTCCCTGCTTTTCCTTCTCCTGCTTCCAGGTGTTCTGAGGCCTCATCCTGTCTTTGGAAGTAACAGACCTCTCTTCGGCAAGTGTCCTGTGCCAAGGGCTGGGTGAGTGGATGTTTCCATTGCTGTGTTCATGGGAGCGAGTGAGCGCAGGTTGCACTGCTTCTCTGTCAGCTGGGCATCGATGAATCAACACTTTCCAGATACATTTCACCGAAATGTGATTTTTTTTTATCTCTTAGTTTCTATACAGCCGTGGTGGGAGGGATTGTCCGAAGACTCCAGTTTTGACATTGTGTTGATCTCTCATTTGTAGTCTTTAAAAATTTAATAGAATTGATATAAATGTTTTGGGAGTTATACGAAAATGAAGTTAGTTTCTGAAACATACTAAATCGACCTCGAAGCCAGACTTGTCAATTTCGGTAACATTTTGTCAGCTCTAAGGAAAACATAGACAGATAGAATGCAAACTAGCAGTCCGAACTGTTAAAGGGGTCATGTCAACTCTTTACTGTGGAAGCCTCCGAAACCAACAGGAACCATGAAATAACTAATGGAAACATGAAATAACCCCCAAGCTTGGATTCACTTGTGCATGTGGTGCCCTTTACTCCCGATGACACCTACTGGTCAATGTTGGCATTTCAAGGTGTAACATCCCTCTCAAGGAAAATACAAGAGAAAACCAACTAAATATATACATTTAGCTTTGAATCCAAAGAACCTAGAGGCATTATAGCTATGAGAACCCTGCTGCAGCTCTGCTAGGCTACTGAGAACCAGGTGTTCTTCTATCAGTGATGAGAACGCTTAATCATCCGATCATGTTGGGTAAAGCACTTGAATGCAACCAAGTCTGCACCCCCATGATAGATTGCCCCCGGGGGCTTGACTCAATTGAAAGACGGTCCACATAAGCTGTGTCTTTCATGTCATTGGCGACTTTTACAGTTCAGTTCACTATCTGACTTCTAATAGTTACCTAGACTGTCTTGAAAAACGGAGGCCTAATACATATTCAAGTTCAGTCAAGGATTCCCCTCACTTACCACACTCCCTTCACCCCAGAGAAGACATAAACCCAGCATTTGCTGAATCTAGCGGAAGGCCATCGTTTCTTTGTGGGAGCTAAGTATTCAATTCCTATCTATTTCATACGAGAGTATTTGACCTTTATGGGGTTCCCTGTTGTTCACAGAGGATGAAGCTAGAGGAACTCTGATTCTAGGAGGGGCTTGCTCTTCTCTTACTGGCTTCATTGCAGCTCAGGTACTGATCCCTCAAAATGGATGCCTGAGTGGAGGGGAGGGAAGAGCAAGTGCTTGATAGCTAGGCCCAAACCTGGGAAAAGGCTTACCTGGGCTTGGTGCACTTTGATCTGAATGGCTTGGAATTGCCCCTTGGGTCGTGTGGATTATCTGACCTCTTTCAAGAACATGAGCGTTTTTATCATCTCTGCCATCTCTTCTCTTCAGACGTCAGGGATCTTGGACCCGTTCTTGGAGCAGAGAATTGAGGAACTTCCTCCAGTCCACGGTGGCCCTCCGTAAGTTTCTGCTAGTATCAGCGAGGTTCAATATGTCTCATGAATGTCTTTCGAGCCTGCTATCCTCTACAGCTGTCTCCAGGCCAGTATTCTCTATTGTAGCAGAACATCTCTCATCAATGTGTTCGCATCTCTCCTCAATCTGTGCAGCCATATTTTCGGCCAGCTTTTCTTCGTGTCTCCCATAAAGTCGACTTCAACAGGACTGGGCAAGTCTGAAAGGACCTCGGAGCCTCTCCAGTAAGCTGAAGACAGGCAGATCTTCCACTGTCTGCCCTTTCAGGTTCTGGAACCTGACCCGTGAACTCAGGTCTTTGGGCAGCAGCAGTATCTCGAACTGACACAGCTTCCCGGACCAAAGACCTAAGCCAAGCTCCACAGAGGGCGGCAGCCCCTCCATCGCACTGATCCACCCACAGAACTCTGCCCGGTTACCTAGGATCCACCAGCCACAACAAGCCTCGCGGTACACACCAACATTCCACCTGGAATCCAACCGCTAACTGCCATCCCCAATGGCTGCTGCACCTTGTCAGTGTTGGGGGAGGGGCTGCATCCGACGAGAGGTTCCTAAGGTAAATGTAATTCTACCCACTAGCGTCCCATGGGCCTTTGTTCTTCCCTCTTTCCTTTTGTTCAGATCTGTATGCACTGTAGCAACGGAGGGAAGTGTGTCCATTTTCAGTTGAATGTTTCACACGTCTTTAAACTTTCTAACAGTCCACAGTACACAGAGACCCACTAAGGGAAACTATTGTTCCTGTAATAAGGGCACACCCGCAATACATAGCCGTCGGTTGATTTCTGCTGAAACACCCGCATTCACGGGACATCTATCCTTTTGTTTCAAGGGGGCTGGAATTCCTAGGAATGATACAATCCCCAATGTCCACTTTACTGCCTGTCTCTTTTGAACTTAGTACACTTTTGCGGAGCTACTTTTCCTTGTTATAGGCTTGTGCCATTCCTTCTCGACATAGTGTAGAATATGGCATTCATTCATCCTGTTGGAAGACTTGCAAGTCATTATCACGGGCTAGGAATCCATTGGATTCCAAAGCGGCATTTGGGTTAGGTCACGATATGCTCATATGAATCAATATTTACGAATATAAATACACGCCTCTGATTTCCGAATACAGGTACATTCAAGCCACGATACTGGGTAGATGCGTACTGAATGATCCTTGACATCACCTTGAGTAATTTCTTTTGAATATTCATGTTATCCTACCCTTTTTGTGTTGTTTGTTTGTTTGATTCTTGGTCTGCTTCTCGTTTGTTTTGCAAACACGTCAGGCCATGCATCTCTCCGTTTGCTTCCAACAGAGAGTCATATAAGCTGACTCCCTTAAGATAGTGCTTCCAATCCCCTATGATTTCCTGCTTCCCTCTCCCATCTTTAGGGTTTTGATGTCCTCCTTGCCTTCTTCTTGTTTCTTCTTTTCCACTCATGCTCTTCTTGCATTTCCAATAAGGGTTTTCTTCTTTCCATTTCATCTTGCTGCTTATCCCTTCAGGGGAGAATTCCCAACCTTTCTTTTAGGATAAGTTTCGAACTGCTGAATTCTTTTAAGATTTGCAGGTCTGTGGCATTCTCTAGCTCTGCTGTTATTAGAAATGGTGGTCATGTGGCATAGGCTACCCTAGATGGCAGCATTTTGCCATTCAAGCTATGGTCTATGTCCTGGCACTCCTCCCTGTCCTGCAATATTGCTGCTGAGATAGCAGCTGAAACCCCTCTGGAGGTTCTCTTGTGACTATGTTGCTTTCCTCCAGGCGCATTTTAAATCACTGGGATGCTCATGAACTTTGTTGATTTGGATCATACAGCTGCTGCTAAGTCTATTGGGATTCCACCTCTTTTGGACGCTGTGTACTTCCTGAATTCGCCTAGATGATTTTATCTTGGCTTTCAGCAAGTTTCAGTCTGATTTTTCTACACATAACTTTTCAAACATTGTTTGTTTCTTTATCTCTTGCTTTTCCATCTGGGACTCTTGCGAATTTTAGTCTTTCATGCCTTGTCTTCAACCAGGATTCAACAGCAATGTTTTCATTGGTTTGCACTTGCTTTCCTATGTGTGCTTCTGACCGAGGGATTTCTGTTCCCCTGTCTTCAAAGTCATTCACGCGTCCCTCTGCAATATCTCATCTGCTTAGGATGGAATGTTAGCCCTGATATTTTCTCATCCACTGAGTTTTCCAATATTATTTGGCTCGTCTTTAGGCTTTCTCTTCCCCTTTTCTGGTATTCTGCCTTTTGTGATTCTGAGACACTGTTGTTCTTCAGTGTTTCCCTCACCTCCATTTTCAATACTTGCTCTGGAGAGCGTTTTGCAGTCTAGTTGTCTGAAAGCTTATCTTTAGGGCCTTCAATCTCTTGGGAACTGAAAATGGTACTTCCTTTTCCTTTTACTGCATTTCTTCATCTCTACTGGTCAGGTAATTTCAGGTATCTAATGTAGACTTCTAGGGCTTGGTTAAGTGAAAACTTTAGACTCTTGGCTCTACACAATTGCATGGGATTTCTGTGAGGACAAATTTTCCTAGACATTGATGCCATGTCCTGTTCCTGTGTGTGTTGTCTGGTCTATCTCCAATTGCTGGTGTTGCCTTTGTTGTGATGAACCCCCCATACTATTTCGATTAGGATAACCTCATTTTGATTACGCTTATCTCACAAATCTGAAAGAGCACAGGACACTTCCTCTGGTGGAAATGGAGCTTCTAAAGGTTCTCAGCTCTGCATTCTACTCTATGTTATTTTGGAGTGTTTCCAGAAGAGCAGAGTGTGAGTGCGCTTGTGCTTTGTAGTGCCACGGGAATGTCCCACTGAAACCAGTTCTTCCAAGAGCTTCTCTGTCTACAGAAACACCAGTGGAAGCATATCTATGGATGTCACACATCAGGGCCTGCTGGAATGATCCCGCAGCCCGAACTTGGTGTCCTCGCTGCCGAACCGTGCCGGTGCCACCCAAAATGTAGCATCCGCTTTTGAGAGATAAACTGAAGGAAATCCTTCCTCTTCTCACGCTGTGGTCTTGGACCACACTTCCTTGTCCTCTCATCCTTGTGCCACGGGTGCACGAAGGCAACCACAGAGCTGTTGCACATCCTATGCCTCAAACCAAACCATAATCACAGCCCAGGTTATGAATGTAGCAGATCCTAAGGCTTTTCATTCTGAATTCAAACCCGAGGCCCCCTGGATCCCTCAGACCCGATGCACAATATCTCTGATTCAGCCCCACACATGCTCTATTGGCAAAATGCCAAATTGGTCTCTGGTCCTGCAGATGCACTGGGTGTGGCCATGGGACATATCGATAATTTCAACTGCGCGCGCCAGGGTGGTTGCTTGCTCATTGGGGTCACAGGTCGGTTTGCTCTCTTGATAGGACCCACCACATCCCATAACGCACTCCAGATCCCTGAGACTCAGCGTGTGCCATCATCCGTAGCCCTATCCCTCCCTGAACGCTGCCTCTGCTACCTCAAATTTGGCAGCTCGGATCTCGGTCTCAGAATCAACTGTGGGGATATTTTGCACTGGATTCTTTGAGTTCTGTCAGCCAAGCATCTGCTGTGCACTCTTCTAACACTCAGCGCATCACCTTCAATCCCATGTCTTCTGTCCGCTTGAGAGTGTGCGTCCAAGTTAAAGAGAGTTTCACCTTTACTGCTCCATCAACAGGGCTCAGACCATGCACTGGTATCCATTCCCTGCTTTTCCTTCTCCTGCTTCCAGGTGTTCTGAGGCCTCATCCTGTCTTTGGAAGTAACAGACCTCTCTTCGGCAAGTGTCCTGTGCCAAGGGCTGGGTGAGTGGATGTTTCCATTGCTGTGTTCATGGGAGCGAGTGAGCGCAGGTTGCACTGCTTCTCTGTCAGCTGGGCATCGATGAATCAACACTTTCCAGATACATTTCACCGAAATGTGATTTTTTTTTATCTCTTAGTTTCTATACAGCCGTGGTGGGAGGGATTGTCCGAAGACTCCAGTTTTGACATTGTGTTGATCTCTCATTTGCAGTCTTTAAAAATGTAATAGAATTGATATAAATGTTTTGGGAGTTATACGAAAATGAAGTTAGTTTCTGAAACATACTAAATCGACCTAGAAGCCAGACTTGTCAATTTCGGTAACATTTTGTCAGCTCTAAGGAAAACATAGACAGATAGAATGCAAACTAGCAGTCCGAACTGTTACAGGGGTCATGTCAACTCTTTACTGTGGAAGCCTCCGAAACCAACAGGAACCATGAAATAACTAATGGAAACATGAAATAACCCCCAAGCTTGGATTCACTTGTGCATGGGGTGCCCTTTACTCCCGATGACACCTACTGGTCAATGTTGGCATTTCAAGGTGTAACATCCCTCTCAAGGAAAATACAAGAGAAAACGAACTAAATATATACATTTAGCTTTGAATCCAAAGAACCTAGAGGCATTATAGCTATGAGAACCCTGCTGCAGCTCTGCTAGGCTACTGAGAACCAGGTGTTCTTCTATCAGTGATGAGAACGCTTAATCATCCGATCATGTTGGGTAAAGCACTTGAATGCAACCAAGTCTGCACCCCCATGACAGATTGCCCCCGGGGGCTTGACTCAATTGAAAGACGGTCCACATAAGCTGTGTCTTTCATGTCATTGGCGACTTTTACTGTTCAGTTCACTATCTGACTTCTAATAGTTACCTAGACTGTCTTGAAAAACGGAGGCCTAATACAGATTCAAGTTCAGTCAAGGATTCCCCTCACTTACCACACTCCCTTCACCCCAGAGAAGACAGAAACCCAGCATTTGCTGAATCTAGCGGAAGGCCATCGTTTCTTTGTGGGAGCTAAGTATTCAATTCCTATCTATTTCATACGAGAGTATTTGACCTTTATGGGGTTCCCTGTTGTTCACAGAGGATGAAGCTAGAGGAACTCTGATTCTAGGAGGGGCTTGCTCTTCTCTTACTGGCTTCATTGCAGCTCAGGTACTGATCCCTCAAAATGGATGCCTGAGTGGAGGGGAGGGAAGAGCAAGTGCTTGATAGCTAGGCCCAAACCTGGGAAAAGGCTTACCTGGGCTTGGTGCACTTTGATCTGAATGGCTTGGAATTGCCCCTTGGGTCGTGTGGATTATCTGACCTCTTTCAAGAACATGAGCGTTTTTATCATCTCTGCCATCTCTTCTCTTCAGACGTCAGGGATCTTGGACCCGTTCTTGGAGCAGAGAATTGAGGAACTTCCTCCAGTCCACGGTGGCCCTCCGTAAGTTTCTGCTAGTATCAGCGAGGTTCAATATGTCTCATGAATGTCTTTCGAGCCTGCTATCCTCTACAGCTGTCTCCAGGCCAGTATTCTCTATTGTAGCAGAACATCTCTCATCAATGTGTTCGCATCTCTCCTCAATCTGTGCAGCCATATTTTCGGCCAGCTTTTCTTCGTGTCTCCCATAAAGTCGACTTCAACAGGACTGGGCAAGTCTGAAAGGACCTCGGAGCCTCTCCAGTAAGCTGAAGACAGGCAGATCTTCCACTGTCTGCCCTTTCAGGTTCTGGAACCTGACCCGTGAACTCAGGTCTTTGGGCAGCAGCAGTATCTCGAACTGACACAGCTTCCCGGACCAAAGACCTAAGCCAAGCTCCACAGAGGGCGGCAGCCCCTCCATCGCACTGATCCACCCACAGAACTCTGCCCGGTTACCTAGGATCCACCAGCCACAACAAGCCTCGCGGTACACACCAACATTCCACCTGGAATCCAACCGCTAACTGCCATCCCCAATGGCTGCTGCACCTTGTCAGTGTTGGGGGAGGGGCTGCATCCGACGAGAGGTTCCTAAGGTAAATGTAATTCTACCCACTAGCGTCCCATGGGCCTTTGTTCTTCCCTCTTTCCTTTTGTTCAGATCTGTATGCACTGTAGCAACGGAGGGAAGTGTGTCCATTTTCAGTTGAATGTTTCACACGTCTTTAAACTTTCTAACAGTCCACAGTACACAGAGACCCACTAAGGGAAACTATTGTTCCTGTAATAAGGGCACACCCGCAATACATAGCCGTCGGTTGATTTCTGCTGAAACACCCGCATTCACGGGACATCTATCCTTTTGTTTCAAGGGGGCTGGAATTCCTAGGAATGATACAATCCCCAATGTGCACTTTACTGCCTGTCTCTTTTGAACTTAGTACACTTTTGCGGAGCTACTTTTCCTTGTTATAGGCTTGTGCCATTCCTTCTCGACATAGTGTAGAATATGGCATTCATTCATCCTGTTGGAAGACTTGCAAGTCATTATCACGGGCTAGGAATCCATTGGATTCCAAAGCGGCATTTGGGTTAGGTCACGATATGCTCATATGAATCAATATTTACGAATATAAATACACGCCTCTGATTTCCGAATACAGGTACATTCAAGCCACGATACTGGGTAGATGCGTACTGAATGATCCTTGACATCACCTTGAGTAATTTCTTTTGAATATTCATGTTATCCTACGCTTTTTGTGTTGTTTGTTTGTTTGATTCTTGGTCTGCTTCTCGTTTGTTTTGCAAACACGTCAGGAAATGCATCTCTCCGTTTGCTTCCAACAGAGAGTCATATAAGCTGACTCCCTTAAGATAGTGCTTCCAATCCCCTATGATTTCCTGCTTCCCTCTCCCATCTTTAGGGTTTTGATGTCCTCCTTGCCTTCTTCTTGTTTCTTCTTTTCCACTCATGCTCTTCTTGCATTTCCAATAAGGGTTTTCTTCTTTCCATTTCATCTTGCTGCTTATCCCTTCAGGGGAGAATTCCCAACCTTTCTTTTAGGATAAGTTTCGAACTGCTGAATTCTTTTAAGATTTGCAGGTCTGTGGCATTCTCTAGCTCTGCTGTTATTAGAAATGGTGGTCATGTGGCATAGGCTACCCTAGATGGCAGCATTTTGCCATTCAAGCTATGGTCTATGTCCTGGCACTCCTCCCTGTCCTGCAATATTGCTGCTGAGATAGCAGCTGAAACCCCTCTGGAGGTTCTCTTGTGACTATGTTGCTTTCCTCCAGGCGCATTTTAAATCACTGGGATGCTCATGAACTTTGTTGATTTGGATCATACAGCTGCTGCTAAGTCTATTGGGATTCCACCTCTTTTGGACGCTGTGTACTTCCTGAATTCGCCTAGATGATTCTATCTTGGCTTTCAGCAAGTTTCAGTCTGATTTTTCTACACATCACTTTTCAAACATTGTTTGTTTCTTTATCTCTTGCTTTTCCATCTGGGACTCTTGCGAATTTTAGTCTTTCATGCCTTGTCTTCAACCAGGATTCAACAGCAATGTTGTCATTGGTTTGCACTTGCTTTCCTATGTGTGCTTCTGACCGAGGGATTTCTGTTCCCCTGTCTTCAAAGTCATTCACGCGTCCCACGGCAATATCTCGTCTGCTTAGGACGGAATGTTAGCCCTGATATTTTCTCATCCACTGAGTTTTCCAATATTATTTGGCTCGTCTTTAGGCTTTCTCTTCCCCTTTTCTGGTATTCTGCCTTTTGTGATTCTGAGACACTGTTGTTCTTCAGTGTTTCCCTCACCTCCATTTTCAATACTTGCTCTGGAGAGCGTTTTGCAGTCTAGTTGTCTGAAAGCTTATCTTTAGGGCCTTCAATCTCTTGGGAACTGAAAATGGTACTTCCTTTTCCTTTTACTGCATTTCTTCATCTCTACTGGTCAGGTAATTTCAGGTATCTAATGTAGACTTCTAGGGCTTGGTTAAGTGAAAACTTTAGACTCTTGGCTCTACACAATTGCATGGGATTTCTGTGAGGACAAATTTTCCTAGACATTGATGCCATGTCCTGTTCCTGTGTGTGTTGTCTGGTCTATCTCCAATTGCTGGTGTTGCCTTTGTTGTGATGAACCCCCCATACTATTTCGATTAGGATAACCTCATTTTGATTACGCTTATCTCACAAATCTGAAAGAGCACAGGACACTTCCTCTGGTGGAAATGGAGCTTCTAAAGGTTCTCAGCTCTGCATTCTACTCTATGTTATTTTGGAGTGTTTCCAGAAGAGCAGAGTGTGAGTGCGCTTGTGCTTTGTAGTGCCACGGGAATGTCCCACTGAAACCAGTTCTTCCAAGAGCTTCTCTGTCTACAGAAACACCAGTGGAAGCATATCTATGGATGTCACACATCAGGGCCTGCTGGAATGATCCCGCAGCCCGAACTTGGTGTCCTCGCTGCCGAACCGTGCCGGTGCCACCCAAAATGTAGCATCCGCTTTTGAGAGATAAACTGAAGGAAATCCTTCCTCTTCTCACGCTGTGGTCTTGGACCACACTTCCTTGTCCTCTCATCCTTGTGCCACGGGTGCACGAAGGCAACCACAGAGCTGTTGCACATCCTATGCCTCAAACCAAACCATAATCACAGCCCAGGTTATGAATGTAGCAGATCCTAAGGCTTTTCATTCTGAATTCAAACCCGAGGCCCCCTGGATCCCTCAGACCCGATGCACAATATCTCTGATTCAGCCCCACACATGCTCTATTGGCAAAATGCCAAATTGGTCTCTGGTCCTGCAGATGCACTGGGTGTGGCCATGGGACATATCGATAATTTCAACTGCGCGCGCCAGGGTGGTTGCTTGCTCATTGGGGTCACAGGTCGGTTTGCTCTCTTGATAGGACCCACCACATCCCATAACGCACTCCAGATCCCTGAGACTCAGCGTGTGCCATCATCCGTAGCCCTATCCCTCCCTGAACGCTGCCTCTGCTACCTCAAATTTGGCAGCTCGGATCTCGGTCTCAGAATCAACTGTGGGGATATTTTGCACTGGATTCTTTGAGTTCTGTCAGCCAAGCATCTGCTGTGCACTCTTCTAACACTCAGCGCATCACCTTCAATCCCATGTCTTCTGTCCGCTTGAGAGTGTGCGTCCAAGTTAAAGAGAGTTTCACCTTTACTGCTCCATCAACAGGGCTCAGACCATGCACTGGTATCCATTCCCTGCTTTTCCTTCTCCTGCTTCCAGGTGTTCTGAGGCCTCATCCTGTCTTTGGAAGTAACAGACCTCTCTTCGGCAAGTGTCCTGTGCCAAGGGCTGGGTGAGTGGATGTTTCCATTGCTGTGTTCATGGGAGCGAGTGAGCGCAGGTTGCACTGCTTCTCTGTCAGCTGGGCATCGATGAATCAACACTTTCCAGATACATTTCACCGAAATGTGATTTTTTTTTATCTCTTAGTTTCTATACAGCCGTGGTGGGAGGGATTGTCCGAAGACTCCAGTTTTGACATTGTGTTGATCTCTCATTTGCAGTCTTTAAAAATGTAATAGAATTGATATAAATGTTTTGGGAGTTATACGAAAATGAAGTTAGTTTCTGAAACATACTAAATCGACCTAGAAGCCAGACTTGTCAATTTTGGTAACATTTTGTCAGCTCTAAGGAAAACATAGACAGATAGAATGCAAACTAGCAGTCCGAACTGTTAAAGGGGTCATGTCAACTCTTTACTGTGGAAGCCTCCGAAACCAACAGGAACCATGAAATAACTAATGGAAACATGAAATAACCCCCAAGCTTGGATTCACTTGTGCATGGGGTGCCCTTTACTCCCGATGACACCTACTGGTCAATGTTGGCATTTCAAGGTGTAACATCCCTCTCAAGGAAAATACAAGAGAAAACGAACTAAATATATACATTTAGCTTTGAATCCAAAGAACCTAGAGGCATTATAGCTATGAGAACCCTGCTGCAGCTCTGCTAGGCTACTGAGAACCAGGTGTTCTTCTATCAGTGATGAGAACGCTTAATCATCCGATCATGTTGGGTAAAGCACTTGAATGCAACCAAGTCTGCACCCCCATGACAGATTGCCCCCGGGGGCTTGACTCAATTGAAAGACGGTCCACATAAGCTGTGTCTTTCATGTCATTGGCGACTTTTACTGTTCAGTTCACTATCTGACTTCTAATAGTTACCTAGACTGTCTTGAAAAACGGAGGCCTAATACAGATTCAAGTTCAGTCAAGGATTCCCCTCACTTACCACACTCCCTTCACCCCAGAGAAGACAGAAACCCAGCATTTGCTGAATCTAGCGGAAGGCCATCGTTTCTTTGTGGGAGCTAAGTATTCAATTCCTATCTATTTCATACGAGAGTATTTGACCTTTATGGGGTTCCCTGTTGTTCACAGAGGATGAAGCTAGAGGAACTCTGATTCTAGGAGGGGCTTGCTCTTCTCTTACTGGCTTCATTGCAGCTCAGGTACTGATCCCTCAAAATGGATGCCTGAGTGGAGGGGAGGGAAGAGCAAGTGCTTGATAGCTAGGCCCAAACCTGGGAAAAGGCTTACCTGGGCTTGGTGCACTTTGATCTGAATGGCTTGGAATTGCCCCTTGGGTCGTGTGGATTATCTGACCTCTTTCAAGAACATGAGCGTTTTTATCATCTCTGCCATCTCTTCTCTTCAGACGTCAGGGATCTTGGACCCGTTCTTGGAGCAGAGAATTGAGGAACTTCCTCCAGTCCACGGTGGCCCTCCGTAAGTTTCTGCTAGTATCAGCGAGGTTCAATATGTCTCATGAATGTCTTTCGAGCCTGCTATCCTCTACAGCTGTCTCCAGGCCAGTATTCTCTATTGTAGCAGAACATCTCTCATCAATGTGTTCGCATCTCTCCTCAATCTGTGCAGCCATATTTTCGGCCAGCTTTTCTTCGTGTCTCCCATAAAGTCGACTTCAACAGGACTGGGCAAGTCTGAAAGGACCTCGGAGCCTCTCCAGTAAGCTGAAGACAGGCAGATCTTCCACTGTCTGCCCTTTCAGGTTCTGGAACCTGACCCGTGAACTCAGGTCTTTGGGCAGCAGCAGTATCTCGAACTGACACAGCTTCCCGGACCAAAGACCTAAGCCAAGCTCCACAGAGGGCGGCAGCCCCTCCATCGCACTGATCCACCCACAGAACTCTGCCCGGTTACCTAGGATCCACCAGCCACAACAAGCCTCGCGGTACACACCAACATTCCACCTGGAATCCAACCGCTAACTGCCATCCCCAATGGCTGCTGCACCTTGTCAGTGTTGGGGGAGGGGCTGCATCCGACGAGAGGTTCCTAAGGTAAATGTAATTCTACCCACTAGCGTCCCATGGGCCTTTGTTCTTCCCTCTTTCCTTTTGTTCAGATCTGTATGCACTGTAGCAACGGAGGGAAGTGTGTCCATTTTCAGTTGAATGTTTCACACGTCTTTAAACTTTCTAACAGTCCACAGTACACAGAGACCCACTAAGGGAAACTATTGTTCCTGTAATAAGGGCACACCCGCAATACATAGCCGTCGGTTGATTTCTGCTGAAACACCCGCATTCACGGGACATCTATCCTTTTGTTTCAAGGGGGCTGGAATTCCTAGGAATGATACAATCCCCAATGTGCACTTTACTGCCTGTCTCTTTTGAACTTAGTACACTTTTGCGGAGCTACTTTTCCTTGTTATAGGCTTGTGCCATTCCTTCTCGACATAGTGTAGAATATGGCATTCATTCATCCTGTTGGAAGACTTGCAAGTCATTATCACGGGCTAGGAATCCATTGGATTCCAAAGCGGCATTTGGGTTAGGTCACGATATGCTCATATGAATCAATATTTACGAATATAAATACACGCCTCTGATTTCCGAATACAGGTACATTCAAGCCACGATACTGGGTAGATGCGTACTGAATGATCCTTGACATCACCTTGAGTAATTTCTTTTGAATATTCATGTTATCCTACGCTTTTTGTGTTGTTTGTTTGTTTGATTCTTGGTCTGCTTCTCGTTTGTTTTGCAAACACGTCAGGAAATGCATCTCTCCGTTTGCTTCCAACAGAGAGTCATATAAGCTGACTCCCTTAAGATAGTGCTTCCAATCCCCTATGATTTCCTGCTTCCCTCTCCCATCTTTAGGGTTTTGATGTCCTCCTTGCCTTCTTCTTGTTTCTTCTTTTCCACTCATGCTCTTCTTGCATTTCCAATAAGGGTTTTCTTCTTTCCATTTCATCTTGCTGCTTATCCCTTCAGGGGAGAATTCCCAACCTTTCTTTTAGGATAAGTTTCGAACTGCTGAATTCTTTTAAGATTTGCAGGTCTGTGGCATTCTCTAGCTCTGCTGTTATTAGAAATGGTGGTCATGTGGCATAGGCTACCCTAGATGGCAGCATTTTGCCATTCAAGCTATGGTCTATGTCCTGGCACTCCTCCCTGTCCTGCAATATTGCTGCTGACATAGCAGCTGAAACCCCTCTGGAGGTTCTCTTGTGACTATGTTGCTTTCCTCCAGGCGCATTTTAAATCACTGGGATGCTCATGAACTTTGTTGATTTGGATCATACAGCTGCTGCTAAGTCTATTGGGATTCCACCTCTTTTGGACGCTGTGTACTTCCTGAATTCGCCTAGATGATTCTATCTTGGCTTTCAGCAAGTTTCAGTCTGATTTTTCTACACATCACTTTTCAAACATTGTTTGTTTCTTTATCTCTTGCTTTTCCATCTGGGACTCTTGCGAATTGTAGTCTTTCATGCCTTGTCTTCAACCAGGATTCAACAGCAATGTTGTCATTGGTTTGCACTTGCTATCCTATGTGTGCTTCTGACCGAGGGATTTCTGTTCCCCTGTCTTCAAAGTCATTCACGCGTCCCTCTGCAATATCTCGTCTGCTTAGGACGGAATGTTAGCCCTGATATTTTCTCATCCACTGAGTTTTCCAATATTATTTGGCTCGTCTTTAGGCTTTCTCTTCCCCTTTTCTGGTATTCTGCCTTTTGTGATTCTGAGACACTGTTGTTCTTCAGTGTTTCCCTCACCTCCATTTTCAATACTTGCTCTGGAGAGCGTTTTGCAGTCTAGTTGTCTGAAAGCTTATCTTTAGGGCCTTCAATCTCTTGGGAACTGAAAATGGTACTTCCTTTTCCTTTTACTGCATTTCTTCATCTCTACTGGTCAGGTAATTTCAGGTATCTAATGTAGACTTCTAGGGCTTGGTTAAGTGAAAACTTTAGACTCTTGGCTCTACACAATTGCATGGGATTTCTGTGAGGACAAATTTTCCTAGACATTGATGCCATGTCCTGTTCCTGTGTGTGTTGTCTGGTCTATCTCCAATTGCTGGTGTTGCCTTTGTTGTGATGAACCCCCCATACTATTTCGATTAGGATAACCTCATTTTGATTACGCTTATCTCACAAATCTGAAAGAGCACAGGACACTTCCTCTGGTGGAAATGGAGCTTCTAAAGGTTCTCAGCTCTGCATTCTACTCTATGTTATTTTGGAGTGTTTCCAGAAGAGCAGAGTGTGAGTGCGCTTGTGCTTTGTAGTGCCACGGGAATGTCCCACTGAAACCAGTTCTTCCAAGAGCTTCTCTGTCTACAGAAACACCAGTGGAAGCATATCTATGGATGTCACACATCAGGGCCTGCTGGAATGATCCCGCAGCCCGAACTTGGTGTCCTCGCTGCCGAACCGTGCCGGTGCCACCCAAAATGTAGCATCCGCTTTTGAGAGATAAACTGAAGGAAATCCTTCCTCTTCTCACGCTGTGGTCTTGGACCACACTTCCTTGTCCTCTCATCCTTGTGCCACGGGTGCACGAAGGCAACCACAGAGCTGTTGCACATCCTGTGCCTCAAACCAAACCATAATCACAGCCCAGGTTATGAATGTAGCAGATCCTAAGGCTTTTCATTCTGAATTCAAACCCGAGGCCCCCTGGATCCCTCAGACCCGATGCACAATATCTCTGATTCAGCCCCACACATGCTCTATTGGCAAAATGCCAAATTGGTCTCTGGTCCTGCAGATGCACTGGGTGTGGCCATGGGACATATCGATAATTTCAACTGTGCGCGCCAGGGTGGTTGCTTGCTCATTGGGGTCACAGGTCGGTTTGCTCTCTTGATAGGACCCACCACATCCCATAACGCACTCCAGATCCCTGAGACTCAGCGTGTGCCATCATCCGTAGCCCTATCCCTCCCTGAACGCTGCCTCTGCTACCTCAAATTTGGCAGCTCGGATCTCGGTCTCAGAATCAACTGTGGGGATATTTTGCACTGGATTCTTTGAGTTCTGTCAGCCAAGCATCTGCTGTGCACTCTTCTAACACTCAGCGCATCACCTTCAATCCCATGTCTTCTGTCCGCTTGAGAGTGTGCGTCCAAGTTAAAGAGAGTTTCACCTTTACTGCTCCATCAACAGGGCTCAGACCATGCACTGGTATCCATTCCCTGCTTTTCCTTCTCCTGCTTCCAGGTGTTCTGAGGCCTCATCCTGTCTTTGGAAGTAACAGACCTCTCTTCGGCAAGTGTCCTGTGCCAAGGGCTGGGTGAGTGGATGTTTCCATTGCTGTGTTCATGGGAGCGAGTGAGCGCAGGTTGCACTGCTTCTCTGTCAGCTGGGCATCGATGAATCAACACTTTCCAGATACATTTCACCGAAATGTGATTTTTTTTTATCTCTTAGTTTCTATACAGCCGTGGTGGGAGGGATTGTCCGAAGACTCCAGTTTTGACATTGTGTTGATCTCTCATTTGCAGTCTTTAAAAATGTAATAGAATTGATATAAATGTTTTGGGAGTTATACGAAAATGAAGTTAGTTTCTGAAACATACTAAATCGACCTAGAAGCCAGACTTGTCAATTTCGGTAACATTTTGTCAGCTCTAAGGAAAACATAGACAGATAGAATGCAAACTAGCAGTCCGAACTGTTAAAGGGGTCATGTCAACTCTTTACTGTGGAAGCCTCCGAAACCAACAGGAACCATGAAATAACTAATGGAAACATGAAATAACCCCCAAGCTTGGATTCACTTGTGCATGGGGTGCCCTTTACTCCCGATGACACCTACTGGTCAATGTTGGCATTTCAAGGTGTAACATCCCTCTCAAGGAAAATACAAGAGAAAACGAACTAAATATATACATTTAGCTTTGAATCCAAAGAACCTAGAGGCATTATAGCTATGAGAACCCTGCTGCAGCTCTGCTAGGCTACTGAGAACCAGGTGTTCTTCTATCAGGGATGAGAACGCTTAATCATCCGATCATGTTTTGTAAAGCACTTGAATGCAACCAAGTCTGCACCCCCATGACAGATTGCCCCCGGGGGCTTGACTCAATTGAAAGACGGTCCACATAAGCTGTGTCTTTCATGTCATTGGCGACTTTTACAGTTCAGTTCACTATCTGACTTCTAATAGTTACCTAGACTGTCTTGAAAAACGGAGGCCTAATACAGATTCAAGTTCAGTCAAGGATTCCCCTCACTTACCACACTCCCTTCACCCCAGAGAAGACATAAACCCAGCATTTGCTGAATCTAGCGGAAGGCCATCGTTTCTTTGTGGGAGCTAAGTATTCAATTCCTATCTATTTCATACGAGAGTATTTGACCTTTATGGGGTTCCCTGTTGTTCACAGAGGATGAAGCTAGAGGAACTCTGATTCTAGGAGGGGCTTGCTCTTCTCTTACTGGCTTCATTGCAGCTCAGGTACTGATCCCTCAAAATGGATGCCTGAGTGGTGGGGAGGGAAGAGCAAGTGCTTGATAGCTAGGCCCAAACCTGGGAAAAGGCTTACCTGGGCTTGGTGCACTTTGATCTGAATGGCTTGGAATTGCCCCTTGGGTCGTGTGGATTATCTGACCTCTTTCAAGAACATGAGCGTTTTTATCATCTCTGCCATCTCTTCTCTTTAGACGTCAGGGATCTTGGACCCGTTCTTGGAGCAGAGAATTGAGGAACTTCCTCCAGTCCACGGTGGCCCTCCGTAAGTTTCTGCTAGTATCAGCGAGGTTCAATATGTCTCATGAATGTCTTTCGAACCTCCTATCCTCTACAGCTGTCTCCAGGCCAGTATTCTCTATTGTAGCAGAACATCTCTCATCAATGTGTTCGCATCTCTCCTCAATCTGTGCAGCCATATTTTCGGCCAGCTTTTCTTCGTGTCTCCCATAAAGTCGACTTCAACAGGACTGGGCAAGTCTGAAAGGACCTCGGAGCCTCTCCAGTAAGCTGAAGACAGGCAGATCTTCCACTGTCTGCCCTTTCAGGTTCTGGAACCTGACCCGTGAACTCAGGTCTTTGGGCAGCAGCAGTATCTCGAACTGACACAGCTTCCCGGACCAAAGACCTAAGCCAAGCTCCACAGAGGGCGGCAGCCCCTCCATCGCACTGATCCACCCACAGAACTCTGCCCGGTTACCTAGGATCCACCAGCCACAACAAGCCTCGCGGTACACACCAACATTCCACCTGGAATCCAACCGCTAACTGCCATCCCCAATGGCTGCTGCATCTTGTCAGTGTTGGGGGAGGGGCTGCATCCGACGAGAGGTTCCTAAGGTAAATGTGATTCTACCCACTAGCGTCCCATGGGCCTTTGTTCTTCCCTCTTTCCTTTTGTTCAGATCTGTATGCACTGTAGCAACGGAGGGAAGTGTGTCCATTTTCAGTTGAATGTTTCACACGTCTTTAAACTTTCTAACAGTCCACAGTACACAGAGACCCACTAAGGGAAACTATTGTTCCTGTAATAAGGGCACACCCGCAATACATAGCCGTCGGTTGATTTCTGCTGAAACACCCGCATTCACGGGACATCTATCCTTTTGTTTCAAGGGGGCTGGAATTCCTAGGAATGATACAATCCCCAATGTGCACTTTACTGCCTGTCTCTTTTGAACTTAGTACACTTTTGCGGAGCTACTTTTCCTTGTTATAGGCTTGTGCCATTCCTTCTCGACATAGTGTAGAATATGGCATTCATTCATCCTGTTGGAAGACTTGCAAGTCATTATCACGGGCTAGGAATCCATTGGATTCCAAAGCGGCATTTGGGTTAGGTCACGATATGCTCATATGAATCAATATTTACGAATATAAATACACACCTCTGATTTCCGAATACAGGTACATTCAAGCCACGATACTGGGTAGATGCGTACTGAATGATCCTTGACATCACCTTGAGTAATTTCTTTTGAATATTCATGTTACCCTACCCTTTTTGTGTTGTTTGTTTGTTTGATTCTTTCTTGGTCTGCTTCTCGTTTGTTTTGCAAACACGTCAGGCCATGCATCTCTCCGTTTGCTTCCAACAGAGAGTCATATAAGCTGACTCCCTTAAGATAGTGCTTCCAATCCCCTATGATTTCCTGCTTCCCTCTCCCATCTTTAGGGTTTTGATGTCCTCCTTGCCTTCTTCTTGTTTCTTCTTTTCCACTCATGCTCTTCTTGCATTTCCAATAAGGGTTTTCTTCTTTCCATTTCATCTTGCTGCTTATCCCTTCAGGGGAGAATTCCCAACCTTTCTTTTAGGATAAGTTTCGAACTGCTGAATTCTTTTAAGATTTGCAGGTCTGTGGCATTCTCTAGCTCTGCTGTTATTAGAAATGGTGGTCATGTGGCATAGGCTACCCTAGATGGCAGCATTTTGCCATTCAAGCTATGGTCTATGTCCTGGCACTCCTCCCTGTCCTGCAATATTGCTGCTGACATAGCAGCTGAAACCCCTCTGGAGGTTCTCTTGTGACTATGTTGCTTTCCTCCAGGCGCATTTTAAATCACTGGGATGCTCATGAACTTTGTTGATTTGGATCATACAGCTGCTGCTAAGTCTATTGGGATTCCACCTCTTTTGGACGCTGTGTACTTCCTGAATTCGCCTAGATGATTCTATCTTGGCTTTCAGCAAGTTTCAGTCTGATTTTTCTACACATCACTTTTCAAACATTGTTTGTTTCTTTATCTCTTGCTTTTCCATCTGGGACTCTTGCGAATTTTAGTCTTTCATGCCTTGTCTTCAACCAGGATTCAACAGCAATGTTGTCATTGGTTTGCACTTGCTTTCCTATGTGTGCTTCTGACCGAGGGATTTCTGTTCCCCTGTCTTCAAAGTCATTCACGCGTCCCTCTGCAATATCTCGTCTGCTTAGGACGGAATGTTAGCCCTGATATTTTCTCATCCACTGAGTTTTCCAATATTATTTGGCTCGTCTTTAGGCTTTCTCTTCCCCTTTTCTGGTATTCTGCCTTTTGTGATTCTGAGACACTGTTGTTCTTCAGTGTTTCCCTCACCTCCATTTTCAATACTTGCTCTGGAGAGCGTTTTGCAGTCTAGTTGTCTGAAAGCTTATCTTTAGGGCCTTCAATCTCTTGGGAACTGAAAATGGTACTTCCTTTTCCTTTTACTGCATTTCTTCATCTCTACTGGTCAGGTAATTTCAGGTATCTAATGTAGACTTCTAGGGCTTGGTTAAGTGAAAACTTTAGACTCTTGGCTCTACACAATTGCATGGGATTTCTGTGAGGACAAATTTTCCTAGACATTGATGCCATGTCCTGTTCCTGTGTGTGTTGTCTGGTCTATCTCCAATTGCTGGTGTTGCCTTTGTTGTGATGAACCCCTCATAATATTTCGATTAGGATAACCTCATTTTGATTACGCTTATCTCACAAATCTGAAAGAGCACAGGACACTTCCTCTGGTGGAAATGGAGCTTCTAAAGGTTCTCAGCTCTGCATTCTACTCTATGTTATTTTGGAGTGTTTCCAGAAGAGCAGAGTGTGAGTGCGCTTGTGCTTTGTAGTGCCACGGGAATGTCCCACTGAAACCAGTTCTTCCAAGAGCTTCTCTGTCTACAGAAACACCAGTGGAAGCATATCTATGGATGTCACACATCAGGGCCTGCTGGAATGATCCCGCAGCCCGAACTTGGTGTCCTCGCTGCCGAACCGTGCCGGTGCCACCCAAAATGTAGCATCCGCTTTTGAGAGATAAACTGAAGGAAATCCTTCCTCTTCTCACGCTGTGGTCTTGGACCACACTTCCTTGTCCTCTCATCCTTGTGCCACGGGTGCACGAAGGCAACCACAGAGCTGTTGCACATCCTGTGCCTCAAACCAAACCATAATCACAGCCCAGGTTATGAATGTAGCAGATCCTAAGGCTTTTCATTCTGAATTCAAACCCGAGGCCCCCTGGATCCCTCAGACCCGATGCACAATATCTCTGATTCAGCCCCACACATGCTCTATTGGCAAAATGCCAAATTGGTCTCTGGTCCTGCAGATGCACTGGGTGTGGCCATGGGACATATCGATAATTTCAACTGCGCGCGCCAGGGTGGTTGCTTGCTCATTGGGGTCACAGGTCGGTTTGCTCTCTTGATAGGACCCACCACATCCCATAACGCACTCCAGATCCCTGAGACTCAGCGTGTGCCATCATCCGTAGCCCTATCCCTCCCTGAACGCTGCCTCTGCTACCTCAAATTTGGCAGCTCGGATCTCGGTCTCAGAATCAACTGTGGGGATATTTTGCACTGGATTCTTTGAGTTCTGTCAGCCAAGCATCTGCTGTGCACTCTTCTAACACTCAGCGCATCACCTTCAATCCCATGTCTTCTGTCCGCTTGAGAGTGTGCGTCCAAGTTAAAGAGAGTTTCACCTTTACTGCTCCATCAACAGGGCTCAGACCATGCACTGGTATCCATTCCCTGCTTTTCCTTCTCCTGCTTCCAGGTGTTCTGAGGCCTCATCCTGTCTTTGGAAGTAACAGACCTCTCTTCGGCAAGTGTCCTGTGCCAAGGGCTGGGTGAGTGGATGTTTCCATTGCTGTGTTCATGGGAGTGAGTGAGCGCAGGTTGCACTGCTTCTCTGTCAGCTGGGCATCGATGAATCAACACTTTCCAGATACATTTCACCGAAATGTGATTTTTTTTTATCTCTTAGTTTCTATACAGCCGTGGTGGGAGGGATTGTCCGAAGACTCCAGTTTTGACATTGTGTTGATATCTCATTTGCAGTCTTTAAAAATTTAATAGAATTGATATAAATGTTTTGGGAGTTATACGAAAATGAAGTTAGTTTCTGAAACATACTATATCGACCTAGAAGCCAGACTTGTCAATTTCGGTAACATTTTGTCAGCTCTAAGGAAAACATAGACAGATAGAATGCAAACTAGCAGTCCGAACTGTTAAAGGGGTCATGTCAACTCTTTACTGTGGAAGCCTCCGAAACCAACAGGAACCATGAAATAACTAATGGAAACATGAAATAACCCCCAAGCTTGGGTTTACTTGTGCATGTGGTGCCCTGTACTCCCGATGACACCTACTGGTCAATGTTGGCATTTCAAGGTGTAACATCCCTCTCAAGGAAAATACAAGAGAAAACGAACTAAATATATACATTTAGCTTTGAATCCAAAGAACCTAGAGGCATTATAGCTATGAGAACCCTGCTGCAGCTATGCTAGACTACTGAGAACCAGGTGTTCTTCTATCAGGGATGAGAACGCTTAATCATCCGATCATGTTGGGTAAAGCACTTGAATGCAACCAAGTCTGCACCCCCATGATAGATTGCCCCCGGGGGCTTGACTCAATTGAAAGACAGTCCACATAAGCTGTGTCTTTCATGTCATTGGCGACTTTTACAGTTCAGTTCACTATCTGACTTCTAATAGTTACCTAGACTGTCTTGAAAAACGGAGGCCTAATACATATTCAAGTTCAGTCAAGGTTTCCCCTCACTTACCACACTCCCTTCACCCCAGAGAAGACATAAACCCAGCATTTGCTGAATCTAGCGGAAGGCCATCGTTTCTTTGTGGGAGCTAAGTATTCAATTCCTATCTATTTCATACGAGAGTATTTGACCTTTATGGGGTTCCCTGTTGTTCACAGAGGATGAAGCTAGAGGAACTCTGATTCTAGGAGGGGCTTGCTCTTCTCTTACTGGCTTCATTGCAGCTCAGGTACTGATCCCTCAAAATGGATGCCTGAGTGGAGGGGAGGGAAGAGCAAGTGCTTGATAGCTAGGCCCAAACCTGGGAAAAAGCTTACCTGGGCTTGGTGCACTTTGATCTGAATGGCTTGGAATTGCCCCTTGGGTCGTGTGGATTATCTGACCTCTTTCAAGAACATGAGCGTTTTTATCATCTCTGCCATCTCTTCTCTTTAGACGTCAGGGATCTTGGACCCGTTCTTGGAGCAGAGAATTGAGGAACTTCCTCCAGTCCACGGTGGCCCTCCGTAAGTTTCTGCTAGTATCAGCGAGGTTCAATATGTCTCATGAATGCCTTTCGAGCCTGCTATCCTCTACAGCTGTCTCCAGGCCAGTATTCTCTATTGTAGCAGAACATCTCTCATCAATGTGTTCGCATCTCTCCTCAATCCGTGCAGCCATATTTTCGGCCAGCTTTTCTTCGTGTCTCCCATAAAGTCGACTTCAACAGGACTGGGCAAGTCTGAAAGGACCTCGGAGCCTCTCCAGTAAGCTGAAGACAGGCAGATCTTCCACTGTCTGCCCTTTCAGGTTCTGGAACCTGACCCGTGAACTCAGGTCTTTGGGCAGCAGCAGTATCTCGAACTGACACAGCTTCCCGGACCAAAGACCTAAGCCAAGCTCCACAGAGGGCGGCAGCCCCTCCATCGCACTGATCCACCCACAGAACTCTGCCCGGTTACCTAGGATCCACCAGCCACAACAAGCCTCGCGGTACACACCAACATTCCACCTGGAATCCAACAGCTAACTGCCATCCCCAATGGCTGCTGCATCTTGTCAGTGTTGGGGGAGGGGATGCATCCAACGAGAGGTTCCTAAGGTAAATGTAATTCTACCCACTAGCGTCCCATGGGCCTTTGTTCTTCCCTCTTTCCTTTTGTTCAGATCTGTATGCACTGTAGCAACGGAGGGAAGTGTGTCCATTTTCAGTTGAATGTTTCACACGTCTTTAAACTTTCTAACAGTCCACAGTACACAGAGACCCACTAAGGGAAACTATTGTTCCTGTAATAAGGGCACACCCGCAATACATAGCCGTCGGTTGATTTCTGCTGAAACACCCGCATTCACGGGACATCTATCCTTTTGTTTCAAGGGGGCTGGAATTCCTAGGAATGATACAATCCCCAATGTGCACTTTACTGCCTGTCTCTTTTGAACTTAGTACACTTTTGCGGAGCTACTTTTCCTTGTTATAGGCTTGTGCCATTCCTTCTCGACATAGTGTAGAATATGGCATTCATTCATCCTGTTGGAAGACTTGCAAGTCATTATCACGGGCTAGGAATCCATTGGATTCCAAAGCGGCATTTGGGTTAGGTCACGAGATGCTCATATGAATCAATATTTACAAA
Organism: Vicugna pacos; assembly: GCF_048564905.1. Classification (NCBI taxonomy): domain Eukaryota; kingdom Metazoa; phylum Chordata; class Mammalia; order Artiodactyla; family Camelidae; genus Vicugna; species Vicugna pacos. Next base: position 1,119,521 of record NW_027328737.1, read on the forward strand.
TATAAATACACGCCTCTGATTTCCGAATACAGGTACATTCTAGCCACGATACTGGGTAGATGCGTACTGAATGATCCTTGACATCACCTTGAGTAATTTCTTTTGAATATTCATGTTATCCTACCCTTTTTGTGTTGTTTGTTTGTTTGATTCTTGGTCTGCTTCTCGTTTGTTTTGCAAACACGTCAGGCCATGCATCTCTCCGTTTGCTTCCAACAGAGAGTCATATAAGCTGACTCCCTTAAGATAGTGCTTCCAATCCCCTATGATTTCCTGCTTCCCTCTCCCATCTTTAGGGTTTTGATGTCCTCCTTGCCTTCTTCTTGTTTCTTCTTTTCCACTCATGCTCTTCTTGCATTTCCAATAAGGGTTTTCTTCTTTCCATTTCATCTTGCTGCTTATCCCTTCAGGGAAGAATTCCCAACCTTTCTTTTAGGATAAGTTTCGAACTGCTGAATTCTTTTAAGATTTGCAGGTCTGTGGCATTCTCTAGCTCTGCTGTTATTAGAAATGGTGGTCATGTGGCATAGGCTACCCTAGATGGCAGCATTTTGCCATTCAAGCTATGGTCTATGTCCTGGCACTCCTCCCTGTCCTGCAATATTGCTGCTGAGATAGCAGCTGAAACCCCTCTGGAGGTTCTCTTGTGACTATGTTGCTTTCCTCCAGGCGCATTTTAAATCACTGGGATGCTCATGAACTTTGTTGATTTGGATCATACAGCTGCTGCTAAGTCTATTGGGATTCCACCTCTTTTGGACGCTGTGTACTTCCTGAATTCGCCTAGATGATTCTATCTTGGATTTCAGCAAGTTTCAGTCTGATTTTCCTACACATCACTTTTCAAACATTGTTTGTTTCTTTATCTCTTGCTTTTCCATCTGGGACTCTTTCGAATTTTAGTCTTTCATGCCTTGTCTTCAACCAGGATTCAACAGCAATGTTTTCATTGGTTTGCACTTGCTTTCCTATGTGTGCTTCTGACCGAGGGATTTCTGTTCCCCTGTCTTCAAAGTCATTCACACGTCCCTCTGCAATATCTCGTCTGCTTAGGACGGAATGTTAGCCCTGACATTTTCTCATCCACTGAGTTTTCTGATATTATTTGGCTCGTCTTTAGGCTTTCTCTTCCCCTTTTCTGGTATTCTGCCTTTTGTGATTCTGAGACACTGTTGTTCTTCAGTGTTTCCCTCACCTCCATTTTCAATACTTGCTCTGGAGAGCGTTTTGCAGTCTAGTTGTCTGAAAGCTTATCTTTAGGGCCTTCAATCTCTTGGGAACTGAAAATGGTACTTCCTTTTCCTTTTACTGTATTTCTTCATCTCTACTGGTCAGGTAATTTCAGGTATCTAATGTAGACTTCTAGGGCTTGGTTAAGTGAAAACTTTAGACTCTTGGCTCTACACAATTGCATGGGATTTCTGTGAGGACAAATTTTCCTAGACATTGATGCCATGTCCTGTTCCTGTGTGTGTTGTCTGGTCTATCTCCAATTGCTGGTGTTGCCTTTGTTGTGATGAACCCCCCATACTATTTCGATTAGGATAACCTCATTTTGATTACGCTTATCTCACAAATCTGAAAGAGCACAGGACACTTCCTCTGGTGGAAATGGAGCTTCTAAAGGTTCTCAGCTCTGCATTCTACTCTATGTTATTTTGGAGTGTTTCCAGAAGAGCAGAGTGTGAGTGCGCTTGTGCTTTGTAGTGCCACGGGAATGTCCCACTGAAACCAGTTCTTCCAAGAGCTTCTCTGTCTACAGAAACACCAGTGGAAGCATATCTATGGATGTCACACATCAGGGCCTGCTGGAATGATCCCGCAGCCCGAACTTGGTGTCCTCGCTGCCGAACCGTGCCGGTGCCACCCAAAATGTAGCATCCGCTTTTGAGAGATAAACTGAAGGAAATCCTTCCTCTTCTCACGCTGTGGTCTTGGACCACACTTCCTTGTCCTCTCATCCTTGTGCCACGGGTGCACGAATGCAACCACAGAGCTGTTGCACATCCTGTGCCTCAAACCAAACCATAATCACAGCCCAGGTTATGAATGTAGCAGATCCTAAGGCTTTTCATTCTGAATTCAAACCCGAGGCCCCCTGGATCCCTCAGACCCGATGCACAATATCTCTGATTCAGCCCCACACATGCTCTATTGGCAAAATGCCAAATTAGTCTCTGGTCCTGCAGATGCACTGGGTGTGGCCATGGGACATATCGATAATTTCAACTGCGCGCGCCAGGGTGGTTGCTTGCTCATTGGGGTCACAGGTCGGTTTGCTCTCTTGATAGGACCCACCACATCCCATAACGCACTCCAGATCCCTGAGACTCAGCGTGTGCCATCATCCGTAGCCCTATCCCTCCCTGAACGCTGCCTCTGCTACCTCAAATTTGGCAGCTCGGATCTCGGTCTCAGAATCAACTGTGGGGATATTTTGCACTGGATTCTTTGAGTTCTGTCAGCCAAGCATCTGCTGTGCACTCTTCTAACACTCAGCGCATCACCTTCAATCCCATGTCTTCTTTCCGCTTGAGAGTGTGCGTCCAAGTTAAAGAGAGTTTCACCTTTACTGCTCCATCAACAGGGCTCAGACCATGCACTGGTATCCATTCCCTGCTTTTCCTTCTCCTGCTTCCAGGTGTTCTGAGGCCTCATCCTGTCTTTGGAAGTAACAGACCTCTCTTCGGCAAGTGTCCTGTGCCAAGGGCTGGGTGAGTGGATGTTTCCATTGCTGTGTTCATGGGAGTGAGTGAGCGCAGGTTGCACTGCTTCTCTGTCAGCTGGGCATCGATGAATCAACACTTTCCAGATACATTTCACAGAAATGTGATTGTTTCTTATCTCTTAGTTTCTATACAGCCGTGGTGGGAGGGATTGTCCGAAGACTCCAGTTTTGACATTGTGTTGATCTCTCATTTGCAGTCTTTAAAAATTTAATAGAATTGATATAAATGTTTTGGGAGTTATACGAAATTGAAGTTAGTTTCTGAAACATACTACATCGACATCGAAGCCAGACTTGTCAATTTCGGTAACATTTTGTCAGCTCTAAGGAAAACATAGACAGATAGAATGCAAACTAGCAGTCCGAACTGTTAAAGGGGTCATGTCAACTCTTTACTGTGGAAGCCTCCGAAACCAACAGGAACCATGAAATAACTAATGGAAACATGAAATAACCCCCAAGCTTGGATTCACTTGTGCATGTGGTGCCCTGTACTCCCGATGACACCTACTGGTCAATGTTGGCATTTCAAGGTGTAACATCCCTCTCAAGGAAAATACAAGAGAAAACGAACTAAATATATACATTTAGCTTTGAATCCAAAGAACCTAGAGGCATTATAGCTATGAGAACCCTGCTGCAGCTATGCTAGGCTACTGAGAACCAGGTGTTCTTCTATCAGGGATGAGAACGCTTAATCATCCGATCATGTTGGGTAAAGCACTTGAATGCAACCAAGTCTGCACCCCCATGATAGATTGCCCCCGGGGGCTTGACTCAATTGAAAGACGGTCCACATAAGCTGTGTCTTTCATGTCATTGGCGACTTTTACAGTTCAGTTCACTATCTGACTTCTAATAGTTACCTAGACTGTCTTGAAAAACGGAGGCCTAATACAGATTCAAGTTCAGTCAAGGATTCCCCTCACTTACCACACTCCCTTCACCCCAGAGAAGACATAAACCCAGCATTTGCTGAATCTAGCGGAAGGCCATCGTTTCTTTGTGGGAGCTAAGTATTCAATTCCTATCTATTTCATACGAGAGTATTTGACCTTTATGGGGTTCCCTGTTGTTCACAGAGGATGAAGCTAGAGGAACTCTGATTCTAGGAGGGGCTTGCTCTTCTCTTACTGGCTTCATTGCAGCTCAGGTACTGATCCCTCAAAATGGATGCCTGAGTGGAGGGGATGGAAGAACAAGTGATTGATAGCTAGGCCCAAACCTGGGAAAAGGCTTACCTGGGCTTGGTGCACTTTGATCTGAATGGCTTGGAATTGCCCCCTTGGGTCGTGTGGATTATCTGACCTCTTTCAAGAACATGAGCGTTTTTATCATCTCTGCCATCTCTTCTCTTTAGACGTCAGGGATCTTGGACCCGTTCTTGGAGCAGAGAATTGAGGAACTTCCTCCAGTCCACGGTGGCCCTCCGTAAGTTTCTGCTAGTATCAGCGAGGTTCAATATGTCTCATGAATGCCTTTCGAGCCTGCTATCCTCTACAGCTGTCTCCAGGCCAGTATGCTCTATTGTAGCAGAACATCTCTCATCAATGTGTTCGCATCTCTCCTCAATCCGTGCAGCCATATTTTCGGCCAGCTTCTCTTCGTGTCTCCCATAAAGTCGACTTCAACAGGACTGGGCAAGTCTGAAAGGACCTCGGAGCCTCTCCAGTAAGCTGAAGACAGGCAGATCTTCCACTGTCTGCCCTTTCAGGTTCTGGAAACTGACCCGTGAACTCAGGTCTTTGGGCAGCAGCAGTATCTCGAACTGACACAGCTTCCCGGACCAAAGACCTAAGCCAAGCTCCACAGAGGGCGGCAGCCCCTCCATCGCACTGATCCACCCACAGAACTCTGCCCGATTACCTAGGATCCACCAGCCACAACAAGCCTCGCGGTACACACCAACATTCCACCTGGAATCCAACAGCTAACTGCCATCCCCAATGGCTGCTGCATCTTGTCAGTGTTCGGGGAGGGGCTGCATCCAACGAGAGGTTCCTAAGTTAAATGTAATTCTACCCACTAGCGTCCCATGGGCCTTTGTTCTTCCCTCTTTCCTTTTGTTCAGATCGGTATGCACTGTAGCAACGGAGGGAAGTGTGTCCATTTTCAGTTGAATGTTTCACACGTCTTTAAACTTTCTAACAGTCCACAGTACACAGAGACCCACTAAGGGAAACTATTGTTCCTGTAATAAGGGCACACCCGCAATACATAGCCATCGGTTGATTTCTGCTGAAACACCCGCATTCACGGGACATCTATCCTTTTGTTTCAAGGGGGCTGGAATTCCTAGGAATGATACAATCCCCAATGTGCACTTTACTGCCTGTCTCTTTTGAACTTAGTACACTTTTGCGGAGCTACTTTTCCTTGTTATAGGCTTGTGCCATTCCTTCTCGACATAGTGTAGAATATGGCATTCATTCATCCTGTTGGAAGACTTGCAAGTCATTATCACGGGCTAGGAATCCATTGGATTCCAAAGCGGCATTTGGGTTAGGTCACGAGATGCTCATATGAATCAATATTTACGAATATAAATACACGCCTCTGATTTCCGAATACAGGTACATTCTAGCCACGATACTGGGTAGATGCGTACTGAATGATCCTTGACATCACCTTGAGTAATTTCTTTTGAATATTCATGTTATCCTACCCTTTTTGTGTTGTTTGTTTGTTTGATTCTTGGTCTGCTTCTCGTTTGTTTTGCAAACACGTCAGGCCATGCATCTCTCCGTTTGCTTCCAACAGAGAGTCATATAAGCTGACTCCCTTAAGATAGTGCTTCAAATCCCCTATGATTTCCTGCTTCCCTCTCCCATCTTTAGGGTTTTGATGTCCTCCTTGCCTTCTTCTTGTTTCTTCTTTTCCACTCATGCTCTTCTTGCATTTCCAATAAGGGTTTTCTTCTTTCCATTTCATCTTGCTGCTTATCCCTTCAGGGGAGAATTCCCAACCTTTCTTTTAGGATAAGTTTCGAACTGCTGAATTCTTTTAAGATTTGCAGGTCTGTGGCATTCTCTAGCTCTGCTGTTATTAGAAATGGTGGTCATGTGGCATAGGCTACCCTAGATGGCAGCATTTTGCCATTCAAGCTATGGTCTATGTCCTGGCACTCCTCCCTGTCCTGCAATATTGCTGCTGACATAGCAGCTGAAACCCCTCTGGAGGTTCTCTTGTGACTATGTTGCTTTCCTCCAGGCGCATTTTAAATCACTGGGATGCTCATGAACTTTGTTGATTTGGATCATACAGCTGCTGCTAAGTCTATTGGGATTCCACCTCTTTTGGACGCTGTGTACTTCCTGAATTCGCCTAGATGATTCTATCTTGGCTTTCAGCAAGTTTCAGTCTGATTTTTCTACACATCACTTTTCAAACATTGTTTGTTTCTTTATCTCTTGCTTTTCCATCTGGGACTCTTGCGAATTGTAGTCTTTCATGCCTTGTCTTCAACCAGGATTCAACAGCAATGTTTTCATTGGTTTGCACTTGCTTTCCTATGTGTGCTTCTGACCGAGGGATTTCTGTTCCCCTGTCTTCAAAGTCATTCACGCGTCCCTCTGCAATATCTCGTCTGCTTAGAACGGAATGTTAGCCCTGATATTTTCTCATCCACTGAGTTTTCCGATATTATTTGGCTCGTCTTTAGGCTTTCTCTTCCCCTTTTCTGGTATTCTGCCTTTTGTGATTCTGAGACACTGTTGTTCTTCAGTGTTTCCCTCACCTCCATTTTCAATACTTGCTCTGGAGAGCGTTTTGCAGTCTAGTTGTCTGAAAGCTTATCTTTAGGGCCTTCAATCTCTTGGGAACTGAAAATGGTACTTCCTTTTCCTTTTACTGTATTTCTTCATCTCTACTGGTCAGGTAATTTCAGGTATCTAATGTAGACTTCTAGGGCTTGGTTAAGTGAAAACTTTAGACTCTTGGCTCTACACAATGGCATGGGATTTCTGTGAGGACAAATTTTCCTAGACATTGATGCCATATCCTGTTCCTGTGTGTGTTGTCTGGTCTATCTCCAATTGCTGGTGTTGCGTTTGTTGTGATGAACCCCCCATACTATTTCGATTAGGATAACCTCATTTTGATTACGCTTATCTCACAAATCTGAAAGAGCACAGGACACTTCCTCTGGTGGAAATGGAGCTTCTAAAGGTTCTCAGCTCTGCATTCTACTCTATGTTATTTTGGAGTGTTTCCAGAAGAGCAGAGTGTGAGTGCGCTTGTGCTTTGTAGTGCCACGGGAATGTCCCACTGAAACCAGTTCTTCCAAGAGCTTCTCTGTCTACAGAAACACCAGTGGAAGCATATCTATGGATGTCACACATCAGGGCCTGCTGGAATGATCCCGCAGCCCGAACTTGGTGTCCTCGCTGCCGAACCGTGCCGGTGCCACCCAAAATGTAGCATCCGCTTTTGAGAGATAAACTGAAGGAAATCCTTCCTCTTCTCACGCTGTGGTCTTGGACCACACTTCCTTGTCCTCTCATCCTTGTGCCACGGGTGCACGAAGGCAACCACAGAGCTGTTGCACATCCTATGCCTCAAACCAAACCATAATCACAGCCCAGGTTATGAATGTAGCAGATCCTAAGGCTTTTCATTCTGAATTCAAACCCGAGGCCCCCTGGATCCCTCAGACCCGATGCACAATATCTCTGATTCAGCCCCACACATGCTCTATTGGCAAAATGCCAAATTGGTCTCTGGTCCTGCAGATGCACTGGGTGTGGCCATGGGACATATCGATAATTTCAACTGCGCGCGCCAGGGTGGTTGCTTGCTCATTGGGGTCACAGGTCGGTTTGCTCTCTTGATAATACCCACCACATCCCATAACGCACTCCAGATCCCTGAGACTCAGCGTGTGCCATCATCCGGAGCCCTATCCCTCCCTGAACGCTGCCTCTGCTACCTCAAATTTGGCAGCTCGGATCTCGGTCTCAGAATCAACTGTGGGGATATTTTGCACTGGATTCTTTGAGTTCTGTCAGCCAAGCATCTGCTGTGCACTCTTCTAACACTCAGCGCATCACCTTCAATCCCATGTCTTCTGTCCGCTTGAGAGTGTGCGTCCAAGTTAAAGAGAGTTTCACCTTTACTGCTCCATCAACAGGGCTCAGACCATGCACTGGTATCCATTCCCTGCTTTTCCTTCTCCTGCTTCCAGGTGTTCTGAGGCCTCATCCTGTCTTTGGAAGTAACAGACCTCTCTTCGGCAAGTGTCCTGTGCCAAGGGCTGGGTGAGTGGATGTTTCCATTGCTGTGTTCATGGGAGCGAGTGAGCGCAGGTTGCACTGCTTCTCTGTCAACTGGGCATCGATGAATCAACACTTTCCAGATACATTTCACAGAAATGTGATTTTTTTTTTATCTCTTTGTTTCTATACAGCCGTGGTGGGAGGGATTGTATGAAGACTCCAGTTTTGACATTGTGTTGATCTCTCATTTGCAGTCTTTAAAAATTTAATAGAATTTATATAAATGTTTTGGGAGTTATACGAAAATGAAGTTAGTTTCTGAAACATACTAAATCGACCTAGAAGCCAGACTTGTCAATTTCGGTAATATTTTGTCAGCTCTAAATAAAACATAGACAGATAAAATGCAAACTAGCAGTCCGCACTGTTAAAGGTTTCATGTCAACTCTTTACTGTGGAAGCCTCCGAAACCAACAGGAACCATGAAATAACTAATGGAAACATGAAATAACCCCCAAGCTTGGATTCACTTGTGCATATGGTGCCCTTTACTCCCGATGACACCTACTGGTCAATGTTGGCATTTCAAGGTGTAACATCCCTCTCAAGGAAAATACAAGAGAAAACGAACTAAATATATACATTTAGCTTTGAATCCAAAGAACCTAGAGGCATTATAGCTATGAGAACCCTGCTGCAGCTATGCTAGGCTACTGAGAACCAGGTGTTCTTCTATCAGTGATGAGAACGCTTAATCATCCGATCATGTTGGGTAAAGCCCTTGAATGCAACCAAGTCTGCACCCCCATGATAGGTTGCCCCCGGGGGCTTGACTCAATTGAAAGACGGTCCACATAAGCTGTGTCTTTCATGTCATTGGCGACTTTTACAGTTCAGTTCACTATCTGACTTCTAATATTTACCTAGACTGTCTTGAAAAACAGAGGCCTAATACATATTCAAGTTCAGTCAAGGATTCCCCTCACTTACCACACTCCCTTCACCCCAGAGAAGACATAAACCCAGCATTTGCTGAATCTAGCGGAAGGCCATCGTTTCTTTGTGGGAGCTAAGTATTCAATTCCTATCTATTTCATACGAGAGTATGTGACCTTTATGGGTTTCCCTGTTGTTCACAGAGGATGAAGCTAGAGGAACTCTGATTCTAGGAGGGGCTTGCTCTTCTCTTACTGGCTTCATTGCAGCTCAGGTACTGATCCCTCAAAATGGATGCGTGAGTGGAGGGGAGGGAAGAGCAAGTGCTTGATAGCTAGGCACAAACCTGGGAAAAGGCTTACCTGGGCTTGGTGCACTTTGATCTGAATGGCTTGGACTTGCCCCATGGGTCGTGTGGATTATCTGACCTCTTTCAAGAACATGAGCGTTTTTATCATCTCTGCCATCTCTTCTCTTTAGACGTCAGGGATCTTGGACCCGTTCTTGGAGTAGAGAATTGAGGAACTTCCTCCAGTCCACGGTGGCCTTCCGTATGTTTCTGCTAGTATCAGCGAGGTTCAATATGTCTCATGAATGCCTTTCGAGCCTGCTATCCTCTACAGCTGTCTCCAGGCCAGTATTCTCTATTGTAGCAGAACATCTCTCATCAATGTGTTCGCATCTCTCCTCAATCCGTGCAGCCACATTTTCGGCCAGCTTCTCTTCGTGTCTCCCATAAAGTCGACTTCAACAGGACTGGGCAAGTCTGAAAGGACCTCGGAGCCTCTCCAGTAAGCTGAAGACAGGCAGATCTTCCACTGTCTGCCCTTTCAGGTTCTGGAAACTGACCCGTGAACTCAGGTCTTTGGGCAGCAGCAGTATCTCGAACTGACACAGCTTCCCGGACCAAAGACCTAAGCCAAGCTCCACAGAGGGCGGCAGCCCCTCCATCGCACTGATCCACCCACAGAACTCTGCCCGGTTACCTAGGATCCACCAGCCACAACAAGCCTCGCGGTACACACCAACATTCCACCTGGAATCCAACCGCTAACTGCCATCCCCAATGGCTGCTGCATCTTGTCAGTGTTGGGGGAGGGGCTGCATCCGACGAGAGGTTCCTAAGGTAAATGTGATTCTACCCACTAGCGTCCCATGGGCCTTTGTTCTTCCCTCTTTCCTTTTGTTCAGATCGGTATGCACTGTAGCAACGGAGGGAAGTGTGTCCATTTTCAGTTGAATGTTTCACACGTCTTTAAACTTTCTAACAGTTCACAGTACACAGAGACCCACTAAGGGAAACTATTGTTCCTGTAATATGGGCACACCCGCAATACATAGCCGTCGGTTGATTTCTGCTGAAACACCCGCATTCACGGGACATCTATCCCTTTGTTTCAAGGGGGCTGAAATTCCTAGGAATGATACAATCCCCAATGTGCACTTTACTGCCTGTCTCTTTTGATCTTAGTACAATTTTGTGGAGCTATTTTTCCTTGTTATAGGCTTGTGCCATTTCTTCTCGACGTAGTGTAGAAGATGGCATTCATTCATCCTGTTGGAAGACTTGCAAGTCTATATCACGGACTAGGAATCCATTGGATTCCAAATCGGCATTTGGGTTAGGTCACGATATGCTCCTATGAATCAATATTTACGAATATAAATGCACGCCTCTGATTTCCGAATACAGGTGTGCTGAGTACATTCAAGCCGCGATACTGGGTCGATGCGTACTGAATGATCCTTGACATCACCTTGAGTAATTTCTTTTGAATATTCATGTTACCCTACCCTTTTTGTGTTGTTTGTTTGTTTGATTCTTTGTTGGTCTGCTTCTCGTTTGTTTTGCAAACACGTCAGGCCATGCATCTCTCCGTTTGCTTCCAACAGAGAGTCATATAAGCTGACTCCCTTAAGAGAGTGCTTCCAATCCCCTATGATTTCCTGCTTCCCTCTCCCATCTTTAGGGTTTTGATGTCCTCCTTGCCTTCTTCTTGTTTCTTCTTTTCCACTCATGCTCTTCTTGTATTTCCAATAAGGGTTTTCTTCTTTCCATTTCATCTTGCTGCTTATCCCTTCAGGGGAGAATTCTCAACCTTTCTTTTAGGATAAGTTTCGAACTGCTGAATTCTTTTAAGATTTGCAGGTCTGTGGCATTCTCTAGCTCTGCTGTTATTAGAAATGGTGGTCATGTGGCATAGGCTACCCTAGATGGCAGCATTTTGCCATTCAAGCTATGGTCTATGTCCTGGCACTCCTCCCTGTCCTGCAATATTGCTGCTGAGATAGCAGCTGAAACCCCTCTGGAGGTTCTCTTGTGACTATGTTGCTTTCCTCCAGGTGCATTTTAAATCACTGGGATGCTCATGAACTTTGTTGATTTGGATCATACAGCTGCTGCTAAGTCTATTGGGATTCCACCTCTTTTGGACGCTGTGTACTTCCTGAATTCGCCTAGATGATTCTATCTTGGCTTTCAGCAAGTTTCAGTCTGATTTTTCTACACATAACTTTTCAAACATTGTTTGTTTCTTTATCTCTTGGTTTTCCATCTGGGACTCTTGCGAATTGTAGTCTTTCATGCCTTGTCTTCAACCAGGATTCAACAGCAATGTTTTCATTGGTTTGCACTTGCTTTCCTATGTGTGCTTCTGACCGAGGGATTTCTGTTCCCCTGTCTTCAAAGTCATTCACGCGTCCCTCTGCAATATCTCGTCTGCTTAGGACGGAATGTTAGCCCTGATATTTTCTCATCCACTGAGTTTTCCAATATTATTTGGCTCGTCTTTAGGCTTTCTCTTCCCCTTTTCTGGTATTCTGCCTTTTGTGATTTTGAGACACTGTTGTTCTTCAGTGTTTCCCTCACCTCCATTTTCAATACTTGCTCTGGAGAGCGTTTTGCAGTCTAGTTGTCTGAAAGCTTATCTTTAGGGCCTTCAATCTCTTGGGAACTGAAAATGGTACTTCCTTTTCCTTTTACTGTATTTCTTCATCTCTACTGGTCAGGTAATTTCAGGTATCTAATGTAGACTTCTAGGGCTTGGTTAAGTGAAAACTTTAGACTCTTGGCTCTACACAATTGCATGGGATTTCTGTGAGGACAAATTTTCCTAGACATTGATGCCATGTCCTGTTCCTGTGTGTGTTGTCTGGTCTATCTCCAATTGCTGGTGTTGCCTTTGTTGTGATGAACCCCCCATTCTATTTCGATTAGGATAACTTCATTTTGATTACGCTTATCTCACAAATCTGAAAGAACACAGGACACTTCCTCTGGTGGAAATGGAGCTTCTAAAGGTTCTCAGCTCTGCATTCTACTCTATGTTATTTTGGAGTGTTTCCAGAAGAGCAGAGTGTGAGTGCGCTTGTGCTTTGTAGTGCCACGGGAATGTCCCACTGAAACCAGTTCTTCCAAGAGCTTCTCTGTCTACAGAAACACCAGTGGAAGCATATCTATGGATGTCACACATCAGGGCCTGCTGGAATGATCCCGCAACCTGAACTTGGTATCCTCGCTGCCGAACCGTGCCGGTGCCATCCAAAATGTAGCATCCGCTTTTGAGAGATAAACTGAAGGAAATCCTTCCTCTTCTCACGCTGTGGTCTTGGACCACACTTCCTTGTCCTCTCATCCTTGTGGCATGGGTGCACGAAGGCAACCACAGAGCTGTTGCACATCCTGTGCCTCAAACCAAACCATAATCACAGCCCAGGTTATGAATGTAGCAGATCCTAAGGCTTTTCATTCTGAATTCAAACCCGAGGCCCCCTGGATCCCTCAGACCCGATGCACAATATCTCTGATTCAGCCCCACACATGCTCTATTGGCAAAATGCCAAATTGGTCTCTGGTCCTGCAGATGCACTGGGTGTGGCCATGGGACATATCGATAATTTCAACTGCGCGCGCCAGGGTGGTTGCTTGCTCATTGGGGTCACAGGTCGGTTTGCTCTCTTGATAGGACCCACCACATCCCACAACGCACTCCAGATCCCTGAGACTCAGCATGTGCCATCATCCGTAGCCCTATCCCTCCCTGAACGCTGCCTCTGCTACCTCAAATTTGGCAGCTCGGATCTTGGTCTCAGAATCAACTGTGGGGATATTTTGCACTGGATTCTTTGAGTTCTGTCAGCCAAGCATCTGCTGTGCACTCTTCTAACACTCAGCACATCACCTTCAATCCCATGTCTCCTGTCCGCTTGAGAGTGTGCGTCCAAGTTAAAGAGAGTTTCACCTTTACTGCTCCATCAACAGGGCTCAGACCATGCACTGGTATCCATTCCCTGCTTTTCCTTCTCCTGCTTCCAGGTGTTCTGAGGCCTCATCCTGTCTTTGGAAGTAACAGACCTCTCTTCGGCAAGTGTCCTGTGCCAAGGGCTGGGTGAGTGGATGTTTCCATTGCTGTGTTCATGGGAGCGAGTGAGCGCAGGTTGCACTGCTTCTCTGTCAACTGGGCATCGATGAATCAACACTTTCCAGATACATTTCACAGAAATGTGATTTTTTTTTATCTCTTAGTTTCTATACAGCCGTGGTGGGAGGGATTGTATGAAGACTCCAGTTGTGACATTGTGTTGATCTCTCATTTGCAGTCTTTAAAAATTTAATAGAATTTATATAAATGTTTTGGGAGTTATACGAAAATGAAGTTAGTTTCTGAAACATACTATATCGACCTAGAAGCCAGACTTGTCAATTTCGGTAACATTTTGTCAGCTCTAAGGAAAACATAGACAGATAGAATGCAAACTAGCAGTCCGCACTGTTAAAGGGTTCATGTCAACTCTTTACTGTGGAAGCCTCCGAAACCAACAGGAACCATGAAATAACTAATGGAAACATGAAATAACCCCCAAGCTTGGATTCACTTGTGCATGTGGTGCCCTTTACTCCCGATGACACCTACTGGTCAATGTTGGCATTTCAAGGTGTAACATCCCTCTCAAGGAAAATACAAGAGAAAACCAACTAAATATATACATTTAGCTTTGAATCCAAAGAACCTAGAGGCATTATAGCTATGAGAACCCTGCTGCAGCTATGCTAGGCTACTGAGAACCAGGTGTTCTTCTATCAGTGATGAGAACGCTTAATCATCCGATCATGTTGTGTAAAGCCCTTGAATGCAACCAAGTCTGCACCCCCATGATAGATTGCCCCCGGGGGCTTGACTCAATTGAAAGACGGTCCACATAAGCTGTGTCTTTCATGTCATTGGCGACTTTTACAGTTCAGTTCACTATCTGACTTCTAATAGTTACCTAGACTGTCTTGAAAAACGGAGGCCTAATACAGATTCAAGTTCAGTCAAGGATTCCCCTCACTTACCACACTCCCTTCACCCCAGAGAAGACAGAAACCCAGCATTTGCTGAATCTAGCGGAAGGCCATCGTTTCTTTGTGGGAGCTAAGTATTCAATTCCTATCTATTTCATACGAGAGTATTTGACCTTTATGGGGTTCCCTGTTGTTCACAGAGGATGAAGCTAGAGGAACTCTGATTCTAGGAGGGGCTTGCTCTTCTCTTACTGGCTTCATTGCAGCTCAGGTACTGATCCCTCAAAATGGATGCCTGAGTGGAGGGGAGGGAAGAGCAAGTGCTTGATAGCTAGGCCCAAACCTGGGAAAAGGCTTACCTGGGCTTGGTGCACTTTGATCTGAATGGCTTGGAATTGCCCCTTGGGTCGTGTGGATTATCTGACCTCTTTCAAGAACATGAGCGTTTTTATCATCTCTGCCATCTCTTCTCTTTAGACGTCAGGGATCTTGGACCCGTTCTTGGAGCAGAGAATTGAGGAACTTCCTCCAGTCCACGGTGGCCTTCCGTATGTTTCTGCTAGTATCAGCGAGGTTCAATATGTCTCATGAATGCCTTTCGAGCCTGCTATCCTCTACAGCTGTCTCCAGGCCAGTATTCTCTATTGTAGCAGAACATCTCTCATCAATGTGTTCGCATCTCTCCTCAATCCGTGCAGCCACATTTTCGGCCAGCTTCTCTTCGTGTCTCCCATAAAGTCGACTTCAACAGGACTGGGCAAGTCTGAAAGGACCTCGGAGCCTCTCCAGTAAGCTGAAGACAGGCAGATCTTCCACTGTCTGCCCTTTCAGGTTCTGGAAACTGACCCGTGAACTCAGGTCTTTGGGCAGCAGCAGTATCTCGAACTGACACAGCTTCCCGGACCAAAGACCTAAGCCAAGCTCCACAGAGGGCGGCAGCCCCTCCATCGCACTGATCCACCCACAGAACTCTGCCCGGTTACCTAGGATCCACCAGCCACAACAAGCCTCGCGGTACACACCAACATTCCACCTGGAATCCAACCGCTAACTGCCATCCCCAATGGCTGCTGCATCTTGTCAGTGTTGGGGGAGGGGCTGCATCCGACGAGAGGTTCCTAAGGTAAATGTGATTCTACCCACTAGCGTCCCATGGGCCTTTGTTCTTCCCTCTTTCCTTTTGTTCAGATCGGTATGCACTGTAGCAACGGAGGGAAGTGTGTCCATTTTCAGTTGAATGTTTCACACGTCTTTAAACTTTCTAACAGTTCACAGTACACAGAGACCCACTAAGGGAAACTATTGTTCCTGTAATATGGGCACACCCGCAATACATAGCCGTCGGTTGATTTCTGCTGAAACACCCGCATTCACGGGACATCTATCCCTTTGTTTCAAGGGGGCTGAAATTCCTAGGAATGATACAATCCCCAATGTGCACTTTACTGCCTGTCTCTTTTGATCTTAGTACACTTTTGTGGAGCTATTTTTCCTTGTTATAGGCTTGTGCCATTTCTTCTCGACGTAGTGTAGAAGATGGCATTCATTCATCCTGTTGGAAGACTTGCAAGTCTATATCACGGACTAGGAATCCATTGGATTCCAAATCGGCATTTGGGTTAGGTCACGATATGCTCCTATGAATCAATATTTACGAATATAAATGCACGCCTCTGATTTCCGAATACAGGTGTGCTGAGTACATTCAAGCCGCGATACTGGGTCGATGCGTACTGAATGATCCTTGACATCACCTTGAGTAATTTCTTTTGAATATTCATGTTACCCTACCCTTTTTGTGTTGTTTGTTTGTTTGATTCTTTCTTGGTCTGCTTCTCGTTTGTTTTGCAA
The DNA here is from genome assembly GCF_048564905.1 of Vicugna pacos. Classification (NCBI taxonomy): domain Eukaryota; kingdom Metazoa; phylum Chordata; class Mammalia; order Artiodactyla; family Camelidae; genus Vicugna; species Vicugna pacos. The sequence goes on from NW_027328737.1 coordinate 1,135,533, forward strand.
ACACGTCAGGCCATGCATCTCTCCGTTTGCTTCCAACAGAGAGTCATATAAGCTGACTCCCTTAAGATAGTGCTTCCAATCCCCTATGATTTCCTGCTTCCCTCTCCCATCTTTAGGGTTTTGATGTCCTCCTTGCCTTCTTCTTGTTTCTTCTTTTCCACTCATGCTCTTCTTGCATTTCCAATAAGGGTTTTCTTCTTTCCATTTCATCTTGCTGCTTATCCCTTCAGGGGAGAATTCTCAACCTTTCTTTTAGGATAAGTTTCGAACTGCTGAATTCTTTTAAGATTTGCAGGTCTGTGGCATTCTCTAGCTCTGCTGTTATTAGAAATGGTGGTCATGTGGCATAGGCTACCCTAGATGGCAGCATTTTGCCATTCAAGCTATGGTCTATGTCCTGGCACTCCTCCCTGTCCTGCAATATTGCTGCTGAGATAGCAGCTGAAACCCCTCTGGAGGTTCTCTTGTGACTATGTTGCTTTCCTCCAGGCGCATTTTAAATCACTGGGATGCTCATGAACTTTGTTGATTTGGATCATACAGCTGCTGCTAAGTCTATTGGGATTCCACCTCTTTTGGACGCTGTGTACTTCCTGAATTCGCCTAGATGATTCTATCTTGGCTTTCAGCAAGTTTCAGTCTGATTTTTCTACACATCACTTTTCAAACATTGTTTGTTTCTTTATCTCTTGCTTTTCCATCTGGGACTCTTGCGAATTGTAGTCTTTCATGCCTTGTCTTCAACCAGGATTCAACAGCAATGTTTTCATTGGTTTGCACTTGCTTTCCTATGTGTGCTTCTGACCGAGGGATTTCTGTTCCCCTGTCTTCAAAGTCATTCACGCGTCCCTCTGCAATATCTCGTCTGCTTAGGACGGAATGTTAGCCCTGATATTTTCTCATCCACTGAGTTTTCTGATATTATTTGCCTCGTCTTTAGGCATTCTCTTCCCCTTTTCTGGTATTCTGCCTTATGTGATTCTGAGACACTGTTGTTCTTCAGTGTTTCCCTCACCTCCATTTTCAATACTTGCTCTGGAGAGCGTTTTACAGTCTAGTTGTCTGAAAGCTTATCTTTAGGGCCTTCAATCTCTTTGGAACTGAAAATGGTACTTCCTTTTCCTTTTACTGTATTTCTTCATCTCTACTGGTCAGGTAATTTCAGGTATCTAATGTAGACTTCTAGGGCTTGGTTAAGTGAAAACTTTAGACTCTTGGCTCTACACAATTGCATGGGATTTCTGTGAGGACAAATTTTCCTAGACATTGATGCCATGTCCTTTTCCTGTGTGTGTTGTCTGGACTATCTCCAATTGCTGGTGTTGCCTTTGTTGTGATGAACCCCCCATTCTATTTTGATTAGGATAACCTCATTTTGATTACGCTTATCTCACAAATCTGAAAGAGCACAGGACACTTCCTCTGGTGGAAATGGAGCTTCTAAAGGTTCTCAGCTCTGCATTCTACTCTATGTTATTTTGGAGTGTTTCCAGGAGAGCAGAGTGTGAGTGCGCTTGTGCTTTGTAGTGCCACGGGAATGTCCCACTGAAACCAGTTCTTCCAAGAGCTTCTCTGTCTACAGAAACACCAGTGGAAGCATATCTATGGATGTCACACATCAGGGCCTGCTGGAATGATCCCGCAGCCCGAACTAGGTGTCCTCGCTGCCGAACCGTGCCGGTGCCATCCAAAATGTAGCATCCGCTTTTGAGAGATAAACTGAAGGAAATCCTTCCTCTTCTCACGCTGTGGTCTTGGACCACACTTCCTTGTCCTCTCATCCTTGTGGCACGGGTGCACGAAGGCAACCACAGAGCTGTTGCACATCCTGTGCCTCAAACCAAACCATAATCACAGCCCAGGTTATGAATGTAGCAGATCCTAAGGCTTTTCATTCTGAATTCAAACCCAAGGCCCCCTGGATCCCTCAGACCCGATGCACAATATCTCTGATTCAGCCCCACACATGCTCTATTGGCAAAATGCCAATTTGGTCTCTGGTCCTGCAGATGCACTGGGTGTGGCCATGGGACATATCGATAATTTCAACTGCACGAGCCAGGGTGGTTGCTTGCTCATTGGGGTCACAGGTCGGTTTGCTCTCTTGATAGGACCCACCACATCCCACAACGCACTCCAGATCCCTGAGACTCAGCGTGTGCCATCATCCGGAGCCCTATCCCTCCCTGAACGCTGCCTCTGCTACCTCAAATTTGGCAGCTCGGATCTCGGTCTCAGAATCAACTGTGGGGATATTTTGCACTGGATTCTTTGAGTTCTGTCAGCCAAGCATCTGCTGTGCACTCTTCTAACACTCAGCACATCACCTTCAATCCCATGTCTCCTGTCCGCTTGAGAGTGTGCGTCCAAGTTAAAGAGAGTTTCACCTTTACTGCTCCATCAACAGGGCTCAGACCATGCACTGGTATCCATTCCCTGCTTTTCCTTCTCCTGCTTCCAGGTGTTCTGAGGCCTCATCCTGTCTTTGGAAGTAACAGACCTCTCTTCGGCAAGTGTCCTGTGCCAAGGGCTGGGTGAGTGGATGTTTCCATTGCTGTGTTCATGGGAGCGAGTGAGCGCAGGTTGCACTGCTTCTCTGTCAACTGGGCATCGATGAATCAACACTTTCCAGATACATTTCACAGAAATGTGATTTTTTTTTATCTCTTTGTTTCTATACAACCGTGGTGGGAGGGATTGTCCGAAGACTCCAGTTGTGACATTGTGTTGATCTCTCATTTGCAGTCTTTAAAAATTTAATAGAATTGATATAAATGTTTTGGGAGTTATACGAAAATGAAGTTAGTTTCTGAAACATACTACATCGACCTCGAAGCCAGACTTGTCAATTTCGGTAACATTTTGTCAGCTCTAAGGAAAACATAGACAGATAGAATGCAAACTAGCAGTCCGAACTGTTAAAGGGGTCATGTCAACTCTTTACTGTGGAAGCCTCCGAAACCAACAGGAACCATGAAATAACTAATGGAAACATGAAATAACCCCCAAGCTTGGATTCACTTGTGCATGTGGTGCCCTTTACTCCCGATGACACCTACTGGTCAATGTTGGCATTTCAAGGTGTAACATCCCTCTCAAGGAAAATACAAGAGAAAACCAACTAAATATATACATTTAGCTTTGAATCCAAAGAACCTAGAGGCATTATAGCTATGAGAACCCTGCTGCAGCTATGCTAGGCTACTGAGAACCAGGTGTTCTTCTATCAGTGATGAGAACGCTTAATCATCCGATCATGTTGGGTAAAGCACTTGAATGCAACCAAGTCTGCACCCCCATGATAGATTGCCCCCGGGGGCTTGACTCAATTGAAAGACGGTCCACATAAGCTGTGTCTTTCATGTCATTGGCGACTTTTACAGTTCAGTTCACTATCTGACTTCTAATAGTTACCTAGACTGTCTTGAAAAACGGAGGCCTAATACATATTCAAGTTCAGTCAAGGATTCCCCTCACTTACCACACTCCCTTCACCCCAGAGAAGACATAAACCCAGCATTTGCTGAATCTAGCGGAAGGCCATCGTTTCTTTGTGGGAGCTAAGTATTCAATTTCTATCTATTTCATACGAGAGTATTTGACCTTTATGGGGTTCCCTGTTGTTCACAGAGGATGAAGCTAGAGGAACTCTGATTCTAGGAGGGGCTTGCTCTTCTCTTACTGGCTTCATTGCAGCTCAGGTACTGATCCCTCAAAATGGATGCCTGAGTGGAGGGGAGGGAAGAGCAAGTGCTTGATAGCTAGGCCCAAACCTGGGAAAAGGCTTACCTGGGCTTGGTGCACTTTGATCTGAATGGCTTGGAATTGCCCCTTGGGTCGTGTGGATTATCTGACCTCTTTCAAGAACATGAGCGTTTTTATCATCTCTGCCATCTCTTCTCTTTAGACGTCAGGGATCTTGGACCCGTTCTTGGAGCAGAGAATTGAGGAACTTCCTCCAGTCCACGGTGGCCTTCCGTATGTTTCTGCTAGTATCAGCGAGGTTCAATATGTCTCATGAATGCCTTTCGAGCCTGCTATCCTCTACAGCTGTCTCCAGGCCAGTATTCTCTATTGTAGCAGAACATCTCTCATCAATGTGTTCGCATCTCTCCTCAATCCGTGCAGCCACATTTTCGGCCAGCTTCTCTTCGTGTCTCCCATAAAGTCGACTTCAACAGGACTGGGCAAGTCTGAAAGGACCTCGGAGCCTCTCCAGTAAGCTGAAGACAGGCAGATCTTCCACTGTCTGCCCTTTCAGGTTCTGGAAACTGACCCGTGAACTCAGGTCTTTGGGCAGCAGCAGTATCTCGAACTGACACAGCTTCCCGGACCAAAGACCTAAGCCAAGCTCCACAGAGGGCGGCAGCCCCTCCATCGCACTGATCCACCCACAGAACTCTGCCCGGTTACCTAGGATCCACCAGCCACAACAAGCCTCGCGGTACACACCAACATTCCACCTGGAATCCAACCGCTAACTGCCATCCCCAATGGCTGCTGCATCTTGTCAGTGTTGGGGGAGGGGCTGCATCCGACGAGAGGTTCCTAAGGTAAATGTGATTCTACCCACTAGCGTCCCATGGGCCTTTGTTCTTCCCTCTTTCCTTTTGTTCAGATCGGTATGCACTGTAGCAACGGAGGGAAGTGTGTCCATTTTCAGTTGAATGTTTCACACGTCTTTAAACTTTCTAACAGTTCACAGTACACAGAGACCCACTAAGGGAAACTATTGTTCCTGTAATATGGGCACACCCGCAATACATAGCCGTCGGTTGATTTCTGCTGAAACACCCGCATTCACGGGACATCTATCCCTTTGTTTCAAGGGGGCTGAAATTCCTAGGAATGATACAATCCCCAATGTGCACTTTACTGCCTGTCTCTTTTGATCTTAGTACACTTTTGTGGAGCTATTTTTCCTTGTTATAGGCTTGTGCCATTTCTTCTCGACGTAGTGTAGAAGATGGCATTCATTCATCCTGTTGGAAGACTTGCAAGTCTATATCACGGACTAGGAATCCATTGGATTCCAAATCGGCATTTGGGTTAGGTCACGATATGCTCCTATGAATCAATATTTACGAATATAAATGCACGCCTCTGATTTCCGAATACAGGTGTGCTGAGTACATTCAAGCCGCGATACTGGGTCGATGCGTACTGAATGATCCTTGACATCACCTTGAGTAATTTCTTTTGAATATTCATGTTACCCTACCCTTTTTGTGTTGTTTGTTTGTTTGATTCTTTGTTGGTCTGCTTCTCGTTTGTTTTGCAAACACGTCAGGCCATGCATCTCTCCGTTTGCTTCCAACAGAGAGTCATATAAGCTGACTCCCTTAAGAGAGTGCTTCCAATCCCCTATGATTTCCTGCTTCCCTCTCCCATCTTTAGGGTTTTGATGTCCTCCTTGCCTTCTTCTTGTTTCTTCTTTTCCACTCATGCTCTTCTTGCATTTCCAATAAGGGTTTTCTTCTTTCCATTTCATCTTGCTGCTTATCCCTTCAGGGGAGAATTCTCAACCTTTCTTTTAGGATAAGTTTCGAACTGCTGAATTCTTTTAAGATTTGCAGGTCTGTGGCATTCTCTAGCTCTGCTGTTATTAGAAATGGTGGTCATGTGGCATAGGCTACCCTAGATGGCAGCATTTTGCCATTCAAGCTATGGTCTATGTCCTGGCACTCCTCCCTGTCCTGCAATATTGCTGCTGAGATAGCAGCTGAAACCCCTCTGGAGGTTCTCTTGTGACTATGTTGCTTTCCTCCAGGCGCATTTTAAATCACTGGGATGCTCATGAACTTTGTTGATTTGGATCATACAGCTGCTGCTAAGTCTATTGGGATTCCACCTCTTTTGGACGCTGTGTACTTCCTGAATTCGCCTAGATGATTCTATCTTGGCTTTCAGCAAGTTTCAGTCTGATTTTTCTACACATCACTTTTCAAACATTGTTTGTTTCTTTATCTCTTGCTTTTCCATCTGGGACTCTTGCGAATTGTAGTCTTTCATGCCTTGTCTTCAACCAGGATTCAACAGCAATGTTTTCATTGGTTTGCACTTGCTTTCCTATGTGTGCTTCTGACCGAGGGATTTCTGTTCCCCTGTCTTCAAAGTCATTCACGCGTCCCTCTGCAATATCTCGTCTGCTTAGGACGGAATGTTAGCCCTGATATTTTCTCATCCACTGAGTTTTCTGATATTATTTGCCTCGTCTTTAGGCATTCTCTTCCCCTTTTCTGGTATTCTGCCTTATGTGATTCTGAGACACTGTTGTTCTTCAGTGTTTCCCTCACCTCCATTTTCAATACTTGCTCTGGAGAGCGTTTTGCAGTCTAGTTGTCTGAAAGCTTATCTTTAGGGCCTTCAATCTCTTTGGAACTGAAAATGGTACTTCCTTTTCCTTTTACTGTATTTCTTCATCTCTACTGGTCAGGTAATTTCAGGTATCTAATGTAGACTTCTAGGGCTTGGTTAAGTGAAAACTTTAGACTCTTGGCTCTACACAATTGCATGGGATTTCTGTGAGGACAAATTTTCCTAGACATTGATGCCATGTCCTGTTCCTGTGTGTGTTGTCTGGTCTATCTCCAATTGCTGGTGTTGCCTTTGTTGTGATGAACCCCCCATACTATTTCGATTAGGATAACCTCATTTTGATTACGCTTATCTCACAAATCTGAAAGAGCACAGAACACTTCCTCTGGTGGAAATGGAGCTTCTAAAGCTTCTCAGCTCTGCATTCTACTCTATGTTATTTTGGAGTGTTTCCAGAAGAGCAGAGTGTGAGTGCGCTTGTGCTTTGTAGTGCCACGGGAATGTCCCACTGAAACCAGTTCTTCCAAGAGCTTCTCTGTCTACAGAAACACCAGTGGAAGCATATCTATGGATGTCACACATCAGGGCCTGCTGGAATGATCCCGCAGCCCGAACTAGGTGTCCTCGCTGCCGAACCATGCCGGTGCCATCCAAAATGTAGCATCCGCTTTTGAGAGATAAACTGAAGGAAATCCTTCCTCTTCTCACGCTGTGGTCTTGGACCACACTTCCTTGTCCTCTCATCCTTGTGGCACGGGTTCACGAAGGCAACCACAGAGCTGTTGCACATCCTGTGCCTCAAACCAAACCATAATCACAGCCCAGGTTATGAATGTAGCAGATCCTAAGGCTTTTCATTCTGAATTCAAACCCAAGGCCCCCTGGATCCCTCAGACCCGATGCACAATATCTCTGATTCAGCCCCACACATGCTCTATTGGCAAAATGCCAAATTGGTCTCTGGTCCTGCAGATGCACTGGGTGTGGCCATGGGACATATCGATAATTTCAACTGCACGAGCCAGAGTGGTTGCTTGCTCATTGGGGTCACAGGTCGGTTTGCTCTCTTGATAGGACCCACCACATCCCACAACGCACTCCAGATCCCTGAGACTCAGCGTGTGCCATCATCCGGAGCCCTATCCCTCCCTGAACGCTGCCTCTGCTACCTCAAATTTGGCAGCTCGGATCTCGGTCTCAGAATCAACTGTGGGGATATTTTGCACTGGATTCTTTGAGTTCTGTCAGCCAAGCATCTGCTGTGCACTCTTCTAACACTCAGCGCATCACCTTCAATCCCATGCCTCCTGTCCGCTTGAGAGTGTGCGTCCAAGTTAAAGAGAGTTTCACCTTTACTGCTCCATCAACAGGGCTCAGACCATGCACTGGTATCCATTCCCTGCTTTTCCTTCTCCTGCTTCCAGGTGTTCTGAGGCCTCATCCTGTCTTTGGAAGTAACAGACCTCTCTTCGGCAAGTGTCCTGTGCCAAGGGCTGGGTGAGTGGATGTTTCCATTGCTGTGTTCATGGGAGCGAGTGAGCGCAGGTTGCACTGCTTCTCTGTCAGCTGGGCATCGATGAATCAACACTTTCCAGATACATTTCACAGAAATGTGATTTTTTTTTATCTCTTTGTTTCTATACAACCGTGGTGGGAGGGATTGTCCGAAGACTCCTGTTGTGACATTGTGTTGATCTCTCATTTGCAGTCTTTAAAAATTTAATAGAATTGATATAAATGTTTTGGGAGTTATACGAAAATGAAGTTAGTTTCTGAAACATACTACATCGACCTCGAAGCCAGACTTGTCAATTTCGGTAACATTTTGTCAGCTCTAAGGAAAACATAGACAGATAGAATGCAAACTAGCAGTCCGAACTGTTAAAGGGGTCATGTCAACTCTTTACTGTGGAAGCCTCCGAAACCAACAGGAACCATGAAATAACTAATGGAAACATGAAATAACCCCCAAGCTTGGATTCACTTGTGCATGTGGTGCCCTTTACTCCCGATGACACCTACTGGTCAATGTTGGCATTTCAAGGTGTAACATCCCTCTCAAGGAAAATACAAGAGAAAACCAACTAAATATATACATTTAGCTTTGAATCCAAAGAACCTAGAGGCATTATAGCTATGAGAACCCTGCTGCAGCTATGCTAGGCTACTGAGAACCAGGTGTTCTTCTATCAGTGATGAGAACGCTTAATCATCCGATCATGTTGGGTAAAGCACTTGAATGCAACCAAGTCTGCACCCCCATGATAGATTGCCCCCGGGGGCTTGACTCAATTGAAAGACGGTCCACATAAGCTGTGTCTTTCATGTCATTGGCGACTTTTACAGTTCAGTTCACTATCTGACTTCTAATAGTTACCTAGACTGTCTTGAAAAACGGAGGCCTAATACATATTCAAGTTCAGTCAAGGATTCCCCTCACTTACCACACTCCCTTCACCCCAGAGAAGACATAAACCCAGCATTTGCTGAATCTAGCGGAAGGCCATCGTTTCTTTGTGGGAGCTAAGTATTCAATTCCTATCTATTTCATACGAGAGTATTTGACCTTTATGGGGTTCCCTGTTGTTCACAGAGGATGAAGCTAGAGGAACTCTGATTCTAGGAGGGGCTTGCTCTTCTCTTACTGGCTTCATTGCAGCTCAGGTACTGATCCCTCAAAATGGATGCCTGAGTGGAGGGGAGGGAAGAGCAAGTGCTTGATAGCTAGGCCCAAACCTGGGAAAAGGCTTACCTGGGCTTGGTGCACTTTGATCTGAATGGCTTGGAATTGCCCCTTGGGTCGTGTGGATTATCTGACCTCTTTCAAGAACATGAGCGTTTTTATCATCTCTGCCATCTCTTCTCTTCAGACGTCAGGGATCTTGGACTCGTTCTTGGAGCAGAGAATTGAGGAACTTCCTCCAGTCCACGGTGGCCCTCCGTAAGTTTCTGCTAGTATCAGCGAGGTTCAATATGTCTCATGAATGCCTTTCGAGCCTGCTATCCTCTACAGCTGTCTCCAGGCCAGTATTCTCTATTGTAGCAGAACATCTCTCATCAATGTGTTCGCATCTCTCCTCAATCCGTGCAGCCACATTTTCGGCCAGCTTCTCTTCGTGTCTCCCATAAAGTCGACTTCAACAGGACTGGGCAAGTCTGAAAGGACCTCGGAGCCTCTCCAGTAAGCTGAAGACAGGCAGATCTTCCACTGTCTGCCCTTTCAGGTTCTGGAAACTGACCCGTGAACTCAGGTCTTTGGGCAGCAGCAGTATCTCGAACTGACACAGCTTCCCGGACCAAAGACCTAAGCCAAGCTCCACAGAGGGCGGCAGCCCCTCCATCGCACTGATCCACCCACAGAACTCTGCCCGGTTACCTAGGATCCACCAGCCACAACAAGCCTCGCGGTACACACCAACATTCCACCTGGAATCCAACCGCTAACTGCCATCCCCAATGGCTGCTGCATCTTGTCAGTGTTGGGGGAGGGGCTGCATCCGACGAGAGGTTCCTAAGGTAAATGTGATTCTACCCACTAGCGTCCCATGGGCCTTTGTTCTTCCCTCTTTCCTTTTGTTCAGATCGGTATGCACTGTAGCAACGGAGGGAAGTGTGTCCATTTTCAGTTGAATGTTTCACACGTCTTTAAACTTTCTAACAGTTCACAGTACACAGAGACCCACTAAGGGAAACTATTGTTCCTGTAATATGGGCACACCCGCAATACATAGCCGTCGGTTGATTTCTGCTGAAACACCCGCATTCACGGGACATCTATCCCTTTGTTTCAAGGGGGCTGAAATTCCTAGGAATGATACAATCCCCAATGTGCACTTTACTGTCTGTCTCTTTTGCTGTTAGTACACTTTTGCAGAGCTATTTTTCCTTGTTATAGGCTTGTGCCATTTCTTCTCGACGTAGTGTAGAAGATGGCATTCATTCATCCTGTTGGAAGACTTGCAAGTCTATATCACGGACTAGGAATCCATTGGATTCCAAATCGGCATTTGGGTTAGGTCACGATATGCTCCTATGAATCAATATTTACGAATATAAATGCACGCCTCTGATTTCCGAATACAGGTGTGCTGAGTACATTCAAGCCGCGATACTGGGTCGATGCGTACTGAATGATCCTTGACATCACCTTGAGTAATTTCTTTTGAATATTCATGTTACCCTACCCTTTTTGTGTTGTTTGTTTGTTTGATTCTTTGTTGGTCTGCTTCTCGTTTGTCTTGCAAACACGTCAGGCCATGCATCTCTCCGTTTGCTTCCAACAGAGAGTCATATAAGCTGACTCCCTTAAGATAGTGCTTCCAATCCCCTATGATTTCCTGCTTCCCTCTCCCATCTTTAGGGTTTTGATGTCCTCCTTGCCTTCTTCTTGTTTCTTCTTTTCCACTCATGCTCTTCTTGCATTTCCAATAAGGGTTTTCTTCTTTCCATTTCATCTTGCTGCTTATCCCTTCAGGGGAGAATTCTCAACCTTTCTTTTAGGATAAGTTTCGAACTGCTGAATTCTTTTAAGATTTGCAGGTCTGTGGCATTCTCTAGCTCTGCTGTTATTAGAAATGGTGGTCATGTGGCATAGGCTACCCTAGATGGCAGCATTTTGCCATTCAAGCTATGGTCTATGTCCTGGCACTCCTCCCTGTCCTGCAATATTGCTGCTGAGATAGCAGCTGAAACCCCTCTGGAGGTTCTCTTGTGACTATGTTGCTTTCCTCCAGGCGCATTTTAAATCACTGGGATGCTCATGAACTTTGTTGATTTGGATCATACAGCTGCTGCTAAGTCTATTGGGATTCCACCTCTTTTGGACGCTGTGTACTTCCTGAATTCGCCTAGATGATTCTATCTTGGCTTTCAGCAAGTTTCAGTCTGATTTTTCTACACATCACTTTTCAAACATTGTTTGTTTCTTTATCTCTTGCTTTTCCATCTGGGACTCTTGCGAATTGTAGTCTTTCATGCCTTGTCTTCAACCAGGATTCAACAGCAATGTTTTCATTGGTTTGCACTTGCTTTCCTATGTGTGCTTCTGACCGAGGGATTTCTGTTCCCCTGTCTTCAAAGTCATTCACGCGTCCCTCTGCAATATCTCGTCTGCTTAGGACGGAATGTTAGCCCTGATATTTTCTCATCCACTGAGTTTTCTGATATTATTTGCCTCGTCTTTAGGCATTCTCTTCCCCTTTTCTGGTATTCTGCCTTATGTGATTCTGAGACACTGTTGTTCTTCAGTGTTTCCCTCACCTCCATTTTCAATACTTGCTCTGGAGAGCGTTTTACAGTCTAGTTGTCTGAAAGCTTATCTTTAGGGCCTTCAATCTCTTTGGAACTGAAAATGGTACTTCCTTTTCCTTTTACTGTATTTCTTCATCTCTACTGGTCAGGTAATTTCAGGTATCTAATGTAGACTTCTAGGGCTTGGTTAAGTGAAAACTTTAGACTCTTGGCTCTACACAATTGCATGGGATTTCTGTGAGGACAAATTTTCCTAGACATTGATGCCATGTCCTGTTCCTGTGTGTGTTGTCTGGACTATCTCCAATTGCTGGTGTTGCCTTTGTTGTGATGAACCCCCCATTCTATTTCGATTAGGATAACCTCATTTTGATTACGCTTATCTCACAAATCTGAAAGAGCACAGGACACTTCCTCTGGTGGAAATGGAGCTTCTAAAGGTTCTCAGCTCTGCATTCTACTCTATGTTATTTTGGAGTGTTTCCAGAAGAGCAGAGTGTGAGTGCGCTTGTGCTTTGTAGTGCCACGGGACTGTCCCACTGAAACCAGTTCTTCCAAGAGCTTCTCTGTCTACAGAAACACCAGTGGAAGCATATCTATGGATGTCACACATCAGGGCCTGCTGGAATGATCCCGCAGCCCGAACTAGGTGTCCTCGCTGCCGAACCGTGCCGGTGCCATCCAAAATGTAGCATCCGCTTTTGAGAGATAAACTGAAGGAAATCCTTCCTCTTCTCACGCTGTGGTCTTGGACCACACTTCCTTGTCCTCTCATCCTTGTGCCACGGGTGCACGAAGGCAACCACAGAGCTGTTGCACATCCTGTGCCTCAAACCAAACCATAATCACAGCCCAGGTTATGAATGTAGCAGATCCTAAGGCTTTTCATTCTGAATTCAAACCCAAGGCCCCCTGGATCCCTCAGACCCGATGCACAATATCTCTGATTCAGCCCCACACATGCTCTATTGGCAAAATGCCAATTTGGTCTCTGGTCCTGCAGATGCACTGGGTGTGGCCATGGGACATATCGATAATTTCAACTGCACGAGCCAGGGTGGTTGCTTGCTCATTGGGGTCACAGGTCGGTTTGCTCTCTTGATAGGACCCACCACATCCCACAACGCACTCCAGATCCCTGAGACTCAGCGTGTGCCATCATCCGGAGCCCTATCCCTCCCTGAACGCTGCCTCTGCTACCTCAAATTTGGCAGCTCGGATCTCGGTCTCAGAATCAACTGTGGGGATATTTTGCACTGGATTCTTTGAGTTCTGTCAGCCAAGCATCTGCTGTGCACTCTTCTAACACTCAGCACATCACCTTCAATCCCATGTCTCCTGTCCGCTTGAGAGTGTGCGTCCAAGTTAAAGAGAGTTTCACCTTTACTGCTCCATCAACAGGGCTCAGACCATGCACTGGTATCCATTCCCTGCTTTTCCTTCTCCTGCTTCCAGGTGTTCTGAGGCCTCATCCTGTCTTTGGAAGTAACAGACCTCTCTTCGGCAAGTGTCCTGTGCCAAGGGCTGGGTGAGTGGATGTTTCCATTGCTGTGTTCATGGGAGCGAGTGAGCGCAGGTTGCACTGCTTCTCTGTCAACTGGGCATCGATGAATCAACACTTTCCAGATACATTTCACAGAAATGTGATTTTTTTTTATCTCTTTGTTTCTATACAACCGTGGTGGGAGGGATTGTCCGAAGACTCCAGTTGTGACATTGTGTTGATCTCTCATTTGCAGTCTTTAAAAATTTAATAGAATTGATATAAATGTTTTGGGAGTTATACGAAAATGAAGTTAGTTTCTGAAACATACTACATCGACCTCGAAGCCAGGCTTGTCAATTTCGGTAACATTTTGTCAGCTCTAAGGAAAACATAGACAGATAGAATGCAAACTAGCAGTCCGAACTGTTAAAGGGGTCATGTCAACTCTTTACTGTGGAAGCCTCCGAAACCAACAGGAACCATGAAATAACTAATGGAAACATGAAATAACCCCCAAGCTTGGATTCACTTGTGCATGTGGTGCCCCTTACTCCCGATGACACCTACTGGTCAATGTTGGCATTTCAAGGTGTAACATCCCTCTCAAGGAAAATACAAGAGAAAACCAACTAAATATATACATTTAGCTTTGAATCCAAAGAACCTAGAGGCATTATAGCTATGAGAACCCTGCTGCAGCTATGCTAGGCTACTGAGAACCAGGTGTTCTTCTATCAGTGATGAGAACGCTTAATCATCTGATCATGTTGGGTAAAGCACTTGAATGCAACCAAGTCTGCACCCCCATGATAGATTGCCCCCGGGGGCTTGACTCAATTGAAAGACGGTCCACATAAGCTGTGTCTTTCATGTCATTGGCGACTTTTACAGTTCAGTTCACTATCTGACTTCTAATAGTTACCTAGACTGTCTTGAAAAACGGAGGCCTAATACATATTCAAGTTCAGTCAAGGATTCCCCTCACTTACCACACTCCCTTCACCCCAGAGAAGACATAAACCCAGCATTTGCTGAATCTAGCGGAAGGCCATCGTTTCTTTGTGGGAGCTAAGTATTCAATTCCTATCTATTTCATACGAGAGTATTTGACCTTTATGGGGTTCCCTGTTGTTCACAGAGGATGAAGCTAGAGGAACTCTGATTCTAGGAGGGGCTTGCTCTTCTCTTACTGGCTTCATTGCAGCTCAGGTACTGATCCCTCAAAATGGATGCCTGAGTGGAGGGGAGGGAAGAGCAAGTGCTTGATAGCTAGGCCCAAACCTGGGAAAAGGCTTACCTGGGCTTGGTGCACTTTGATCTGAATGGCTTGGAATTGCCCCTTGGGTCGTGTGGATTATCTGACCTCTTTCAAGAACATGAGCGTTTTTATCATCTCTGCCATCTCTTCTCTTTAGACGTCAGGGATCTTGGACCCGTTCTTGGAGCAGAGAATTGAGGAACTTCCTCCAGTCCACGGTGGCCTTCCGTATGTTTCTGCTAGTATCAGCGAGGTTCAATATGTCTCATGAATGCCTTTCGAGCCTGCTATCCTCTACAGCTGTCTCCAGGCCAGTATTCTCTATTGTAGCAGAACATCTCTCATCAATGTGTTCGCATCTCTCCTCAATCCGTGCAGCCACATTTTCGGCCAGCTTCTCTTCGTGTCTCCCATAAAGTCGACTTCAACAGGACTGGGCAAGTCTGAAAGGACCTCGGAGCCTCTCCAGTAAGCTGAAGACAGGCAGATCTTCCACTGTCTGCCCTTTCAGGTTCTGGAAACTGACCCGTGAACTCAGGTCTTTGGGCAGCAGCAGTATCTCGAACTGACACAGCTTCCCGGACCAAAGACCTAAGCCAAGCTCCACAGAGGGCGGCAGCCCCTCCATCGCACTGATCCACCCACAGAACTCTGCTCGGTTACCTAGGATCCACCAGCCACAACAAGCCTCGCGGTACACACCAACATTCCACCTGGAATCCAACCGCTAACTGCCATCCCCAATGGCTGCTGCATCTTGTCAGTGTTGGGGGAGGGCTGCATCCGACGAGAGGTTCCTAAGGTAAATGTGATTCTACCCACTAGCGTCCCATGGGCCTTTGTTCTTCCCTCTTTCCTTTTGTTCAGATTGGTATGCACTGTAGCAACGGAGGGAAGTGTGTCCATTTTCAGTTGAATGTTTCACACGTCTTTAAACTTTCTAACAGTTCACAGTACACAGAGACCCACTAAGGGAAACTATTGTTCCTGTAATATGGGCACACCCGCAATACATAGCCGTCGGTTGATTTCTGCTGAAACACCCGCATTCACGGGACATCTATCCCTTTGTTTCAAGGGGGCTGAAATTCCTAGGAATGATACAATCCCCAATGTGCACTTTACTGCCTGTCTCTTTTGATCTTAGTACACTTTTGTGGAGCTATTTTTCCTTGTTATAGGCTTGTGCCATTTCTTCTCGACGTAGTGTAGAAGATGGCATTCATTCATCCTGTTGGAAGACTTGCAAGTCTATATCACGGACTAGGAATCCATTGGATTCCAAATCGGCATTTGGGTTAGGTCACGATATGCTCCTATGAATCAATATTTACGAATATAAATGCACGCCTCTGATTTCCGAATACAGGTGTGCTGAGTACATTCAAGCCGCGATACTGGGTCGATGCGTACTGAATGATCCTTGACATCACCTTGAGTAATTTCTTTTGAATATTCATGTTACCCTACCCTTTTTGTGTTGTTTGTTTGTTTGATTCTTTCTTGGTCTGCTTCTCGTTTGTTTTGCAAACACGTCAGGCCATGCATCTCTCCGTTTGCTTCCAACAGAGAGTCATATAAGCTGACTCCCTTAAGATAGTGCTTCCAATCCCCTATGATTTCCTGCTTCCCTCTCCCATCTTTAGGGTTTTGATGTCCTCCTTGCCTTCTTCTTGTTTCTTCTTTTCCACTCATGCTCTTCTTGCATTTCCAATAAGGGTTTTCTTCTTTCCATTTCATCTTGCTTCTTATCCCTTCAGGGGAGAATTCTCAACCTTTCTTTTAGGATAAGTTTCGAACTGCTGAATTCTTTTAAGATTTGCAGGTCTGTGGCATTCTCTAGCTCTGCTGTTATTAGAAATGGTGGTCATGTGGCATAGGCTACCCTAGATGGCAGCATTTTGCCATTCAAGCTATGGTCTATGTCCTGGCACTCCTCCCTGTCCTGCAATATTGCTGCTGAGATAGCAGCTGAAACCCCTCTGGAGGTTCTCTTGTGACTATGTTGCTTTCCTCCAGGCGCATTTTAAATCACTGGGATGCTCATGAACTTTGTTGATTTGGATCATACAGCTGCTGCTAAGTCTATTGGGATTCCACCTCTTTTGGACGCTGTGTACTTCCTGAATTCGCCTAGATGATTCTATCTTGGCTTTCAGCAAGTTTCAGTCTGATTTTTCTACACATCACTTTTCAAACATTGTTTGTTTCTTTATCTCTTGCTTTTCCATCTGGGACTCTTGCGAATTGTAGTCTTTCATGCCTTGTCTTCAACCAGGATTCAACAGCAATGTTTTCATTGGTTTGCACTTGCTTTCCTATGTGTGCTTCTGACCGAGGGATTTCTGTTCCCCTGTCTT
This sequence comes from Vicugna pacos, assembly GCF_048564905.1. Taxonomy (NCBI): domain Eukaryota; kingdom Metazoa; phylum Chordata; class Mammalia; order Artiodactyla; family Camelidae; genus Vicugna; species Vicugna pacos. The sequence continues at coordinate 1,152,205 of NW_027328737.1, forward strand.
CAAAGTCATTCACGCGTCCCTCTGCAATATCTCGTCTGCTTAGGACGGAATGTTAGCCCTGATATTTTCTCATCCACTGAGTTTTCTGATATTATTTGCCTCGTCTTTAGGCATTCTCTTCCCCTTTTCTGGTATTCTGCCTTATGTGATTCTGAGACACTGTTGTTCTTCAGTGTTTCCCTCACCTCCATTTTCAATACTTGCTCTGGAGAGCGTTTTGCAGTCTAGTTGTCTGAAAGCTTATCTTTAGGGCCTTCAATCTCTTTGGAACTGAAAATGGTACTTCCTTTTCCTTTTACTGTATTTCTTCATCTCTACTGGTCAGGTAATTTCAGGTATCTAATGTAGACTTCTAGGGCTTGGTTAAGTGAAAACTTTAGACTCTTGGCTCTACACAATTGCATGGGATTTCTGTGAGGACAAATTTTCCTAGACATTGATGCCATGTCCTGTTCCTGTGTGTGTTGTCTGGTCTATCTCCAATTGCTGGTGTTGCCTTTGTTGTGATGAACCCCCCATACTATTTCGATTAGGATAACCTCATTTTGATTACGCTTATCTCACAAATCTGAAAGAGCACAGGACACTTCCTCTGGTGGAAATGGAGCTTCTAAAGCTTCTCAGCTCTGCATTCTACTCTATGTTATTTTGGAGTGTTTCCAGAAGAGCAGAGTGTGAGTGCGCTTGTGCTTTGTAGTGCCACGGGAATGTCCCACTGAAACCAGTTCTTCCAAGAGCTTCTCTGTCTACAGAAACACCAGTGGAAGCATATCTATGGATGTCACACATCAGGGCCTGCTGGAATGATCCCGCAGCCCGAACTAGGTGTCCTCGCTGCCGAACCGTGCCGGTGCCATCCAAAATGTAGCATCGGCTTTTGAGAGATAAACTGAAGGAAATCCTTCCTCTTCTCACGCTGTGGTCTTGGACCACACTTCCTTGTCCTCTCATCCTTGTGGCACGGGTGCACGAAGGCAACCACAGAGCTGTTGCACATCCTGTGCCTCAAACCAAACCATAATCACAGCCCAGGTTATGAATGTAGCAGATCCTAAGGCTTTTCATTCTGAATTCAAACCCAAGGCCCCCTGGATCCCTCAGACCCGATGCACAATATCTCTGATTCAGCCCCACACATGCTCTATTGGCAAAATGCCAAATTGGTCTCTGGTCCTGCAGATGCACTGGGTGTGGCCATGGGACATATCGATAATTTCAACTGCACGAGCCAGGGTGGTTGCTTGCTCATTGGGGTCACAGGTCGGTTTGCTCTCTTGATAGGACCCACCACATCCCACAACGCACTCCAGATCCCTGAGACTCAGCGTGTGCCATCATCCGGAGCCCTATCCCTCCCTGAACGCTGCCTCTGCTACCTCAAATTTGGCAGCTCGGATCTCGGTCTCAGAATCAACTGTGGGGATATTTTGCACTGGATTCTTTGAGTTCTGTCAGCCAAGCATCTGCTGTGCCCTCTTCTAACACTCAGCGCATCACCTTCAATCCCATGTCTCCTGTCCGCTTGAGAGTGTGCGTCCAAGTTAAAGAGAGTTTCACCTTTACTGCTCCATCAACAGGGCTCAGACCATGCACTGGTATCCATTCCCTGCTTTTCCTTCTCCTGCTTCCAGGTGTTCTGAGGCCTCATCCTGTCTTTGGAAGTAACAGACCTCTCTTCGGCAAGTGTCCTGTGCCAAGGGCTGGGTGAGTGGATGTTTCCATTGCTGTGTTCATGGGAGCGAGTGAGCGCAGGTTGCACTGCTTCTCTGTCAACTGGGCATCGATGAATCAACACTTTCCAGATACATTTCACAGAAATGTGATTTTTTTTTATCTCTTTGTTTCTATACAACCGTGGTGGGAGGGATTGTCCGAAGACTCCAGTTGTGACATTGTGTTGATCTCTCATTTGCAGTCTTTAAAAATTTAATAGAATTGATATAAATGTTTTGGGAGTTATACGAAAATGAAGTTAGTTTCTGAAACATACTAATTCGACCTCGAAGCCAGGCTTGTCAATTTCGGTAACATTTTGTCAGCTCTAAGGAAAACATAGACAGATAGAATGCAAACTAGCAGTCCGAACTGTTAAAGGGGTCATGTCAACTCTTTACTGTGGAAGCCTCCGAAACCAACAGGAACCATGAAATAACTAATGGAAACATGAAATAACCCCCAAGCTTGGATTCACTTGTGCATGTGGTGCCCTTTACTCCCGATGACACCTACTGGTCAATGTTGGCATTTCAAGGTGTAACATCCCTCTCAAGGAAAATACAAGAGAAAACCAACTAAATATATACATTTAGCTTTGAATCCAAAGAACCTAGAGGCATTATAGCTATGAGAACCCTGCTGCAGCTATGCTAGTCTACTGAGAACCAGGTGTTCTTCTATCAGTGATGAGAACGCTTAATCATCCGATCATGTTGGGTAAAGCACTTGAATGCAACCAAGTCTGCACCCCCATGATAGATTGCCCCCGGGGGCTTGACTCAATTGAAAGACGGTCCACATAAGCTGTGTCTTTCATGTCATTGGCGACTTTTACAGTTCAGTTCACTATCTGACTTCTAATAGTTACCTAGACTGTCTTGAAAAACGGAGGCCTAATACATATTCAAGTTCAGTCAAGGATTCCCCTCACTTACCACACTCCCTTCACCCCAGAGAAGACATAAACCCAGCATTTGCTGAATCTAGCGGAAGGCCATCGTTTCTTTGTGGGAGCTAAGTATTCAATTCCTATCTATTTCATACGAGAGTATTTGACCTTTATGGGGTTCCCTGTTGTTCACAGAGGATGAAGCTAGAGGAACTCTGATTCTAGGAGGGGCTTGCTCTTCTCTTACTGGCTTCATTGCAGCTCAGGTACTGATCCCTCAAAATGGATGCCTGAGTGGAGGGGAGGGAAGAGCAAGTGCTTGATAGCTAGGCCCAAACCTGGGAAAAGGCTTACCTGGGCTTGGTGCACTTTGATCTGAATGGCTTGGAATTGCCCCTTGGGTCGTGTGGATTATCTGACCTCTTTCAAGAACATGAGCGTTTTTATCATCTCTGCCATCTCTTCTCTTTAGACGTCAGGGATCTTGGACCCGTTCTTGGAGCAGAGAATTGAGGAACTTCCTCCAGTCCACGGTGGCCCTCCGTAAGTTTCTGCTAGTATCAGCGAGGTTCAATATGTCTCATGAATGCCTTTCGAGCCTGCTATCCTCTACAGCTGTCTCCAGGCCAGTATTCTCTATTGTAGCAGAACATCTCTCATCAATGTGTTCGCATCTCTCCTCAATCCGTGCAGCCACATTTTCGGCCAGCTTCTCTTCGTGTCTCCCATAAAGTCGACTTCAACAGGACTGGGCAAGTCTGAAAGGACCTCGGAGCCTCTCCAGTAAGCTGAAGACAGGCAGATCTTCCACTGTCTGCCCTTTCAGGTTCTGGAAACTGACCCGTGAACTCAGGTCTTTGGGCAGCAGCAGTATCTCGAACTGACACAGCTTCCCGGACCAAAGACCTAAGCCAAGCTCCACAGAGGGCGGCAGCCCCTCCATCGCACTGATCCACCCACAGAACTCTGCCCGGTTACCTAGGATCCACCAGCCACAACAAGCCTCGCGGTACACACCAACATTCCACCTGGAATCCAACCGCTAACTGCCATCCCCAATGGCTGCTGCATCTTGTCAGTGTTGGGGGAGGGGCTGCATCCGACGAGAGGTTCCTAAGGTAAATGTGATTCTACCCACTAGCGTCCCATGGGCCTTTGTTCTTCCCTCTTTCCTTTTGTTCAGATCGGTATGCACTGTAGCAACGGAGGGAAGTGTGTCCATTTTCAGTTGAATGTTTCACACGTCTTTAAACTTTCTAACAGTTCACAGTACACAGAGACCCACTAAGGGAAACTATTGTTCCTGTAATATGGGCACACCCGCAATACATAGCCGTCGGTTGATTTCTGCTGAAACACCCGCATTCACGGGACATCTATCCCTTTGTTTCAAGGGGGCTGAAATTCCTAGGAATGATACAATCCCCAATGTGCACTTTACTGTCTGTCTCTTTTGCTGTTAGTACACTTTTGCAGAGCTATTTTTCCTTGTTATAGGCTTGTGCCATTTCTTCTCGACGTAGTGTAAAAGATGGCATTCATTCATCCTGTTGGAAGACTTGCAAGTCTATATCACGGACTAGGAATCCATTGGATTCCAAATCGGCATTTGGGTTAGGTCACGATATGCTCCTATGAATCAATATTTACGAATATAAATGCACGCCTCTGATTTCCGAATACAGGTGTGCTGAGTACATTCAAGCCGCGATACTGGGTCGATGCGTACTGAATGATCCTTGACATCACCTTGAGTAATTTCTTTTGAATATTCATGTTACCCTACCCTTTTTGTGTTGTTTGTTTGTTTGATTCTTTCTTGGTCTGCTTCTCGTTTGCTTTGCAAACACGTCAGGCCATGCATCTCTCCGTTTGCTTCCAACAGAGAGTCATATAAGCTGACTCCCTTAAGATAGTGCTTCCAATCCCCTATGATTTCCTGCTTCCCTCTCCCATCTTTAGGGTTTTGATGTCCTCCTTGCCTTCTTCTTGTTTCTTCTTTTCCACTCATGCTCTTCTTGCATTTCCAATAAGGGTTTTCTTCTTTCCATTTCATCTTGCTTCTTATCCCTTCAGGGGAGAATTCTCAACCTTTCTTTTAGGATAAGTTTCGAACTGCTGAATTCTTTTAAGATTTGCAGGTCTGTGGCATTCTCTAGCTCTGCTGTTATTAGAAATGGTGGTCATGTGGCATAGGCTACCCTAGATGGCAGCATTTTGCCATTCAAGCTATGGTCTATGTCCTGGCACTCCTCCCTGTCCTGCAATATTGCTGCTGAGATAGCAGCTGAAACCCCTCTGGAGGTTCTCTTGTGACTATGTTGCTTTCCTCCAGGCGCATTTTAAATCACTGGGATGCTCATGAACTTTGTTGATTTGGATCATACAGCTGCTGCTAAGTCTATTGGGATTCCACCTCTTTTGGACGCTGTGTACTTCCTGAATTCGCCTAGATGATTCTATGTTGGCTTTCAGCAAGTTTCAGTCTGATTTTTCTACACATAACTTTTCAAACATTGTTTGTTTCTTTATCTCTTGCTTTTCCATCTGGGACTCTTGCGAATTGTAGTCTTTCATGCCTTGTCTTCAACCAGGATTCAACAGCAATGTTTTCATTGGTTTGCACTTGCTTTCCTATGTGTGCTTCTGACCGAGGGATTTCTGTTCCCCTGTCTTCAAAGTCATTCACGCGTCCCTCTGCAATATCTCGTCTGCTTAGGACGGAATGTTAGCCCTGATATTTTCTCATCCACTGAGTTTTCTGATATTATTTGGCTCATCTTTAGGCATTCTCTTCCCCTTTTCTGGTATTCTGCCTTATGTGATTCTGAGACACTGTTGTTCTTCAGTGTTTCCCTCACCTCCATTTTCAATACTTGCTCTGGAGAGCGTTTTGCAGTCTAGTTGTCTGAAAGCTTATCTTTAGGGCCTTCAATCTCTTTGGAACTGAAAATGGTACTTCCTTTTCCTTTTACTGTATTTCTTCATCTCTACTGGTCAGGTAATTTCAGGTATCTAATGTAGACTTCTAGGGCTTGGTTAAGTGAAAACTTTAGACTCTTGGCTCTACACAATTGCATGGGATTTCTGTGAGGACAAATTTTCCTAGACATTGATGCCATGTCCTGTTCCTGTGTGTGTTGTCTGGACTATCTCCAATTGCTGGTGTTGCCTTTGTTGTGATGAACCCCCCATTCTATTTCGATTAGGATAACCTCATTTTGATTACGCTTATCTCACAAATCTGAAAGAGCACAGGACACTTCCTCTGGTGGAAATGGAGCTTCTAAAGCTTCTCAGCTCTGCATTCTACTCTATGTTATTTTGGAGTGTTTCCAGAAGAGCAGAGTGTGAGTGCGCTTGTGCTTTGTAGTGCCACGGGAATGTCCCACTGAAACCAGTTCTTCCAAGAGCTTCTCTGTCTACAGAAACACCAGTGGAAGCATATCTATGGATGTCACACATCAGGGCCTGCTGGAATGATCCCGCAGCCCGAACTAGGTGTCCTCGCTGCCGAACCGTGCCGGTGCCATCCAAAATGTAGCATCCGCTTTTGAGAGATAAACTGAAGGAAATCCTTCCTCTTCTCACGCTGTGGTCTTGGACCACACTTCCTTGTCCTCTCATCCTTGTGGCACGGGTTCACGAAGGCAACCACAGAGCTGTTGCACATCCTGTGCCTCAAACCAAACCATAATCACAGCCCAGGTTATGAATGTAGCAGATCCTAAGGCTTTTCATTCTGAATTCAAACCCAAGGCCCCCTGGATCCCTCAGACCCGATGCACAATATCTCTGATTCAGCCCCACACATGCTCTATTGGCAAAATGCCAATTTGGTCTCTGGTCCTGCAGATGCACTGGGTGTGGCCATGGGACATATCGATAATTTCAACTGCACGAGCCAGGGTGGTTGCTTGCTCATTGGGGTCACAGGTCGGTTTGCTCTCTTGATAGGACCCACCACATCCCACAACGCACTCCAGATCCCTGAGACTCAGCGTGTGCCATCATCCGGAGCCCTATCCCTCCCTGAACGCTGCCTCTGCTACCTCAAATTTGGCAGCTCGGATCTCGGTCTCAGAATCAACTGTGGGGATATTTTGCACTGGATTCTTTGAGTTCTGTCAGCCAAGCATCTGCTGTGCACTCTTCTAACACTCAGCACATCACCTTCAATCCCATGTCTCCTGTCCGCTTGAGAGTGTGCGTCCAAGTTAAAGAGAGTTTCACCTTTACTGCTCCATCAACAGGGCTCAGACCATGCACTGGTATCCATTCCCTGCTTTTCCTTCTCCTGCTTCCAGGTGTTCTGAGGCCTCATCCTGTCTTTGGAAGTAACAGACCTCTCTTCGGCAAGTGTCCTGTGCCAAGGGCTGGGTGAGTGGATGTTTCCATTGCTGTGTTCATGGGAGCGAGTGAGCGCAGGTTGCACTGCTTCTCTGTCAACTGGGCATCGATGAATCAACACTTTCCAGATACATTTCACAGAAATGTGATTTTTTTTTATCTCTTTGTTTCTATACAACCGTGGTGGGAGGGATTGTCCGAAGACTCCAGTTGTGACATTGTGTTGATCTCTCATTTGCAGTCTTTAAAAATTTAATAGAATTGATATAAATGTTTTGGGAGTTATACGAAAATGAAGTTAGTTTCTGAAACATACTACATCGACCTCGAAGCCAGACTTGTCAATTTCGGTAACATTTTGTCAGCTCTAAGGAAAACATAGACAGATAGAATGCAAACTAGCAGTCCGAACTGTTAAAGGGGTCATGTCAACTCTTTACTGTGGAAGCCTCCGAAACCAACAGGAACCATGAAATAACTAATGGAAACATGAAATAACCCCCAAGCTTGGATTCACTTGTGCATGTGGTGCCCTTTACTCCCGATGACACCTACTGGTCAATGTTGGCATTTCAAGGTGTAACATCCCTCTCAAGGAAAATACAAGAGAAAACCAACTAAATATATACATTTAGCTTTGAATCCAAAGAACCTAGAGGCATTATAGCTATGAGAACCCTGCTGCAGCTATGCTAGTCTACTGAGAACCAGGTGTTCTTCTATCAGTGATGAGAACGCTTAATCATCCGATCATGTTGTGTAAAGCACTTGAATGCAACCAAGTCTGCACCCCCATGATAGATTGCCCCCGGGGGCTTGACTCAATTGAAAGACGGTCCACATAAGCTGTGTCTTTCATGTCATTGGCGACTTTTACAGTTCAGTTCACTATCTGACTTCTAATAGTTACCTAGACTGTCTTGAAAAACGGAGGCCTAATACATATTCAAGTTCAGTCAAGGATTCCCCTCACTTACCACACTCCCTTCACCCCAGAGAAGACATAAACCCAGCATTTGCTGAATCTAGCGGAAGGCCATCGTTTCTTTGTGGGAGCTAAGTATTCAATTCCTATCTATTTCATACGAGAGTATTTGACCTTTATGGGGTTCCCTGTTGTTCACAGAGGATGAAGCTAGAGGAACTCTGATTCTAGGAGGGGCTTGCTCTTCTCTTACTGGCTTCATTGCAGCTCAGGTACTGATCCCTCAAAATGGATGCCTGAGTGGAGGGGAGGGAAGGGCAAGTGCTTGATAGCTAGGCCCAAACCTGGGAAAAGGCTTACCTGGGCTTGGTGCACTTTGATCTGAATGGCTTGGAATTGCCCCTTGGGTCGTGTGGATTATCTGACCTCTTTCAAGAACATGAGCGTTTTTATCATCTCTGCCATCTCTTCTCTTTAGACGTCAGGGATCTTGGACCCGTTCTTGGAACAGAGAATTGAGGAACTTCCTCCAGTCCACGGTGGCCTTCCGTATGTTTCTGCTAGTATCAGCGAGGTTCAATATGTCTCATGAATGCCTTTCGAGCCTGCTATCCTCTACAGCTGTCTCCAGGCCAGTATTCTCTATTGTAGCAGAACATCTCTCATCAATGTGTTCGCATCTCTCCTCAATCCGTGCAGCCACATTTTCGGCCAGCTTCTCTTCGTGTCTCCCATAAAGTCGACTTCAACAGGACTGGGCAAGTCTGAAAGGACCTCGGAGCCTCTCCAGTAAGCTGAAGACAGGCAGATCTTCCACTGTCTGCCCTTTCAGGTTCTGGAAACTGACCCGTGAACTCAGGTCTTTGGGCAGCAGCAGTATCTCGAACTGACACAGCTTCCCGGACCAAAGACCTAAGCCAAGCTCCACAGAGGGCGGCAGCCCCTCCATCGCACTGATCCACCCACAGAACTCTGCCCGGTTACCTAGGATCCACCAGCCACAACAAGCCTCGCGGTACACACCAACATTCCACCTGGAATCCAACCGCTAACTGCCATCCCCAATGGCTGCTGCATCTTGTCAGTGTTGGGGGAGGGGCTGCATCCGACGAGAGGTTCCTAAGGTAAATGTGATTCTACCCACTAGCGTCCCATGGGCCTTTGTTCTTCCCTCTTTCCTTTTGTTCAGATCGGTATGCACTGTAGCAACGGAGGGAAGTGTGTCCATTTTCAGTTGAATGTTTCACACGTCTTTAAACTTTCTAACAGTTCACAGTACACAGAGACCCACTAAGGGAAACTATTGTTCCTGTAATATGGGCACACCCGCAATACATAGCCGTCGGTTGATTTCTGCTGAAACACCCGCATTCACGGGACATCTATCCCTTTGTTTCAAGGGGGCTGAAATTCCTAGGAATGATACAATCCCCAATGTGCACTTTACTGCCTGTCTCTTTTGATCTTAGTACACTTTTGTGGAGCTATTTTTCCTTGTTATAGGCTTGTGCCATTTCTTCTCGACGTAGTGTAGAAGATGGCATTCATTCATCCTGTTGGAAGACTTGCAAGTCTATATCACGGACTAGGAATCCATTGGATTCCAAATCGGCATTTGGGTTAGGTCACGATATGCTCCTATGAATCAATATTTACGAATATAAATGCACGCCTCTGATTTCCGAATACAGGTGTGCTGAGTACATTCAAGCCGCGATACTGGGTCGATGCGTACTGAATGATCCTTGACATCACCTTGAGTAATTTCTTTTGAATATTCATGTTACCCTACCCTTTTTGTGTTGTTTGTTTGTTTGATTCTTTGTTGGTCTGCTTCTCGTTTGTTTTGCAAACACGTCAGGCCATGCATCTCTCCGTTTGCTTCCAACAGAGAGTCATATAAGCTGACTCCCTTAAGATAGTGCTTCCAATCCCCTATGATTTCCTGCTTCCCTCTCCCATCTTTAGGGTTTTGATGTCCTCCTTGCCTTCTTCTTGTTTCTTCTTTTCCACTCATGCTCTTCTTGCATTTCCAATAAGGGTTTTCTTCTTTCCATTTCATCTTGCTGCTTATCCCTTCAGGGGAGAATTCTCAACCTTTCTTTTAGGATAAGTTTCGAACTGCTGAATTCTTTTAAGATTTGCAGGTCTGTGGCATTCTCTAGCTCTGCTGTTATTAGAAATGGTGGTCATGTGGCATAGGCTACCCTAGATGGCAGCATTTTGCCATTCAAGCTATGGTCTATGTCCTGGCACTCCTCCCTGTCCTGCAATATTGCTGCTGAGATAGCAGCTGAAACCCCTCTGGAGGTTCTCTTGTGACTATGTTGCTTTCCTCCAGGCGCATTTTAAATCACTGGGATGCTCATGAACTTTGTTGATTTGGATCATACAGCTGCTGCTAAGTCTATTGGGATTCCACCTCTTTTGGACGCTGTGTACTTCCTGAATTCGCCTAGATGATTCTATCTTGGCTTTCAGCAAGTTTCAGTCTGATTTTTCTACACATCACATTTCAAACATTGTTTGTTTCTTTATCTCTTGCTTTTCCATCTGGGACTCTTGCGAATTGTAGTCTTTCATGCCTTGTCTTCAACCAGGATTCAACAGCAATGTTTTCATTGGTTTGCACTTGCTTTCCTATGTGTGCTTCTGACCGAGGGATTTCTGTTCCCCTGTCTTCAAAGTCATTCACGCGTCCCTCTGCAATATCTCGTCTGCTTAGGACGGAATGTTAGCCCTGATATTTTCTCATCCACTGAGTTTTCTGATATTATTTGCCTCGTCTTTAGGCATTCTCTTCCCCTTTTCTGGTATTCTGCCTTATGTGATTCTGAGACACTGTTGTTCTTCAGTGTTTCCCTCACCTCCATTTTCAATACTTGCTCTGGAGAGCGTTTTGCAGTCTAGTTGTCTGAAAGCTTATCTTTAGGGCCTTCAATCTCTTTGGAACTGAAAATGGTACTTCCTTTTCCTTTTACTGTATTTCTTCATCTCTACTGGTCAGGTAATTTCAGGTATCTAATGTAGACTTCTAGGGCTTGGTTAAGTGAAAACTTTAGACTCTTGGCTCTACACAATTGCATGGGATTTCTGTGAGGACAAATTTTCCTAGACATTGATGCCATGTCCTGTTCCTGTGTGTGTTGTCTGGTCTATCTCCAATTGCTGGTGTTGCCTTTGTTGTGATGAACCCCCCATACTATTTCGATTAGGATAACCTCATTTTGATTACGCTTATCTCACAAATCTGAAAGAGCACAGGACACTTCCTCTGGTGGAAATGGAGCTTCTAAAGCTTCTCAGCTCTGCATTCTACTCTATGTTATTTTGGAGTGTTTCCAGAAGAGCAGAGTGTGAGTGCGCTTGTGCTTTGTAGTGCCACGGGAATGTCCCACTGAAACCAGTTCTTCCAAGAGCTTCTCTGTCTACAGAAACACCAGTGGAAGCATATCTATGGATGTCACACATCAGGGCCTGCTGGAATGATCCCGCAGCCCGAACTAGGTGTCCTCGCTGCCGAACCGTGCCGGTGCCATCCAAAATGTAGCATCCGCTTTTGAGAGATAAACTGAAGGAAATCCTTCCTCTTCTCACGCTGTGGTCTTGGACCACACTTCCTTGTCCTCTCATCCTTGTGGCACGGGTGCACGAAGGCAACCACAGAGCTGTTGCACATCCTGTGCCTCAAACCAAACCATAATCACAGCCCAGGTTATGAATGTAGCAGATCCTAAGGCTTTTCATTCTGAATTCAAACCCAAGGCCCCCTGGATCCCTCAGACCCGATGCACAATATCTCTGATTCAGCCCCACACATGCTCTATTGGCAAAATGCCAAATTGGTCTCTGGTCCTGCAGATGCACTGGGTGTGGCCATGGGACATATCGATAATTTCAACTGCACGAGCCAGGGTGGTTGCTTGCTCATTGGGGTCACAGGTCGGTTTGCTCTCTTGATAGGACCCACCACATCCCACAACGCACTCCAGATCCCTGAGACTCAGCGTGTGCCATCATCCGGAGCCCTATCCCTCCCTGAACGCTGCCTCTGCTACCTCAAATTTGGCAGCTCGGATCTCGGTCTCAGAATCAACTGTGGGGATATTTTGCACTGGATTCTTTGAGTTCTGTCAGCCAAGCATCTGCTGTGCACTCTTCTAACACTCAGCGCATCACCTTCAATCCCATGCCTCCTGTCCGCTTGAGAGTGTGCGTCCAAGTTAAAGAGAGTTTCACCTTTACTGCTCCATCAACAGGGCTCAGACCATGCACTGGTATCCATTCCCTGCTTTTCCTTCTCCTGCTTCCAGGTGTTCTGAGGCCTCATCCTGTCTTTGGAAGTAACAGACCTCTCTTCGGCAAGTGTCCTGTGCCAAGGGCTGGGTGAGTGGATGTTTCCATTGCTGTGTTCATGGGAGCGAGTTAGCGCAGGTTGCACTGCTTCTCTGTCAGCTGGGCATCGATGAATCAACACTTTCCAGATACATTTCACAGAAATGTGATTTTTTTTATCTCTTTGTTTCTATACAACCGTGGTGGGAGGGATTGTCCGAAGACTCCAGTTGTGACATTGTGTTGATCTCTCATTTGCAGTCTTTAAAAATTTAATAGAATTGATATAAATGTTTTGGGAGTTATACGAAAATGAAGTTAGTTTCTGAAACATACTACATCGACCTCGAAGCCAGACTTGTCAATTTCGGTAACATTTTGTCAGCTCTAAGGAAAACATAGACAGATAGAATGCAAACTAGCAGTCCGAACTGTTAAAGGGGTCATGTCAACTCTTTACTGTGGAAGCCTCCGAAACCAACAGGAACCATGAAATAACTAATGGAAACATGAAATAACCCCCAAGCTTGGATTCACTTGTGCATGTGGTGCCCTTTACTCCCGATGACACCTACTGGTCAATGTTGGCATTTCAAGGTGTAACATCCCTCTCAAGGAAAATACAAGAGAAAACCAACTAAATATATACATTTAGCTTTGAATCCAAAGAACCTAGAGGCATTATAGCTATGAGAACCCTGCTGCAGCTATGCTAGGCTACTGAGAACCAGGTGTTCTTCTATCAGTGATGAGAACGCTTAATCATCCGATCATGTTGGGTAAAGCACTTGAATGCAACCAAGTCTGCACCCCCATGATAGATTGCCCCCGGGGGCTTGACTCAATTGAAAGACGGTCCACATAAGCTGTGTCTTTCATGTCATTGGCGACTTTTACAGTTCAGTTCACTATCTGACTTCTAATAGTTACCTAGACTGTCTTGAAAAACGGAGGCCTAATACATATTCAAGTTCAGTCAAGGATTCCCCTCACTTACCACACTCCCTTCACCCCAGAGAAGACATAAACCCAGCATTTGCTGAATCTAGCGGAAGGCCATCGTTTCTTTGTGGGAGCTAAGTATTCAATTCCTATCTATTTCATACGAGAGTATTTGACCTTTATGGGGTTCCCTGTTGTTCACAGAGGATGAAGCTAGAGGAACTCTGATTCTAGGAGGGGCTTGCTCTTCTCTTACTGGCTTCATTGCAGCTCAGGTACTGATCCCTCAAAATGGATGCCTGAGTGGAGGGGAGGGAAGAGCAAGTGCTTGATAGCTAGGCCCAAACCTGGGAAAAGGCTTACCTGGGCTTGGTGCACTTTGATCTGAATGGCTTGGAATTGCCCCTTGGGTCGTGTGGATTATCTGACCTCTTTCAAGAACATGAGCGTTTTTATCATCTCTGCCATCTCTTCTCTTTAGACGTCAGGGATCTTGGACCCGTTCTTGGAGCAGAGAATTGAGGAACTTCCTCCAGTCCACGGTGGCCCTCCGTAAGTTTCTGCTAGTATCAGCGAGGTTCAATATGTCTCATGAATGTCTTTCGAGCCTGCTATCCTCTACAGCTGTCTCCAGGCCAGTATTCTCTATTGTAGCAGAACATCTCTCATCAATGTGTTCGCATCTCTCCTCAATCCGTGCAGCCACATTTTCGGCCAGCTTCTCTTCGTGTCTCCCATAAAGTCGACTTCAACAGGACTGGGCAAGTCTGAAAGGACCTCGGAGCCTCTCCAGTAAGCTGAAGACAGGCAGATCTTCCACTGTCTGCCCTTTCAGGTTCTGGAAACTGACCCGTGAACTCAGGTCTTTGGGCAGCAGCAGTATCTCGAACTGACACAGCTTCCCGGACCAAAGACCTAAGCCAAGCTCCACAGAGGGCGGCAGCCCCTCCATCGCACTGATCCACCCACAGAACTCTGCCCGGTTACCTAGGATCCACCAGCCACAACAAGCCTCGCGGTACACACCAACATTCCACCTGGAATCCAACCGCTAACTGCCATCCCCAATGGCTGCTGCATCTTGTCAGTGTTGGGGGAGGGGCTGCATCCGACGAGAGGTTCCTAAGGTAAATGTGATTCTACCCACTAGCGTCCCATGGGCCTTTGTTCTTCCCTCTTTCCTTTTGTTCAGATCGGTATGCACTGTAGCAACGGAGGGAAGTGTGTCCATTTTCAGTTGAATGTTTCACACGTCTTTAAACTTTCTAACAGTTCACAGTACACAGAGACCCACTAAGGGAAACTATTGTTCCTGTAATATGGGCACACCCGCAATACATAGCCGTCGGTTGATTTCTGCTGAAACACCCGCATTCACGGGACATCTATCCCTTTGTTTCAAGGGGGCTGAAATTCCTAGGAATGATACAATCCCCAATGTGCACTTTACTGTCTGTCTCTTTTGCTGTTAGTACACTTTTGCAGAGCTATTTTTCCTTGTTATAGGCTTGTGCCATTTCTTCTCGACGTAGTGTAGAAGATGGCATTCATTCATCCTGTTGGAAGACTTGCAAGTCTATATCACGGACTAGGAATCCATTGGATTCCAAATCGGCATTTGGGTTAGGTCACGATATGCTCCTATGAATCAATATTTACGAATATAAATGCACGCCTCTGATTTCCGAATACAGGTGTGCTGAGTACATTCAAGCCGCGATACTGGGTCGATGCGTACTGAATGATCCTTGACATCACCTTGAGTAATTTCTTTTGAATATTCATGTTACCCTACCCTTTTTGTGTTGTTTGTTTGTTTGATTCTTTGTTGGTCTGCTTCTCGTTTGTTTTGCAAACACGTCAGGCCATGCATCTCTCCGTTTGCTTCCAACAGAGAGTCATATAAGCTGACTCCCTTAAGATAGTGCTTCCAATCCCCTATGATTTCCTGCTTCCCTCTCCCATCTTTAGGGTTTTGATGTCCTCCTTGCCTTCTTCTTGTTTCTTCTTTTCCACTCATGCTCTTCTTGCATTTCCAATAAGGGTTTTCTTCTTTCCATTTCATCTTGCTGCTTATCCCTTCAGGGGAGAATTCTCAACCTTTCTTTTAGGATAAGTTTCGAACTGCTGAATTCTTTTAAGATTTGCAGGTCTGTGGCATTCTCTAGCTCTGCTGTTATTAGAAATGGTGGTCATGTGGCATAGGCTACCCTAGATGGCAGCATTTTGCCATTCAAGCTATGGTCTATGTCCTGGCACTCCTCCCTGTCCTGCAATATTGCTGCTGAGATAGCAGCTGAAACCCCTCTGGAGGTTCTCTTGTGACTATGTTGCTTTCCTCCAGGCGCATTTTAAATCACTGGGATGCTCATGAACTTTGTTGATTTGGATCATACAGCTGCTGCTAAGTCTATTGGGATTCCACCTCTTTTGGACGCTGTGTACTTCCTGAATTCGCCTAGATGATTCTATCTTGGCTTTCAGCAAGTTTCAGTCTGATTTTTCTACACATCACTTTTCAAACATTGTTTGTTTCTTTATCTCTTGCTTTTCCATCTGGGACTCTTGCGAATTGTAGTCTTTCATGCCTTGTCTTCAACCAGGATTCAACAGCAATGTTTTCATTGGTTTGCACTTGCTTTCCTATGTGTGCTTCTGACCGAGGGATTTCTGTTCCCCTGTCTTCAAAGTCATTCACGCGTCCCTCTGCAATATCTCGTCTGCTTAGGACGGAATGTTAGCCCTGATATTTTCTCATCCACTGAGTTTTCTGATATTATTTGGCTCGTCTTTAGGCATTCTCTTCCCCTTTTCTGGTATTCTGCCTTATGTGATTCTGAGACACTGTTGTTCTTCAGTGTTTCCCTCACCTCCATTTTCAATACTTGCTCTGGAGAGCGTTTTGCAGTCTAGTTGTCTGAAAGCTTATCTTTAGGGCCTTCAATCTCTTTGGAACTGAAAATGGTACTTCCTTTTCCTTTTACTGTATTTCTTCATCTCTACTGGTCAGGTAATTTCAGGTATCTAATGTAGACTTCTAGGGCTTGGTTAAGTGAAAACTTTAGACTCTTGGCTCTACACAATTGCATGGGATTTCTGTGAGGACAAATTTTCCTAGACATTGATGCCATGTCCTGTTCCTGTGTGTGTTGTCTGGTCTATCTCCAATTGCTGGTGTTGCCTTTGTTGTGATGAACCCCCCATACTATTTCGATTAGGATAACCTCATTTTGATTACGCTTATCTCACAAATCTGAAAGAGCACAGGACACTTCCTCTGGTGGAAATGGAGCTTCTAAAGCTTCTCAGCTCTGCATTCTACTCTATGTTATTTTGGAGTGTTTCCAGAAGAGCAGAGTGTGAGTGCGCTTGTGCTTTGTAGTGCCACGGGAATGTCCCACTGAAACCAGTTCTTCCAAGAGCTTCTCTGTCTACAGAAACACCAGTGGAAGCATATCTATGGATGTCACACATCAGGGCCTGCTGGAATGATCCCGCAGCCCGAACTAGGTGTCCTCGCTGCCGAACCGTGCCGGTGCCATCCAAAATGTAGCATCCGCTTTTGAGAGATAAACTGAAGGAAATCCTTCCTCTTCTCACGCTGTGGTCTTGGACCACACTTCCTTGTCCTCTCATCCTTGTGGCACGGGTGCACGAAGGCAACCACAGAGCTGTTGCACATCCTGTGCCTCAAACCAAACCATAATCACAGCCCAGGTTATGAATGTAGCAGATCCTAAGGCTTTTCATTCTGAATTCAAACCCAAGGCCCCCTGGATCCCTCAGACCCGATGCACAATATCTCTGATTCAGCCCCACACATGCTCTATTGGCAAAATGCCAAATTGGTCTCTGGTCCTGCAGATGCACTGGGTGTGGCCATGGGACATATCGATAATTTCAACTGCACGAGCCAGGGTGGTTGCTTGCTCATTGGGGTCACAGGTCGGTTTGCTCTCTTGATAGGACCCACCACATCCCACAACGCACTCCAGATCCCTGAGACTCAGCGTGTGCCATCATCCGGAGCCCTATCCCTCCCTGAACGCTGCCTCTGCTACCTCAAATTTGGCAGCTCGGATCTCGGTCTCAGAATCAACTGTGGGGATATTTTGCACTGGATTCTTTGAGTTCTGTCAGCCAAGCATCTGCTGTGCACTCTTCTAACACTCAGCGCATCACCTTCAATCCCATGCCTCCTGTCCGCTTGAGAGTGTGCGTCCAAGTTAAAGAGAGTTTCACCTTTACTGCTCCATCAACAGGGCTCAGACCATGCACTGGTATCCATTCCCTGCTTTTCCTTCTCCTGCTTCCAGGTGTTCTGAGGCCTCATCCTGTCTTTGGAAGTAACAGACCTCTCTTCGGCAAGTGTCCTGTGCCAAGGGCTGGGTGAGTGGATGTTTCCATTGCTGTGTTCATGGGAGCGAGTTAGCGCAGGTTGCACTGCTTCTCTGTCAGCTGGGCATCGATGAATCAACACTTTCCAGATACATTTCACAGAAATGTGATTTTTTTTATCTCTTTGTTTCTATACAACCGTGGTGGGAGGGATTGTCCGAAGACTCCAGTTGTGACATTGTGTTGATCTCTCATTTGCAGTCTTTAAAAATTTAATAGAATTGATATAAATGTTTTGGGAGTTATACGAAAATGAAGTTAGTTTCTGAAACATACTAAATCGACCTCGAAGCCAGACTTGTCAATTTCGGTAACATTTTGTCAGCTCTAAGGAAAACATAGACAGATAGAATGCAAACTAGCAGTCCGAACTGTTAAAGGGGTCATGTCAACTCTTTACTGTGGAAGCCTCCGAAACCAACAGGAACCATGAAATAACTAATGGAAACATGAAATAACCCCCAAGCTTGGATTCACTTGTGCATGTGGTGCCCTTTACTCCCGATGACACCTACTGGTCAATGTTGGCATTTCAAGGTGTAACATCCCTCTCAAGGAAAATACAAGAGAAAACCAACTAAATATATACATTTAGCTTTGAATCCAAAGAACCTAGAGGCATTATAGCTATGAGAACCCTGCTGCAGCTATGCTAGGCTACTGAGAACCAGGTGTTCTTCTATCAGTGATGAGAACGCTTAATCATCCGATCATGTTGGGTAAAGCACTTGAATGCAACCAAGTCTGCACCCCCATGATAGATTGCCCCCGGGGGCTTGACTCAATTGAAAGACGGTCCACATAAGCTGTGTCTTTCATGTCATTGGCGACTTTTACAGTTCAGTTCACTATCTGACTTCTAATAGTTACCTAGACTGTCTTGAAAAACGGAGGCCTAATACATATTCAAGTTCAGTCAAGGATTCCCCTCACTTACCACACTCCCTTCACCCCAGAGAAGACATAAACCCAGCATTTGCTGAATCTAGCGGAAGGCCATCGTTTCTTTGTGGGAGCTAAGTATTCAATTCCTATCTATTTCATACGAGAGTATTTGACCTTTATGGGGTTCCCTGTTGTTCACAGAGGATGAAGCTAGAGGAACTCTGATTCTAGGAGGGGCTTGCTCTTCTCTTACTGGCTTCATTGCAGCTCAGGTACTGATCCCTCAAAATGGATGCGTGAGTGGAGGGGAGGGAAGAGCAAGTGCTTGATAGCTAGGCCCAAACCTGGGAAAAGGCTTACCTGGGCTTGGTGCACTTTGATCTGAATGGCTTGGAACTGCCCCTTGGGTCGTGTGGATTATCTGACCTCTTTCAAGAACATGAGCGTTTTTATCATCTCTGCCATCTCTTCTCTTTAGACGTCAGGGATCTTGGACCCGTTCTTGGAGCAGAGAATTGAGGAACTTCCTCCAGTCCACGGTGGCCCTCCGTAAGTTTCTGCTAGTATCAGCGAGGTTCAATATGTCTCATGAATGCCTTTCGAGCCTGCTATCCTCTACAGCTGTCTCCAGGCCAGTATTCTCTATTGTAGCAGAACATCTCTCATCAATGTGTTCGCATCTCTCCTCAATCCGTGCAGCCACATTTTCGGCCAGCTTCTCTTCGTGTCTCCCATAAAGTCGACTTCAACAGGACTGGGCAAGTCTGAAAGGACCTCGGAGCCTCTCCAGTAAGCTGAAGACAGGCAGATCTTCCACTGTCTGCCCTTTCAGGTTCTGGAAACTGACCCGTGAACTCAGGTCTTTGGGCAGCAGCAGTATCTCGAACTGACACAGCTTCCCGGACCAAAGACCTAAGCCAAGCTCCACAGAGGGCGGCAGCCCCTCCATCGCACTGATCCACCCACAGAACTCTGCCCGGTTACCTAGGATCCACCAGCCACAACAAGCCTCGCGGTACACACCAACATTCCACCTGGAATCCAACCGCTAACTGCCATCCCCAATGGCTGCTGCATCTTGTCAGTGTTGGGGGAGGGGCTGCATCCGACGAGAGGTTCCTAAGGTAAATGTGATTCTACCCACTAGCGTCCCATGGGCCTTTGTTCTTCCCTCTTTCCTTTTGTTCAGATCGGTATGCACTGTAGCAACGGAGGGAAGTGTGTCCATTTTCAGTTGAATGTTTCACACGTCTTTAAACTTTCTAACAGTTCACAGTACACAGAGACCCACTAAGGGAAACTATTGTTCCTGTAATATGGGCACACCCGCAATACATAGCCGTCGGTTGATTTCTGCTGAAACACCCGCATTCACGGGACATCTATCCCTTTGTTTCAAGGGGGCTGAAATTCCTAGGAATGATACAATCCCCAATGTGCACTTTACTGCCTGTCTCTTTTGATCTTAGTACACTTTTGTGGAGCTATTTTTCCTTGTTATAGGCTTGTGCCATTTCTTCTCGACGTAGTGTAGAAGATGGCATTCATTCATCCTGTTGGAAGACTTGCAAGTCTATATCACGGACTAGGAATCCATTGGATTCCAAATCGGCATTTGGGTTAGGTCACGATATGCTCCTATGAATCAATATTTACGAATATAAATGCACGCCTCTGATTTCCGAATACAGGTGTGCTGAGTACATTCAAGCCGCGATACTGGGTCGATGCGTACTGAATGATCCTTGACATCACCTTGAGTAATTTCTTTTGAATATTCATGTTACCCTACCCTTTTTGTGTTGTTTGTTTGTTTGATTCTTTGTTGGTCTGCTTCTCGTTTGTTTTGCAAACACGTCAGGCCATGCATCTCTCCGTTTGCTTCCAACAGAGAGTCATATAAGCTGACTCCCTTAAGATAGTGCTTCCAATCCCCTATGATTTCCTGCTTCCCTCTCCCATCTTTAGGGTTTTGATGTCCTCCTTGCCTTCTTCTTGTTTCTTCTTTTCCACTCATGCTCTTCTTGCATTTCCAATAAGGGTTTTCTTCTTTCCATTTCATCTTGCTGCTTATCCCTTCAGGGGAGAATTCTCAACCTTTCTTTTAGGATAAGTTTCGAACTGCTGAATTCTTTTAAGATTTGCAGGTCTGTGGCATTCTCTAGCTCTGCTGTTATTAGAAATGGTGGTCATGTGGCATAGGCTACCCTAGATGGCAGCATTTTGCCATTCAAGCTATGGTCTATGTCCTGGCACTCCTCCCTGTCCTGCAATATTGCTGCTGAGATAGCAGCTGAAACCCCTCTGGAGGTTCTCTTGTGACTATGTTGCTTTCCTCCAGGCGCATTTTAAATCACTGGGATGCTCATGAACTTTGTTGATTTGGATCATACAGCTGCTGCTAAGTCTATTGGGATTCCACCTCTTTTGGACGCTGTGTACTTCCTGAATTCGCCTAGATGATTCTATCTTGGCTTTCAGCAAGTTTCAGTCTGATTTTTCTACACATCACTTTTCAAACATTGTTTGTTTCTTTATCTCTTGCTTTTCCATCTGGGACTCTTGCGAATTGTAGTCTTTCATGCCTTGTCTTCAACCAGGATTCAACAGCAATGTTTTCATTGGTTTGCACTTGCTTTCCTATGTGTGCTTCTGACCGAGGGATTTCTGTTCCCCTGTCTTCAAAGTCATTCACGCGTCCCTCTGCAATATCTCGTCTGCTTAGGACGGAATGTTAGCCCTGATATTTTCTCATCCACTGAGTTTTCTGATATTATTTGGCTCATCTTTAGGCATTCTCTTCCCCTTTTCTGGTATTCTGCCTTATGTGATTCTGAGACACTGTTTTTCTTCAGTGTTTCCCTCACCTCCATTTTCAATACTTGCTCTGGAGAGCGTTTTGCAGTCTAGTTGTCTGAAAGCTTATCTTTAGGGCCTTCAATCTCTTTGGAACTGAAAATGGTACTTCCTTTTCCTTTTACTGTATTTCTTCATCTCTACTGGTCAGGTAATTTCAGGTATCTAATGTAGACTTCTAGGGCTTGGTTAAGTGAAAACTTTAGACTCTTGGCTCTACACAATTGCATGGGATTTCTGTGAGGACAAATTTTCCTAGACATTGATGCCATGTCCTGTTCCTGTGTGTTTTGTCTGGTCTATCTCCAATTGCTGGTGTTGCCTTTGTTGTGATGAACCCCCCATACTATTTCGATTAGGATAACCTCATTTTGATTACGCTTATCTCACAAATCTGAAAGAGCACAGGACACTTCCTCTGGTGGAAATGGAGCTTCTAAAGCTTCTCAGCTCTGCATTCTACTCTATGTTATTTTGGAGTGTTTCCAGAAGAGCAGAGTGTGAGTGCGCTTGTGCTTTGTAGTGCCACGGGAATGTCCCACTGAAACCAGTTCTTCCAAGAGCTTCTCTGTCTACAGAAACACCAGTGGAAGCATATCTATGGATGTCACACATCAGGGCCTGCTGGAATGATCCCGCAGCCCGAACTAGGTGTCCTCGCTGCCGAACCGTGCCGGTGCCATCCAAAATGTAGCATCCGCTTTTGAGAGATAAACTGAAGGAAATCCTTCCTCTTCTCACGCTGTGGTCTTGGACCACACTTCCTTGTCCTCTCATCCTTGTGCCACGGGTGCACGAAGGCAACCACAGAGCTGTTGCACATCCTGTGCCTCAAACCAAACCATAATCACAGCCCAGGTTATGAATGTAGCAGATCCTAAGGCTTTTCATTCTGAATTCAAACCCAAGGCCCCCTGGATCCCTCAGACCCGATGCACAATATCTCTGATTCAGCCCCACACATGCTCTATTGGCAAAATGCCAATTTGGTCTCTGGTCCTGCAGATGCACTGGGTGTGGCCATGGGACATATCGATAATTTCAACTGCACGAGCCAGGGTGGTTGCTTGCTCATTGGGGTCACAGGTCGGTTTGCTCTCTTGATAGGACCCACCACATCCCACAACGCACTCCAGATCCCTGAGACTCAGCGTGTGCCATCATCCGGAGCCCTATCCCTCCCTGAACGCTGCCTCCGCTACCTCAAATTTGGCAGCTCGGATCTCGGTCTCAGAATCAACTGTGGGGATATTTTGCACTGGATTCTTTGAGTTCTGTCAGCCAAGCATCTGCTGTGCACTCTTCTAACACTCAGCGCATCACCTTCAATCCCATGTCTCCTGTCCGCTTGAGAGTGTGCGTCCAAGTTAAAGAGAGTTTCACCTTTACTGCTCCATCAACAGGGCTCAGACCATGCACTGGTATCCATTCCCTGCTTTTCCTTCTCCTGCTTCCAGGTGTTCTGAGGCCTCATCCTGTCTTTGGAAGTAACAGACCTCTCTTCGGCAAGTGTCCTGTGCCAAGGGCTGGGTGAGTGGATGTTTCCATTGCTGTGTTCATGGGAGCGAGTGAGCGCAGGTTGCACTGCTTCTCTGTCAGCTGGGCATCGATGAATCAACACTTTCCAGATACATTTCACAGAAATGTGATTTTTTTTTATCTCTTTGTTTCTATACAACCGTGGTGGGAAGGATTGTCCGAAGACTCCAGTTGTGACATTGTGTTGATCTCTCATTTGCAGTCTTTAAAAATTTAATAGAATTGATATAAATGTTTTGGGAGTTATACGAAAATGAAGTTAGTTTCTGAAACATACTACATCGACCTCGAAGCCAGACTTGTCAATTTCGGTAACATTTTGTCAGCTCTAAGGAAAACATAGACAGATAGAATGCAAACTAGCAGTCCGAACTGTTAAAGGGGTCATGTCAACTCTTTACTGTGGAAGCCTCCGAAACCAACAGGAACCATGAAATAACTAATGGAAACATGAAATAACCCCCAAGCTTGGATTCACTTGTGCATGTGGTGCCCTTTACTCCCGATGACACCTACTGGTCAATGTTGGCATTTCAAGGTGTAACATCCCTCTCAAGGAAAATACAAGAGAAAACCAACTAAATATATACATTTAGCTTTGAATCCAAAGAACCTAGAGGCATTATAGCTATGAGAACCCTGCTGCAGCTATGCTAGGCTACTGAGAACCAGGTGTTCTTCTATCAGTGATGAGAACGCTTAATCATCCGATCATGTTGGGTAAAGCACTTGAATGCAACCAAGTCTGCACCCCCATGGTAGATTGCCCCCGGGGGCTTGACTCAATTGAAAGACGGTCCACATAAGATGTGTCTTTCATGTCATTGGCGACTTTTACAGTTCAGTTCACTATCTGACTTCTAATAGTTACCTAGACTGTCTTGAAAAACGGAGGCCTAATACATATTCAAGTTCAGTCAAGGATTCCCCTCACTTACCACACTCCCTTCACCCCAGAGAAGACATAAACCCAGCATTTGCTGAATCTAGCGGAAGGCCATCGTTTCTTTGTGGGAGCTAAGTATTCAATTCCTATCTATTTCATACGAGAGTATTTGACCTTTACGGGGTTCCCTGTTGTTCACAGAGGATGAAGCTAGAGGAACTCTGATTCTAGGAGGGGCTTGCTCTTCTCTTACTGGCTTCATTGCAGCTCAGGTACTGATCCCTCAAAATGGATGCCTGAGTGGAGGGGAGGGAAGAGCAAGTGCTTGATAGCTAGGCCCAAACCTGGGAAAAGGCTTACCTGGGCTTGGTGCACTTTGATCTGAATGGCTTGGAATTGCCCCTTGGGTCGTGTGGATTATCTGACCTCTTTCAAGAACATGAGCGTTTTTATCATCTCTGCCATCTCTTCTCTTTAGACGTCAGGGATCTTGGACCCGTTCTTGGAGCAGAGAATTGAGGATCTTCCTCCAGTCCACCGTGGCCCTCCGTATGTTTCTGCTTGTATCAGCGAGGTTCAATATATCTCATGAATGTCTTTCGAGCCTGCTATCCTCTACAGCTGTCTCCAGGCCAGTATTCTCTATTGTAGCAGAACATCTCTCATCAATGTGTTCGCATCTCTCCTCAATCCGTGCAGCCACATTTTCGGCCAGCTTCTCTTCGTGTCTCCCATAAAGTCGACTTCAACAGGACTGGGCAAGTCTGAAAGGACCTCGGAGCCTCTCCAGTAAGCTGAAGACAGGCAGATCTTCCACTGTCTGCCCTTTCAGGTTCTGGAAACTGACCCGTGAACTCAGGTCTTTGGGCAGCAGCAGTATCTCGAACTGACACAGCTTCCCGGACCAAAGACCTAAGCCAAGCTCCACAGAGGGCGGCATCCCCTCCATCGCACTGATCCACCCACAGAACTCTGCCCGGTTACCTAGGATCCACCAGCCACAACAAGCCTCGCGGTACACACCAACATTCCACCTGGAATCCAACCGCTAACTGCCATCCCCAATGGCTGCTGCATCTTGTCAGTGTTGGGGGAGGGGCTGCATCCGACGAGAGGTTCCTAAGGTAAATGTGATTCTACCCACTAGCGTCCCATGGGCCTTTGTTCTTCCCTCTTTCCTTTTGTTCAGGTCGGTATGCACTGTAGCAACGGAGGGAAGTGTGTCCATTTTCAGTTGAATGTTTCACACGTCTTTAAACTTTCTAACAGTTCACAGTACACAGAGACCCACTAAGGGAAACTATTGTTCCTGTAATATGGGCACACCCGCAATACATAGCCGTCGGTTGATTTCTGCTGAAACACCCGCATTCACGGGACATCTATCCCTTTGTTTCAAGGGGGCTGAAATTCCTAGGAATGATACAATCCCCAATGTGCACTTTACTGTCTGTCTCTTTTGCTGTTAGTACACTTTTGCAGAGCTTCCTGTATTTGTTATTGGCTTATGCCATTTCTTCTCTACGTAGGGTAAAATATGGCATTTATTCATCCTGTTGGAAGACATGCAAGTCTTTATCACGGACTTGTAATCCATTGGATTCCAAAGCGGCATTTATTTTAGGTCACGATATGCTCTTATGAATCAATATTTACGAATATAAATGCACGCCTCTGATTTCCGAATACAAGTGTGCTGATACATGCAAGCCGCTATACTGGGTCGATGCGTGCTGAATGATCCTTGACATCACCTTGTGTATTTTCTTGTGAATAATCATGGTTCCCTTGGTATATGTCTGCCAACCGTACCCTTTTGGTGCTTCTTTGTTGGTTTGAATCTTTGTTGGTCTGCTTCTCGTTTGTTTTGCAAACACTTCAGGCCATGCATCTATCCGTTCGCTTTAAACCGATAGTCATATCAGCTGACTCACTTGCGATAGTGCTTCCAATCCCCTATGATTTCCTGCTTCCCTCTCCCGTCTTTAGGCTTTTGATGTCCTCCTTGCCTTCTTCTTGTTTCTTCTTTTCCACTCATGCTCTTCTTGCATTTCCAATAATGGTTTTCTTCTTTCCATTTCATCTTGCTGCTTTTCTATTCAGTAGAGAATTCTCAAACTTTATTTAAAATAACTTTTGAACTGCTGATTTCTTTTAAGATTTGCAGATGTGTGAAATTCTCTAGCTCTGCCGTTATTAGAAATGGTAGTCATGAGTCATAGTCTACCCTAGATGGCAGCATTTTGCCATTCAGGATATGGTCTTTGTCCTGGCACTCCTCCCTGTCCTGCAATATTGCTGTGGAGATATCAGCTGAAACCACTCTGGTGGTTCTCTTTTGACTATATTGCTTTCCTTGAGGCGCATTTTAAATCACTGTGATGCTTATGAACTTTCTTGTATTGAATCATACAGCTCCTGGTAGGTCTATTGGGATTCCACCTCCTTTGAACGCTGTGCACTTCCTGAATTTGCATAGATGATTCTCTCTTGGCTTTCAGCAAGTTTCAGTCTGATTGTTCTACAGATAACATTTCAGACTTTTTTGTTTCTTTTTCTCTTGCTTTTCAATCTGGTACTCTTATGAATTCTAGACTTTTATGCCCTGTCTTAACCCAGGATTCAACAGCAATGTTTTCATAGGTTTGCACTTGCTTTCCTATGTCTGCTTCTGCCCGAGAGATTTCTGTTCCCCTGTATTCACAGAAATTCACGTGTCCCTCTGCATTATCTAGTCTGCTTTTTACTGTATTTTTGCTATGATAATATCTCGTCCATTTAGTTTTGTGATATTATTTGGCTCATCTTTAGGCTTTCTCTTCCCCTTTTGTTGGTATTCTGCCTTTTGTGATTGTGAGACACTGTTGTTCTTCAGTGTTTCCCTCACATCTGTTTTCAATACTTGCTCTGTGTAGCGTTTTGAAGTGTTGTTGTTTGAAAGCTTATCTTTTGGGCCTTCAATCTCTTTGGAACTGAAAATGGTACTTCCTGTTTCTTTTACTATACTTCTTCGCCTCTACTGGTCAGGTAATATCAGATATCTAATGTAGAATTCTTTGGCTTTGTTTTGTGAAAACTTTAGACTCTTGTCTCTACAAAATTCTATGGGATTTCTGTGAGGACAATTTCTCCTAGACATTGATGCCATGTCCTTTTCCTTTGTGTGTTGTCTGGTCTATCTCCACTTGCTGGTGTTGCCTTTGTTGTGATGAACACCCCTTACTATTTCGATTAGCATAACCTCATTTTGATTACGCTTATCTCCCTATTCTGAAAGTGCACAGGACACTTCCTCTGGTGGAAATGAAGCTTCTAAAGGTTCTCAGGTCTGCATTCGGCTCTATTTCATTTTGGAGTGTTTCCAAAACTGGAAACTACGAGTGCGTTTGTGCTTTCTTGTGCCATGGGTATGTCCCAATGGATCCAGTTCTTCTAAGAGCTTCTCTGTCTACAGAAACACCAGTGGAAACATATCTATGGATATCATACATCAGGGCCTGCTGGAATGATCCTGCAGACCAACCTTGGTGTCCTCGGTGGCGTACCTTGCCGGTGCCATCCAAAATGTAGCATCTGCTTTTGGGAGATAGTGCTGAAGGAAATGCTTCCTGTTCTCATGCTGTGGACTTGGACCACTATTCCTTGTCCTCTCATCCTTGTTGCCCATTTGCACGAAGGCAACCACAAAGCTGTTGTGCAACCTGTGCCTGAAACCAAACCATAATCCCAGCCCAGGTTATGTATGTAGCAGTACTTCTCTCCGAAAGAGAATATACATTCTTTTCCTGTGCACATGGAACATTTTCTAAGAATGATTATCTACTCAGGCAATGAGGAAGCCTCTACTAATTTAAGAAATTAAAAATTATTTTAAGCAACTTTTCTGAGTATAATACCATGAAACTTGAATTTAATCACCGAATAACAGTGAGAAAATATGAAAGCATGTAGATTAGAAAATGTGATTCTATACCAAGGGGGGATGGTGATGAAGTAAAAGAAGAAATTATAAAATATGTTTACAAATATGACAAAGCACTACACAAAGTCTATGGAATACAGTTAAATCCGGCTTAATAGGGAAGTTCAAAATGACACGGCCCTCTTCAATTTAGAAAAGCAATTACAAATAAATAATCTTACGTTCTATGTAAACTAATCATGTAAAGATTAGTAAAAAAGCCAAAAGTCAGCAGAAAGTGGGGACTAAGAAAGATCAAGGAAGAAAGAATTGAAATACAGATTAAAAAATAGAAAAAATCAATCAAACTCTTTGTTAACATAGCAAACAAATTTGACAAAACTCTGAACAGACTCACCAACAAGAAAAGAGAGGGAACACAATTAACATAAGTAATGTAAATGGAGAAACTTAAACGTGTACAACAAATTTGCATAATATCATAAGTGAATACCATGAGCAAATGTATGGAAACAAACTGGATAACCAGGTAATAATGGAGAAGTTTTTGGAAATATTCAGCCTACCTATATTGCATCAAGAATTAACCATTTGAACAGACCGATCACCGGAAATTGATTAGAATTATCAATAAAATAAAAATTTCTGCATACAAATTCAGGCCCAAATAGCTTCACTTCAGAATTTGATGAAACATACAAAGAATAATACATATCAGTCCTCCTCAAACTCTTCCAAAAGATTGATATAGAGATAGTACACCCAAACTCACACTGTAAGGCCAACTTCTATCTGATACCAAAACCAGACAAAGACATTACTCCAAGGGAAATCTATAGGCAAATATCATTGATAAACATAAATGTAAATGTCCTTAAGAAATTATTACAAACAGAATCCAACAGCATGTAAAAAAAGATTATACACCATAGTCATGTTAGGTTCATCCCAGGAAGAAAAGGATGGTTTATCATACGTAAATCAATCAATCAATTGTGATAGACCTTATCCACAACAGAGAGGACAAAAAACCACATGATCATCTCAGTAGATGCAGAGAAAGCATTTGATAAAATTTAACACCTATTTGCAATAAAAGTTCTTATCACAGTGGGAATAGAGGGACCATATCTCAACATAATAAAATCTAATTATGACAAATATATAGCCAGCAAAATACTCAATTGTGAAAAACTGAAACCTTCCCACAAAATCCTTAGACAAGACAAGGTTGCCCATTCTCACAATTTCAATTCAATATTGTCTTGGAATTCCTAGCCACAACAATCAGGCAAGAAAAAGAAATTAAATGTTCAGACTGGAAAAGAAGAGGTAAATTTTCACAATATGCACACATGACACTATATATAGAAAAATATAAAAGCTTCACAAAAAATTACTTAGGCTAAAAAATGAACTGGGCAATGTACCCAGAGTAAGGTACAAATACCAATTGCATTTCTTTACACTATCATTGAATCAACAGGAAAACAAACTGTAGAAACAACCGCTTTAATAACTGCAATGAAAATAATAAAATGTTAAGAATAAATATGACCAGAGAGGTGAATGAGTTATACATGGAGAACTAGAAAACATTGATTGAGGAAATCAAAAAACATTTGAAGAATTGAAAAGATACCCAATGGTCTTGTAATGGAATAAACAGTATGGTTAAAATGGTCACAATGCCCAAGGCAATCCACAGACTTAATTTGATTTCCTATCAAATTATGCAAAATATTTCTTTTAAGGACTGAAACAAATGATGCTAAGATTTACATAGAGTCATAAATGATCCATAATTTCCAAAGCAATATTAAAGAAAAAGAAAGAGGCTGGAAGAATAAACCACCAGGTCTCCATAGAGTATTGCAGATTTACAATAATCAAAATGACATGATATTGGTACAGAAATAGGCATATGGACCAATGGAACAGAATCGAGGGCCTAGGAATAAATCTACAGGCCTATGTTCAATTAATCTTTGACAGAGTAGAAAGGAATATGACAAAGAAAGACGATCCCTTCACCAACTGGCGTTGGGAAAACTGGATAGCAGCATGCAGAGCAATGGAGTTAGAACACTCCACCACTCCATACACAAGAATAAACTGAAAATGGCTTGAAGACTTAAATGAAAGGCAAGACACAGTTAATCTCCTGGAAGAAAACATAGGCAAAACACTCTGAGATAAATCTCAGCAATGATCTCCTAGAAGAATCGACCTATGTAATGGATGTAAGAGCAAAATTAATAAATGGGACCTAATTAAACTTATAAGCTTTTGCACAGCAAAGGGAACCATAAACAATGCAAAATGACAAACAACAGGATTAAAGAAAATATTTAGAAGTGATGCAACTGACAAAGTCTTAATTTCTAAAATATAAAGACTTCATACATCCTAATAGTAATAAAAAAAAAAAGAAACCCAATCTGAAAATGGGCAGAAGCCCTAAAAAAGCCATTCTCCAATAGAGACACACAAATGCCACATACAAATATGAAAAAGAAAATTGCTCACTATCATTATCAGAGAAGGGTTATTCAAAACTATAATGAAGTATCACCTCACAATAGTCACAATGGCCATCATTCAAAAGTCCACAAACATTAAATGCTGGGGTAGCTGTGGAGAAAGTGAACCCTCCTACACTTTTGGAAGGAATGTAGTTTGGTGCAGTCATTGTGGAAACCAGGATGGGGATTCCTCAAAAGAATGAAAATAGACTTAATATACGATCCAGCAATTCCACTTCTGGGTATATATCAAAGGGAACCCTAATTCAAAAAGATACCTGCACCGCAATGTTCTTCACAGTGCTATAAACAACAGCCACGGCATGGAAACAACATAATTCCCAAAAACAAATGACAGTATTCAGAAATTATGTCATATTTATACAATGGAATAATATTCTGCCATGAAAAATGATAAAACAATGACATTTGCAGCAAAATGGATATTCCCAAAAAGTGTCATTCTAATTGAAGTTAGACAGAAAGAGAAAGAAAAATAATACAAGACATGACATATGTGGAATCTTAGAAACTATTTGGCTGAGAACACTATGATTTCATCTACAAAACTGAAACACACTTGCAGATCTACTAAACAATTTCTTGATTACTGTGTAAAGGGGCTGTGAGAGGATATATTTGGGAGCTGTAGATTTATAAATGTTATCCACTATATATAAAAATAGATTTTTCCAATTTTCTCTTGTAAGACACAGGGCAATAAGTTAAATATCGTGAGGTAAAGTTTAATAGGCACTCAATAATATGCGTGTACGGGACACTGTGTGATACACCACAGATTGACACATTGTAAATGGCAGTAATTCAATGATAAATAAATGAAAAAATATGTAAATAAATAAATAAATAAATAATAACTAAATAAAAATATATAATAATAAATGAAATACAAATCTACACAATACTTAACTTTACAACACAAGAATCTAGAAAACATCAGAAAGGATAAAGAAGAGAATTGAATGAATGGGAGTAAGGCAAATAACAACAGAAACAACTGAAAAGATGAAAAAGAAAATACCTAAGTCTGATTCTTTTCAACATAAACTGGACAAAGTTTAAGTTGGTTAAGAAAATAAAGACTCAAATAAAATTAGAAATTAAAGAGAAGTTATTACCACTGATGTTGTAGAGATGCAAAGCATCATAAGAAATTACCACTAGTCAACGATTTGAATGACATAGAACAAAAGACAAATTCCCAGAAACATATGTCTTCCAATCCTGAATCAAGAAGAAATTAGATAGTAAAATAGAGCAAAAGTGTGTTTGAGTAAATCAATAATCCAAACTTCCCAAACCAGAAAAAATTTACAAGACTAATTTACTGGTGAATTCTGTCATATATTTGAAATCAAATTTTCACCAATTCTTCCCCAAATCTTCCCAGAATTTGAAGGGTGTGAAAGATTCCAAACATGTTTTATGATGCGAGCTTTATTTGCACTAAAATGCTACAAAGGACATTAGATGTAATATATACAATATTATCCCTGATGAACATATGTGCCAAAATTCTCAACAAAAAACAAGCAAAATGAATTCAACAACACATTTAATGTATCATACACATACATAAGTAAAGGGGTTTATCCCTTGGTTTAACAATACTTCAAAATATTCAAATCAATAAAGGTGACATGCCACACTAATAGAATGAGAAATAAAACTCACAATTGTCTCAAAAGATGCAGAAAGAGTATTGTATACAATGCAACATCCTTTTACGGTACTCCTAACAAATTAAATTAACCTTGTCACTGGCACGATATCATTTACACACAAACACTGTGTGGAGAGAAGTGAAGCATTTCTCTGTTTATTGATTCTTAGAAGAAGGGTTTATATAGGACTTGCACAATGACTCACATATCATCTAAGTTATAACAATGATAATAATCTTAAGCTATTTATGTCCCCATGCTCCTGCAGTAAGCGCAGGATGGTAAATGATCAAGGATTGTTTTAAAGTTCATCATGGAACTTCATTAAGTAGGCCAACTCTTATCCAGCCGGCTTTGCTTGTCAGGTTGTCCTCCTCTGAGGATCTTACCCAGCATTGGCTATCCAGTCATCCATACTGGATATATTGTGTAGGCCATTTCTTATCCAGCTTAGATATGTGAATTCCTCAAAGATTGTTTATCAGTTCAGCCCATGGGCTTATTCTCTACAGCCTTCAGACAGGGGCCTACAAATTCGACATCCCTTGACAGAAAAATGGCTGATGCAAATTTGATGTATATATGCAATGGAATCAATATTTTGCATTCCTATCAACAGTGTGCATGGTGTTCCTTTTTCTCCACAATTTCACCAACATATATATATTATCTTTTTGTTGAGAGCTTTCTGACAATTGTGAGGTCTTGTCTCATCTTTGGTTTATGACTTTCCTAATAATTTATAACTCTGAACATATTTTCATGTGTCATTTAGCCAACTGTATGTTTTCTACAGCTAATTGATTCAGATCTATCTATTCAGTTCCTTAGGGACTTTTTTTTTTATTTGGATTCTTAGGTCTGTTTGTTTTTGTTTGGGGTAAGAGTTTGCCATATATTTTGGATATTAACACTTGATTGGAAAATATCACTTGAAAATATATTCTCCCATTGTGTTGGTTGACTTTTCATTTTATTGATCATTTCTTCTGCAGTGTAAATCTGTTTAGAGTGATACAATCATATTTTGTTAGTTTTGCTTCTACTTCCCTTGCCAGAGGAGACATATGTAGAATCAAATTAAGTCCAATGTCAGAGTGTACTTCTAACGTTTTACCCTAGGATTCTTTGTTTTCAGATTTATATTTTATATGTCCAGGAGGGGGATTGCTGGGTCATAAGATAGGTCTATTTTTATTATTTATAGGAACTTCCATACTGTTTCCAAAGTGGTTGCACAAATTTTCATTCCCACCAGCAGCGTTGGAGAGTACCTTTTTCTCCACAAACTCCCCAGTATTTATTATTTGTAGATATTTGAATGACAGCCCTTCTCATTAGTGTGACGTATAACATTATTTTATTTTTGTCTTCCCTTTGTATAATGATTAGCAATGTGTGCATATTTTTATGTTCCTGTTTTTCATCTTTGTGTCTTTTAGAGAATTGTCTTCTGCTCATTTTCTGGCTGAGATGTTTGTAGATTTTTGAAATGGAGTTGAATGAACGGTTTGAATATTTTAAAAATTAGCCAAT
Source organism: Vicugna pacos (assembly GCF_048564905.1). NCBI lineage: Eukaryota > Metazoa > Chordata > Mammalia > Artiodactyla > Camelidae > Vicugna > Vicugna pacos. The sequence goes on from NW_027328737.1 coordinate 1,185,594, forward strand.
TTTTGATTGCATTGTTTCCTAATGTTTTCTTCCATTTGGAACTTCAACTTTCATTCTATTTATTTTGCTGTGTAGAAGCTTTTAAGTTTAATTAGGACCTATTTGTTTAGTTTGCCTTTATTGTTTTCAGCTTGGGATTGTGAGATGAGAAAATTTTGCTACAATTTTTGTCTTGTTTTGCCTATGTTAGTTTCCAGGAGTTTTATTCTGTCATGTATTAGATTCAGATATTTAAAACATTTTGAGTTTATCTTTATACAGTGTGAGGGAGTGTTCTAATTTCATTGATTTACATGTAGCTGTCTAGCTTTCTCAACATCACTTGCTGAAGACTGTCTTTAAGGCATTGTTTATTTTTGTTTCCTTTGTCATAGTTTAGTTGACCATAGGTGTGATGTTATATTTCTGCCTCTGTGTTCTGTTCCATTGATGTAGATGTTTGTTTGTTATCCAATATTGTGCTGTTTTGATTACTGTATTTTTGTAATATAGTCAGAGATCTGGGAGGGTTATGGGTTATGCCTCCAAATTTGTTCTTTTTCCTCATTCTTTCTTTTGCAGTTCTGGTTCTTTTGCAGTTCCATACAAACCATAGGACTGTTTATACTTCTGTGGAAAATATCATATAGTTCGATCTGAATCACATTATATCTGTAGACATATTGTAGTATGTATATGTTAACATTATTATTTCCTCTAATCTAAGACTTTGAGATTTCTTTCCATTTCTTTGAATCATCTTCAAATTTTTTATCAGTGCCCTATAGATTTTATTATCTTGGATTTTCCATAGAGTTTTCATTTTATGATCTGATTTCATATGGATTTTTTAAAATTGGAATATTTCATTGTTAGTGTAAAGAAATGTGACAGTTTTTGTATATTAATCATGAATCATGCTACTTTGCTAAATCTCTTTATTAGATTTAGTTGTTTTGGTTTGGAGAATGTTTAGGGATCTCTATATATATTATCATGTCATCTAAAATAATAACAGTTTTACTTCATTCATTTCAACTTGAATAAATTTTTTTCTTGTCCGACTGCTGTTGCTAGGACTTCCCATACTGTGTTTAATAGAACTGGTGAGATTGGGCATCCTTGTCTTATTCCTCAATTTGGCTTTCAGTTTTTCATTCTTGCATATTATGTTGTCTGTGGGATTGTAATTAATGACTGTAGTTATGTTGAGATATATTTCCTGAATCCTACTCATGTTAAAAGTTTCTGTTTTTGTTTCTGTTGTTGTTGTTTTTGTTGTTGTTGCTGTTGTTACTGTTTTAATGAACAAATGTTGAATTTTGTGAAATACTTTTTATGGATTTATTGAGATGACCACATCATTTTCTCTTTTCCTTTTGTTAATGTGGTGTATCAAACAGATTGATTTGTGTATGTTAAAAATCTCTTGTGACCCTGCAATGAATCCAAGTTGACCATGGTGTATGATTCATTTTAGGTATTGCTGAATATAGTTTGCTAATAATATTTTGTAGAATTTTTGCTTCTAAATCTATCAAATTTACTGGCTTGAAGTTCCCTTTGCCTCTACTTTGTTTGCTGACTTTGCTATCAGGGTGATGAAAGTTACATAGAATTTTGTAGTTTCCCACATCTTCAGTATTTTTGAATAGTTTGAAGAGTATAAGTTCTGCTTTGTATTTTTGTACAGTTCTCCATGGGAGTTGTTTAAATCTGCACTTCTATTTAAAGATTTTTTAAAATGCAGATTCTATCTTTCTTCTAGTAAATAGTTTGTTCAAATTACTTGTTTCTCCTTATCTCTGTCTCTTTCTAGACACTTGTCTATTTCTTCTAAGTTGTCCAGTTTATTGGCATGTTGTTGACAAATGATCCTTTTTTTTGTATATCTGTGGGAATAGTTGTTATTTCTTTTCTTTTTTATCTTCCTTTATTTCTTTGGATCATCTCTCTTTTCTTCATGATGCACCTGGCTAGAGGTTTTTTGATTTTGCTTATCTTAAAAAAATAAAAAATCTTTGATTTTACTGCTCTTATGCATAGTTTTATTTTTCTCTCTATTTTATATTTACACCTGTAATATTTAGGATCATGTTTTTTTCTGTTTTTAAGTTTTTTTATTGATTTACAGTCATTTTACAAAGTTGTCTCCAATTCCAGCGTACAGCACAATTTTGCAGTTGCAATGAACATATATACATTTGTTGTCCCATTTTTTCCTCTGTGGGTGGCCGTAAGATCTTTTATATATTTCCCTGTGCTATATAATTCAATCCTGTTTATCTATTCTACAACAAATAACTCCCAGTCTATCTATTCCCACCCCCTGCCAACTAGGCCACCAAAACTTTGTATTCTATGTCTGTGAGTCTATTTCTGTTTTCTATTTGAGTTTTCTTGTTTTGTTTTGTTTTGTTTTGGATTCAATATATGAGCAATCTCATATGGTATTTTTCTTCCTCTTTCTGGCTTACTTCTCTTAGACTTATTTTCTCCAGGAGCATCCATGTTGCTGAAAATGGCATTATGTTGTTGGTTTATATGGCTGACCAGTACTCCATTGTAAAAATATATGACCTCTTCTTTATCCAGTTAACTTTTGATGGCCATTTAGGCTGTTTCCATGTCTTGGCTATTGTAAATAGTGCTGGCTATGAATATTGGGGTGCAGGTGTCATCCTAAAGTAGAGTTCCTTCATGATTTATGGCCAGGAGCGGGATTCCTCGGTCATATGGTAAGTCTATTCCAAGGCTTATTGAGGAATCTCCATCCTGTTTTCCACAGTGGCTGCACCAAACTGCATTGCCCCCAGCAGTGAAGGACGGTTCCCTTTTCTCCACAGCCTCTCCAGCATTTGTCATTTGTGGATTTTTGAATGATGGCTATTCTGTCTGGTGTGAGTTGATACCTCATTGCAGTTTTGATTTGCATTTCTCTGATAATCAGTGATATTGAGCACTTTCTGATGTGCCTCTTGATAATTTGTATGTCTTCCTTGGAGAATTGCTTGTTTAGGTCTTCTGCCCATTTTTGCATTGTGTAGCTTATTTTTTCTTATTCAGTTGGATGAGTTGCTTATATACTCTGGAGATCAAGCCTTCGTCGGTTTCATTTTCAAATTTTGTCCCATTCCGTAGGTTGTCTTTTTGTTTTACTTCCGGTTTCTTTACTGTGCAGAAGCTTGTAAGTTTCATTAGGTCTCATTTGTTTATTCTTGCTTTTAATTTTTCTACGAGAAAATTTACGAGACATATGTCAGATACTGTTTTGCCTATATTTCCCTCTAGGAGGTTTATTGTATCTTCTCTTATGTATAAGTCTTTGATCCATTCTGAGTTTATTTTTGTGTATGGTGTTCTAGCTTCATTGGGAGTGTTCTAGCTTCTTTGATTTACATGATGCTGTCCAGTTTTCCCAACACCAGTTCCTGAAGTTCCTGTCTCTATTCCATTTTATTTCCTTGCCTCCTTTGTTGAAGATTAATTGACCAAAAGTTTGTGGGTTCATTTCTGAGCTCTCTATTCTTTTCCATTGGAATATATGTATCTTTTCCTACCAATACAGTGCTGTCATGTTGACTTTAGCTCTACAGTATTATCTGAATCTTTAGTGTAAAAACTGCCACTGATTTTTGAACCTTAATCTTGTAACCTGCTGCATTGTTGAATTCTTTGATCAGCTGTGGGAGTGTTTGTCTGGATCTTGTAGGGTTTTCTATATATAATAACATTATCTGCATATCGTGAGACTTTTATATCTTCCTTTCCAATTTGCATTGCTTTTATTTCTTTCTCTTGTTTGATTGCTGTGGCTAGGACTTCCAAGACTATGTTGAGTAGGAGTGGTGATAGTGTGCATCCTTGACTTGTCCCAGATTTTAGTGGGAAGGTTTTAACTTTCTCACCATTGAGTACTATGCTGGCTGTAGGATTGTAATCTATAGCATTCATGATGCTGAGATATGTTGCCTCTATTCCCACTTTGGTGAGACTATTTATTGTGTGTGTTGAATTTTATCAAATGATTTTCCTGCATCTATTGAGAAGATCATGGTGTTTTTTTCCTTTCTCTTGTTGATGTGCTGTATTACATTGATTGATTTGCATATGTTGAACTACCCCTTTGTCCCTGGCATGATCCCCAATTGGTCATGATGTATAATCTTTTCTCTGTGTTGTTGGATTCTACTTGCTAATATTTAGGTGAGAATTTTGGCATCTGTGTTCATCAGTGATATTGGCTTATATTTCACTTGTTTGGTAGTGTCTTTTCCTGGTTGTGGTATCAGGGTGATTGTGGATCCATAGAATGACTTTGGGAGTATTCCTCCCTTTTCAATCTTCTGAAAGAGTTTGAGAATTACTGGTATGAGTTCTTCTCTGCATGTTTGGTAGAAATCCACTGTGAAGCCATCCGGTCCTAGACTGTTATTTGTAGGGAGGTTTTATATTGCAATTTTGATTTCATTTCTCATGCTCTGTTTGTTCAAGGGGTCAGTTTCTTCTTAATTCAGTCTTGGTGGACAGTATGTTTCCAGAAACTTGTCCATCTACTCTAGGTTATCCAGTTTGTTTCCACATACATTTCATAATATTCTCGTATGATATTCTGTATTTCTATTTTATTAGTAGTAATTTCTCAATTCTCCTACGTTATTTTGCTAATTTGTGCTGTCTCTGTATTCTTCTTTTTGAGTTTGGCCAGAGGTCTGTCGATTTTACTTACTTTTTTGAAAAACCAGCCTTTGGATTGTTTGAATTTTTCCTATGGTCTTTTTAAACTCTATTTTATCCATTTCCTCCCCAATATTTATGATTTCCTTCCTTCTGATGCCTTTTGGGGATTTTGTTCTTCTTTTTCTAGTTCATTCTCCTGAGGGGTTAAATTGTTTATTTGTGATTTGTCTTCTTATTTGAGGAAGGCCTGTATCACTAAACTCCCCTCTCAATACTGCTTTTGCTGTGTCCCATAAGTTTAGTGTGTTTTTTCTTTAATATTCTTTTGTCTCAAAGTACTTTTTCATTTCAGCTTTGATTTCTTCTTTGACCTATTTGTTTTTTTATGACATTTTGTTTAATCCCCATGTTCTCATTTTGTTCTCCTTTGTTTCTCTGTTGTTGATTTCTAGCTTCATGTCATTGTGGTGAGTAAATATGCTTGAGGTAATTTCTGTCTTCTTAAAATTGCTGAGGTTTCTTTTGTGCCCAAGTATATCATGAATCCTGGAAAATGTCCCATGTGCACTTGAAAGGAATGTATATACTATTTTGTGGGGGGTGCAATGCTGTGAATATATCCACCAAGTGTAATATTTCTATTGTATTATTTAAATTCTCTATTGCCTATTTTTTTTCTGTATCGATGATAAGTCCAGTGATGTAAATGCAGTGTTGAAATCTCCAACAATTATTAGTTCCCCATCACTATTCCCCTTTATATTTGTTAGTAATTATTTTATATACTTTGGTAGCCCTCTATTTGGTGCATATGTAATAATGAGTGTGCTATCCTCATCTTGTATCACTCCTTCAATCATTATAAAATGTCCTTATTTATCATTCTTTATGGCCTTTGCTTTAAAAACTGTTTACTCTGAAGTCAGTACTGCAACACCTGCTTTTTTGGCTTTTCCATTTGTATGGAATACCCATTTCCATCCTGTCACTCTCAATCTATATGTTCCCTTCTCCCTGAAGTGGGTCTCTTGTATTCAGCATATTGAAGATTCTTGCCTTATTATCCAGCCTATCACTCAATGACTTTGACAGCAGCATTTATTCCATTAACATTTAAAATAATTGATGATATGTTTGTGTTTATTGCCATTTTGACCTTTTCTTTGATGCTGATTTTGTATTTCTGCTTTGGTTGTTTCATCTTCCTTTTTTGGTTTGGTCATTTTCCTTTGTATTATCATGAAATTTATTTAGTTTTAGTGACTCCAGGAATAAATTTTTGCCTTGTTTTTACCCTTTTATATAAGTCTATTAGACCATTACTATAACTGATTTTATTAAACTGATAATAATATGATCTCAATACCATCCTACTGAGAACAAAATATTTTAAAAGGAAAGAACAAAAAAAAATTTTTCTCTCTTTTCCTGCCTCCCTTTCTCACTCTCAATGATTTGTATGTGTTGTTTAAAATTTTGCATTTATTTTACTTGTAGTTCATGAGTTATCACTTTTCCAGCTATGAGTTTCACATATTTGTAGCATCCTGCTGCTTTTCTTTTTAGAGTAGATCTTTCAATATTCCTTTTAGCATGGGTCTAGTATTGCTAGACTCTTGTAGATATTTTTGTCTGTGAAATTCTTTATGTCTCCTTCTTCCATAAAGGATAGCCTAGCTGGTTAAAGTTTCCTAGTTTATATCATTTTTTCATTCAGGACTTTGAATATATCTTTCCACTCCCTTCTGTCCTTTAGCATTTGTGTTGTGAAATCAGCTGTGAGCCTTATTGTAATTCCCTTGTAACTCACTCTTTGCTAATCTCTTGCTGCCTTTAGGATCATTTCTTTATCCTTGATTCTGGCTGTCTTAATTATATGTCTAGGTGTGGGTTTATTTGAGTTCTTCCTGTTTGGGACACTCTGAGCTTCCTGTACTTGGATATCTGATTCCTTCTTTAAGTTTGGGAAGTTCTCAGTCATGATTTCTACAAAAACCTTTGCAATCGCCTTTGATCATTCATCCCCTTCTGGGAATTCTATCCTGCACAGTTTGGCATGCTTTCTGTTATCTCATATGTCTCTTATGCTTTTTCTTTTGTCTCTCATAGTTTCTCTTGTAACTCTTCTGATTGGGTGCTTTCCATTTTCCTGTCTTCTAGGTCACTAATTCATTCCTCTGCATTACGTATCCAGCTTTGTGACACCTTTAGATCATTTCTCATCTCAGTCAATGGTTTTACCTATTTTACTAGGATCTTCTTTATAGCTTCCATTTCATTTTTATCATATTTTATATCTCTAAACACTATCTTTTATTTCCTTCAGTAATTTGATCAATCCTCTTTTGAAATCTTGATCTAGTAGGCTATCGATATCTATTTCTGTGATCATTCTTTCAGGGGATTTCTCCTGTTCTTTTTATTGGGAATGGTTTCTCTGCTTCTTCTTTTTGTTCCTACCTCTCTGGGACTGTGATTTATGGAGTATCAGTTACCTACTGTGGTACTAAATGAGTTTATCTACCTAATGCCTAATTATTAATACAACTAGAAAAGACAAAAAAGAGTGAGGGAGACAAAGAATTTTAAAGAAGGGGAAATAAATGTTTGAAGACATTGTATAATGCATAATAGAGCAAGTTGAAGCAGAGTTTAGAAAAATAATAATAATAAAAATGTTTTTAAAAATTTAAATGGGATTTAAATGGGGGTATATATAATTGCCTAAGAAGTAAAAATTAAGAGAGTAATAGAAAATGGAAAAGGTAAAATCAGATTAAAACTAGGGGGTGGTCAGTGTCCTCCTGCAGACTGTGTAATTTTAAAGTGAAGTCTTTCTGTATTCATCCTGTTTTGGAAGCTCAGCTTGCTTTTTCCAGAGGCCCTCCATTGGAGCCCTTATCTGTGCTGATCCCAGGGCCTGTCGGCAAGCAGATCACTCCTTCTACCAACACTTGTTCCAGTGAAGCTCTCTTTACTAAGTACTGGCTTGTAACTGACCTGACTAATGCCTCAGCCAGATGTTTCAGAATGACAAGGCAGGATTGGGCATCAGACCATCTCCCAGCCACATGGTCAAGGGCTGCATTCCATCCCAAAAGGTGGGGCCACCAGCCCCCTGAGGGTGCCGGTCTCTCTACTGCACTGTGCCCTGTCACTGGTCTGGGCCAAAACCCATCTCCTTGTTTGTCTCAGTGGAGCAAGTTCTCTGAGGAAATAGGATGGAATGATCTTATCTGCCTCAGGCTGTAGACAAGTCCCCATCTGGCACTTGAGTCTAAGTCCTTAGGAGTGAATGCAGGTTTTGCTCTCACTGCTGCCTGGGTGCAAAACACCAGAGGGCATGGTGGCTGTGTGTAAGCCCAAGCGCTCTTGTCCTAGAAACTTTTGTGGATTTTCAGAGATGGGGAATACACCTTTCCCCTCCCAGGGCACGTCTGCTCTGTTGTTAAATGGAGGGCCCAAGGTGTTCTGCCCTGTGCACCCACAGGAATGGCACACAGTCCCCTCCATTCCCCCAGGGTGCCCCAGTACCGCCATTCCCATTTTCCACCCAGCTCGGGCAGCATGGCCCTTCCACCAGCTGCCTGGATTCATATTGGGGTGGGTGTCACAAGGATTCTCTGTGCCTGTTTAACTTAGTACTGTCAGTCAACTTATACTCTGTAGAGGTCTAATCCTTGGAGGCTCCCCCTCCATCCTGCCCACCTATCAGTTGGAGTGGGGAGACCCAGTGAATGAGTGCCAGTCCTTCTTTGCTGCTCCCTCACTGTGGGACTTGTCCCAATCTGTTTTGCCTTTTCTTCTTTCTTTCTTCATTTTCTCCTACCAGATTTTTTGCATCTTTATCTTTTGAAGAGGACAATGTTGTATCAGAGTCTTGCAGGTTCTCTGGTTAGCTGAGTGGATCTGTGGATGTGAGTCTTGGTGCATTTGTGGGAAAGGGTGAGCTACAAGGATCCTTCGGCTCCACCATCTTGCATTACCCCACAAAAAGTCTCACTTTATGGTGGAAGATAAAAACAACCAGTAAAAAGATGGAAAAGATATTCCATGGAAATGACAAGAATGTGCAGATTGCAATGCACAACTCATACAAAATATGTTTTAAAATAAGGGCCACAATGAAAGATAAATATGAGATTATATAAATAAGAAGAGATCAATATAAAAATAGAGCTTTACACTCATTGAATTATATATGGACCCAACAATGTAGATCCTAAGTATAAAAAGAAATATTAGTAGACATGAAGGAATTAATTCATTATAAAATAATAATAGTAGATGAGTTTAACACCTCACTAGTCTGATGGCCATATCATCCAGAAAGAATATCTGTAAGGAAACAGAGGTCTTAGTGGCAAATTATATCATTTGAACCTGAGATATTGTACACTGCATCAGAAAAGGGGAACACATAAATTTCTCAAGTGTGCACAGGATGTTATCTTAGGAATTAACCACATATTATGTCATGAAATGAGCCTCAGGAATTTTAAGCAAATACATATTTACAGCATGTATTTTTCCATACACAATATTATGAAACTATGCATCAACTGTAGAAAGAAGAACAGGAAAAGCACAAACATGAGATTAAACCACATCCTTTAAAATATAACATAAAATAAGGTCAATGATTAAATCAAAGAAGTAATAAAATCATACCTGCAGTCAAATTACAATGAAAACACAGCTTCATAAAATGTATGGGATGCAGCAAATGCAAATCTAAGAGGGAAGTTTAGAACAAGTTGGCCTTCTACAAGGAAAATGAAACCCTCACACAAAGGACAAACATGCCACCAAAAATAACTAGACATATGAACAAACAAAACCCAAAGTGAGTAGAATGAGAAATCTTCAATGATTAGGTTGAAAATAAATAAAATAAAAATTAACATATAAACTAAAATTCATAAAATCAACAGCTTTTTTCTTAAAAGTATTAACAAATTGATAATCATTTAGCCAGGCTTATCAAGAAATACAGAGTGGAACCATGCAAAATAAGAAATGAAACAGAAGAAATAATATCTGATAGCACAGAAATGCAAACAAAGATTTTGAAAGCACTCTGAGCAGTTACGTGACAAAAACTGGATGACCTTAAATAAATGGACAAATTTCTTGAAATGTACAGCCTGTCAACAATGAATAAAGAGCAAACTGAAAACTTGAAAAGAGCAATCTGTATAAGTTAAATAAAATCTATAATGTTAAAAACACCGCTTGAACAAAATGCCTGGGTGCCTTCACTAAAAACTCTTTCCTCTCATCTATTTCAAAAAATGTAGGAAGAAGGAACATTCCCAAAGTTATTCTATGAGGCCACCAATAGCATGATAACATAACCTGTCAAAGACACTACCAAAAAAAAAGAAAAAAGAAAATGTAAACCAATATCCTTGATGAATATACATTAAAAATCCTCAAAAAACTTCAACAAATTAATCCAGCAATTCATAGAAAGTATTATACACGATGATGAATTTGATTCCTTCCAGAGTCACAGGGATGGCTCAACATACACATGTCAATCAGCAAGACACATTTTTAATAATGGAAGGACTAAATTAACAGGACAATTTCAATACACACAGAAAAAGCATTACACAAAATTCAACATACATTCATAATCAGAACTCTCATGAAAGAGAATACAATAGGAAAATCTCTCAACATACTAAAGGCCATTTATAAAAATTTATAATACTTTTGGGAAAAGCAGAAAGACTTCTGGGTAAATTCGGGAACATGACAAGGATTTCTACTCTCAGAACTTCTGTTCCATAGTAAAAGAAGAAAGGAAAAGGAAAGAAAAATAAGTAAAAGAAATGCAAATTGGAGAGAAAGAGGCAAAATTGTCACCAGTACTGATGACATAACAATCTACATAGAGTCCTAAGGGCTCCACACAGATTAATATGAACAATAAATAATTTCAACAAGGGAGCAGGGTGCAAGATTAATGTAAAGTAGTCTCTTGCATTTATACACATTAATCATGAGATACCCTAAAATGGACATTGAAAACAATATTACTTAAAATCCCTTCCCCCCGAATACCTTGGAATAAATGTAACCATATATATGAAAGATCTACACACTGAAAATTAAAAGAACATTGACAAAGAATTTAAAAATGATTCAAAAAATTGGAAAGATGTCTTGTGCTCTTGGATTGAAGGAGTTAACATTGTTAACATTGCCGTACTACACATAGAAAACTACATATTTACTGAAATTCCTGTTATGAAGATGTAGTATTTCCCACAGAACCAGAAAATAAATAACTCTAAGTTTTACATGAAACCATTAAAAATTGTCCAAATGATCTTGAGAAAAAACAACAAATCTGGAGGTATAATCCTCCCAGATTCCTTACTATACAACAAAGCTACAGTGATAAATACAGCATGGCATTTGCACAGAGATATGATCAATAAAATCAGATAGACAGCCTAGAAATAATTCCACACACCTATGAGCAATGAATCAATGATAAAAGAGGCAAGAGTACACAATGGAGAAAAGACAGTCTCATCAACGGATGGTGTTGGGAAAGCTGGACATCTACATGTAAAAGAATGAAATGAGGGCATTCCCTGACATCATATACAAAAATAAACTCCAAGTGTATTAAGGACCTAAATGTAAGACCTGTTACTATAACACTGCTAGAAGGGGATATAGGTGATATCCTATTGGATATATATCATAGGAATATTTTATTATATCAGTGTCCTAAGGCAAAAGAAATAAAAGCAAAAATAAGCAAGTGGGACCTAAATAAACTTGAAAACTTCTGCACAGCTAACGACACTTTGAATGAAATGAAAACACTGCCTGTGTAATTGGAGAACATATTTGCAAACAATGCAAGTGACCAGGGGTTAATAGATGTAGGTTAATAGATGTAACATGGATTTAGGTTACACAACTCAACGTGAAAAACAAAAACCCAATCAAAAAATGAGCAGAGTACCTGAGTTAATATTTTTCCAATGGAAACATGCAGATGAGTAACATGCAAGTGATAAAAATGTTCATTACTAATTTTTAGTTAATTTCTGTTCAAAACCACAATGAGGTATCACTTCACACTGGTCACATGGCTATTATCAAAAGTTCTACAAATAGAAAGTGTTGGAGATGATGTTGAGGAAACAAATCTCTTGTATACTCTTGGTAGGAATGTAAATTGGTACAACTTCTATGGAAAAGAGTATTCAGATTTGTTTAAATCCTAAAACAGAATTACCAAATGAAGCAGTAATAACTCCCCTAGGAAAAATCTGGGGAAATTCCTTAAATTGAGAAGAACCAATGTTCACAACAGCACTGTTTATAATATGCAAGACAGGGAAGCATTCCAAGAGTCCACAGTAGACTATGGACTTACAAAGATATAATGTTTCTATAAATATGCAATGGAATATTTCTCAGCCATGAAAAAGTATAACACATTGCTATTTCAGCATCATGAATGGACCTGGTAAATATTGTGCTTAGTGAAGTAACTTAGACAAAGACATAAGTATATAATGTAATCTATAAGTGGAATCTAAAGAATAACAAATATCAGTGTACATCTATCTGTAGCTATCTATTGATAGATGAGTGATAAATCGATACATAGAAGGATAGATACTTAGATACATGATAGATAGATAGATAAATAGATAGATAGGTAGACAGACCGACAGACAGATAGATAGATAGATAGATAGATACATAGATAGATGATAGATAGATAGATAGATAGATTGATAGAGAAATGGTAGAGAGATATAGAGTTTAGATAAGGAAGACTGAAGCAGACTGAAAAATATGGGAAAAAATTTGTGTTTATCAAAGTGGAAGGGATAGACAATTAAATGGTAGGACACTGACAGACAAAAATTAGTATACATAAAGGAGATAAGCAACAAAGATGATCTGTATAGATCAGGGAATTACACACAATAACTTATAATCATTGTATGTTACAATTATTGTAATAAATTATAATGAAATATAATCAACAAAGAGATTGGAATCACTATGTTGTACATCTGAATCTACATATTATAGTTCATCAACTCTAATTAAAAATAAAACATCTCATGTATAATTTAGTCCTTTTTCTGATGATAGCATCTTCCTTTAATATTGTATTTTTTACTCTTTTCCTTTTATTATTACTGACTCAAATTATTTCTATTTCTTTTGTGAACATGTTACCAGATATATGTATCTATATTTATTGCAACTGATTTCCTGTATTTCTCTCTTTAATTCATATAGAATAGTAGCATTTAAAAACGTACCCAAATAAACAGTTTCAAATTCCTCGTGGTCTCTGCTTAGTATTATGCTCAATGTTTTGCGTATATTTGCCATTTTATTTTTCTTAGAATACCTCTTTTCTGCACCTCTTTTCAGGTGCCTCGGTTTTGTTTTTTACATCTCAGTCAGGTTAGTTTTTCTGGTAAACCTTTATTTTCACTTTATATTTAAGTGATAAATGTGCAATGTAGAGTATTCTTGGGTGAGAGATTTCTTATTTCAGTAGTTTGAAAAATGTCATTTTAATTACCCTTGGCATCTGTTTTCTTCTCAGCAATATGCTGATAGCCTAATGGGGGTTCCTTTGTAGATTATCATAACTTTCTTTGGCTGCCTTTAAAATTTTACTCTGTAATTGACTTGCCAATTATCATATGATGTCTCTTGAAGGAGATGTCTTTGTCTTAAAGTTATTGGTGTTTTGTTGGCTCACGGACTTGTATATCAGTTACTTATCCATGTTCTGGAAGTTATCAACTAATACTACTTTAAACAAACCATCAGCTGCCTACTAACTTTCTTCTCCCTCCAGGATTTCACTCTAATGTGCACTTCCTGAAGAAGTCTGATGGCTATTGTAGAATTTCCTCACTTTTTACTATCTTGTATCTTTGCCCTCTCCTATCATTCCTAGTATTGTATTGGTGAGTTTGCTTATCTCTCTTCCACAAAGACAGTCTTCTTACAGTGCTTTCTGTTGCATTGTTCATCTCATTTATTAAGTTCATCTGGTCTTCCAATAATGTTTATTTGTTTTATAGATTCAGTCTCTTAGGTAATGTACATCTTATCAAGATTTATTTTATTCCTGAGCTCACTAAACTGCTATCTGAGTTTTGTTTTTTGTATTGAGTTTCTTTATGACAGCTCTTTGGATTCTGTATTAGTTATATGGCAATATTCCATGACTTTAAGTTTGTTTGCTGCAGGGTTGCATTCGGTGTGTGTGTGTGTGCATGTGTGTGTGCATGTGCCTGTGCAAGTGTGTCTGTGTCTGTGTCGGTGTCCGTGTGTTTGTATCTGTGTGTGTGCATGCCCTATAATTTTACTGTGATTGGTCATGATCCTGGTGAATTATATTGCTCTGCTGACAGCAAAATCAGATTGGAATTTGGAGTCCTTGCTTTTGTTTTTGGTAGTTTGTAATATTACACAATTTTTGGTTTTACTTACCTGAGCTACCTCTGATAATATTTCAAAATGGCACATTCAAGTCGCAATTGTCTGGATAAAAGATTGCTTACATTGTCACTTCTAAGACAACTCTGTTAGTTAATGCCACTGTTGTCACTGGGCCTGTGAACCCTTCCTTTTATCTTATATCCCTTATGAATCAGTGCACACATTGAGGAATGGTGTAAAACAGGTGGGTAGTTGGAATCAGGCAATTGCCTTTGCCATGTCCAATGTTGCAAGGTACATTGTCTCTACCACTGTGAATGGGGAGTAAGGAGAGTGTCATGAATCTCTGAGTGTCTAAAGGATGGAAATTCTGTCTGCATTTCGGCTCCCTCCAAGTTAACTGTTACCATGAATACTGGTACAGTTGGAGGCTGAAGCTGTGTGAACCACTGAGACCCTGTTTCTACATGTTACACTGAAACTGTGGGCTCAGATACCCTAGTAAGTGGACCTTGGTGGCAGGCACCAACTCTTCTCTTCCCTCATTTCAGCCGAATTTTTGTGTTTTAGCCCACCAAACTTCAGATGGACACATATGTTCTGGAGTATTGTTTTGTGTTGTAGTAATTTTTGTTGAGATGTGATTATTTCACTGACTGTAGATTTAAGGGGAGAGACAGAAATAGTTTAAACTTATGCCACTTTATTCAAAGTCTATAATTTTTCATTTAAAAGCTTAAATTCTAATAAGGACATTATAAAACAGTAAAGAAAGTGAATAAATCACTTCCCTTTTTATCAGAGTACTACAAAATATTTTGTTTATCCTGGGTTCTTTACTTCAATGTTTTTCCCACATGCATGCACATTTTAGTATAATATATGCCTATAGTCTCTTAAGATCATTTAAATTATTAAAATATTTCTCTGTGCGGTAAATATAGCCCTGTTGCTTCACTAATATATAACTAGTAGCTTGCATATTTCTGTCTTCCTCATCCTTCTTCCTTGTCCCCAATGGAAACCACTACTTGGTACACTACACATATATATGTGATTCTGTTTCTGTTTTTTTAAGATTATTTCTCTTGTATCTTTAGTTTCCTCATGTAAGTGGTAATGTAGAGAGTTTTTCTCTGTATGACTTATTTTCCTATGTGCAACACATTCTGGGTCCAGTCACATTGTTCCAAATAGCAGAATTTTATTTTTTGATATGACAATTACTAAGTATTTATTATGTTAGCTATATCTCACATCTACTTCAGACAATCATCTGTTGATGGGCAGTTGAATTGTGCTTCTCTCCTTGGCTATTATAAATGATGATGTTAAGAACATTCGGGGTAATATATCCTTTAAAGTTTATGTTTTCATTTTTTACATATTTATATCAAAAAATGGAATTGCTGCAAAATATAATGTTTCTATTTCTAGTTTTCTTCACACTGTCCACTCTTTTATAATAGTGGATGCATCAATTTATATTTCCACCAATAGTGTACCTGGGTTCCCTTTTATCAACATTCTTATTAATGTTTGTCATTTGAAGACTTTTTTTAATAGCAATTTTGGTTGCTGTGAGATTAAATTTCATTCTGGTTTTTATTTATGTTTTCCTAATGAATAGCAACGTTATGTTTCTTTTTATGTGCATGAAAATCATACACATGTCTGTTTTTGAAAAGTTTCCATGAAGATCCTTCAACTGTTTTTAAGTGGGGGTCTTTGTTTTTAAATATTTACTCTAATGTGCTTTATATATAAGATGGATATTAACACCTTGTTGGTTTCATTGTCTGAAACTCTTCCTTCAATTCTGTGTTTTGTCATAAGTCTTCCTGAAGGTTTCCTTTGCTCTGCAAAAGGTTTTGCACTTCACATTTATACAAGAAGTGGAATCCCTGTATCACATAATACACCTAATTTTTCCTCAGTAAAATTTAAAACTGTTATGGTTAGTTTTCCTTTTTTTTTTTTTTACTTAGGAAATAGATCAAAAATAAATATTGCTATGATTTCTCTCAAAGGCAGCTCTGCTCCTGTTCTTGGTCAGAAATTTTACAGTTTCAGGTTTTACCTTTAGGAAATTAATCAATATCTATCTTATTTTGTATACTATGGAAGAAAGTGTTCTTACATCTTCATTTTACATGTACTGTCCATTTTTCCCACAACTAATTGTTGAAGAGACTGCCTTTTTCCATTGTATACTCTTGCATCCTTCATTGTAGACTAATTGACCATATGTGTGTAGGTTTATTTTAGGACTATTTATTTTGTTCCATTGATCTATGTGACTCTTTTAGTGATATATTTTGATGTTTTGATTACTGTAGCTTTGTAGTATGTTCTAAAGCCAGGGAGGATAATACACACAGCTTTGTTCATTTTTCAAAGATAACTTTAGAAAATTTGGGTCATTCAGAATTTTGTATAAATTTTATTATTTTTCTCCTTGCTTTGTGAAGAAACATACAGCTTCTATGAAAACTGAAGTTTACTAAAAGGAAAAACCTGAGAAAAATTGTAAAATGTGGAGGATAAATCATACAATATTAAACAACAAATGGATTGCTGCATAAATCAAAGATAAAATACATAAAGAAATATGACAACAAAAACAAAGTCCATGTGATATAGCAAAAGCAGTATTAATAGGGATGCTTATAACAAAATAATCCCACTTATGCAAATAAGAAACATCTCTCTCTTATAATATAATCTTACAAACAATGATGTAGCAAAATATTAAATGAACTTGTTAGTAGAAGAAAAGACAGCAGAAAGGTAGGAACATAAATAAATAAAATAAAGATTAAAAATAGAAACATCTAAACAAACTACATAATGGCTTTTGAAAGATAAATATAACTGATAAAATTTAATGAGACTCATGAGCAAAAACGGGAGTACAGATAAAAAAGCTCCAAAATAAATGAGAAGTTACAGCTTATATCAAAGTAACACAAAGCATCATAAGATGATACAACAAATTATATGACATAAAAATGCAATCCCTTGAAGAAATGGACAATTTCTTAGAAAGACCAAAATTCCAGGATGGAATGAGAAATAGAAATATTAACAGATTTTCACTAATGAAATTGAATAAGTAATTATATAAAATCTCCTAAGAAACAAAATTCCAAGACTAGACAGCTTCTGCCAAACATTTAGAGAAGAGCTATCACCTATACTTCTCAGAGAATTCCAAAAATTTGCAGAGGAAGGAAGGCTTCTTACCCCAAATTTCTGTATCACACTACTACTGAAACTGGAACAAATACCTCATAAAATTACAGGTTAAATACTACTGATAAGCATAGATGCAAAAATCATCACTAAAATTTTAGCAAAGCAAACCATACATTAATAGGATTATACAGTATGTTTAAGTCTCTTTTATTCCAGGGATGCAAAAGTGACACATAACCCACAAATTAATCAATATGATACACCCAACTAACAAATTGAAAAATAAATATTATATGGTCACCTCAAAAGAGTCATAAAATGTATTGATAAATTCAGCATCTATTTATGCTTATATTTCTCCTCAAAGTGGGCATGAGGAAACATACCTCAACACAGTTAAGGTCATATATGACAAGAACTCAGTTAATATGACACTCACTGATTAAAAACTGAAAGCATCTCCTGTAAGAGCAGGAAGAAGACAAGAATGCTCACTCTTACCACTGTTATTCAGTATAGTATTGGAAATTCTACCCAAAGCTCTACAAAATAAAAGTAAATACAATATAGCTATTTCATAAAAGGAGTAAAAGAATCTGTTTGTAGATGAAATACTTTAAACAGAAATCCTAAAGGAGACACCACAAAACTACTGGGGTTTATCAATGCATTTGGTAAAATTTCAGAATGTAAAATTAACATACAGAAATCTTGCATTTCTACACACTAACAAGAAGCTAACAGATAGAGAAATTGGGGGAACTGTCTCATTAAAAGTTGCATTACAAAAAAAAATTGAGAAATGTATACAACCAAGGAGGTAAAATACCTGTACTCAGAAAACTATAATATATTTATAAAAGAAATTGAAGATAATGCAAACACATGAAAGGATATACTGTGTTCATAGATTAGGAAAAAATATTGTTTAAATGACAGAACAAGCCAAGAAAATACATCAGTTAAACTCAGTGCCTATCAAACCAGCAAGGGCATTTTCAGACACTTACAAAAAATAATTCTAAGATTTACATATAAACACAAAATAGTTGAAATCACTAAAAAAAAAAGAAAGAAAGGAAAACAAATAAAAACACTAACAACTTTGACAAAGAAAAAAGGATGTATCACTGTCCCTGATTTTAAACTATAATACAAGAAACAGTAATGAAAAGAATATGGTAGTGCACAGAACAAACAGAATAATGGAAAACAAAGAATGCATGAAAATGAAATCAGACTGTTATGGTCATTTAGCCCATTACAAAACATGAATTTACAGTGGGGTAAATGTAACCAACAAGCATATGAACCCCATCAACATCACTAAACATCAGAAAAATGCAAGTCCAAAACACAGTGAGATTTTATGTCACTCCTGTCAGAACGACTATTATCAAAAAGATAACAAACTTAACTATTGGTGAGGATGTAAGAAAAACGATCCTGATGCACTGCTGGAGTGAATGTAAATATGTGCTGCCACTGTGGAAAAACACATGGAGCTTGATCTAAAAATTAAAAATGAAATATTATCCAACATTTCCATAACTGGATACATATTTCAAGAAAATAAAAGCACTAATTAGAAAAGATATATTCAACCATATATTCATTGCAGCATTATTCACAATAGACAGGATATAGAAGCAAATTAATTGCACATCAATAGATGATGAATAAATAAGATGTGTGTTTATACTATATATATCTACACAGCTTAACTACAGATTCATCTATATTTATGTATATATATACACACACACTATATATAGGCATTATATATATATATATATATATATATATATATATATATATATATGCACACACCCACATAAAAATACAATGGGTTATTACTCAGCTCTAAAAAGAATAAGTTCTTGTCATTTGCAGCAAATGGGTAGACCAAGAAGGTAATAGGCTAAGTGAAATATCTCAGAAATTGAATGACAATTCTTGAATGATTTTACTTATAATTCGAATTTAAAACAAATGAACATAACAACACTGAAAAGCAAATATAGATATAGAAAGAAACAGGTTTTTCACAAGAAAGAGGGAAATGGGGTGAGGAAAAGAAAAAGTTGAGGATAATGAAGAGAGAAAATTTTCCAGTTGCAAATAAAATGAGTCAGGGACAAGAAATTTACTGTATGGGGAGTAGTCAATAAGAATGTAATATGTTTAAATAGCAACATATACTAACTAGATATATTCTGGTGATCAGTTGGAAATGTATTAAAAATAGTAAACTGTATATTGTGTAAGAGAAACTAAGACAGTGTTATAGATTAAAGTACACTTCAAAAACAAAGAAACATACTTATAGAAAAAATATATTTGTAGTTAACAGAGGCAGGAGTTGGTAAGTGAGAATTTGATTAATACACTCGAAAGCTACAAATCTCCAGCTGTAAAATAAACGTGTTTTAGGGATGCCCCATAGTAACATGAAAATTATAATTAATAATGCTTTATGTTCTATATGAATGTTGATAAGAGAGTAGACCATAAGTTTTCACATCACAACAAAAAGACAAATTGTATTTCTTTAAAATTGTATCTAAAAGAGATAATGAATTCTCCCTAAAGTTGCCAAGATAGTTATTCATGATACGTGTAAATCAAATCACTATCCTGTGCACCAAAATTTACACAAAGTTTTATGCCAATTAAACCTCAATAAAAGCAAAAGGAAAAATGAAAATTCAATGGTCATTTTTTCCCATGTCATTTCTCATGATTGTTTTTGCAGCAAGTAAACTTGAGTCCTGGTATACTTATCCTAGGTAAAGACACAAATAAATAAGTGATTCTAATAAATTATATATAAAGATAAAAATAAAATTAGTGTTTTACCATGCGTTAAACTTTCTTCATGTAAACAGCCCACTGCTTCTGTAGGCATCAAAATTTCACTGTGTGTATTCATCTGAGATTAGGGAATGGATACAAATTTAAAACTGGCTGCTCTTGCTGTGAGTGATAAAGTTCACTGTCTCTGAACGGTGGTCTCATCTCCCCGACAGCATCTGTAGGAAATGAACATGCTGGGTTGCTAAAAATCTCAGCATGGTAAAATCTCAGAACTCCTACAATTGTTAACTGTTTTGCAATGGGAATGCAAAACTGACAAAAGCTTGATTTTGGATAAAGATGTGGTGTTTTCTCATGTTTGCATTAGGGGATGTGAGGATAATCCCTGAGATCCAAAACAAACATTCTTGCTCAAGTCCTGGGCAAAGAAGTGTAAAGGTTCTGCATTATTAGGACTGAGGACTGCTTTCAAAATGATGACTATGCTCACTCTATTCCAGGTAGTCCAAGGAAAGGAAGGTTATTGCAATTTCTAGATGAACGGGAATAAGTCAGTGGTTCAGTCTCTATAAATTAGTCAACGGGTGTTCAAAGCCAAAATAAGTGTGTCAACAATGAGAATTAAAAGCAAAAATACTTAGACATAAGCTTAAACTAAAAAGGTGACAGTCCTGCACTGGGGTCTGGGGAATGGGGAATGGGGAATGTATATGCCTCAGTCCAATTCCAGGGTTCAGTGGCTTGTCCCTAGCATCAGCTCGGGATTCAATGAACAGGTAACAATTAGTATTGTGGGAGAAATATAATCTACCTCTCCCTGATCTGAAGAAAATCTGGTGGCTCAATAAATCTCTTAATTCACAGAGAATCTGCCAGATGCAGGGGAATAATTCACTGATGACTCAAATAAGAAAAACTTAGTTACTGCCTAACAATCCATCTTCACACAAACACACAGTGGTAGACAGATTTGTAGTATTTAATCGGAGGAATTCAGTGGGCAGAGCTCAGAGAATAGTTTTCTATGCAACAGCCAACTTTTGTACTTTAGTCAATAGTCTAGCTTCTCCCAGTTAGAAAACTACAGATGGACAAACAAACAATATTCTTCTTTAGGATTTTTAATTTTGAAAGTAAACTGTAGCTTGTGACTTATCAGTATAGAACCTTGTTAAGATGTTCACGGTAAGACCCATTCTCTGATATGAGAGATGGAAACTAGCTGCTGAACCAGCCCATCTGAACCCGAGACTGCTAATGTAAGCAACAACATAGCCACCATCAGAGATGAGCTGACAAACTTAAAATCTTGATGTTTCTGTTGTAGGAACAACCACTGCTCTCCAGACAGAGTTCTCCTGCTGCAAGTGGGCTCCTTTCTTCTCTTGGTAAAGGTCATATTGGTGGGATGTTGCTAGAATTTACCCTGGCCAATTTGCCTATTCTCCAGATTACAAAAGGCTTTCTTCACAATTGGTGACACATATTAAGGACTCAAATTTGCCATTCCAGTCTTATCAGCTGACACTGGCTGCATGATTGTGAGCAGAAGTCTTAGGTTCCCTGATGTTGCCCACAAATTTTCCAGCATTTCAGGGCATTTCACACTCTGAAAATGCTTTACCTATTATTTTAGATTAATGGGAAATTGTCAAAGCCTTCCATGAATATTTTATATTTCATAATATCTGCAGAAATTTGGTGTTCTTGCATTCGGACACATTTTTTATTCTACCACCCACACCTCCTTCTAGTCCACACATTATAGATTGCAATTTGGTTACTGAATACCACCACCATAACCAAGGGGCTAGTACCTCTTAGATACTTCCATTGTGAAGGTTAGAAGGGGCACAAATTATGTGGTGTGTATAAACATATATTAAATGTTTGCAATGACACTTTCTCTTCTGGAGAAAGCTCTAATTCTAAGAAGTAAATTAAAGGCAGTATAGTTATTGGTATGGGGAAGAGAATCAGCTATTTTGGGGTGGGTGGGTGATGAAGAGACAGGAAAAAATCCAGCAAATGAGAATGGAATGCTTTAGGCCTCTGGAGGCATGAATTAAGAAGAAAATAATACCTGTATCTTGTACCTACCTCCACTTACTGTCTTGAGTGACTAGTCCTTAGTCTATGAAAAGAGCTAGTTTGTGGTGAAGAGTAAAGACCGTAATGAAATAGTTTGAAAACCATGAAAGTTTTGTTGTTTCAGGAAAGTAGATTTTGCTTAAAGTCAACATGTATTTCTCATTGACTAAATATTAAAATGCATCCTGTGGCATGTGCTGTGCTTACTGTGCTGGTATCCAAGTTAGACAAGGAAAGGGGGATAGACAGGAAACATCTGGAAAAGGTGGTTTCTGTGCTGAGACTCGGAAAGTCTAAGTAGGTAATACGAGGACACCCAAAATCCAAGGATGAGCTGGAGCAAAAGTGGTGAGTTTGCAGCTAATATAGTTGACAATCATTTGCCTGGATATATCTCCAGATACAGTGAAACTTAAAGATATGCCAAGGTAATCAGATGCCAGATTTATAAAGAAATGACTAAACTAACTTGAGCTTGTGTGCTTAGATTTAGAAAGATATTAAATGCCACCCTGAGGACGTAAGCTTGTCTTTCGCTGGAAGATAAATGCAACATAAATTATTGACTAGAAAATATAGTGTAGACTCTTGAGGGCAGGAAATGAAAGCACCAATTAAAATGCTTTGATAACAGCACAAAGAAGACCATAGATAAAATTACTTCTTAAATTCTACCACATGCTGAATGTGCCATCTGAGACTACATCATGTGACCTTTATGACTCCAGGGATGACATAATAAAGACAATGATCCCTGGGCCGGTTCCTGCATTTATCTCCTGTTGCAACCTATCCTAACTTAACACTTTTAATACTTTCCACGATGAACCAGACACAATTTAGTACTTTTCCCTCTCTCCATGTTTTTGTGTTTTTCCAAATTCTTCCATTTTCTCTTCTTTCTTACAAGAAAGCACTAAAATTTACTCCCATTATTTTCCATCAAATGATCATATCAATCAAATATCTTTTTTTAAGTGGTATCTTTGTCTCCCGTTTAACTCTTAAGTCTATTTAAAAAGAAAATAAATAAAATAAAGGTACACAACTATGTTAATTTTTCAAATAAGAAAATTGCAGATATTTGTCGACATTTGCCAACATCAATTTTAATCTTTTTTATTCTACATAATATGGTAGACCCCCTCTGGCAGATAAGTTGTAATTAGGATGACGTTTATAAACTGAAGATGGCTGATGAGTTGGCCTTGAAAGAGAGGTGGCTGATGTATCAGCTCTCACTGGCATGGGAAACCGTGCGTTGCTCCCTAGTTGAAGTTTAGAAAAACGACCTTCATTGGCAGATATGTTGTGATATCTATTTGGAAAATTAGAAGGTTCCACCATCAATCCAAAATAATTGCTCTGTATGGGAGACAATATGCTGTCCTGGAAATAGAAGTTGTAGTTGTAATGAAGTTCACAACAAGACCATTTGCTTCAGTGTAGCTGCTTTGAGAGTGCCCGTGGACAGTGGTCAACCAATTTAAAAGAGCACGTTGATACACTGCAATTTGTTCTGGTGGTCTAAATGAAATTGATGATGGAGGAGAAATATCATCTCTGATCAGGGTAGTGGTATCACCAATTATGTGGCTAGTTCAGGGCGTTCTTATTAGAGGCATGTTTAAATTTGCAGAATGTAAAAATGCCCTTTCGTCACTAGTGTCAGCCACAAAAACAGAATTATAATTATCCACATTACCCCCTCCTTTAAAGTGCTTCTTTTTGAAATCTTCAACCAATGAAGATACCAGAGAGGCATTTGTAATCGCAACTCTTCTTTTTATTCTCACAAAAATTGGGAGAAAGCCTCATTTAAAATTTGGATTTTGATAGAACTGCAGCTAAAACCAAAGGAGAAAGGTTTTAGTAATATTTTAAACCAAAATACAAGACTACAGTAAGCGTAATGTATAAAACCTCTGATTTCATGTTTACTATGCACAGCTGACGATATTTTGATATTCCTTATTAGGAAATTCACATTTTAAAAGTATAGACATCAAATTTAAGAAGTTAGCATTTGCAGTAATTGTGAATGCCAATTTTCAAAAGCAGCTTTAATACATTTATTTAGATTTCTGGTAAGATTCATAGTTGCAAGCAAAGTTTCTTATAATCTTGAATACTTATGGCACTGTCCTCTTTTTTTAGAAAAAATAAAGGATTTAAATTTGGAGTTT